>NC_091832.1:111693346-112316423 GCF_037783145.1 Equus przewalskii
TGATAATCTTTTTTTAAATCATTCATCTAGTAAGGGCCAATCACTCCAACTTGATTAGGAATATAAGAATCACAAGAAAGATTACTATAATGATTTCTGTAATGAGAACTTACAATATTTTTGAAGTAGAAAGCTCTTGATGATTCTTTTTAAATCTATTTTACTCCTGACTAAATAGAGAAAATATTCTTGAAATGTTGCAAGTTGTTTCTTTAATCATGAATTTCAGCTTATATGATCATTTATGTTCACTTTTTATTTTTATGCTTTGGCCCAATTTTACAGAATTTACAATTTTAAAGGAAATATATGTTTTTGGTAGCTTGCTTCTGTGGATTTGGTACCACAGCTGGTCTCTGCTTCATTCTATTATATACTTATTATATTATATATTATATGCCCATACCTATTACACACCTCTCATTGGCTTTCCTCCCTACGTAGACGTCATCAATCCCACAATAAATAAGTGCCATATGGAAGATAAGCCACATATGACCTACATAGACCTTTTATTTTATTGCTACTCTTCTGCCAAATCTTTTCAAAAGTGAGTGATATCTTAGGAAAAATACAAAGAAATACTTATTTTAGAGACATCAATGCTATAATAGAATTTCTTAAGAAATGTAGATTGCACAATCTCATCTAATGAATTAATAACTTCCTTCAAGTCTTCTTTTCCTTTTTGCTTTCCAGTCTAGAACTTTCCTCTCTAATTACTACCGAGATCATAACGTGGAACTGTCCAAACTGCTGCATAGACTGGGGCAGCCCCTGCCGTCCTGGCTGAGACAGGAGCTGCAGAAAGTGAGGTAGCAGTGAAGACAAGAACCAAGGCTCACGAGATGCTTACTTGACTATTCAATAGCAAAACAGACCCCACAGCTTTCATCCCCCCAACACCCTTGTGATTGTCGACAGAGGACTGTGTGAATAAATTTCCTTCTATCTTTTTCATCAAATGAAAACTGTTATATATGCACGCATTGGCAATTGCTAGCATCAATCCCTGGGGGAAGGTTTTGGGAAATAATGTAGGGTTTTGTGGCATTATCCAGTTTCTATTGTGGGGTTCATAACACAGCCAGTTCCTCTGCTAACCATTAGGTTTCAGAAACTCTGTGTATGACTGAGAACCCTGATTATAAGCAAGTGACAAATGAGAATCTTGAGGAAAAGATAAAGACTGAGTTATCCGTAAATGAGACTGGTAGTAACCCAATATCTGAATCAAGGGCTTACATCTTCCTTTTGCTAATTCAAAAACAATTTTGCTTTTGTCATGAAAAGAAATTACAGAATCCCATACTCTTATTTTGAGCAATAACTATTTATTATATTTAGCTCACATGTATTTTCCTCTGCTACTCCTCTTTGTGAATTTCCTTGACTTGCTAAAGAAGTTGTGAAGTTGCAGCCTACCATGTTTTCTGTCTGTTTTCCCTTTGTGGAAAGGGACTATCTGAAAGTTTCCACATTCATTGATATTACTGTTTTATCTGGCAGGGCAGCCATGCTCAGTGAATTTTGCATTATGGTTCCAACCATATCTATTGGAGGGTTTTGGGTAGAAGGAATGAAAGTGCATCCTCTGCATAATGTTAACTAGTATGTGTAAGGCCATCTTTACATGGATCCAAAATCTTACCCTCCTATTAATCTAGGTATTTCCACCATGACAATGATGTAATATTTATATATTTTTTCACAATCCACAGAAGAAAAAACCTTATTCATAAGATATGAAATGAAAACACTGATATGTGTTTACAGGTAGCGTGAGGCCCTTGTGCCTTCTTTGTAGTATATGCCAGTTGTTTTAAAGCATGGACTTTTATATATGCCAGTACATGTGCTATTGCAGAAGATTATGTTTTTAATGCCTATTTAGGAAAATAAATATAATCTAAAACTTACCTCTTGAAACATCACTAATTCTCAACCATGACACCCAAAAATTAATTTCTAGAGAAGAAGTGATGTTCTTTCTGTCTTAGAGTTTAGATTCCTCTCCTATTTGGAGATTATTGTCATGCTGGTTGGGTTTTTATCCCATTTGTCAATGAAGATACATTAAAGCTTTGTTAATCTTTTCATTGGTATACAAAGGAAAAATTTCAACAGAACATTAACTAAAAGTGACTCTGGTAACATTACCTGTCAACCCATCCTTCCTCCAGAGTAATTTTTCTGTAGGCTATAAATGGTATTACTTTTTCTTATGATTGAGAAATTATGCTTGACATATTTCAATGTCTTCAAAGAAAACTGAAAGGTCTTGTTTTTGTTTGTTTTGTTGTTGTCGTTGTTGTTTTAAGCAAGCAAATCAAATCAAATCTAAAAGATAATCAAGAATTTTTACATATTTTATTTCAGAATTCAGCTTCGGACATATACTTTATTAAGATTTTTGTTTGTTTTCCCACTGCATCTAAAGGCTCTTGATCTTTTTCAGAAAATGTAAGATTCTTCTTGGGCGTGAGTTAATACAAATCACAAACTACTGCTTTTGTTGGTCCTTTGTTATCTGTGGGACTCAAATTCTCAACCTTATTGCTGCTTAGGTGAGCATGTGCTCCATAGCATTCCATTAAGCACATTAAAACCACAATAATTGTGTATTTAGAGTTCTAACATTTGATTGATTTGTTCACTAGTTTCCTCCAGTTTATATTCTATTTTTTTCTTTCTAGAACTAGAGACTAACTTTTATTTTCCAAGTGGGATAACAGAAGTATTGATAGAAGAGAGGGAGATATTTTTGAAATTAAGTAAAGTTCGTGTAACTCAAAGTCCAACTGATCACCAGATTTTTTTAAATGTAACTCATTTTCTGCATGTTCTCTTTTTTTTCTAAATAGTGTATACAATATCATTCACCTACCTACAGATAACTGAGAGCAGAATTCCCCCAAATTCAATGAGACTCTTCTCCCTGGGTTCATTTCAATCAGTGTGTATATTTTTCTTATTATGACTGATAATGAAAACATCAAGATAAATTTTAATCATATAATTCATCTTCATTGTACAGTAAACTACCCAGAGGGACTCTGGGCTGCGACAAGATTAGAATAAATCAGGGAAAATTACAGTTTTAAGAATATCTTGGCTTTTCCTGATTTTTACCTACTGGCCACTTCAGAATTATTGACTTGAGATTTAATATATGTAATTCTTTAATGTTTTAAATGAATTCTATCTCATGATCTTGAATGACATATTCTTTAAAATTTTAAAGAACTTCCTAAAATCTTTAAGCAAGCCAGTATCTTCTCCTCTTTCCTTCTTTTCTTTATTCCAATTGCCTAACTCGAGAGCATAATCATTGATTATTTCACATTAAGGAAGGCAGGAACATTATTTGATTATAACCCAAATCAAAATATAGTATATGCTTGTCAAATACCAGTCTCTAAAAATTATATTACAAATCTTGTCCAAAAAGAAATTTTGTTTGTATTTAATGATCACCTAAAAAGAATTAAGTAAGCAACAAGGAAGAATTCTTGAGAAAAATTTATATTCCCTCTATCACTGTATTTTTTATTAAAAAAAATAGCTCTTAGTCTAATAAGAGATTTTATTTGCCTTGATTTCAACAAATTCATTTACTTTTAACTTATGTCGTTTTTGTTCCTCTATATCTCTATTTTAATATGATATAAAGTGATTTGTTTACCAGAGTATTGATTTATTTGTAATTACACAAACAGTTTATAGTGGAACAATATCTTAAAAGCCTGGTTTTTGTGGCCAGAGGGCATACTAACCATTTGCTTGATGGAAGTACCTCAAAAACAATGCTGGCCAACAATTTCAAAAACAAAGAAATCTAGTACTCTTGTGTATAGGATTTGATGTCAACTACAGGAACACAGCTTAGCTAAGGGGACACACACACATATGTATATATATATATATACTCACTATATGTATATATGTGTGAATGAATATTTTCTTGTGTGAGCCATGAGGTGGGTGGGAAAAGCAGATGGAGAACTCTGCGTTTACTGAAAATGTAAAATAACTGATGGAGTACGTGCATAGCCTGGTTCTCATTCTTCAGAATAAATACGACTGCCGGTATGGCCACTAGAGCAATGTTGCGTCTCCTCTGAAATCCAAGGTTTTAATCAATAGATGAATTTTTTCCTTTCCTTCGTCTTTGTTAACTGCATACACACGCCCTGAACTCCAGCATATAACAAGTGTAACCAGTTCTGTGAGTGGACTATGGATCTCTGGGTTCTCCTCCCGCTTCTGCCTCTCACTGGCTGTGTGGCCTTGGACAATTTGTGAAACTTCCTTGAGTCAGTTTCCTTTTCTGTAAAATCGAGACAATAAAGTATTACTCATTACTTATTGTAAGCATTAAACGAGAATATATTTAAATAACTTAGCACAATGCCTGATGTAGTTATGCTGGAACATGTTTGTTACACAAATAATGTATAATATTCAAACCACTATCTCTTCTTTCATCAAACAAGAATATGTTTTTCTACTCTCTTTAATAATAAAACGTATATGTCTTAAACATATAATTAATTGTACTTGGTCAAAATGGGAAACTGTCTTCCCCATCACTATCAAAAAATAAATTTGTGCTGCTCCCTGCTGTTGTTCTGGCCAACATTCAGAGCAAGACCGTTCCATCTCAGTCCATTCTATTCGAGTCTCTTCACCCCTTTCTCCCGTCTACTTCTTCCTCAGTTTATTCAGTAGAATATCTCCCTTTTGCGTTCTCTTTATATCTCTCACTTTAATTCTTTTGCACCTCAATAATATTCTATCAGGAACATCGGGTCTAGAGGTACAGCTTCCTCAAACCAGAGGAAAGTCACAAAATTTAATGAAGGCATATATATAATACTGAATCAATACTTAAAGAATCTGGGTAATCACAAGAAAACCTCTCTGAGTTTTCCACAAGTCTATCTCTAACTTTACCTTCTTCTAATAAGATCTCCTTTCTACAAATGAAACATTTTATTATACTTCAATATTTTGTTTTCTATTTATTATTATCAAACATTATTATTTTTTGCATCTTTCATTGTAAATAAACAGTATTTCAGGCGTGAAAGAAGACATTTATATAAATAATTGACTTCCGTTAAAAAATATTTTACTGTTTCTCATAAGTCTAAGGTCTTATATACTATCAAAGTCTGGCACAGAGTAGATACTCAACAAAAATTCATTGAAATGTATTAAGGCGTGTTGAGCAGTACCAATGCACTAGATTATTTGACAAACCTTAATACATACCATCAACCTTCTTCTTAGTTTGCTCTACATTCAAGCTCCAGAAATTTTATTCATAGCTTTCTATGACAGAACTAGTGACTCCAAAATCTGTATCTCCAGTCCCAAATTTGGTCATGAATTGCAGACCTATTACCCAGCTTACTCTGTTCATCCCCATCTAGCTATCTACCTGGCACTTAAATTGAGCACATCCTCAATTGAACTCTTCCCTTTCCAGGTAAAGATTCTGCTTCCCCTCAATCCCGTTTTCTTTTTAAAAACCATGCCCAACCAGCCCAAGCCTTTAGTCCATCTGGGAATCGTTCTCTTCCACAAACCCAAGCTACACTGATTCTTTTCCTGAGTATCTTTCACTAAACCATAGTTGCCCGATAGAAACATAATATGAGTCACGAATGTAAACCACATGTATAATTTTAAGTTTTCTAGTAACTACTTTAGAAAACTGTGAAAAGATGCAATTAATTTTAATATTTTGTTTAAAACTGTATATCCAAAATATTATTGCAACATGCAATCAATAAAAAAAATTAATGAGATCTTTATATTCTTGTGTTCATAGTGAGTCTTTAAAGTCCAGTTTGCATTTCACACTTACACACATAACACTTTTGGACTTGCCACATTTTAGTGCTTAACAGCCCCATGTACCCAGAGGTTTTCACACCGGACAGCACAGCTCTAACCTCTGCTCTCCTCAGCTTCTGTTTTTGCTTGTCTCCTATTCACCGTGTTGGTGAGAGAGGGACTCCTGGCCAAAGGTTGTAAGGGGAAGCCAAATACACGACAATCTTCTACAGATGAGACAACAGCCATTTATTCATAACATGAACTCACAGCTTGGGGAGGAGGGCGTTATACGGCACACCAGGCCACAAAGGAGATGTCCTTAGGAAGGAGTGAATAACCAAGGGTGGGAGAGACAGGCTTTGTAGCACCAAGAGGGTGAGGTGCCCCTCGTTCCCACAGGAGCATGTGATTGGCTGGTTTGAATAATTCTGCAGGCTGGCAGGAAACCGAAACCCACTACTCAAGAATAATCAGAAACTGAACTTGGTCCACTTGACAAGGACAATTTCCGGCAAGGGGACTCAACCACAGGAGCAGTGTGGGATGGGGAACTTGTGGTTAGGCCATTCAACAGCCCCCCGAATTTACCAGATGTCAAGGCAGCACAAAATACTGAGTCTTAATTTTCCACCTCACCCCACACCTCTCATCACGGTTTTACTCCAGGCTCTCATCATCTCTCCTACAGAATTTTGTCACGACCTCTGAACTGGAGCTTTCACTCCTCTCTAAATGCTATAGCACATGGCCCAGGGAAGCGTCTTTATAACTTCTAAGTAGGACCACACTGTTCTTCCCTTAAAAGTCCTCAAATGTTCCCCAAACCTAAAGGACGATATGCACACTCTATAACATATTCTGAGAAGTTCTTTTACGACATGAGGTTTTGTCTACCTAACTATTCTTTGTTCACAATCTTTTAAAAATTTGCATTCCAAATTCCAGTTACAATCAACTGTTTGCAATTCTCCAGTTGCCTTACGATTCTTACATCTCTAGGCCTTTGTACGTGCTGCTACCTAGAACACATTTTTGTCTCCTCCTCACCCGATCTCCTAAATGAATCATCATTGCTGATTCGCTGACACAATAAAACTTTGAATCTCAAGCAACATGGCTGTGGAAGTCCACTCTCTTTTGCTCCCCAATTCCTTCATATCCAAATCACGGAAATATCAAGCTTCTTAACTTTGAGTCTCTGGCTTGAAGTTGTACCAGAAATCTTCCAGTTTCCTCGGCATTAGGCCATCGATATTTGGGTAACGATAATTTATTTAGAGCTGTAATCCCAGCTGCTGGTTTGTTACTCTTAGGTGACGTCATTATTATTGTACCCACATTGTACTGTAATTTTTCACATCTGTCTACATGCCAGCCTGTAAAATATCAAAACGAGAGATATCTTTTCCTTTTTGTATTGCTCATGCATAACACAGTATCTGGTACAATATAAGTAAGTGTTAAATGAACATATGCATTACCTTATGTCTTTACACGGGTAGAAAACTGAACTTTTAATTTGTAAGCACAAAGGCTCTAAACAAACCCATTTTCTCATTCACAGCACCAAGATATACACTTTTTCAAGGCTGTTTGGGTTTAGGGGTATTGCCTATTCTTGAGAAGAGTCTATGTTTTTACCTCTAAATGGCTATTCTTATTCAACAAGACCAGACAACAGACCAAATTAAGCATCCCTAGACACGTCGGGAATTGAAATGCAGCGACAGTTCTTTCATATTGGTTTAACGTTCTCACAGTATCGCTTCCTACAAACATGTTTGTTTGTAATCAGAACAAAGCTAAGAGCTGCCTGCCTACAATGCACTTTGTGTGGTGAAAGCAAATGGTTTACTATTAAAAGGTGTTCATCATATTGAAGGGGTAAGAGATCATTGACTTGGTATTTGACTATAGAAGTCCTTGAGTTTTAAAGATTTTTTTTCTACTGACAAAGAGAATGATACTACTTGCTTAATGACATGTTAAAAATGTCTCTGTAAATAGTGCCAAGAAAATTGATACATGGAATTGCTATGTTAAAAACTTTGGCACTTTCTAATTTGAATTCAAGTAGAATTAAAATATCTCCAAATGGTCAGATATGTCTATGTACACACAGTTATTTCCAGGATATTCTTAATTATTGAAGACTCTATTCTCATGTCCTTAAATCTTATAAATGTTTTCAGAAATCTAAATGGCATACCAGAGTAAAACACTAGCCATAAGGTAAAAATATACAGCAGACAAGAGAAACCAGGAACTAATTGGCCAGCATATAAGAGAATCATGACTGCATTCTTATGGCCACCAAAGACCATTTCTAGAGCACGTGGGTTGGAGTAAGAGAAAAATCCTAACGGGTTGAATAACTGTCAACAAAGCTTTAAGAAAAGCAGGAAGAAACTTCAGATGCTTCTGACCTGGAGCAAGAAGTGGCATCTTGGTCCATGGACCAAGCCACAGAGACATACAAATGCAGATGTGTCAGGAGAGGAAATTTTACATTGAGTATATTTTCTTTTTTTCCCCTATGTTTTTTGCTAATGAAAATGGATCATAGGTCAAAGATAGAACAGTATGTGGTGGGGAGTGTTGGAGGTGGTGGACTTAAAATAATCCATTTGGCAAGTGGGTTTCAAAACCAACAGACCTTGTTTTGTGCTCATTATCTAAAATAAACTCTCTTCATTCACGCTCTGCAGAGTGAAGCTGCAGGCGTTTTTTTCTCTCTGTGCCACCAGTTAACAACATCTAGAGTGTACTAAACTCTCTCATGTCCAGATCAATTGGAATTCTCTCCTGCATGTTCCCAGGATGTAGCCTGAAAATCACAGTCTTATCCAGAAGGCTTTAACCTCTTGATAAAATTAAGCATTTATAAACCTATAGCTGTGCATTGAAGAGATACATAATGTTCTCCAGAGAGAAGACCCTGAGGACACTTGAATCCCACTTCAGTAGCATAGCAAAGCTAAAAATAAATACGACAATAGACTTAGTTAACAGAAGTTATGCCTTTTCACAAGTAACGCACATACAATATATACAGACTCCAACCACCTCCTCGCTCAGCCACCTTCAATCAATATGAATAATAAAACAGGCATTTTGCAGTTTGTGTGCTATTCTCTGAAATGAGCAACTTGCATGAACCCTTCGTGATTTCCATAACAAGGTATATGAAACTATTTTAAACTATTTCAACCTGAAGAACTACAGTGCATAATGTGGTGCATGGATCTCTGGAGCCAGTCACAACTCAAATCCTGGCAACACCACTTGCTCATCATGTGAGGATCCTCAGGCACATAACTTGCGCTCACTATCCTACAATTTCCTCATCTGTACGTTGCAGATAATAGTAACACCTACTCTTTGAGGTTGTTGTGAGGATTATGTGAGTTAAAATATATAAAAACTCCTAGAACAGTAGCTGGCACGTAGCAACCACTATAAGAGTGTTTGCCACTGTTAGTTACTTTCTGCATATCTATTTATAGATGCACAATTCAGATTTTTAAAAAGTATTTTCCAAAAGGGTTGGATTCATATTAACTCCATATAAAATCAAGTATATTTAAAAACACAAGAATCTACAGCCAGAAGACGGTTGTAGGTTCCAACAAGGCAATAGCAAGGTGATCACTTGCAACATCTCCATATTTTAAAATTCTCATTCTGTCAACCATTTTCTTTTAAACAGTGTTTTTTTAAGATTGGCCCTGAGCTAACGTCTGTTTCCAATCTTTTTCTTTCCCTTCTTCTTCTTCTCCTCAAAGCCCCCCAGTACATAGTTGTATATCCTAGTTGTGGGTCCTTCTAGTTCTGCTACATGGGACGCTGCCTCAGCATGGCTTGATGAGAGGTGCTAGATCTGGGCCCAGGATCCGAACCAGCGAAACCCTGGGCTGCCAAAGTGGAGCACAAGAACTTAACCACTCGACCATAGGGCTGGCCCCCGGTCAATTATTTTTATGTGGTTGACCGATTTATGGAGTTCTTCTGAGCCTCATTTCTTTCTGCATAAAGAACTGAGAATAGGAACCTAAAGATGGAGCACTGATAAATGAAAAAAAAAGTCTAAGATCGATGAATAAAAAAATTATAATAAAAAATGGAAATATTCTCCTTAGGTTCAAGTCCCCTGGAAGGGACGGATTTATTCAGAACACTGAGAGAATGTGCAAAGTAGATCATTAAAGTTATAAAGAATAACATATAATTTTGTAGGTGATATTATTGAAGAGTAACAGAAAAGGAAAGTGCCAGAACACTAGAGACTAGAGAAATGTCAACCTCATTTTTTTAATTGGGTAAAAAAAAGTGTATTTTGTAAACTACAAACCATTGCACTCAGCAATATTTCCTCACGGGCAAGATTCTGGAACAGTGTGTTTGCAGCTAAATTTGCCAAAAGGATTCCACAGAAAACTAACTGTCAGGACATAAATTGAGATGAGAGAGAATGTCCAAATTCTCATGTTATTCAGATACAAATGGTCTTTAGACTACATCTTGTGAGGTTTGGAAGAACTCACATATTTTGAATTTTTGAGGCCCCAAATATATAGATATAAGTAAAGCATCCATCTGGATGTCAGCAGTCACTGGGGTATTGTTTCTTTTACTAACTTGATGAACAACCAGGAGAAACATGAACAACGAAGTAAGGAAGTTTAGTAAATCAGCAAATAGTTGAAATCAAATAATTTTTGATTTCATAATAAAAAAATAATCATAATCAAAAATAAGCATAATCAAAAATACTATTAATGAATAAAAGTCTGCCTAAAAATAAAATTTTAGTGGCTCACTCCTCAGTTTTGTCCAAGAAAATTTTTATAAAAATATTCAGATGAAGATACAAATCAAAGGTCTCAATATTATAGTCTTTGGAATATACTAGCAAATAAGTTTTTTTAAGTTATTTTATTGGCTTTAAGTGGCTTTTCAGTTCCCTGGGATGCACAGCCTACTATTTTCCTATTCCCAGCTGTCTAGATTCCAAAAGTATTGGGGTTTATGAGCCCTGATCTGCAACCTTCCATTCAGATAATTGTATATGGGATAAAATTGGAAGGGATATAAATCTCAGCAGGCAATGTTGGGATCTGGATTTTAGGTGAATAAAGTAATTTAAAAGAAGTTCCAAGTCTTATGCCCAAAAACCTAATTCGTCAAGAAGAGTGGTTTTAGTTAAGATTTCTCAAGCTAACTTGCTACAACAGATAAATTTTAAAGCTGATTGGGTGAATACAATCAAAGCTTATTTTGTACTCACATAAAATCCAGTCAGTGAGGAGGGGAATGGGTAAGGGAGGCAATTTTGCTCCATGTCGTCATTCAGAAATCCAGTCTGGTCTAGGCTTCGACATCTTTAAACACAAATATGGCTGCCATCATCACTATAGGCTTGGGACATCCAGCCAGCAAGACAAGGGAAGTGAGAATCAAGATCACTTCCGAGTATTTCATGGGCCTTGGAATAATACATGACACTCTAGCATGTAGCACATTGGCCAGAATTTGGTCATAAGGCTACACCTTACTGAAGGGAGATTGGGAAATGTAGTCCAGCTGTATACCAAGAAGAAAGGAAATAGATCTGGTAAATAGCTAGACATCCTCTGTAGTAGCCCACCCTTCTGATCACCAAATATCCATCACATTTGTCCTCCTCCACATAGAACACATTCACCTTTTCCCCAAGGAAGATGATACAAAGTCCTATCTGGTCACTTCATTCCGCTCAATGTAGGGAATCTCTGAGTCATGTGTTGGCCTCTCCAACAGGTCCCAGTGTGGCTCTCGTGATCTGACAATTCATGTATAAGTCATATTCTCTCATCACAGACAGATATATACAATGGTAGGCCCAGAACATGATAACCACAGTAAACATTCCCATTTGAAAATGGAAGAATAGGAAACACGTGACTGTCAATGGACGGTAATGATTATGCATTTATGCTCTGAAGGCAAAGGGTGCCTAACAGTGAGAAATGTTTTTCTTGATAAAACCTGATTTTTCTCACTCAAAGGTACTCCCTTGATGTTTTTTCTCCTGATGCCTCCCATCTCTACCCTGTATGTGTCATTTGTTTTTTTTCAAAATCTAGATTCACAATTTCCTTGCCAATATACTTCCCTCAAAGACTTAGTGGGTCTCTTATCTAATTTTTTCCTTTCAGTTCCATTTGCCAGTGATTATCATCAAAACTTTTTCTTAGAACTAGTCTTCAAATCTTCTTTATTCCATCATTTTCTTGCGCCAGTCACTCTCTCATTCTCCTGCACCCCTCTATCTCTCTCCTTCTTCCTCCATACTTCCCTCCCCACTGAGGAAGTGTTCTCATTCACACAGAGAATAGGCCTTCTTGACCATGTAAAACCCAAGATTTCCTCATGTCAACATCCAGAAAGTAGCAGGGGTAGGAAAGAGTGGAGGCTTTCTTAGTGAGAGATATTTTGAAGGCCAACCTTAGAAGGTATGTTCATCATTTCTGCCCATGTTCCATTGGACAAAACTGAGTCATATGACCCCTACTCACTACAAGAGATGCTAGGAGCTGTAACTGAGCAGTTTGCGTGAAAGGATGGGATACGCATTTGGTAAACAGCTATCTAGTCTCTGCCACACAGATTGGGGTTGAAAGGGACACTAGGACTTAATGATAAACTCAACATGAAAAATAGTGAACATTCACAAATGCTGATGCAATATTAGTGCCCATGAAAAAACAGTGCATTTAGATCATGCAAGTGGATAATAGTAAATCTAGAATATGAGAGTTGATTGCTTTACTTTATCTTGTGCTAAACAGATCACACTCAGGACATGGAATTTCTCAAGTGAACTTCATGCTATGGAAAGGTGATGTGTGAAGAGATTAGTCAAATATATTATTTTCCCTTTCAAAGAAAAATAGGTTACCCATTTACAGAAAGGGGAAGTTCATCTGTTCATTCTAAAAACTGCTGAGTCAACCATGACTTGTTTTTCTTGCAAACTTCATCTGCCAACAAATCCTGTCAGCTTTATCTTAAAAACTGCTCAGACTCTGAGAAAGTCCTATCACATCCAACGCTGGCACCCTAATTCAGGTCCCCACTATCTTTTTCAAAGGGAACTAATAGAGTTTCCTACTTACAAATTTGTGCTCCTACAGCCTATTTTACATATCAGTCAGAGCAATTCTTTGACCATCTTTCCTATCACCTCCCCATCACCCACCGTCACCAGTCCATGCTAGCCTCCTTGCTTTCCTCTGAATATGCCAAACAGGCTTCTACTGCAAAGCCTTCTCATTCTCTGTTCCTTCTGCATAAATACAGTTTCCCAGACACCTGCACCGCTCATCCCTTCTCTTCCTCCAAGTCTTTGTTTAAATGTCACCTTATCAGAAAAGTCTTTCCAGACCCACACTGTCATTCTCCCATCACTTTCCCAGCTCGATTCTTCTCCCTGCCACTTCTCTCTGGCTGATTATGAACTATTTGCTTGTTCCTTTGTCTGCTTTACCTGACGAGATCAGAAGCTACATGAGAGAAAGGGCTCACTTTTGTACACTGTGGTATTTCCTGTACTTGGAGCTCTGTGGCCCTCACTTAATATTAGCAAAAAAAAAAAAAAAAAAAAAAGAATTAAAAGAAAAACCAAGATGGTGAAGAAACATAAAACCATAAAACATGAAGAGCATATGTAGACACTGGGAATGTTTTAACAGAAGTTTGAGTACAGACAAGGAAAATAAAGAGTTAGCAAGAGTAAGAATAGGTTTCAGGAATTTATTTGTCTCAAGAAACTATTAAAAAAAAGAATATGAGTTATAGAAAGTAAATTTCCCTTTAATAGAAAAAAATTGCTTTCTCATAAATAGGGCAATTGGAATGAGCTGCTTGGAGGAATAGTATCTGTCACATAATTTTAAATGTTCAAGAATAGACTGAACTGGAATTTTAAACAAAAGTCATAAATTAAATCCAAAATCCCAGCCTTATGTTCCCTTCTAATTCTGAAGAGTATGATGTTTAATAGTAAAAGAAAAGAGAGAGAAGATACAACATTTGGGGAATGACAGCTAACAATTGGTTAATTGCTTGTCTGTGTAGAAAATTTTCCATTTGTTCACTTATTTAATTTGTTCTTTTATTTAATAATGCAGTTAAACAAGTCTTAATCTTATCTGTAGACTGGGGAAAAAATATAGGAGCAGAAGACTTGTATCTACCCTAAACTTCTATAAAAGAGAAGGAAACGTCCTCATTTCTCAATCAAGTCATATGCCCTAATCAAGAGAACACACATTATATATATATATAAAATAGGTATAGTATGTATTTATATATGTATAGAAAATATATGCACACATCCATATATAAATGTATAGTACGTATGAAATGTATACGTGTGTGAGCATTACAGTAATACAGATGATCATGTGTCCAATACAGTAAGCATGCAACTATGCCTAGATATTGTAAAGTTTGCAAAACTAAAATTTATCACACTGGAAATGCAGTTTTGTTATCTTTTTCAAGCTGTCTCACTTCTAAAAGCAGTGAATAAATATTTTTATTTTGTCAGCAGCATTTTATTCTTCACATTATGACACTTATACCACTTACCACCAAATCCTTTCTTTCTGGTTGACTTTATGACTCAACTTCTCCAATAAAAGTTTTATAGCAGGAGTCTAATGAATTAGACCCTACAGAAAGGAAAGTAAATTGATCTGTTTCAAAGCTACCGCAATAGGTTGTATGGATTTATTGCAGGCGTCTCCACGGCTCCAGCGAGGGTGCTGAATGCATTGTTTCCCAGCCTCCTTTACAACTTTTTTTAAAGCCAGAAACTGTTAAGATCTATTCCACCAGAATCACAGAAAGCGAGGATTCACAGAGAAGCCAAACAAGAAAAGCTGTATTGGATTCAATAACACAAGCACCACGGGAAAACGGTGGTTGTGTGGGGCATGGTAAAGGACTGCATTTAGGGACTGGTCTTAGAAATCCTGTATCAGGACTATGCCAAGAAAACGGAGGAGCCCACAGAAAAGAGCCCAATGCTTCGGGCTAGCATCAGAGCACTTCCTGTGGTTGGACCAGCCAGGCCAGGGCAGAGAGCCCTTATGGCCCTGGAGGCCTGAGGAGAAGCAGAACACAGGAAGTCAGGGGATGTAACTCTCATCTCAAAGAGCCCAGGCAAGGAACTTCGCTTTCAAAGAGGCTTATGAAAAAAGATGCATTACTTTTCCAGCCGTTAAATTCTAGAAGGGGATTGTTTCGTTGTTGTGGCTGTTTATTTTGTTAGGAAGAAACTAAAGAGAGCTGGAAAGGTGACCCTGTACTCACTGTCAGGCACAGTGACGCTAATTAATTTTCCCAAAGGCTAGAGTTCTGATACAAATGTATCGGTATCAGATTTAGATAAGGAAGGAAAAAGAACCCGAATTCTTGAATTCATTGATAAAACATATTAAAAAATAGAAAAAATTTAAACACAGCATCTACATGATTAAGCAAATGACTTTCATTTTCGCTGGTATAGGTGATAGTTACTCCCCATACATAATTTACGAGTCATAATTTAGCAAACGATAGTTTAATTTGAAAGGATTTTGAATGTAAATGAAAAAAGTGAAAAATACAAATGAAAAGTTGCTAAAAATTGACTGTTTTCCTTCTTACTATGCTTAAAACTTTTTTAAAACAAATAAGAAAGTAAAATTAGCTTGGGCAATTGGTGCAGTATTTTTGGTCAAAATGATCATTGTAGAACTCCACAAATGAACACGAAATTTGGGGACAGTAAATAATAGGAAACATTTAACACGTTATATTGGTAATATGCAAAATATCACTTCTCCTACTACTTATGAAGCTGAAATATGTAATAAAAAATGTTATTTGTCCATGTCACACAAACATATAACAAAAGGTTTTTTTCCAAGTATTATGTATTCCTGGTTGGTCCATATAGGATTACAAACACATTTTTAATTTAGGATACATTTGTGTATATTGACACTATTCTACAACTGTATGGTTATAGAAAATACCAATTACATGATACAAATTAGTTCCTATTCATATTACTGAAATTGTTGCAAGTGTATTATACTATAGCTATCTTATTAGAGTTATCTTGTTTCAGAAAGAGGCCATGCCAAATATTAACATGTCTTTCATTACTTGTTTCTGCTGGAGGAGTGATGGCGCCTCATTATCCTACAATAAACCACTGCCCACATGTCAAGTGACACTAATTGTCTAATTTTCTCTCCTTCATCCTCTCTACAGGTTTACAGTGCCATTTTTATCAAATATTAAATTGTATAAACTAGGCTCTCTATTCACTTCTAGTGATATATCATTGTGCCAATATCAAACTTCGTTGATCACTCTAGCTCTTAGTTTATAATATTAGAATTATTCTTAATTTTCTAAAGTACTGTCTCTTCTTGCGTGTTTATTCTCCAACACAATTTTAATATCATCTTGTCAAGTATATAAACATGTTAATCCTATTAAGGTTTTGAATGTAATTGCATTATACATACAATAAAATCTAAAATATCATTAAATTATTCAGTTTTTCCATCAAAATATTGTGTCTTTTTTGTATAAAATTATTACACGTATAAAATAAGATTTTAGAACTGTGTTAATATTAGTCCCAAGTTTCTTCATGCATTTTATAATTTAGCTCATATTATTCCTGGGGGAATTTATTCTCCAGTGTCATTTCTAGAGTGTTTGAGTGTTTTCATTATGGGAAAACTATTGTTCTCATAGGAGAGATATGGAAACCTTTTAATTACTTGGTTTTGGTACTATATGATGGTTTTCCAAAAATTTTAATTGTTTTGCAGTTGATTTCCTTGAGTTCCTTTGATGGAAATTTTAAAACTGAAAAGTATGATAATTTTCTCTTCCCCTCAAAGAGCTATATATCATTTTTTTTATTGTATCATTAAGAATTTCAAAATGGTTAAACAGTCTTTTAAATTAATAAAACACACTTAGTTTAGGTAATTTAGGTTCATATGAGTTCATTTCCTTATACTCACTGGGGTATGTATAACCTACCACGTGCTTCCAGGGGTGGGCTCATGTAATCACTTAAATTTTTTAAGTTTAATGTAGTTCTGATTTGTTAAATATCTCATTATGTTGTATGTAGCAAACTTTATCAAAGCTTAGTGATTAGGTAGAAAACCTATGATCTTCAAAAGATAAGTGTGAATAAAAAAGAAACATATCTGGAAGGTTTGTAGCATGTGAGTGGATTCACAAGCCCATTCCTAGAGAAACTTGCTAGCTCACGGATCCCAACTTACAAAGCTCCATGGAATAATTTCATATACTACAAAGTTTAGAGCCATTCAATAGTGTTTCACTACAAATACTAAAGTGATATATCTATAAATAAATATATTTATTTTAACTATAAAAATAAAAAAACTAAAAAAAATATTGTCAGGATATTGTAGAGAAACCGTCCAGGGATAGAAAGAGAGTTTAGAAATACTTACGCATAGTAAGCCTGGACTGAGAGCTACTCAGTATAGAACAGTGCCTAAACAATATTAAGTTCTCAATAAACACTTGCTAAACTAAATTATTTTAAATCAAACTTGATCCAATTAAATTTAGAGGAACATGCAGGTGGCATTTTCAAATTTCCTTTCTATACCTTTTTCTCTAACAGGGAGACACTGTTATTCACAAGACTCACTATCATCTAATGAAAAGATTGGTCTACTTGGCAAGAAGAGTCAAAGTAATATTTCACTTCATAAATCATGATTTTAAATAATGAGATAGATAATAAAAATGTATATGGCTATAGTGCTTTATTATTGAACTGTATCTAATTGCTTTATGATCATTATCATATTGACTTAATAACTTATTCTTTGTCTATTTTTATATTGATTTGCCATCCAGAATATAAAAATGAACAAAATTAAATTAATTGATTTGCTCTTAAAATACATCATTAAGCTCAACTAACAAGAAAAAATAAATATAAGTGGTGAAACTGTACTTATGAACTTCTTTCAAAAAGCTCCTTAGACTCAAGCCAAAATCATAGGAATTAAAATTCTTTATAATGTTGACCTACCGATGCCCAGGCCATATATACCCATTTGATTGTTCCCAGATCATTACATTAAATATACAGGATGATACCAAATATTTTTAAATACCCCCTCTTTTTAATCAGCTGAAATGGTTCTTGTATATCAGATGTGTCCAGAATCTGAGTCAGAAGTGATTGAAATTGACTGAACACTTTCAGATAGATTGACAGCTCAGCTGTAACTTCGCATACATCAGTGTCATTCATTATCTTAATAGATATTTACAGGTCCCTTAAAATATTTCAGGATTACTATATGTTAATGAAAAAGATACAGCTTCTGCCTTCAAGTTTAGAATCAAGTCATGGAAGAGACAAATGCCCAGTCAATTTCAACAGAGAATGCTAATATTCTGATTAAACAACACATAGATTCTATGGGAGAAATAAGAAGAACTTGACCGAGACTGTAGGGTTTGGAAACACTTCCTAGAAGAAGATACATCTGAATCAAATTCTGAATTGTGAATGTGAGTGAAATGGGTATGTAGAGGAGGGGAGAGCACAGGAATTAGAGAGGACAGGAGTGAAGAAAATTTAGACAGGAAATTCGATTTAACGAAATAGATAGTTATTATATAAGTTCAGCTGGGTTTCTTTCCAGCTGGAACATGTGTCTATACACATAACATAGGGAGGATATTTGACAGTCTATCAATATCATTTTGGGTTCAAAAATTTTCTAACTTGATATAGCAGGTGGTCAGTTCAAAACAATCCTTTTTCAGGCTAGAGCGATATGGTAAACATATTTTAGCACTACAGTACCTTTTAAAAAGATTTACTGCATCTGCACAGATTGGCACCACCTGTGAGTTCTGGTCCACATGCCACCACCATTCTGATGTCTAACATACAGAAATATGATCCAACTTACAGGGTACAGCTGTTACATTAAATAATCTGGTTTTGCACAATTTAACTTAGGAAACTGGGTGTTATATATAATTCTTATCTATGTAAAGATAAAATGTTTTAGACTCAGAAATCATAATATTTAATATTTAAGCAATCAAACTTAGCCAGATATAGCATTCATTTAATAATACAATTGTATATAAAAAGAATCATCTAGTTGTTAGTTACAAGATGAATAATATTGTACCTTGACTTTGTGTTTTTAAGAAATATCAAATTATTAGAATAAATACTTCAAATTTTCTCAAAATGCAGAGTTTTTAAAAGTTGTATGTAAAAAGCCCTTTACCCCAAATGTCTAAGTCAGCTTTAATTTTTGCCATCAATACAGCAGTAGCAATGACACTTTTAATGAAGTGCATACTAAGACATCCAACGAACAAAGTGAAATGGCTATTATAACTCATTGTAGACGTAAATAGATCAGACACATTTCTGGTAGCACAGAAATGATATGAAACCTTAGAAAGGGGCATTTGCGTGTTCATCAAATGTACTATATCTGCTTATTATTTGAAAATATCAGATTGTTCGAAAAGTAACTATAAGAAAACAAGTTACCTTGAAGAGACGTCAAGGAATGTGAGCACAACATCATAAACAGTATTTGGAAAAGTACCCTCTGTGGTGGTCCTCTACAGCCCATTGAGTGTGGTTTTTCTCTGCTGTCAAGGGCATTTTTAAAATTTAGTTTCACAATTGATTCACTTAACAGTAAGTGCATTTTAGATTGATAAATTTGTAATAAGTCTAGACAATAAAAATCTACTGCAATTTTTACAAACTCAGTTGTTTTCCAGATGCTTGTATGCTCAGGAATGACATTATGTTTTTAAGACTTCTTTGTAGCATCTAAAGAATGAAACCCATCTCCACAGGGAAGATTAAAATGTGCTCATATTCACTGCGTTCCAGGTGTACACTTTAGAGGAATATACTAAAATGACTAACACTGAGACCTCCAGATGAAAAATGATAAAAACTAAAAGTTTATTACAGATTGTAGAATATTCATAAACTAAGCATGCATCATTTTAAATGTTTCAATCACTATAAATATGTTATAGGCACTTCTACATTTATGGAGAAGAATTCAATTACTGAGTCTAAACACCAAGTTGGGTAAATTAGTAATAGCAATATGTTCTCTATTTAGCTAATGTGATGAAAAAATAGAGCTATGGTTTGGAATACTAAATTTTGCATTTTGAAAATTCAAAATGCTAGTGAACCTGTAAAAGTTTTTCTGAATATAGTAAAAGTCTTTTTTTTTTTGTGGTATCAGATTGAATTTAAATACATATCACAAATATATATGATATTTGGCCAATTTAAGATTTAAATGTCCAACCCTTTCCTTACTACCAAAAATTATATATTATTTTATAGATCTCACATCTTATTTTTGTAAACTTATTCTGAAATAACTTAGTGGAAAATTAGCTAAATTTAGTGTGGTGTATATGCCAGGCAATAAATGTTAGATTGCTATTTTAAGTACCTCATATCCTAAATCTCTTAATATTAATGCATTAGACCAGGGAAGTAAAACAAATTCCTTCACATTAGTATTCAAGCTGAGCAAAATGACAAAATGTAAACAGCAAGGACAATGAATGACAAGATGCAACATTACTTTATAATGCCTTTTTTATAATAGTGTATGTAAGAAAGTCATTAAGTTAAAATAAAATGTATTCTGTAATTGTCTCCATTGAACAGACAATTGAAAACAGAATTATAGAATGCATATTCATTTTACATCACATTAATTTCCTATTTTTAGGAAACCGACAATGCTTCAAAATTGCTCATTACATTTCACACTCACTTAAATGGATATCTATATAAATAATACTGTATATAATATGATAACATGACATATGGTTTCAATTGATGTGTTTGGAGCATGTTAGACTCAATCCTACTTCTAGGCTTTTCCTCTCTTTTTGACTATCCCCAAAAGTCTTCTACCACGCTACTATAAAACCTGAAATTCCTTCCCCTCTCTTTGATTAAAAGTAAAAGTAGGGGCCAGCCCCGTGGCCGAGTGGTTAAATTCGTGCACTCTGCTTTGGCTGCCCAGGGTTTTGCTGGTTCGGATCCTGGGCCCGGACCTAGCACCGCTCACCAGGCCGTGCTGAGGCAGCGTCCCACATAGCAGAGCTAGAAGGACCTACAACTAGAAAAAACAACTATGTACTGGGGGAGCTTTGGGGAGAAGAAGGAGGAGAAGGAAACAGAAAATAACAATAACAATTGTATGTATGCTTATACGCACATAGATAAAAATAGAAACAAATACAAGATATAGAGAGCTGTGGCCATACATATAGATATATCCCTCACCATAGAAATCAGAAGTCAGCATAATTATTAGTGTATCTATTATCCTCATTCCCTCTTCCCCTCCTCATCAGTACCAGCCAGGCAGTCAGTCAGTGCACACTTAGAAAAAGAACATGTAAATAATTTCACAAAATAACGCAACTTGGAACTTTTGGACTGAATTGATTGGCCAATTAAAAAATTGGCAAAAGAACAAAAAAGGATAAAACTGTCCCATTCACAACAACACGGATGGACCTTGAGGGTATTATGTTAAGTGAAATAAGCCAGACGGAGAAAGACAATCTCTGTATGACTCCACTCACATGTGGAAATTAAACATGTAGACAAAGAGAACAGATTAGTGGTTACCAGGGGAAAGGGGGGTTGGGGGGTGGGCACAAAGGGTGAACAGTTGCACCTACCACATGACTGACAAACAATAATGTACAACTGAAACTTCACAAGCTTGTAAACTGTCATAATCTCAATAAAAACTTTTTAAAAAATTGGCAAAAGACAAGAATAGGCATATCACAGAAGAGAAAGTGTGAATGGCTAATAAATATGTGAAAAGATGCTCAAACTCATGCGTTGTCTCACCTAATACTCAAATCCACGGCATAAGTGCTGTTATTATACTGTTTAATGGATGGGAAAGCCAAGGCTCCAAGAGGATAAGTATATTAATTATCAAGGACACTCAGGTAGTAAGTTACAGAGGAGAGATTGAAATGCGGGTGCTACACCGGGGGAAGACTGATTCGCTTAAGATAATGAAGTAAAAAAGTGAAATTTGGGGCACATAGAAATTTCTTTTTATTGAACAAATACAGAAGGCTGGGGACATATGCAAAGTGAATAAGTAGGATCCAAAGAAAGGCAAGGAGTATCCCAGGGTGACTGACTGGGTAAGACAGATCTGTACATTTCATAGGATACTGTTTCTTGGTTCCACAGTGGGATTTTTTTCATAGGAATGGTAACCCTCACACAAGTACTAGGTTCTGAACTCTAAGATCGCGAGAAAAGTTATAGTCTCATTCACAAACAGATTCCCACTACAGAGCAGAGTTCCTGGCCCATGTGAGAGCACCCATAGACTTGTTGAATGAGCAAATGCATGCAGGCATTCAGGAAGAGCATAGCAAATAATATTCCATGTATTGAATTTGCCGGTAACATTCGAACTGCAAGGCTATTTGTCGTTGTGATGCTAGCACATACATTCCAGGGTATTCTTTCTTTGTATAATTTTGAAGGGAACCTACCCCATCTTCTCTCCCTTCATCAGTTACGAAAGGAATTCTCTTGCCAACTATGACAGTTATGCCGCATTTTGCCTCCCAAGCCAGTCATGCCGAGTTTTTATTTTCCTCCAGGAGTCAATAGTTCTCACTAGAAGGACAGGAGGTTTTCTTCCCTTTGCCTTATCGCCTTTATCTCTTTGTATATATTGTCTGTGGTTTCAACTTTAACTGAGACACCAAGATCTCCAAGTGACCGGGATTAAGGAAAATAATACCAGTGAGGATGAAGACAGACGATCTAACACCAAGACCTGCCCCTAGAGAGATGGATTTTGCTTCTAAAGAGGCTTCTGTTTTCTCCTAGTTTCTACCTCAAAACAGCTAGAAATTAGGGGCTCTGGTTTATTCTCAAGGTTCGGTGTCTAAGCTGTTCTAAATTTTATAATGGGGTGCAAATACAGGATTTTAGGTAGAAATACGTCTTTAATAATCATATCAAGATGGAAGCCTCAAGAAATAATCGCTGGACAGAGGAGACACAACTGTTACCCATGCAATATCCCAGGTAACTCATCATGGGGGTAAATCTCTCGACGTGCAAGTCACATGGAGAATGCCAAAGACAACATCCCGTTAGTCCCCTTAATTCTAAGAACTTTGTGTTATTGCCATGAAGTACATTCAGTACATTTTTTTGATGCCAGAAACTGGAGTCATTTGTCCATTCACTGGGGTTCACCTAGTGCCTAGCGAGGGTCTCCTGTGGGCTGGGGCATGGAGCCCACCCTGGTACCTACCCTCCAAGGAAAGTGATTTTCACAGGCAATTAATAAACACCAGACAAAATGATTCCTGTCCTGTTTCTTGGTGTTCTTTCCAAACTGTCACTTATTTTTGCGCGCAGAATATTTCTTTGGATGTTACTATCAAGCTTTGCTATATCTTTCATCTTCATGTCTTTCCTATCTCAGAATGAAGGAGATCTAAGATCCATGAGGATAAGAGGGACAGAAAGGGTAGAGGCATGCGGAGATGCGCAAACCTCAAGGTAGCAGTAATCTAACTTACCTGGAAGTGGCTTGTGAAATCATGGATGCATATGCAGAAAACAGCCAACTAACAGGCAGAAAATTAAACAAACACGTTTATGTTACCAATAAAATTGTTTATGAACTTGATGTGATCCAGGGAAAAGACTAGTTAGGAAAAATTACCTTTCTAGAATGCATTTTGTCTGATAAATATCATTGTTGTATCATACTTGCCTTGTTCAAAATAATCTTACGTTTGGGGACCAAACTCTCAACTGAAATCCAGTCCACGTTTGCATTTGGTTCAGACTTGCGTTCCTGCTCCCTGCCCTGGCAAGTGTTCTGAGTTATGCAGGATTCCCTTTATCCACACCCCGGCCACTGTTATGTACCTCCGGCCTGCTGCTCTGTCATTTTTCTTGGAGAAATAGCTTTCCAGTTTATCTTAGAAAATACATTACCAACACTGTCTTAAGCTAAACAACTTACTGTGACAGGCAGCAAATCCCTTTCCTTGTTTCTTAGTCTTGCATGGTATCAGCTATTTTACAATTTCAGCTTGAAATAGGTAAAGTGGCCATTCAGTTAGTTAGAATGTTTCACAGATCCAAAAACTTTGCCATTTCCTACCTATCTTCATGAACTAACCAATTTGGTTAGGAAACCCTTAGCCCACTTGGGTGTTCGAGATGGACACTGTGCCATGCACCCAGATCCCCTTTCAGTGAAGGACTTACTGCCTCAGCTGCTTTGACCGCATCAGCTGTCAGACCCCCAGGGATAGTCTCGGCTGCAAAGCATCACCTCACTCAAGGTCAGGCCTCTTTCTTTCATGGCTCCCAACCGGTGACTGATTGATGTGAGAGTATGAGGGCATGGCCTTCTCAGCTCAACCTGGAATAACGCTGAGGAGCCAGCCCAGCCCCAGGTTCCTTGTGTGATGGGCCCATCCTGCCTTTGGGCTGAGTCACAGCTTGACTTCTCTCCCTGCCCACTCCCACTTCAGCCTCTCCCTCCCACAGGTGTTGATCTTAACAGCACTAATAAGCATTTTGCACACCAAATTCCACCTCAGAATCCTTTTCGAGGAACCCAAGGACACCTTCATCCTGGAAACTTTTCTTGTTTATTCACAGGTGTTGCAGTTCAATGGAAGAAGTGCTGCCCCAGAGACAGATGATATCTGTATCCCACTCACACGACACTACCTACCAAGGCTCCTGAAACACTCTGATCTTCAGTTTGTTCATCGGTAAAATTGGAATAAAGGTGTCAACTCACAGATTTTTCTGTGAGGGCTGAATAAGGTATCTCACATGAAACGTACAGGACATGCCAATAAAAAGTGAGCACTCCATGAATATTAACTCTCTGACCCACCCTTGTCCTCCACTACTCATTGCTTGATTTATATTCTGTGGGTATGCAAATAATGATGCCATTCGATTTTTTTTCTTTCTGCAAAGCTTTGCATTTGGTCTTGTGAAAAATGGGTTAGGCAAAAAAACCTCAGTCTAGTTATAGTTCCAGGTCATTCGTTAATTGCAGCACCACTCAGCTTTTTCAGATAAAACGTTGTGTGGCTGTGACCCAGTTTACAATAATGCTTAGTAGCATTACTTCCTTGGTTCTATGTTAGAAAGCAGATGCCATGTTTTATTAGTCACACAGCTGTTAAGTTCCAGCTGCCTGTGGAAAAATAGAGAAACTAAGTAATGCTGCTCTTCATTAAATTTTAGGGGAAATATTACAATGTCTTCTAAGTGTCAGATATTAGAGCCTTATACTTAAGGTCTTGAAAAACATTAGGAGATGACAGTTTGCTGTTCTTCAGGCTGATTAAAGGTACTAGCAACAGAAACAAGTTACAAACTGCCTTCCTAAAGCGAAAAGAAATATGTGATCATAAACCAATCTCCAACCATAGACTCCATAATCTTAGAAGACACCAAATAGCATCCACTCATGGTTATCTTTTTTTTTTTTTTAAGATTGGCACCTGAGCTAACAACTGGTGCCAATCTTTTTTTTTTCTGCTTTTCTCTCTCCAAATCCCCGCAGTATATAGTTGTATGTTTTTTTAGTTGTGGGTCCTTCCAGTTGTGGCATGTGGGATGCTGCCTCAACACGGCCTGATAAGAGCTGCCGAACCAGCGAAACCCTGGGCCACCAAAGCGAAGCACGAGAACTTAACCACTCGGCTATGGGGCCAGCCCCTCAACTCATGGTTATCTTTTAAAGTTAAAGGCATATCAAACATTACCAGAAGTCTACTAAGAAGGAAATGATTATATCTATTTCATTTGGCCCGTTTAGAATTTCTAGCTATTTACTTATAAGGAATTTCCCTTATTTTACAGAGGAGATCTTAAGAATCTATGCTTATTGAAAGTCTCAAAATTTCATCATCATTACCAAATTCATTTTGGAGACATCTTCCTGACTCGAGCATGCATTTAGAAATGGAAAATTCTGTTATAAACTGTATTTAAAATGTAGTAGTGAGATACTCGTAAAGGGACATTCACATTCCATTATAAAGTTATCTTTCATTTCACAGTGTTAACACTAACATTAACCGCTTCATAGGTTAAATAACCGACCTGTTCTAGAGAGCAGAGACCCTAACCTTTCCCCCTTCCAGCTCAGGAGTGATGTTAGATGAATTTCAAATACTGGCTTTTTACTACGACATGGCCTGGACATAGTTTAAGTCACTTACTTCTTAGGGCCTGAACTTTTCTATTTATATAATGGATGTAATAATCAAATGAAAAGATTGGTAAAGCATCTGATTAGAGTTGAGTTCTAAAAAATGTAGGTACTCACTCCTCCCATCCTTGTGTGTAAATAACTGTGGAAATATCAGAGGTAAATGTTGTTGGGAGAGGCTCCATAGAGTCCATAGAAGGCACCTGTAGGCCCCCGTGCTTGGACTGGAACAGGAATATTAGAAAAAAGGGAATTATTTTTGCACCCATATGCAGTAAAATATAAATACATGCATGGGAAATATACACACTGCCTTGTTACCTTGGGCTTTAGATGTATTTGTAATATTTTATTTTGTTATAACATCTAAATTACTATAGTAAATAGTAATATTTTTAATCTTGATGGTTATGATTTTCTGCAGGTTTGAAATATATCAGAATTGGGGAATTGAAATTCCTTGCATAATTATCTTAAATGTTATATGCACTGTGAGCTGGGAAAAGTCATGACATATTATGGTGCCATCTGGAAAATATTTCTTCTTTTAATATGAATGTAGATTCTGTCTCTGAGAAAGCCATGTGCGTTGTTAGTGTTTATATTTCTCCGAGTGTCTTTACTTTCCAAGATTTAACAATGAGACAAAAACCTGGAAAAAAAATAATGTGCAGAATTTAAAGGGGCCATGACCTGAAATGATTAAGTTCATTCCTGGCTGTTCTACTGAAGTCCATCCACGCTATGGTGTTGTTCTGGCCAGAATAATTCTAACTTCTGAAAATAAATAATGGATTATTTTAATCACTAACTTCCCTGGTAAGAGGACGGAGGAGTGGAGGGGGAGACGGCTAAGGATAGGGTGAGAAAAAGCCTTGTAAATGTAAAATCCCAAAGGTAGTCGGATACTCACACTAAGAGAATAAATAAATGGCTTTTTCTTAGAAATGTGGATGTAGACTCGGGTTGGCAAGACTAGAAAGAAGAATGTACTCATTAAGGGAATCTGATAAAAGATATAAATTATATTTCTCTTGCCTGATCAGGAAACAGACATATTTAACATCTAACTTATCTATTTTCCCTGTAGTATACTTATTTCCGATTATCGTCAAGTCTGCCAAGTCAGATACACACAATTGCTGGGAGTCATGTGGAATATGGGAAGTGCTGTGGTGCTGAGGCCTACAGAATGGCTGAGCACAGCAGGAATCAGGTGAGAGCGGAGGAGAGATTCTAACAGAGGCCGATTTAGTGGCGGACGGGAGGGAGCTCCTCCTGTTCTGCCCCGAACTACCAGGAGATGAAGCTTAAGGGGAAAGGGTGGGTATAGACGGAACTTCAGGTTTCTCATCTATTTCTACAATCTTTAAAAGCATTTGTGTGGAGCCCCAGGGGTTCTGAGGAGGCGCCTGCATGACTCAGGGGTAAACGGTTAAGAGACTGGCTGAGAAAGTTGAGCTGCAAATCTTCTAATTCTCTTCACCGGAGCTTTCTATATGGACTTCCATCTAAGAATTCATTTGTGTAAAGATTCCTGTGACACAGCAAAGGAGTAAATAACCTATATCTTTTTATTAAATGAGAATGTTTCTATCATACAGATTAAGAAACAAATAAAATTGTTTAAAAATTGAAAGTAATCAAGGTATTTGTCCTGGTAGACAGACGTGTTAAAGATTTCTATAACACTACGGAATAGGTTACTTTTTTTGCTTTAAATGTTCTGTCTGTATAGGATTAAAATAATCAATTTCTCAATGCTTATAAGCAGAGGTTTTAAAAGAATGAAAGGAAAAAAGTAGTTTTGTGTTATGCAGAATTTACACGTCGTCAAACATTAATCCCACATTGAAGAATCCTTTTAGATAGAGGTCATCTCTGTCCTTTCAAACACCCGCCCTTGAGTCTCCTCCATCCCTTCTGGTAAATGTCTGATCTTTCTATTCCGCCATTCTAAAATTTAACATTTTCATCCTTCCCCTTTGACTGTTCAGACATCCCAGAGATCCTCTTTGGAAAGCGTTTCATATGTCATTGGATCCTCTTACTAATTTCAAATATATGAATATTCATGTCATCTGTACCCCATTTCTTTTGTATCCTGGTTCACTCCTCTGAGATATGTGGGATGCGGAGCAAGAGAAATGAACTAAGAACATAACTTTATTTCTACTCCTAATTCCGACGCTAACTACCTCATCATCAATAAGCCTCTTTGACATTGTGTTTTCTTACTTGTAAAATGAGAAAGTTGATCTATAGAATACTATTTCTTCAGATGTTAATAGGTTTTAAGAAAAATGTTAAGCAACATAAAGTAGTGTTATTTATGACATGACTTTTCAGAACTTTTACTGTGAAATGTTCATTGTAAATCTTCAAAATGGGGACACGGTGAGCAACATTTCTAGCTTCATTTGATCATGAAACTGTGTTATCAGAACATCTTATAGAAGTAGTATTATAGGCAGCAGATTTAGGGAATATGGGTCTTCATATCTCTCTATTGCAAGATTCTACCTTACGTCTTTCTGAATGTAAGAGAAGTAAAGGTATACATGCCCATTAATAACGAGGGAGTATTAATGGGTTTTCTCAGACATACTCAATCAGGATGTCTGGGGTCAGGGGAAAGGAACCTAAAAAGTACCACAGGTGAGGGTAATATAACAAACAAACAAAGGTCTAGTGAATGGCTAGACCCACGTGAAAGTAGAGGAAATTCACCTAAAGCCTAAAACAATGCATCATTGTGAATCCAGAGGGGCAGGTTAGTAACAGAGCCAGCTTTTGTCCTGGACTGTTTTCCTAGGTTAAGAGGCCGTAGAACCTAGATATTTGAAATAAGCCCGAGGAAGAAGCAGAGTGATGCCCTCTGTGATTGAGCCTGAAAGAGTCTACCCAAAGAGAGACATGTGAAGATACTACCAGTCTTCACCTTCACAATTCTTAACCACAGCTGCCATGGGTTTGGTGCTAAAATTCACACTCCTTCTCTGGTCCCAAAATCGAAGAAAAAAATTTAATCTCATTTGGCTTTAGTTATAATGGTCTCATGTACTTCTAAGAAGCTGAAGCAAACCTTCTCTGAAAAAAGACGCTTTCAGTGCACCTCCAGGGTCAGACTCCAGTTGGTGCTGGCTGTGGCGTATGTGGCCCTGACTCCATGCAGGTCACTCTCTAGTGCACCCCAGTATACACTCAGACATCCGCCAGCAGTATACGGAAAAAGGCAGACAAATGCACCATGTTCTGCACTATGTATGCATCTTTAACTTTAATGCAAGCATGGTTTACCACTAGGAAATTAATTTATGTTAGATTGAAAAAAAGTAGACACATGATCATAATAACAGAGGCAGACAAAAAAGCACTTGATCAAAGTCAACATCTATTTATGAAAAAATTCTTATACTAGGCAAAAAGTGATAAATCCTTAACTTGATAACGCATCTGTGTAAAATATATACTCTTTTTAATGTATATAAGAAATATTTCATAATAAAAATTGTTTAAATATTAGCATCCTATGTGATTGTAATTCATAGTCAGATCTAGCAATCACTGCTCTAAATGGCTCATTCTTTCAGGAGTAAATGTAAATATAATGAGCCAAAGTAATCTGAAAATTACTTTTCTGTATAAAGTCTAGGATTTAGAAAATGGCTTATATTAAAGTGTAACATCTCTCACTACCAGGTTCAGTGAAGCTTAGATAGAATGAAACATCAGTAATGCACACAGGTATAAGTTCTTATTGTTTTCACTTGAGGGTTTTTTCCTGCTCATTTTTAACTAACAGCTTTATTAAAATTATTCACATTCCACAAAATTTTCCTTTTAAAAGTGTACAATTCATTGTTTTTTATTATATCCACAGAGATGTGCAACCATCACCATTATCTAATTTTAGAACACTTCCATCACCCTCAAAAGAAATTCCGTACCCAATAACCTGTAGTCCCCATTCCCTGCTTCCCTGCAGCCCCTGGCAACCACTCATCTATCTTCTCTCTGTATGGGTTTGCCTCTTCTAGATATGCAAAAGTAATCATTCAATGTGCGACCTTCTGTCTAGATGCCTTCATTTAGCATGTTTTCAAGAGTCATCCCCACTGTAGCAAGAATCAGTGCTTCATTCCTTTTTATGACAGAATAATATTCAATTATATGGATATGCCACTTTTTCTTATCCATTCATCAGTTGATAGGCATTTGGGTAGTTTCCCCTTTTCGGCTATTTTAAGCAGTATTTGTATGAACACTTGTGTGCGAATTTTTATGTTTTCATTTCTCTTAGGTATACCTAGGAGTGGAATTGCTGGGTCATACAGGAACTCTATATTTAACATTGTGAAGAACTGTCAAATGGTTTTCCTAAGTGGCCGCAACATTATACAATCCTACCAGCTACGTATGTGAGGGTCTGATTTCTCCACATCCTCACCAACACTGGTTACTCTGACTTTTTTACTTTAGCCATCTGTGAGTATGAAGAGTATTTCATTGCACTTTTCATTCGCATTTGTCTAATGACTAATGAGATTGAGCATCTTTTCATTTGCTTGTTGGACCTTTGTATATCTCCTCTGGAGAAATGTCTATTTAAATTTGTTATCCATTTTTAATTGGATAATTTGCTTTTTTATTATTGAATTGTAAGAATAATTAACATATTCTGGATACAAGCCCCTTATCAGATATATGATTTGCAAATATTTTCTCTCATTATATGGGTTGTCTTCTCACATTTTTTGATGGTGTCATTGGAAGCACAAAATTTTTAACCTTGATGAAGTCCAATTTATCTATTTTTGTTTTTGTCTCTTGTGCTTTTGGTGCCATATCTAAGAAACCATGAAGATTTACTCCTCTGTTTTCTTCTAAGAGTTTTATAGTTTCAACTGTTACACATAGGTCTACGATCTATTTTGAATTTCTTTGCATATGGTGTAAGTTAGGTAATCCGACTCCATTTTTTGCATGTGGAGATCGAGCTATCCCAGTACCATTTGCTAAAGGCTTTCCAACTGACCAGTAAACTCATTGACTTTTTTAGAATTTTAAATACGGTAGTTAAGAGCCACATTTACCTCCTAACGTAAGAAACCTGCATCTATTCAATCACCAAAGATTTGTTACAAGCCTGAGTGTCAAGTAACAGCCAAGTGCCAAAGACTCAATAGTGAGTAAGGCAGACATAGGTTCTGTCTTGACTGGAGTCTGACCAGCATTCCTCACAAAGCAACGTGCTGTGTGCTTTGACTTGCTAAAATGAGTCTCCATTTCATTTTTTTCATACATTCATTTATTCATTAAAACTAAGTGCCTACTAGGTGTCAGGCACAAGCTGAGGATGAATAACACCACAGGATCTAAAAACAGATAATGTCCTGGTCTCATGGGACTTTAAACCTGGTGAGCAAGATCCATGTTAATCAAATAAACTGGACAACAGATACACAGCTTCACCTGTGACAGCTGCTATGAAAGAGAGACTCACCACGTTGTGAAAGTCCATCACAAAGGGATGGTTGACCTTGTCATAAATCAGGAAGATATCCTCAACAAAAGGCCACTTCCTCTAAGGTCTGAAGGTAGAATGGTACTGAAGAGATTTAGCACGCACAGAGAAGACAGTGATGCTGATTTTCTAGACAACAAAGTACTATCTGAGAAGCTCAGTGTGTTTGTTTGCTTTTAAGTCAGTGCAAGATGCTTAGATGTTTCTGCCTGAATTTAGAGAGCAATGCTCTGGCCTTTTGTTTTCATTATCCCTTTTGCTATCAGCCTGATATACTTCTGGCTATTTGTTTCATCTGAATAATTTTACATTCTTTCTCTAGTACCCTGTCATTTATAGTCAGTTTTATTACTAGACAGAACTACGACATCATAGAGAGGTCTTCCCAACCCCATCCGATCATACTCCTTCCTAAGATTTTCAAGGCCCTCAGTGGTCTTCTCTGTGTGGATCCCTGGCATGGAGCCAGGCATCCCATCTTCTTGTCCCAACTCTGACCCAAACGAGTTATAAGGCCTTGAACAAATTTCTTTACCTTAAATGACCTCAACTTTCTCATTAGATAGCTTTTAATGCCCCTTCCAGGTATAAAATTAGGAGATTCTATTTCTAGCAACTGTCTACATTTCCTCTGCTTGTGAATCTGGCCATTCCCAAGGGGACTTCAGGTCAGCCTAACTGAATCTTTTTCCGTAAAGTAGCCCATGCACAGAAGATGTGTTCATGCCCTGAATTGGAACACTGTGCCATCATTTGGAGCATGACTCCCAGAATACCCCTTCAGGAATTTCTAAAATGCCAAAAACAACCTGGGCTTGAGAAGGCAGAAAAGAAGAATGCTCAAATGATTCACAAGAGTTGACTCTCGTCACTCAGCAAAAATTGCTATTCACCTCCTGTGAGTGGGCAAATGACTATTTACAAAGCTATTACAGGTCTCATTAATTGTCATTATTATTCACAGATATCACTGCAATTACCAGAGTGCCTCGCGCACTTTACCTTGGAGTTCTCTTTTTAATTAGTCATATTGAGTGTAACTAGCTGACCTCCTTGCATAATGGAGAAGGCAAAGGAAGTACACAGCAAGGTGATTACAAACAGGATCTTTATTGTGAGGAGGGGAAAGGAGTGAATCCATGAGGATCAATCAGTGGCACTCCATCACCAAGCGCTGCCTGCCACTTTACCTGCCCCCAACCGAGAGAAGTGACATTGTTGCACATGCAGAATAATGACATTTTGATGGACTTCCCCTTCTCCAGGGAGGAAGGGGAGAGACTCTGTCTTCCAGAGCTTGGAAATCAGGAATTAAATTGCCAGCAAGACTTCTATCATCCTGTTATTTAAACATTTAACCCAATGCCCTGGTGAAGCATGATTAACAAGAAATCTGCCCATGGTATCAATTTACTTTGATGGGACTCATTGTCAAGTGCCACAAGCACATTGCAGACTTATAATTTATTATTTGGGCTGATTCGTCCTTGTGGTTCACTTGACAATAAAGAGCGGTAATTTTATCTATATCTAGTAATTTTAAATCCATAGAGTAATAATTTTTATTTTTCTAACATAATGTAATTGTTTTGTCAGCCTTTTGCAAATAATATTAGAATAAACTATTTCAAAAGAGGATTTGTATTTGCTATATTATGCGACGCTTGCTGTTTATATCAGTCAATCAAAACTATCATGGAGCAGCCACCTTGCCCACCACAGTGTGGTGCTGCTAAAGTGAAGGTACAATAATACCAACAACAAGAGCATACGTGACTGCTCCAGTGAGTATTGTAAACGGCCTATAACTGATTCAGTTTAAAGAAGGAAGATGATGACTGTGACTATAGGAACAATTTCATAGAGGAAATAAAGATTGAAATAAGCTAATCATAGATCTAGACAGCTGTATACAAAAGAGAATGATAATCCAGACAATGGGAAACATCGAACAAAAATATAAAGGTAGGAAGACCTTTACTATATTTTTAGGTCAGTGAAAACCTTATCCTAAACGGTTCATTTTGAAAAGCAGTGAAGAAACATGGAATAGAAAATATATCTGTGTGTTTGTTTGTTATTGTTGATATTGTTTTTATCTTCCACATATGAGTGAAATCTTACGGTATTTGGCTTTCTCTGTCTGGCTTATTTTGCTTACCATAATACCCTTGAGGTCCATCCATGTTGTTGCCAATGGCAAAATTTTATCCCTTTTTATGGCTGAGTAGTATTGTGTATATATATATATATATGCAACATCTTCTTTATCCATTCATCCATTGATGGGTACTTAGGTTGTTTCCAGTCTTGGCTATTGTGAATAATACTGCAGTGAACATAGGGGTGCACGTATCTTTTCAAATTAGTGTTTTTGTGTTCTTTGAATAAATACCCAAAAGTAGAATAGCTGGATCATATGGTAATTTCATTCTCAACTTTTTGAGGGATTTCCATACTGTCTTCTACAGTGTCTGCACCAGTGTGCAATCGCACCTAGATTAGTGGTTACAGGGGAGGTAGGGGGGAGGGAGAAAAGGGGAGGGCAAGAGGAGAAAAAGGGCACGCGTACAGTTACAGATGGTAATTAGTCTTTGGGTTATGAACTTGATGTAGTCTACACAGAAATTGAAATATAGTGATGTACACCTCAAATTTATATAATGTTATGACCAATGTTACCTCAATAAAAAAGGACAAAGAAAATATAGAAAAATTGTATAGAGTTTCAAAAGGTAAGAAGAGGAGCATAACCTTAATATGTGGTAATAATACTGCATAAGTGTGGCTCTTGACAGGTCTTTCAAGCATTCTCACTGTGATCATCTGCAGTGGGCAGGCCAGACATTGTCATCATCTCATTTAGGAGATGAGGAAATACTCTCATTATAACTCAGGGACTGGCACACGTTATCTGCAGGTTGTTGAGGTAGACTGACTTCTGAGGCAGCGATCCTATATATCTAGGGCCTCATAGAGCAGGAAGAAGATGAATGTGCCAGTCAAGGAAAATTCGTATTACTGCACATTCAGGATGGGTTAGAGAGATGAGAATCAAGAATTGAAGGCAGCTGGAGCCAGACATCGGCTTCAACATCTTGCTCGACTCAGATAGTGGGAATGGATATGGGATAGTCTAAGGAAAAGTGTGATGAGCCAAGAAGACTAGCTCAGAAGGAGGATAATGATGAAACTGATAAAGATTCAGAGTCTGGCTGAGAAGATAGATTTTAGTGGGGATTGAGTTTACATTCGGATTTGGATATTCGAATCTAACATCCAAATGGAAATAGACACTCTGTGTGAAAAGATAAGCTTAAAGACAAAGTGAGGGTAGAGGTAATGGTTGAAGTAAGGAGACGAAGGAGCTCGGCAAAAGGAGCAAGGAGAATATGGAGGGCCTTCCGCTCCACTGTCCACTCTAACCCTTCCTCATTCTTCAGGTCTTGGCTCACGCCGTACAGACAGTAGAGAATCCTGGCTCTCCTGTCTGATTAGAGGGCTATTCTGTAAGTACCCTAAACCCACTCCTACCTGTGTAATAGCTCTTATCAAGTGGTGTGGGACTTTCTGATGCACTCGTATTTCTCTGTGACTACTAGGCTGTAAATCCCCATAACAGCATCTAGTTCCTTAGCACATAGCAGTAAATTACTAAACATCATAAAGGAAGAAAAAGAGGTAGAGATGGTCGCTGATACAGGCAGTTTTTTCTTCCCTTCTGTTTCCTGAGTTAAGATTATTCACCTCTTAAGCTTTGATTTCCTGTGAAGTGAGGGCAAACAAGAGAATTTTGGGGAACAGTAAAGCATGTTTGATGAAGTCATCACAGAGAATGGGAAAGGGGACTGATGAGAAAAACATGACGTTTTCCTCAGGTTGCGTTAAAAGACGAATTGAAGTTGCAGCTATACTTTCAGAGTGGTTAACAAGATCTCTTAGGTTTTATTGAGACTTATTGGAATGGAGCTAAATACTGGAGGAAAGCACTATTTCCAGAAGATAGTGACCTGCATGAAAATTTGTGAAAACTTTGGACCCATGCACCTTGACTTGAAAGCATGTGGCTGAGGAGAAATGGAAAGAGAAACAGAGATAATATTATTCTGGAAGTATTCTAGACCATATGACCCACTCTTGGCACAAAAGTAAGAAGCCACTGGCAACTTCCAAATACTGGAAATAAACTAGGAGTTTATTTCACCAGTAAATCATAGCCCCTAACAAATTCTTGCTTTCCTGAAAAATCCATCTTGGAGAGAAAGAAAACCACTTCAGACTAATAAAGATTAATTTGTGATGAAGTGAAATTAGCAGGAATCATGGAGGATGAGGCCACAGAGAATTTGAACATAAGAAAATGAGATTATTTTTGGAGAATTAAACTATTAAGACATAAGAGCTTAAAACAGAGATAGGCAAATTTGCCTTGGAGAGGGCGGAACTGCAAGGAAATATCTTTATGTTTCTGCGCACTTAAGGCTGTCTGAGCAAATCTTACTGACACTGAAGACTTGGATTAAAAACAAGCCTTTGAAGGTAATTTATGACTGATAGGCTGATGAAAGATCAGAGAGATTTAGTTTTCAATAGGGAGATGAATGGCTTATAGACAAGACTGTAACCTAATTCGATGAGCTAAGATATCTAATGAAAACTCTAGTGTTTACGACTAGAAATGGAAGGAAAGGATTGGGGAAAATCATACTTTCAAATGTTAGTAGCGTCTTTAGTATTATCCAGGCCCAAGGATCCTAATCAACTATAGTAGAGTTTCCCAAAATTGAGTAGGCTCTGGAGCTTATTGTAAGGGAAATTATACTCAGAGATCCTTGAAAATTTTGTCCTCAAACCTCCACGAGTCTGTTGACACCAATTTTAGAACATTTACTTAAGAATTAAAAATTCTTTTCAGCTGTGAATAATTCCAAAAAAAATACAGTTGGTCTTTATAATTCATTTTTTATAATTCTGTAAATGAAAATCAGGAGTAAAATATAATCATAGGACTAATAAATCCCCAAAACATACTGAAAGACTTCAGGAGTTCCTGAATAACAGTGTGAAAAATATTTCCTATTTAGATATTTCCCTCCTACTAAGGTTGATGCATCGGGCTTTCCTAGAATGATGTCCTAATTAAAATCATTCAACTCATTTTAATTTATCTGATTTCATGATTTTAGATTACAATTCTATTTGCTTTTTACAGATAAAGAATAAGCTCATCATTTAGTGAAAATATCTATATGTCCTGTTTGTTATAGGTCTGTCGGTGTAAATTCATGGGTTGTCATCCTGTTTTTTGAATTTTATTTTGCTACGTTCTTGGCTAGTTTTGCAGCTAAGCTAGTGACTCTGCATACATTAACAATCACACTTCCAAGGCTGCAAATCTGAGCACAAAATCCTGAAATGTGACCATTAATCACTTCTTTTGAAGGATGGCCAGCCTTCCTTAGGTGGCACTATTCCTTCTTATTGCAAAAATGAAACAAAGACAAAGAAACTATGTCATTTTAGAGTTTATAATAACTGAGAAGATGAAGACATGTATCCTTGAAGGCAGAAATCCAAATATTTAGGAAAGAGGTAGTATTGATCTCATGATATGAGATTCTGTCATAGAAGGTGCTTAGGGGTTCTCAGAAATACAATCTTGATTTTTTCAATCATAAATGATCCCACTGAGAAACATGGAAGAAGATACCTAAAGAATGCCAGGAAAAGGACATACAGTGTGCTCTGATGAGCTCACACTTTAAAATCCATATACAAATGGTGGGGAAAATGCACTTAGAGATCAATAAGAAGACGACACATACCAACAAGCTCAATAAGATTAATGTCCTTGCATCTCAAGCTCCTAATGAGTTTTGGCTTTAAAAAAATTGCACTGTACAATAATGTCTACACTTTTGGTTAATTCAAATCAAGAAAGATTATGAAATACAAAGGCTTGTTGTCATCAGTCTATGATATACTGTTGACGGACAACATGAGGCATATTTTCTCTGTTATCATATTTCTATCCTCCCTGTCAAGGAGAATGATCTTCCACATGGTAGGAAGGAAAAAAAAACCCTAATATGAATGGGGAGATTGTAAAAGAATGCCCAAGCTGTTGTAAATGAATTAAATTCTCATGGTGGGAGGATAATTATATCTCAAGATATAGGGAAATGTGTAAATGAGATCAGTGAACTACTGTTAGAAAGCTTTGAAGAGTCTGAAGAATAGGAATGATGCCAAAGGCCTGTGGAGAATTAAATACCACTGCTAATTTAAAAAGAGGAAAGAAATAGAATTTTTCATCTATTTATAATTCATACATTTATTTATTTTTGTCCTACTAATTTAATACAGGCTTTAAGGGGATTTTCATGAAACTTCTGCAGAAACAAGAACAGCAATAATTGAAATATAACAGACAAAAAAATTAAATGAGGTGGACAAAGGAGAACCCTGGCTGCTGGCATGTGAAGTGCACTTAAGAGACTTCTCATATCTCCTCTGGGCTGGACTCTTTTCCACTGGCCACAGCTAGCTAACTGATTCAGGGTTAGATCAACTTTGGACCATTCAGATTACTTTTTCCAGTAAAGAGAAGTTCAGAATAAGATAACATGGAGGCTGGCAGTTGGTGGAGTTCAATTACGTGTAGTGCTCTAGATATAAGAGGAGTAAAGGGCCTACCGGGATTCTCACGTCTGGCCTGGATCCATCTCTTCCTGAGCCCTGATTATTGAACTTGTCTTCTGATGCATTCGCCTGTAAGCTAACTGTTGTAAATAAGAATCCGCCAAATTTCAGTGGCTTACCAGAGTAAAAATACATCTGCCTCTCACACAATAGCCCAATGGGGCTGGTTTTAGTAAGATGGCTCTTCTAGGAAGCGTCTTCCATTTGACAATTTACAGAATTAAGTTTCTTCCATCTTGTGACTCTACCCTCCCTAAGGCCTCAAAGTTGAGCAAAGAAAGTTTATTTATGGTTCAGACCTGAAAGTGTCAGAATCACTTCTACGCCATCCAGTGGCTGGAACTCAGTCGCATGGCCACACACTGTTGGAATATCATCTAGCTGTGTGCCCAGCAGAGAGAGAACAGTCAGCTGAACAGCTAGTCAGTCTCTGCCATAGTCAACCCTTCTAGTCACCAAATGCCTCTTACTCCTTCTCCTACACAGAGAACACACTCACCCCATGCTCAAGAGATACCATTCAAACATAATGCAGTCACTACATCCAGTTCACATCCCCAGAAAAGGGCAAAAACTTGGTGCCAAGCCTTTGTCACATCCCAAATCCTTTGTCTGCGCTCCTGAGAGTAGATTTATGATACTTGCAACTAAAAATGTTACCTAATAAGCAATAACTGAAAACAGACTTTTATGGCAGTATTTTTTAATATAAGCTAGATCTTGGAATTACTTAGAGAATTTTTTTTATACAAATGGGCTCTACCTTCAAAGATTCTGATTTAATTTATCTGGCTTTGGGCACTGGCATTTGGTACTTTTTAAACACTCCCTAGGTAAGTGTGATGTGCATCAGGAGCTGGAACCATTTCTCTAAGAGAAAGGAGAAAAGACCGGAAGTGAATGTGTAAGTAACCACCTTTACAAAATAAACAGAACCAAGAGATTACGAAGAATATTTTCCACCCACAAAGGAGAAATGTACTAATTTTCTGACCCTTGCTGATAATCATCTAACCAAGGAGCTTTACTTATATCCAAGATATATGTACTAATCCTTTATTGCCAGGGTTACCTATCAGAATAAAGATTTTTTTTGTTTTGTTTTGTTTTTTGTTTTTTTTTTTGGAGGAAGATTAGCCCTCAGCTAACTACTGCCAGTCCTCCTCTTTTTGCTGAGGAAGCCTGGCTCTGAGCTAACATCCGTGCCCATCTTCCTCTAGTTTATACGTGGGACGCCTACCACAGCATGGCTGCCAAGCAGTGCCATGTCCGCACCCGGGATCCGAACCAGCGAACCCCGGGCCGCCGAGAAGCGGAACGTGCGAACTTAACCGCTGCGCCACCGGGCCGGCCCCTAGAATAAAGATTTTTTAAATGTTATCTGAAAGAACTTGCATTCTGACTTGAATAAAAATCATCGCAGAGCCTGGAGACTGTAATAGTCTGAGAGAGAGAGAAAAAATCTGGTCCAAGAATGCTGTTCAGTTTTTGCCTAAAGAATTAAATCTGTGACTTACAGGGTATGTAATCTCAGGATACCACTGTGTTTTTCCCCCTTTTAAAAAATTCTTCTTTTTGACTTTTTTTAAAATAACAGTTTCAGATGGAAGAAAAATTTAGATGAAAATTTACGAAATGAGTTGCTGGATACTCATAGATACTGGTTTTCACGTCCTCTCCCTACACTTGAGTCCTTTATCTTACTAGACTGTTCCTCCTGCTCCCTCCCACATCCAGTCCTGTGAAGTGGCAGCTGAAATTCTACCCGCAGGGAGAGGGGAGCAGCGTTTGGCAGAAGAGCTCCATAGGCCACTTGGGTTTTGGACTGAACACTAAGTTGAGAAGTTCAGACCAAGAAGTCAGCTGCCCTGAAGTTTTTTCCTAAATGTTCTTATAGGATACAAATACAATTTATGGTCGCCTCTACAACCACCTTAGGATTCAGGCAGACTTTCAGAGCTTATTGAATCAAGACTTTCAGAAATGAAAATGATGGAAGCCGACAAGCAGGAAAAATACATTCTCTTAAACAACGACTCCGACTTGGAAGAGTTCGACAAAAGTAAAGTTTCATCGAGGCGTCAAACTCAAAAGGGGTAAGTGTTGTGATATGTGCATAGACTAATTTTATTCAAAACAGACTGCGCAGTTTACAACTATGTGTGTATATCTGGACGTAGTGTAAATGAACACTCAGAAACTCTGTCCATAGACATACAAAGGTATTAGATACATGATGGTAAAATATTTTATCCAAGCGTTGGAATATGAGACAGTGGGGGTAATTCATGATCATTTCCAGTTGCTAAATGATTTTAATAATTGTGAAGAGACTGTAATCTACACAGAATCCGAAATATATTATGATGTACAGCTGGAAAAAATAATTGTGAAGAGAGCATTTAAACGTATGGATATTTATCAAATTACCTATCTCTAAACAGAAGGACATCAATGTAACAAAAGTGGGTTTATTATTGACCTACCAACTCAGACTCAATCTACGGCTGCGCATGCAGAGCTAGGCTTCACAGGAAAAAGAAAAAGCCATATGACTGTCATCTAGTATTGATTAGCTGTAAATAAGGTCATTTTGGAATGTTTGTCTCCAGGTGCCTCCTATTTATTTTTCTAAATCTCAGGCATATGGATGAATTAAAATTGAACCACTTTTGATACATATATAGATTTTACAAGAGCAAGAGTTTAGAGCTTATTTCAGACTAATTGGCCAAATATCATAAGACAATTTTTCAAGCGACTTTATATATTTCTATTTAGCAGTCATTTTATTTTTAATTTTATGCCTGTCACTCCCTCTCAAACATCACATATTCTTTAAAAGCAAACTGATTACAATCCTTTAGGGAAACAGCCCCAAATAGCAAACAATAACAACAGACCATTTCAGTCTTTAGCTTGACTCCAAAAAGGCTAATCCTGCACAGGGGAAAGACACTTAGGATTAAAAAATTACAGACAACAATGAACACGAGACATGGATGGGTGTAGAGTATAACACTTTTCTACATTCTTTGCTTTGCTTTCAGTAATTGTCTGTAACATGAAGGCTGCAAATGCCTTGCATGTCTGTGTTTATGGAAAATAGTTATAGGTGCTTTGGGTAAATTGCCTAACTCTTTCAGGTGATGACGTTAACTTTCAATGTCTATTTGCACTAAGTCTCCATTATCAAAAGAGGCTGGAGGGAAATACATTGTAATCCTAAGGATTTTTCAGCATGTGCTTGAGTAATCAATTCTGGATGAATCTTGCTGATAAAAAACCATACTTTATTTGAGAATGAGAATATGCTTTACGTATCCTACGTAAAGATTAATTTGTCATGCAGAAATCAGTGCTTTGTCATCATGACATATAAACATTAAAACAACAAGCATATTAAATGTTAGGACAGCCAGTGAATTTTATACGCAATCAATCTAGGGTGAAGATTGTGGAAAATAGTCTGTATGATGTGAAAAGTAGAGACAAGGGTTTTGCTTTTACCCTAGTAGATATATTGAAAGGTTAAACAGTATTTTCATGTTTTGTGCCCCAGTTGAGGAAGTGCATTTTTCACATGATATAAAGTGACACTTTCTTGTAAAACAGATTAAAATTGAACCCACTAAATTCAATGTCTCTAAATCACACAGAATCTAACAATGGAAAATGTCACTTAGTAATCCCCCTTCTCCTGGTGACATATCCCAAATCTCTTCTTAATGGCCACAGAAAATTGAGAAAGAATTTACAGGTGAAAGATTTTTTTGAGACCCATGAAGGGCTACACTGTCTATTCGTCTAATGATTCCATTCTCAGAAGAAAAATGTAAAGAAAAAAGAACAGTTGAAATCAGATATTCTGTCTCCTGAAAAGAAATGGTCTCTTTCAATTAAAAGTATAGAAATTTTTTATTTTTATGTTTTATCTTTCTGTTGAGGAAGATTGGCCCTGAGCTCACATCTGTTGCCAATTTTCCTCTTTGTGCTTGAGGATGGTTGTCACTGAGCTAACATCTATGCCAATCTTCCTCTATTTTGTATGCAGGACGCTGCCATAGCATGGCTTGATGAGCAGTGGATAGGTTGGCACCCAGGATCTGAACCCGGGAACCCTGGGTCACTGAAGTGGAGTGCGCCAACTTAGCCAGGAGTGCACAAACTTAACCACTACACCACCGGGCCAGCCCCTAAAAATATAGAAATTTTTAAAAGGAATTGCTTATGTTACTGAAGTTTTACACCCTTTTTGCTTAAAGTTAACATATTCATTCATTAAACAAACATGTTAACTGAAAACTGAATCGGGAGAATAAGTCATTTATGTGGAAATAATTTAAATACATAGATTTTATGTTAGAAGTTTTGCTTCTTCAGCTGTGACGAGCAGTTGGAGTATATTACCAAGAGCATGAAGAAAACCTCTGTGGGGCTTTGGAGAGTTTTCTTCATTTTCTGTTGATCTGGTTTTGTTTTGGTTTGATTTGGTTTGTTTCGTTTCATTGGATGCTGTTTCTGTGCATTCATTGACTCCCCAAACGCCATGACTACTAGAATAGTGGTTATTGGCAGACTCAAATTTCCTCAAATTCCAGAATAGATAGGCTCCTTCTGAATTTGAAAACCTCTTCCTCCTCTGTGCTTCCTTCTCATATCTCCTTCCCCAAGGAAGACTGGAGACAATAATTCCTTCAACAGAGACAAATAAAATGCATCCCAAGAAGGAAAGGAAGAGAAGGAGAAAAGTGGGGAGGGAAGGAGAAAGGGAGGGTGGGAAGGGGGCCACCATGACCAACATTCCTCCTGAATGTTCGCAAGCTCACTCTGCATCAGTGTTACAGAGTTTTCCAACACAGCTTCTATTTTAGAAGCTATACTGAACTGAATTTAAGCAGGAAAGAGCTAGACTAAAGTCTGTTTAGAAAATTCTACATTTTCCTTATCTGCCTTTATTGTATAGCTCATACACAGAGTCTTGCTAAAATCAATAGCCATCATTTATTGAGCATGATGTGCAAAGCACTATGTTGACTATACTAATTCTGTCTTCACAACAATATTATAACGTAGATTTTCTTAGTCTGCAGAAAAGAAAATTGAGGTTCAGGGAATGCCGTTTACTCTGTTTCTCAGTATTAAGACTAAGACGTTAACCTTCGGTCTCTCTGACCCTTTAGTCGATATAGGTGTTGAAACCTTTGTGTATTTTACTGACCGCAGGAGGGCAATTAGGGCTTTAAGTGCATGTACCAGCTTTGATGATGGCTGGGGCAAAGGTTTGACTCCTGACGTGGCACCTCCCAGCTGTGACCCTGGGTAGGTCCCTCCCTCTGGCCTTCCTTTGCCCCCTGAGTTTCTCCTTCATGGCAGTCTTCCCATTTGTATTAATTTGCTGGATGCCCATGGTCCCCTCTAAATTTCAAGCTGCCCAAGGGCCCTGAATACTGTATTCACTGCAGTAACTTCCACAGAGTGATAGGCATGTTGTTGGGGTTCAGGAAATGCCTGTTGAAGTAATTGGTTATAAATTCTTATAACTTACTGTGATCCCAACGTAGTTGGGGGGAAGAAAAAAATTCTGTGCCAATGGTAACCTTCTAACAATAGCTGCTTAAATGATTACCTGCAGATGTATTGTCTCCCTGTCAGGTATTTGCCTCTCTGGTTGGAGACAGGAGAGGCTGTGAAGTCAATGTTGGGGAGACCGTGTGGCTGTCTCATGTGCTAATGCTTGACTCAAATTCCATGGCCAAGCAAGGCCTTTTCCGTCCATCGTTAGAGGTGCAAGACGGGGTTTGCTCTCTACTTCCATGCAGATGAAAGCAGAACTTCATTCAGGGAAACTGATTTCACTCAAGTTCCAGCAATAAGGCTGAACAGGTTATTTAAAAAGGAAGGGTAAAAAAAATGGATCCTTTCATCATTTCTGCCTGGTAGTATATAAAACTCATTCTCTTCAAAATGCAGAAAAAGACAATCACCTCGGTTAAGTGTGCCAGATAAACTCTCTATTTGCAACTACTATCCCCTTTGGCTAACTATCTTGGGTCATTTGATTGCTTGGGCACAGTAACTCGCCACATGGGGAATATAATTGTTATAGCAGAGAAAACTTGAATCTCATAGTGTGCCCAGTCCAAGAAAAACATGGCAAATTTATAATTAAAGTGAGTTAAACAATTTTGCAAGAATGGAGAAAGGCAATTGAAACCCACAGACGTATATATTTAGAAAACATAAGAAGCAAATTGAGCATGTCATTATTTCAAATTGGAAATTAAAAAAATAATAGATTACTCATAAAGCTATCCAGGAACACAGAAAAAATGGTCAGGGTGGAAATTTTAACTGTGAAAAGTGATACAATTAAATATAATTGGACATTCACTCGGAACAGCAAGATGATACTCAGGGTAATCAAGAATAGATTCAGAATTGGAAAGAAAAAATTGAAGAAAGCACCAGCAACAGTCATATTTTTAAAAATGTAGTCAGGCAGTGCGCGTTATGGGTTTCTAGTAAAATTACTTTAACAGTTTCATTTGGCTCATAAATGAAATCTTTTGCTCACCAAATCTCTACAGCACCTCAGGATTTCTGAAAGTCATCTGTGCTCCTTAGAACAAAGGGCTCTTAAACTCAGGCTTGAAATGCTCACAGTGGTGTTCCAAAATACACCTATTTTTCATTTATTCATCTGCTCAACCATCTCTGACACACTCCTACTATGCGTCAGGTGAGAGGGAACATCAGCGTGTGATCCCTGCCCTCAGGATGGGATTGTTCAGAGTGATGTGTTAGGAGAGGCTTATGCAGACTGCCAGATCATCCCAGAAAGCTACGACTCCCTGGAATTAGTAAGGAATCCACTTTGACCCAACTCTTGTCGAATGCCTGGAATTTTGCTGTGTAGAGAAGGGATAAAAGCAATCCAGGTCTGAAAGATCAAGCACGGGGAAAAATAGAGAAATAAATCTCTTCAGCTATTTGTGCTGAATCATCCACCAAGAAACATTACACCCTGTGAACGAAGGATGGCGAGGAAATACTGCTTAATTAAACACATCCATGGCAGCTTTGATGCTGCCACATTACACGCTCTAGGATAAAGAGGGGAGACTCTGTTTCCCCTCAAAAAGCTGGACGATACATGTTCTCTTTCCCTGGATTAAAGAAGTTGTGGTACACTACCGTATTGCGTTTCGAGAAATCTTCTACTCTCCACAAGATGTGAAGAAGTTGGAGATGAAAGGAAATCCATTGTTCGGAATTTTTATAGAAAATTATGCACCTTCTTTCAAAGCCAACATAAAGTTTGGCAGTAAAATATATTTGTTAGAACTGAGACTCTGGAGTCAGACCTCATAGATTTGAATCCTGGCTCTGCCATTTACCAGCTTTGGGAAGTTGAGCAAATTTCTTAATCTTTCTAAGCCTCCAGTATCCTCGTCTGTAAAATGGGAATAATAACGCCACTACCTTTGAAGGCAGCTGTGAAGAGTAAATGCGGTGGCACTTAGAGGTGCTTCGCACAGTTTTTGGAACTGAGGAAGCACTCAGCGTTTGGTTATGGTTGTGATAACCGTAATCAAGGCATAATCAGGAGTCACACACATACACACAGTTGCACACAGAAGAAGAAGAAGCGAATCTTATTTTAGCTAGAAAAAAATTAACCAGAATTGGCTAAGAGACAACCAGGTCTTACCCTCTTGTCCCGAGCTTTTACCCTCAGTTTTACCATCATTTATCATATCTTCTAAGTTTTTTACTGAAACTAACCAAGATGGCCTAGGACAGAGGGCTTCCCCGACCTTGATGGTGCAGCTTTCCTGGCCCCACTAAGACTGCTTGTTCTGTGAACGGCTGAGAGAAAGAATAGGGCTGCCCCTGCAATGTGCTATACTGTCTAGGTGGCACGTGTTTTTTTAATGCATTTTCTTTTTTCCTCTCAAATTACATCCACTGCCACCACTTTCTCTGTGTGATATTTTGCTCTTTTTCTTTTCTGTTGTGTGTCTTCTCATCGTTTGTTCCTCATCATGGACAGACCTGAAACCTTAGCTACAACTATAGCCCTCACTACTCCAACAGCCAGTGGGCAAGGCCCTTTAAATCCTCCTTTTCAGAATTGCCGCTTCCTTCCATTTCCACTGCTGCCAACCCAACCCAAGCCCCAGTCTGTCCTGTGTGGCCTCTTGTAATAGCATCCTGTCCTCCAGACTGTAGTCCCACCAGTCCATCCTGCCGTCCACCGCCGGAACACTCCGCTCAACAACCTCACAGCATACCATTGGCTGTTAAGACAAAGTTAAAAGTGCCTAATAAAGTGTTCAAAAGGGAAAATTCAAAGGAAAACAATCACACTAAGATGTTTTTTCTAAATAGGCAATAGTTTAAAAGATGGTCACATGGAAGGAAGGAAGGAAGGAAGGAAGAAAGAAAGGAAGGGAGAAAGGAAAAAAGGAAGGAAGGAGGAAGGCAGTAAAGAAGGTAGGAAGGAAGGAGAGAAGGAAGGAAGGAGAGAAGGAAGGAAGAAGGAAGGGGCTCTTAGACTTTAGAGCTCAAGGTCAAGCTTACCTTTAATATGATAATAGTCAGAGCAGTAGCCCTGCATTTCTCCCCATGAGCAAAAGGATGGAAGCTGCACATCGTCATTGACTGACGACCTTTGCAAGATCTCCTTTCAGACATATTAACTTAAATACCGATTTTTCCTTAAAAATTGTCATTATTAGTCAAATGCATAAAAACAAATAATTACACTTTCTCAAGAATCTATTATAATTTCAAATCATAGCTCTGTTTTAGGTAAGATATCCAATGTATTATATTGTGCCATTTTTCCTGTTACTTTCTTATACTTTTTCTAGTTTCACTGGTCGCTAAAGAGAAATACAGCTCTCCTCTCGCTAACTGTAAGAACACATTATAACCTTGATTAAAACAACTTATTGTCTGTATTTTGGCAGGAAACTCCTCTCGAGAAGTCATAAAACTAAGAAGTTTTCATCCTGGGATCAACCCCAAAGACTCTGTCATACTTTTTTTGTGCTGCTGATATTAATTTCCCAGATAACTTTAAGTTTCTTTGTCCTAAAAATTCAGCAAGATTTGAGCACTCTTAAAAAAAAAGGAGCTTCAGCACAAATGAAAGGAAAATGAATGACGAATTTCTTGTTTGTTTGTTTTTTAATCACATTCTCAGTTTTAAGTTAGATGAGCCCCCGGGAAATATCTGGGCTGGGGCAGCTCAGTTGATTCTGTTCTATTTTTCAGAGATTCCAAGTGTTTCCAGTTCTAGTTTCTTTTCTCTAACAGGGAAACAGAAACGCTTCCCACAATTTTCAACAGGGCTCAGAAACCATTGCCATTCCTGTCCCCTCATTCAAATTCTATCTGAATAAACTTTAGTTGAAGTCTGTTGAATTGTAGCGCTTTCTGCCATGTATGTGTGTATACATTACACATGGAATAATCTATTGGAATGTATTCATGCCTATTCTCCAGTGCTCCGGGAACTATCAAAGCCACCTGTTCCCAGAGACCAGCACAAACTTTACAGACCCCCTTATATCTTCAAAATGGAGCTCACGTGCCAGAAGTAAAAGAAAACTGAAGCTTGTCACTTTTATGTAGGTATTTGGCAAAGTGTTCTTAAGAAATGACAATATTTTTTTTCTTATCTTATCATAAAACAACCTCAGGCCTGCAGGTGTCCTCCACCGGTAACCAGTCCCACTTGCCTTCAATATCATTAAGATATTTTTCTGGAAAAATTTCTTCATCCCTCTTGAAGCTGTGTTTGCTGTTTAAAATAAAAATATTTAACAGCTGCTTTGAGAGAGTGTTGTTATAGCAAAAATAGAATAATGTATACACGTGATGGCATTTATGGGGCATCTCTGCCATTTAGTTTTAGACGATGTGGCAATAGCAATGGCAGATTTGTCACTTGTGAATTGGTGATGAAGTTGTGGCCAAACAAAACCTCAGCAAGAGAGACACTTTTTATTGATCAGATTTCTAATGTATAAATATTTTAAAAACAAAACAAAAAATAAAAATCTTTGAGTCAGAGACATTGATGTGAAAATGAATACTTGTAATAAGCAATCACGACTATGAAGTTTTCCGAGTATCAATTTTTAATTTCTCTTCTTAGACACAGTTCGATTTACACGTTGAAGGGATAACCCTTCACAATTTTAGAATCCAAAACATCTGCAACAGCTGGCTCTTAACTCTTTCTCTAAGGGTGTGACTAAGCGGTCTCCCTGCCACCACTCTGAAATTCATTCTCCTTCTCACAGCTAGACAGCATAAAACGTCCCTGCTCAGAGCTCTTCAATAGCCCCACTTGCCTTCACTGAAAACTAAGCTTCCTTGCCACTCACATTGTAATGGAGCTCTGCTCAGGGGAGCTTCCTCTCACAGCAGCCCACAAATATGTCCTCCTTTGACGCTGAAAATAAAGGCTATAGTCCCAAGCACAACATGGACATTACACATGGTCCTCCTCCTTTCTGATTCCTCTCTTCCTTGTTTATTACCCCTTCTCATTAAGGAACAAGCCCAGATATTAACTCTTCTGAGAACCTTTCCTTGACCACGCGCCCCGTCCTGTCCAAGGCTGTGCCCCTATGGAACCCTAGGAACAGTATTCCTCACATTCGGTTGTATGTACTCGTTTATCTGTTTATCAACTTGATCAGACAGGAAGCTCCTAGAAGATCAGAATGCTATCTTTCTTATGACTGATTTCCATTGCGGGCCTGCTGCCTGTCATAATAAGTACCCGTCAAATTCTGGATTCATCAATAGTATACGGAAAAATCAAGAGGAACTGTCCTAAAGGACCATAAAATGCACAAAAAAATTTTCTTAACTCATCCAAAGACAATAGTACAGAGAGTTGACATCTAATCTATTTGAATGCATGTATTCTTTTAATAGAACATCTCCAGAAGACAGGCAATGCATTTTAGCAGAAACTTGTAAGCCTTTCAAGTCTAAAACATGATAATACAGAGAATTACCTAGTGCTATTCACTAAGTTCAAGAATGCCAGTGGATAGATTTAATCTGTGTAAGTGACCATTTACTTCTTTTTACTCTGCCTGCCATAAATACCATCTCATACTCAGCAAACATTGTTGCTGCTAATTTCAGCTTTTCAAGGTTTGGACTGGTCCTTTCACTAATAAAAAATAAAACAATTCAAAGGATCTGTTATATTTATATGTATATATATAAAATGTTTATATCCAAAGAACAACAGTGGTGATAAGGAAGCTATCAAAAACAACGGAAGTGGGCTGGCCCGGTGGTATAGTGGTTAAGTTCAGCATGCTCTGCTGTCTCAGCCAGGTTCACTGGTTCGGATCCCAGGTGCGGACATACCCCACTCACCAAGTCGTGCTACGGTGGCATCCCACATACAAAATAGAGGAAGATGGGCACAAATCTTAGCCCAGGGCCACTCTTCCTCAAGCAAAAAAAGGAAGATTGGCAACAGGTGTTAGCTCAAGGCCAATCTTCCTCACCAAAAACAACCAGAAGCAATTGCCAAATGACTTGCCTGAAATGCTTCATAAGGTTTGATGTCCACAACGCCCTGTACCCAAGTAGGAAAACACTATTACTATCAGATAATGAACCTGAGGTCTTGCCCAAGGTCATGCAGCTAGTAAAAATGAAAACAATGTCATTTGAACCCAGAAAGTCAGACCACAGTACCCATGTGATTAGCCTGCCTTCCGATTCAATACTATGCCATTACTACCTACAGCACCAATACTTAATAATAATGATAATTATAAGTTATGTATCAACCTCTTCCATCCCCTTAAATCATATGAAGAAATAATACTCAACAATATCATCTTTAGGGCTAGAATTTAACATATAATTTTTATCAGGTAGGTGATTTAGAATGCATGTGAATTTGCAATGAGCGTTACTGAATTTTGGATTGCTGAGATGCCTTCAATAGTTTGAGGCAGACCTGCAGTTTGCAACATTCACTTTCTTCAACCACTGCTGGTTAGTCCTCCGGTTACGCAGCCTTTCCTCATAGTGCAAGCTGTGAAAAAGAACAGTACATTGTGAAGCCTGAAGTCCCGGCTGGTTGAAAGGAGAATATCCAGCAGGGCTCTTTTTATATATGTTTGAGAGTTTAATCATGTACTGCTGGGTAGATGTTTGGCCTGTGAAGGTTGCACAGTAGTCTCTTACAGTATACCATACAAGTGCCCATACGGGGGGAAAGATCTGACAGGCTGATGAAGCCTCCAACCTGGGCAATTATTTCAGCAAATCTCCATAACCGTGGACTTCTTAAACCACATGACCCTTTTCATACCCCTGTCTCTATTAATTGGAAACAATGTCACTTAGGAAAAATAACTCCTTCGATTTTTTTCCTCCTCTGATCTTAGCTGAAGAGAAAGCTGTTATAAGCTCCTGGCCCTTCATGGGACCTAAAATTCCAGCAGCTTTCTGGATCCCACACACACATAGGAAAAAAGTATTTGATTACATAAAGTCGAGGAGGAATAGAATTTTATTGTATTCAGCTGCCTTGAAGCCACTGTTTTTCTCTCTAATTTCTGGAATTTGCCAAATATTCAATAGCCAGAAAACTCTTTTGATCTGCTAACTAGGCATGTGAATCATAACATTATTTCTCCCTGGAAGATGTCCCCCATGGGAGTATTGGTGAGTTACAAGATGCTAGTGTCCCAGTGAGGCACTCTGTAATACCCTTGAAAAACCAATCTTGCCAAGATGGTCAGCCCAGCATTAAAGATCCTTCTGAGACTGTCATCATGTTCATTTGTGGTCTGCTTGTGACTAAGCAGAAATTCAAGATGGACCCTGAGAATAAAGTCAGCTTTGTGGCATTTGTCAACAAAGCTATATTACTATTTGATCCAGATGACTCTCTAGATAAAAGAGAGATGCCTGTAAATCATACAGTGGATGTAATTTAAGAAGTGCTGAGCAAAAATGGCCCTGAGCAGCAAAGAGTACTATGATTATATTTTTCTTTTAGTTTCCCAGATTATTAGTGTCACATCCTTCACAATTCCCCGCATTAATTCTGCCAGCTGGGAAAACACCTCTAGCTCTGAGAAGGGAAAGGAAAATGATGCTTAGCAGCCCAGATCCTGCGGAGAGGGAGAGTGGCAAGAATGGCTGAAGCTTCTCTCTGTGAAAACTCATGCAATCTTCCAGTCCAATTTACAAGATAAAATTACCGGACCTTATTTGGTAATGAAAAAATGCATTTACAATGAGAATTTTCATCTTAAAAAAAAGTCAGGACATTTCCTTTTTAATGAGAAAGAAATAGGTTTTATTACTATGCTAGTTCCTACCAGTCTTATTTTCCCCGTATGCTGTATATTTATGACTTTTTCTGTATTATCCTCAGCAGTGCCCAGAGAATCTGTTCTATTATTCTGTTCTTCCTATGATAAAGGACTTAAGTTGACGTCAACAAGGAATGTGTACTGAAAGTGCTGTCAGATTAGATTCAAAAGTCAGCCATTGTGAATTTGAACATGCTACTATTAAAATGAGACCAAGGAGACCTCTGGTTAGATATTATCTGATTATTTCTGCCCTCATTAGTTTATTTGGATGGGACTTTGGCTTGCAAATGTGCTGCTTTTTGCACACATGTCCAGTTTTTCCTAAAGCAAATAAAATAATTCCAAGTATATATGAGACTCTGATGATAATTTTTCAAATATTGCACACTTTTTTTCAAGTAAAATATTGTCTCCCGTTGGAGTCTTTGTATATAAGAACAGACACTGCTGATGAAGGCACTGGCGGATCTTTTTGTTATTTAACCTGCTCTCTGTTGATACATGCTTTACTAACAAGACGAAGTTTCATTTTGTAAAAGAGTACGCAGTGCATTTTTAAAAATTTTTAATGAAAAGAAGATTTTATAGACCCTTATTATTTTTTTCAAAGTGTTTTTCTTCTCAGTACTAAAGACTGAAAATCTATTAATAGCGAAGCAGCACTATATAAACAATATTTTGTTCACATCTGCTATGTGACTGGGGGAAGTTACTTTCTTCCTTTGAGATTCATTGTCCCCATGTCCTGAGAAAGAAACTAACCCTAATACTTGTTTTGTAGGATGGTTAAGAAATCACAATACTGATTGGAAAGTGTCTATTGTCTGGTCTGATAAATTCAAAAAAAAGCAGGATTGCTGTTTTTAACAATACTGAAATCACTTGGTTACTTAGTTTTTTCTTAATTTCAAGGAATCTCTTTTGTCTCTCTCTCAATGATTTAATGGCACTCTGATCTTTGTTTTATCTCTGGTCAAATCATTAATAAATCTTCTAACAGCCCCCTCTCCAAGTTTTTATACACCTCTTTCTGACCATTGCCATGTATTAATTCAGAACTATATATCTATACTCTCAGTTTCCTTTTTCTTTCTCCAAATCTTACCATACACCTTGGTGACCTCAGTGTGAAACATAAATTCACTCACTCTCTTTTGTTTTCATTCTGACTGTACATAAATATCTATTAATATCTATTAGGTAAACTCTGTACTAGGCAATTGAGATGTTATGGTGAACAAAACAGACACTTTTTCTGCCTTTTATGGACCTCACACCCTAATTGTGAAGGCAGCATTAACCAAATAAGACCAACATATGAAAAATCATAACAATAATAAATTACAACTATGTTAAGTACCACATAGGAAAGAAACATGGTCTTTTTGACTATATAGAAGAGGAATCCAGGAGTCAAAAGAGGCTTTCTTGAGTAAAATTGACATGAGATTTGAAAGACGAGTAAGAGTTAAGTAGGAGAAAGGTATTGTTGGGGGTGAGAAGAGAAGGGAGCAAAGCAGAAGCAACGGCAGGAGCTGAGGCCCTGTGATGGGAGGGAGCAAGGCGTGTTCAGTCCATGTGAGACGGCTGGAGTGGCTGAAAGGGCCTCGGGTGAAAGGAGGCCAGGGAGGTGGGGCGGGATGAGACACTAAGCTGTGCTCTCTCAGATGTATTAATGATTTTAGTCTTTATCCCAAGAGCAATGGAAGCCACTACATGTTTTTAAGAAACAGTTCGGTGACATGAATACATCTGTGTTTTGAAAGATCTCTCTGGATGCTATTTAGAGCATTAGGGGCCTGAGAGCTTTTCAAACTCTAAGGTGCCTACAAATCACCTGGAATGTTGTTAATGCAGATTCGGATCCAGTAGGCCCGGGAGTGGGGCCTCTTCCAATGAATTCCCAGATGGCCTGGATTACCACCGGTCCACAGACCACACTTTGAGTAGCAAAGGTTTAGAGCAAGGAAGTAAGGATAGAGTAAGGTGGGAGGCCAGGAAATCTTAGGAAGCTATTCTATGATTCATTTAATCAATATTTATTTACTATTTACTAAGTGCCAGCTCGAGTCCCCCTTCCAGACTGTGGGAACAGGATGGTTAAGAAAATAGACAGCGTCTCAGTTTGTAAGTAGCTTACTTGCTGGTGGCTACTGTGTTGTATAGGTGAGAGGCGACAGAAGCTTTGGCTGGAATAGTGGCCAGATTGTGGAGACATTTACATGGCAAAGTAGTCTAAGAGAGACACTGGTTTTTGAAGGATGAGAGAGAAGATTTGACAAGGAAGAATTCTAGTTTCAGACTATCTTTGAGATACTCACATAAAGTACATATTTAAATCTATGGATCTAGAGCTCAAAATAAATGTCAAGGTTGGCAGGGTGATCACAAGTTAGATTTTCTATAGGTTGCCTGTGTGGTACCTTAAATATATTCAAGTGGAGGTGTCAGGTAGCAGCTACCCTGCTCCGGCCACCCGCACTATTACCCAGCCCCATACCCCTTGCCTCCTACTTTTCTGAGAAATATATGGCTATCAGCTGTTTTCTGTTCCCACACTCACATTTAGCCTTATCTGACCCGATCATCACTTCTTTTCTCTGGTCTCTGGAGAACGGATATCTCTTCTCTAAAATTAATCGCAGTCACATTCCTTAAATGAATAATCTACACTCGTGTCCATTCTCTCCCCTGGCATTCTTGTTCTACTCACTGCAAACTAGCTTCTCCCCCAGAAACTCATTCAGTCAATCAATTCAATCTACAGTTGTTAAGTCCTTAACTTGTTTTGACTTCTGTGCCACAATATTGCATACTTCCTTCTTCTGGAAACTCTTATTCTCTGTCTTCTACTTCATACATCACATATGTTTTCCTTTTCTCTCTCCAAGCATTCCTTCTAATCACTTCTGCTGACTCTTGGCCTTCGAGGAATCTGTTTAATGTTGATATAACTTAAAATTTTATGTTTTCCTTCTTCTCATTACACAGTAACACTTCTCATTATACCCTTAACCCAATTATTTATATGCTTGATATCTGAATCACTAATTCATTCTTTTCTGTGCTCCAGACCCATATAGTCAACTGCCTACAGGACATTGCCAGTTAGATGACCACAGACACCTTAAAGGCAACATGTCTAAACCTGAACTCATCTTCATTTACTGAAATGACTTTCCTACCCTGTTTTACTATGCTTAGTAAATGCTCTTGGCAGAAGCCTGAGATCCAGCCAAGACTTATTTATCCTTCTCCTTCCCACCCGAAAACCAGAAGACCAAAATCTATTCATTCTATTTCCCCTTCACCATTACCTCCACTACGGCTCTCCTCCAGGACCTCATCAGCCCTTACTGGGATCACTGAACCAGCCTAAAAAAAAAAAATCTCTGTATGTCTTTGCTCTTTCTTTCTTCCATTTCATGTTTAAACCATTGTTAGTGTGATTTTTCATTTTGTGGCCTAAAAATTTTCACTGCTTCTCTCCTCCTTTTAAGAAAATGGCAGAAAACACTAGTGTCCTGTTCAGGTTCTCCATGATCTAGGACCTATGTATCTTTATAATTTCTATTTCTCATGATAATCTCTCTTATAATCCAATAGTAGTGAGTTCCTGGTATTTTGAACTTGCCAGACTATTTCATAACAACATGCCTTCTAGTGTGGAATGCCATGAGATTCTTCTAGCTGAAAGGCCCCTCCCTAGTCAACTTGGGAGAAATATGTTCATCTTTCCAGACTCAATTTGAGCATCTCCTTTTTCTGAGAATCTTTCCTGATCCCCCTCTCTCTTTTGTGTTTATGCTGTACACAGGCACATGTTTCTTTCATGGTAGAGCAATTTACTTGTGTTTCTATTGACATGCCTATATTTACTAAACTGTAAATTACTCGAGGACAAGATTTATCTTTGTAACTCTGAATTTCCCAACCCAACTCATTGTGTGATAATATAAAGTCAATATAAAATCTGATATGTAAGACAATAATTCAACCCATGACTGCATAGTGCCACATCTTGTCTCATGCCACCCATTGTCCTAGTCAGCTCCTAATTTTGCATGGGGTTAATTCTACCCTATTTCTTTTTTCTTACACAGTTAGGCAGTATTCCAAAATAATCGCATTTCATAACAACCTGCAGTGGGAAACACACTCCTCTAGCTCTCCCATAACAAGCTTGAATGCCAAGGCATCTGGCTTAGATCTCTCTTTACTCACTCTAAACCTTGGATTGCCACCCTCTCCTGGAGCCACAGCGTTGCTCCCTCCCCTGCATCTACTTTATACGCATTAGTTGTACAGTTGAGCCACTTTGGGGAGTGTTAACACCGCTATATATGGAGCAAGAATTACATGCATTACTTCCGACAGCTTCTTCTGGGCCCTAGTTTATTAATTTTCGTCTTAAGCTGATTATAATTTTCCATGTGTGGCCTTGACACCATACTATAAAACCAGACTTTTATGTGTAAAAACTGTCATCTATTGAGCAATTAGAAAGTGCCAGGCACTCTTAAAAATTCTTTGCTTGTGAAACAGAACAGTTGGAATGAGAGAGCATCAAATCAGGTAGGTTAAAAAGAGCAAGAACAAGAGAGGGAAAGAAGATGAAAAAGGAATTCTTTTATATTTGTACAAAACTAAATTTCCTTATGAGGTTCTATTCCCCTTTGTCAGTAAAGAATCTTGCTACCTACAGTCATAGTCATTTATGAATCAAAACATACTCATACTTAAGTAAATATTTACTGTAACTAATGTATTTTTCTCTCAGCCAATGCTTACAACTCCCTCTCTGATCTTCTTCCAATTCTCCAAAGTCTTATTCTCTTATTCCATCTATTTCCATTTTCGAATTTCCCTGCCTCGCTTGTGCCAGGAACTGGGAGCAGCAAGGACAGAATGGAAGTCTTGCTCATGGTTGGGTGCACATCAGCATGATTGTAGGCAGTGCGTCATTTCTTCTGTTTCATCTGCTCCTCCAGCTGGTGCAGGGACCTTACAGTCTCTCTTGGCATAGATGGCTTCCGAGGTTGGCTTTTATTGTGCAGCCAAGAGAATGACCTTCATGTGCCATATGGGCCCCCTTGCAGCTTACTCACTTGGATAATTCTCTAGAGGCATGACTGAAGCTTCCCTTTTTTATCCCCGGTGGGTGATCTAGCCCATGTCCTCTGCTGGTGTGGTCATTGGGCATGCTGGGCTGATATATAAGTTTTATTCCCATTCCAGCCTGCTGAAACACTTTAAAAGAAAGAATCTGAAAATAAACTTATTTCTCACAGCTTCATGTAATGTGCCAATTTGATCAGCATGCTTTATTAGTTGAAATAAAGTTATTAATTGAAAACGTTGAGTATTACTGTGAAGAGAAAAGAGCTCTGAGACTTCACATGAGATCTCTATCTATCTATGTTAACAACTCATTAAATTTTCAACCTTTACATCCAATTAATCAACTACTTACAATTTTACCTAATTATACCAACATTCTTCCTGCATTCTCATCCACAAGTACATTATTAAAAGTTATCGTCAATGTCTTGAAGAAAATGAGGTTCTACATGTCTAGAGAATTCTCTGGTAATCTTAACAAGCAAGGAAGGGAGGAAGGAAAAAAAAGAAAGATAACAAAGAGAGAAAGAAACAAAAGAAAGAGGGAGGGAAAGAGAGAGGGAGGAGGGAGATGTGGAGGAAAAAAAGAATAAGAACCAAAAAAAGAGAAAGAAAGGAATGGAAAATTCCCATTATCAATCCAAACTCAGCTCAGTGTGGGCAAAGGTACTCATTGCGATCATCCCCAAGTGTTCACAAATCAAGAATTTATTAGTCTGCTGCATAAGGTGCAGGTTTTTTCCATAATTTAAAAAAAAAAATCATAGAACTCTTCTTCCCAACCAAAGTCTTATCTGGAAAAGCAAAGCATTTATGTCTTGGTTGGGGTCGCAGCGCAGGTGCTCAGTCTCTCCCTGTACTTCTTGGCCACCCCCAACCCCTCCCTCTTATACTGCCATCCTGATGAGTTCTGTTAAGAACCGCAGGGCATGGAGAACCACAGACACGGAGGACCAAAGTTTGTAAAACTGCAGTTTGGTAGACCTTTCTCTCAAATTACTGCAAGCTCACCAATCTGCAGTATCCATAATCTATTCTGTCTTCTATTTATTGGAAACCAGGATGTTATTTTCTGCCTCCAATTTTCTAGCATTCCTTCCATTTCCTACAAGTCCTCAAAATGTATTAGCAGCAGACATGTAGACATCTCTTCCCCAAGTTCCTGCGGAACCTAGGATATTTGTGTGGACCATTTGGAGTACCAAGTCCACCTATAAATTATCCCACCTCTCTTGCAGATTAATTCCCACCTGACAATGTGTGCTCTATCCTCTCTAGCTGAAGGATCATTTCCACTGACAAAGGAGCTAAAACTTTGTGAAGTGAAGGAGTTCTGCTTTTCCCTGGTCGTCTGTTAACATTATACCATCTGTCCCAAGCAGCAGGCTTACGCTTACTTTGCCTTTTCCTTGCTTTTAACATGCCTGAAAAAGCCCTTTGATACCATTGACATTTTTCTGAAGCCGCATTCTATTCAGGGTTACAGATTTTCTGCTGCAGTTTATATAAGTTTACAGCACTTTCAATATTAGTTCTTGGTCACGTCATTTAATTTCCATGTTTTGTGCATGACATATTCCACTCTAAATCAACAGAAACTGAGTGTTAGTTGATGCTCTGTATTATAAACTTGAGTTCTTTAAAATGCTCTTTCTAGAAAGAACTATGCCACTCTACCCCCCCTACTCCACCAACTTTTTACTCACCCATTTTAGGATCCTCCATTATAGGGAATTTTTTGTTTTTGAGTTATCAATCCCTGCTGAACTACTTTTCCTTTTAAAGTCCCAGGATGAGATTCCATAAATTACTTTACTCCTACCGGATACAATCTACCTTCCTGAACTTTCCACTGCACATGTGACACTTATGCCTGGTGTTCCCTCCTTTAGTTATAACCATCTGCATCCAACATCTCCAGGTATCCAATCACCCTTGTTTGATGGTCGCCATTAGGTCCACAGTAGTAGTGCCAATTATTATGTGTTCTATGTTCTGAAAAATTAAAATATCATTCAAGACCTTTGTTATGGGTTGAATGTGTCCCTGCAAAAATTCACATACTGAAGTTCTAACCCCTAGCACCTCAAAATGCGGCTTTATTAGGAAATAGTGTCATTGCACATGTAATTAGTTAAGATCAAGTCATACAGAGTAGAGTGGGTCCCTTATCCAACATGACTGGTGTCCTTATGAAAAGGGGCAATTTAGACAGAGGCACACACTGGGAGAAGGCCATGTGAACATGAAGAGATCAGGGTGACTCATCTACAAACGGAAGAATGCCAAAGATTGCTGGCTAACCACCAGAGGCTAGAGGAGAGGCACAGAACAGATCTTCCCTCACAGCTCTCAGAAGAAACCAACCCTGCCAGTGCCTAGATCTTGGACTTGTAGCCTCCAGAATGGCAAGACAATAAAATTCTGTTTAAGCCACCTAGTTTACAGTACTTTGTTATTCCACCCCAGCAAACTAATACAACCAGCTATAAACACATCAAATGGTATGCTTGTAGAAGAATCTGTCTTCCAGATGAATCCACATGATCAGAAAATCCCATCACTATAGGTACTTGTATATTTCCTTTGTCAGTTTTTTCATTTTTTTCCTGGAGCCCATCACCCATTTGCTCCATGTGGCTGGAAAGTCTTACCTCCCTGTAAATTTTACCTTCATTTGGTTTATTATATGGTCACTTTAGATGGAAGATAAATATGTTTCCTGACTCTCTTAATATTTTCTTTACTGAATCACTTGGCAATTTCTCTGTTATTGCCCCACTTATTGGAACATATTTCTGTCAAGAAGACAGAGAGAATAGTACTTGAGCTCAGGAGTTAGATTGCTGATTTTAAATCTTTACTAACAATATGACCTTGACCAAGTTTCTTAATTTCTTCAGTCCCCATTTTCCGCATCCGTATCTAATGATTTTAGAGAAAACAACAACCAAAAAGAAAAAAACCTATACAACAAATTAGTGGAGATGATTAAACAAGCTAATCCATGAAAGAAGCTTAGAAGATTTATAGCATATTTTAAGTTCTCAGTAAAATTTAGTTCTCATAATCTATGCTTCCTAGTCTTTTGGTTTTAATTTAATCAGAGAACCTCTCTCTCCCTCTCTGTCCCTCTCTGTCCCTCTCTGTCCCTCTCTGTCCCTCTCTCTCCCTCTCTCTCCCTCTCTCTCTCTGCTGTCCCTCTCTCCAGTTTTAGATTAAAATCCTACTCTTTATATTAGCAAGTGTCTGGGTCACTGTTCTCTGTCCTTTCCAAATAATTCAATCTAAATCAAGAACACATTCCCATAGATTAAATTCATGTCAAGGAAAATAAGTCCTGTTTTTCTAGCAGCAACCATTTGTTCACCCCAATTTTCTTTCTTCTCTAAAGTTATGATCGTCCATTACAAGAAGAGGTAAAATGAGGTGCATCTTCAAGCTTTTTTATTTTCTACCTGAAAGTCCTTAGTTCCTCAGAGAGACCTTGCCAGTTGACTCTGGCAGTAGCGTTTGTTCCAAGATAGACCAACAGGAAGAAAATCACTTCAAAAATTTTGTCAGATTATCTGCCACATCAACATAACTAAGACAGGAAGACAACACGCCTCCCACCTCACAGTAGCCTGTCCACAAAACCTGGCTGGAGAGCTCGGTCACCAGCCTCAGGTTTTCTTCTTGGGGACCACCAACAGCTTTCCTCAAATCTGCTAGTGACTAAAAACTCTCTTTGCTGATCCGAGAAACAAAGGCTGAATCTCCACTCAAGTGAAAAGGAATTGCTTGTTGTGTAGCACTGTTTGTTCAAAGCTGCTCCTGTCCTTTCTCATCAGCATTCCCAGACATCAGCATAGCTTTACTGAATTTGATTGCCTTCAACTTCCTCATCACCTTTTTTCTCCCCTTTTGCTTATTCAACTTATTCCTTATGTGCTTAATATTAGGAATATTTCAACCTCAATAAAGAAGTCCTCCTCAAACACACTTTCTTTCTACTCTTTCGCCTTCTCTCTTGCTTTAAAACTCAGAAGTTCGTAATAATTTGTCCAACGATTAGCACTAGTCCCTAGCTAATTTTCAATCACAGAATGCAAACACAGATGCAACCAACCATATCACACATGGCACTGCTAAAAAATTTTTTGAACAAATTCCTGTTTTCTCAAACTTTTTCTTTTTATCTGCTTCTCTCCCCTCTTTGGCAAGCCTTTAACCATTCTTAGAATGTTTTGAGTAAGTCAGGTATTGATAGCAATGAGTTAAATCAAGAAAAATCTTCACTAAATTTGTCCTGCAGTATTGTCAATCAAAGACAGGCCTGACCTGAAACCCGTTTTGCACTTTTCTTTCATTAAAGACTGCCAACTGTATGATGATTTAATAATCCTGCCCCTGGCTCGGGAGGTGTACAAATGGACATTTGGACGAGATTAGCAAACTCATTATTCACATTGACCTAAAAACTGATCCCTTGGATTCTAGTGGTAAAAGGTTAATGGTATAATTCACTAGATTCCTTTGAATCTTAATTAAAATTGTAAAAAAGATTTTGAATTTCAATATGACCTGGAGCTTTCTATATTGACTATCAGATATGTCATCAAAGCTAAATCTCCTATATGCATTAAATGAAGAACTCTGCCAATACTTCTCATTTTTACTTATGAATTTCACTCTATGAACACTTCTGGCAATGCATCTCAAATGATCTTTGTATTTCTTTAGCAGGCAATGCTACCTACTATTTGTCATTGAATTATATACACTGTATTCCAAGAGCCAGACTCCGAATGATTTTGATATGTATTTTCAAAACATATAGTGTGGGCCAAACCTGTATTTTCAATCCATAGAACATTCTTTATATGTGTTTATTTATTGTATGTTGCCTTTTTACTGTGAGGTGCTTAATTTCTTTATATCTTAAAGGAGTGATATTTAACATCACCCACAGTACAGCCTAACCTAAAACATGAAGGATTTTCCGCTTAAATAAAACCTGATGCTAAATATGGTAGATAGAACATTATTAGATACCATGGTGTGATAGTAAACATTGCAACTTTGTTTCCATACTATAAGATATAAAAAAGAAAGGAGAAAGAAAGCAGGATTTCAAAAACTAAAACGTTATTTATTAGGCGCTCAGGAAGACAAGCAGCACAGTAAAAGGAGTGGCCCCGAGCAGCCGGGAAGTCTCAGCTGCCCAGAGGGTTCTGTCTTTCAGCCACGCACCACTGGCTGTGTTCCCCAGTACGTCATCTGTATTGAAGCCAAATGCCATGTAACACCCTTCCATGATCAGAGTTCTCCGATGTTTCAGTGTGTTATTGTGTGCATCACTGTGTATTCACATTATGTGTATTCACATTAGTTTATACAAGATATGTATAAACTCATCCTGATTATTTTTTTCTCAAAGATAGTAATAAATAATGATTCTTTTTATAACAATTTTCTTATAATCAACTTTGCTAGAAAACGTTGATTCCATTTGACTAGATATGCTTGTATTTATAACTATAAACTCAAAATTCTCAATATAATTCTGAATTATCAAGCCTCATTCCACTGTCTATACTAAAGATTTAACTTATTTATATGATAGGTATGTTATTTAAAGCATATATGCCACATACTCCAGTGAGGAAAATTCATCATGTTCTAAAAATATCTCAAAAGGAATCTCACTGTATTCTTCCTTTAACAGCATCTTTTAACATTGCCAGTGAGCAGACGGATGTAGAAACAATTAACAGCAGAAAAGAACAGACGGAATCTGAATTCAAAGACTTAACCCAGCAGGTAAGGACAGATTTATGGTTTACTAAGCCTAGACCCAGAGTTTGGAACAGCAGGTAGAGGGAAGACATGATTCAGGAGAAGGGGATATTTTTATTTTTAAAAAAGTGGTCAATGGAACAGAGAGTATCTTTGAATTGCTGATGAACACATACTAAATTGACTTATTTAGGAGAATTGGCTGGCATGTTTTTAGTCTCTCTTTTTGCTTCTCTTTTCCCCCTTCTTAGAAGCATGAAAATCCAATTCTTTTTTACCCTGCTGATTTTTTGACATTTTCTATTTGGCAAAAACGAATTTCTCTCTCTCTCTGGTGTTTCTAATGGACCCGAAACCCACGTGATTAACATGGCTTCCTTCCTCACGCTAGGCTTGGCATCAATAACGCTTTCAGAAATAATGCGTATATCTCCTGAGATCAAGTGCTAATTTCTGCAAGTTCTAGCTACAAAGCTATTATACACGGCCTCCCTTATTCAGCATGAGATCTAAGGGGACAAAAACATTTTTGGTGCTTGGGTTTTTGCCTTTAAATTATTCAGAATGCATTAAAATTGTGCTATTGGACATCAAGATCAAGTTATGAATTTCTTCCTCTCTGGGGGGCACTACCCCACCCCCGACTTGGCACAAACGGGCAATGTTTCAGGTTTCCTAACGTGCTGCCTATTAGCATCACCTGGGGAGCTTTTAAACTAAAACATAGCAGTACCCATACACCCTCTTCAGAGGGTCTCAGGCAATTGTTCTGGAGTAGCACCTGGCATCTAACAATTTTTTAAAGTTCTCCAGGTGATACTAATGTACAACCAGGATTTAAATCGTGGGCTGACTCTACCCAACCTCACAAAATTGAAATGTTTAAATAAGAAAGGCATTGGCAAAATCAATGATTTGTGATTAAGTCACATAAATTATTTCCATTGAAATAAAAATCCTTTGTCAAGGCAAGGCAGTCATGCTGGTGAAATATTTCTGCTTACCCAAAATTCAACTTTGTGACTGAAGCTTAAAGGCAGTTCTGGTAAAGTAATCTTTCTTTCTGTTAACTCCCACAACCAATTTATCTGCAAATCAAAATATGCCCAGAACCTGATCACTTTGCATGAAGTCCACTTAAACCACCCTTGTCCAGGTTGCCATCCTCTCTTACCTGGAAAACTCAAAGTCTACCAACTGGTCTCCCTTTTCCAGTATGGCACCCCTACAGAATGACCCTTAAAGATGTAGGTCAACTCATGCCACCCCTCTGTGCAAAGCCTTCAAATGTCTCCCCATTCCGCACCCAACAAGAGCCTAAAGGCTTACAACATCACAAGGCCCTTCGTGGCGTGGATCTCCCTTCTAAACCTCACCTCCCCCGCTCTCTCCCTTGCTCACGTGGCTTCTGCTGCATCTCACAGATTTCAGGCAGGCTTCTGCCTTAAGATCTTTGCACTGTTGGTCCCCACTTCCCAGAATGATCTTCCCAGATATCTGCTCAGCTAACTCCCTCACTGACTTCACCTTTCTTAAACTTCTCAATGAGACCTATCTTGATCACTCTATCTAAGTTGTAACTGCCCCTTTCCCAATACTCCTTAGCCCACTCTCCTTTTTCTTTTTTTCTATAACATGATCATGTTTTTAATTCTATATAATTTGCTTCTTTATTATTTTTATTGCATAGTGTCTGTCCCTTAGAACACGAGTTCCACAAGGGCAGAGTCTTTTGTGTCTATTGTTTAGTGATCTATTTCAAGGGCCTGAATCAGTGTGTGGCACATAGTAGGTACCATGAATAAATATTTGTCAAATGAATAAGTGACTGAATAAATACAAACAGCAATCCTGTACAATTATGTTTTTAATGGTAATTGATCATTTCTTTTAAAATATGGTAAGATCTTGTATTTGTAGGACTATTGCTACATTTCTAATTAGTTTTACATGCTAAATATAGTGTTCTGAGTGCTTCGACACTCCTGGAAGCCTCTTCAGGACCTCAAATTTTTTCTCACAGGGAAAGAGGTATACAAAATATCTATTGCAGTATTAAGAGTGCATTCCATCAAATTATCCCTTCATCTCTTAAAATAATCATCATTTCGTCCATGTAGACACAACTTTCCACTTCATCTTCATATTTAACTTATAAAATAAACCTACTTCACTATGTATCAAGCAACTTACTTGTCTTCCCATTATTCTTCACCAGGATACTGGCAAATTAGAATCCTTTATCAGGCTTAAAATAATTTCTTAATTGGGAACTTCACCAATTAAAGCGGTTTGATAATATACTTCACTTCTTCAATAGACTTTGAGAGAAGTTAACACAAATACAAATAAGTGCTGTGTCTCTTCTCTTCCCCAATGATAAATGCGATTCTTTTGTTTTTGGCTAATTTTTCTCATTTGTCATTTTATTAATCCAACAAATAATTTTCAACGCCAGGCACTGTTCCAGGCACTTAGTATTATCAATGAGTAAATCAGACAAAGATCCCTTCCCTGTGGAGCTCACATTCTCATCTTTTGATTCAGTTACCAACTCAACCACTGGTTTCATCTGAGTGCCTAAAAATTTCTGTTCCATTCAAATCTTGATTAGATGCATTACTGAAGATGTGTGGAACATGTTAAAGGTAACAAATGCAAATACCAGCTTCCTGCTGATGAATGCTCTTGCTCTGACTGGAGTTATATTGTCCTGAGAATTACACAGCTTGCCAGTGTTGGAGACACTAGCCCTGGGCACGTTGCACTCCATCACTTCCTGCCAGTGTGACATTGGAAATGTTACTTCAGTTCTGAGCTTCTCACAGTTTCTGCGTCTACCAAATGGAAGAATACGTCACAGAGTTGTTTAAAATCCCATAAACCCCCACATTATTAAACAATACACGTATTTGCCAAATCACAGTTATTATTGTTAGGTATAACAAAGAAAACAAAAGAACTCAATACTTTCTACCCATAACATTGGTAAATTGAAGAAAGGAATTCTTGATGATAAAGACTCAGCAAAAATACTTTCCCAGTAAAGAAAGCTACCTATCTCTGATGCGAGTGATCTCCTCATTAGGTTTGAAATCATATATTCTCTACTTTAAAGAGAATTTATGACCAAGCCAGATTACGGCAAATGCCCTTACTCTGCTCCCATTACCTAGGCTTTTTTCTTCCCCATACTTGTCACACTCATGATTACATGGTTCACGTCTGACTCCACCACTTTGTAAGCGGCAGGACAGCAGGAGACAGGCCTTAGCATCCCGTAGGGTAGTCTGTTTGCCGCCGAATGCCCAGCGCACAGCACAGGCCCTGGGAGACAGGAGATACGCAACAGAATCCTTTTTCATTGTAACACAATCAGCAAGAAATTTATAATTTGCCTCGGGGAAGGTCTGTTTATATTTTTTAGTATAGATAGCCTAAGTCATCTTTAGGAAATTTAGGTGCAAATATCTCAGAAAACAAAACAGACCAATTGTAACAGTTTTATTTTTTCCATGAATTTGTTATATCTGTTGGGATTTTTGTTGGTTTGTTTACTTCCATTTTACTTTGCAGAGAATTGCTTCCACAGAAACTATTATTTCCAGGAATACAGAAGAGCAGTCCACATCAGCTGAGAAAAATGAAACTGGCATTCCTAAAGAAAAAAGCCAGGTACTGTCATGCGGGCACCAGGAACAGGCTGAGAGGAAAAGGATGCAGCTCCCTGGGCTACAGGCCAGTCTTTGCTTTTGCCTCTGTTAGCGAGGTTCTAGGCCAAGTCCTTCTATGAATTTCTTGGTGAACGTCACAGTAACCCTGTGAGGGGCCTGCTGTTATTGCCTCCAGGTTGTCAGTGAAGAAGCTGGCTTAGAAAAGTGAAGCTAAGAATTCTCAGAGGTACAAACTGGTAAGAAGGCCAACTGGGTTTCCAGTCCAGGACTCTCTGACCCCAGATCATGAGCTCTGGACGGCTACTTGCTCTCATGAATGTCCTTTGTGATTCTGATCCTAACTGAGTTCAAATAAGAATAGTTTTGCCTATATTATCTACAAAAAGTAGACTCAGGAGAATATCAAGACCCAAACAATGGATGTATTTTTTCCAATTTGTTTGTTTAAAAAGATGCCATGAACAATCTAGTTTCAATGAGCAATTTCTTTCTCCAAAGTAGTAATGTTGAAAAACTGCTATCTTTATTGTTAGAAGGAAAAAAAAATATCCTGTAATATTACAAAGTAACACTCAGTAGTGAGCATTGCTTAGGACTTCCTGAGACACAGAAGAAAACAAAATGGCATTAACGAAAATGTCTATGAGAAGCAAAATCTGGGCAACGTTTCCATATTGTTTGCAATATCCTTCTATCATGTACATAGACAAAGAATTGGTATATATAAGTTAAAATAAGTAAATTCTTATATTCAGTGTTTTAAGTGACACCCTAATAAAAATGCTAAACTAAGTTTAAAGCCGTGAAAAGCCTCTAGCTATATATTATTTACTGGGTGGTGTAAAAAATGTTAGAAAAAGTGGGCTATTCAATTGTGTAAAGTTTCTGGTTTTAAGGACCTCACAACAATTTGTAAATTATAATTTTAGATATTACCATTTCTTAAGACTATAGTAGAAGGATATTACATTAGGTTAACTCCCATTCTCTTGGGGAATAAATTGACACACAAGCAGATAACTTACCCAAAATGACTCCAGTTTCCAGCAGAGCCAAGTATGGGAAAGAGGCCCTCTTGCAAAATGTCCCCACATCCTCATATATCATGTGCACGAATCCAAAAACTTTGTTTCTCACCTCTAAACTATATCAGGAGCTGCTTACTGTTGAAAATGGGATTAAATGGTATTATCACAAAAGAGAGAGCTTGAAATTTTGGTGAAGGTGTTGAGGTGACATCAAAAACATGAAAAAGTCTAGGGAAAATGGTGAAAGAATGGAGATATGAGGAGAAAGAAGATTATTCTTTTAGAAATGGTGCTGTTGCCATTCTTTAGAGTAACAGTTTTTATTTCCTCAAACCCTTTGGGCTGTCCAACAGTTTCTTTAGAAGCCAACATGAAGATTACTAATCCATATCATTTTGCTACAAGTACATGCTAGACATTAATTTCTTTTAGCCATAGTAGCAAGCACAATAAAGTCAAGGAATTCTTAAACTATGTTTTTTGCTAAGCATTTATATAGCACTACTAATTTTTGAATCTTCCTTCCTCACATATAATCATTTTGTAAATCAACTGGGTACATGCAGGAGATGATGTGTGTGTGTGTGTGTGTGTGTGTGTGTGTGTGTGTGTGTCCCAAAGTAGCCCAATGCTAACCTTGGCTGTCCTAATGTTCTTTCATTTGGATGCGCTTTGGATGAAAACAATTGCAAAGCACAAATGTAGACTGCCAGGAAGGTGACTCCTCTCTAATATTAGATTACAATCTTGTTTCTATAGAAATGAATTACCTATTTGCACTGCTGTCCTAAACCTTGGTTTAAAGATCCAGATGTTTCCCTAGCATATTGCTGGTCAAGACTTAGCATTTAATTAGGTCTTTATAGGGATGGGTTCAGGAGTCTCTCTATTGGTGCAAAATGTCCTTATGCTGCTATGCTTGCAGTTCTACCAAAGAAAGCAAAGTGCCTTCAAAAAAACCAGTAATGGGTGCTCATGGAGAAGAAGGTCATTCTACACAGACAGGAGGTGTTCTCTCTTGCCAGCTCATGTGGCTGGCTGACTATTTTTAGAATCAGGTGGTATCTACTCTCAATTTCTCAGAGAACTCTGTCGGGGTCGATGCCTGGTTTGAATTGCTGACAGCAGCTCCGGCCAGGTTACTGCTTGACAGCCTCTGCTGCCAGCTGCATGGCTGTCTTCCTGCCAGCCGCAAGCTCACTGGGGCTGCCTCCTGGTGCTCCCAGCTGCCACGGACAGCCCCTGCCAGTCACTCGCTGGGGGCTCTGCCAGCTCCACAGCCGTCCTTACCTGCCACATGGCAGCCCCTGCGCCCCTTGTGTCAACCCTGCTGTCACGTGCAGAAAAACCACTCAGTGGGTTGTCTAAAATTAACTTTCCACAGAGTCTCTTTCTCCTGAGCTCAGTGTCTGTGTGAGGTGTGGTTTAATTCTCTTCTTTTAGACACCAGGCACATTTTGTGCTAATGGATTCTTTTGCTGGTACACTGGCTGAGATGCCTTTACAAATGTAAGTTTGTTTCTCACACTTTGGACCACAATTTCCTTGAACTTAAGATCATTGAACAAAAACAACCAAATTTTAAGTTTGGAATTCAGGTTCTAACAAAGTACAGGAACTTGAAATGATCTTCTCCTAAAGTATACAAAAAAGCATAAATTAGCAGGAGAAGCATCAGAATTCATACTTCCACATTGCTCAGTCCCCAGGATATATTAGTGGGCAGACTTCTCAAAGTCTTGAATAAACAACTGCCACCAAAACATCTACCAAAAATTTTAAAATAGTAATCAAATACCTACTGTGCTCTAAAATACGAGGAAAGATGGAGAGAGACAAAAATTCCGAAGACATGGGCTCTCTTAGTAAGCAGCTTTCAATTTACTTTGGGATTGAAATAATGTTTTACAGATTATTATAACACCAAAAAATCAGCTCACGTTTAATTAGATATTGCACACCACATGATATGTGCACAGACAGCACTCGGTGTTTAGGGGAAGGAAAGGTAATTGGTTGCTACACTGAGCTGTGAAGACTTCTGAAGGAAGTGGGTTTTGAACTGAGCCAACTTGACGTCATTAGAGAATTTGTGGTAGAAAATTCTGTGCCCAGATTTTGAAATCTCTTCAACGTCCAGGTCACGCAGCCTGAATATTACGTTGTCAGCAACGAGAAGCGATTGAAAGTGTCTTGGGTAGAGAAGTGGCATGATGAACTTTGGACTAGGTTGAACCATATGAATTTGCCCTTTTTTGCAAGTCAAAAGCATTCAGCATCAGTACTTTCTTAAGGTTTGACCTTATATCAAAGACAAGATGAAGAGAAAAGAACCAGAGAAGTTTTCTCATGAATCTCTTGCTCTATCGAGTAATTTGCCAAATTACTCCCTTTACTAGTGTCTATTTTCTTAAACAAAGACAGAAAAGAATAAGAAAAGAAAAAGATGCAAAGACAGAACGAAAGGAGAGGAAACAAAAACGCAGGAAATCAGGAAGAATCATGGAGTATCTTAAAGGTTCTTTAACATTGAAAAAGCATATCTTCTTGGAAAGCTCTCCAGTAAATCTGCACTAACACTTTAGCAAGGTCACTGGAATAGAGCAATCCTGAAAAATGTATACATGGGCCTAGTTCAAGTTTAACAAAAGATAACTTGACATATTTTCTTCCTTTCCTCCCCAATTAGCTGTTATTTACATTTTCTAAAAGAAAATTAATTCACCTTTCCAGGCTCTAAACAAATTCTGGTAATCTGTGTCTTAGTCTAACACTTGAAATTACAATCTAGAGATAGCAGAGGATATCCATTTACTTGCATTACATTTGATGGAAGATTTGTTATTTCTGCTAAACTTCATATGATACGTTTGAAATGCCAAACATTTGGCTTCACAAAGTACAAGCACAGTGTCCTGCTGCTCTATAATATTCAAAGCTGGGATCCTTTAACTCTCAGCCCACACTCTGGGACCTCTTCACCTCCACAGAAAAGAAGACAAGGAGCCCAGCTCAGGCATGAGGTCAGCAGAACACCATTCTTATTGTTGATCCTGTATAATGCCATGCAGGGCTTCCTGCCATGACTAAAACTTCATGTTGATTTCTAACATCCCATTCATTTGGCCCAACAGCTTTCTGCTTCCTTCTTCTCTGCAACAATTCTTCCCCCAGCTGGACACTTTCTGTAGGTCCATTACAGAGAAGAACGATATTTCCTTGTCCACTCTTTACCCTGCTTTCTCTGAAATAACTATGAGGAAACAAAGGGGACAGTATAATAGACAATGGTAAAATTTCAAATACAATACTGGTCACGAGAACTGTAATCTTCATTCAAGTGAAACTGGGTCTAGACATGGTCTGGCCTGCTTTCTACATTGTTCTTTCACTGCCACAATGTTCTCCTATTTCTGTGGAATTTGGGGTCCAATAAAATATCTCTCTTTTCTTCTTAGAAAACTACTGACTTTCCTTTGTTCTTAGGCAAGAAGCTCTAATCTTCATCTCTGTAATTCTCTGAGACAGAAAATAAAATTGATAAGAGTATAACTTTGTTAAAATATACAAAGAAATTCATTTACATGTGCCAAGACCTCTGCCAACAGACTGTATTTTAATCCTTGAACTTCCATTGATTGTCTATATCAGTCTTTGCCTAGAAAGACACCCTTCATCTCTGATTCACTTTCCAAGCATCAAAATCCAAGTTTCTAGAGGGTCTGGAAAGGTAATATAAATGAGTGACAAGGAGCCAGGTATAAAGAAAATAAAGAGTGACAGGGCCTGTGATGATCTGGAGAACTCATGCCCCATCTTAAGGGGGTCACAGAAAACAAGCATTAGTCAATAATTGCCTTATAAAAAGCTGGGCCTGTGTTTCCAGACCTTTACATTTTTAATTTGAGAAACTAATTCAAAATTATTCTAAATATTATGTTAATCAAATGACAAATCTTTACAAATGAACCTTAAAAACATTCATTCTGATGATAACTAACTTTACGCATGCAAGTAAGTAGTCCATCTGTATCAAGGGCTGGCAAATCTTTCCATAAAGGGCCCAATAGTAATGATTTTCTATTTTGCAGGTAATATGGCCACTAGTCTCTGTCACTGTAGTGAGAAACCAGCCATATGTACACAAACGATCCATGCTTATTTTCCAATAAAACTTTATTTACCAAATAATGGTAGGAAGCTACATATGGCCCATAGTCACAGTTTCCTGAGCCCAATCTTTACGTACTTTTATGACGCTACATGCTGAGAGTTTTACTGAGTGTATACCTAATAGTCCATCTATTCCTGACATCTTAACTTAAGCAAAGCTGGCTTCCTTGGGTTCTGAATCAGATTAGGCCCCCTGCTTGGTGTTTCCATTGCACCTGTGCCTGCCCTACTATAATATTCACCAAAACATCAGATTGCTTTGTCACTTTTAATTGGCGCTGCTTTTAGTAGACTATAATCTTTAGGAGAACAATAACTTTGTCATGTTGCTTGGTATCTGCTGTGCCTTGAACATAACAATCTTTCAATAAACATTTTGAGTATTTTCTCTTCCCTAATTAATCTTAATTGGACATGTTTTACTACTTTATTTTTAGAAGGAGAAGTCAGGAAGATGTAAGATGTTAATTGTTTGCTATGCCTTCACCTAAACTAGAATGTATCATTGTCAGAGTTATTCCTATGAAATGGAACATTTGATTTTTGTGGTCTTAGCATTAGGAAATTATGAAACTGATAATAGTGATTCTTCTGGCATAACATAAGGATTAAGAGCCAGATTCCTGGAACCAGACTCCTTGGGTTACAAATTATGGGTCCACCACTTACTGTGTGTTATTATTCAAGTTACTTAGCTTTTCTGTTAACTCAGTTTTCCTGTCTATAAATTGTGGCTAATTCTCATACCTTCCTAGTAGAAAGATAATGGATGTAAAACCCTTAGAGAAATACCTAGATATCCTAAGTACTCAATAAATATAAGCCAATCTGTTCATTGTCCCTGCTCGAAATCATTCCTTAGTCTCTTCCAGGACCCTGTCAAATCCACTCAGTTACGCCTTTGTAGGGACACCCCACTGGAACTGCCCTGGTACACTTAGCAGTGACCTCCATGTCACCACCTCTAATGATCCTTCCACTGACCTCATCTTACCAGATCTCTGGGCAGCACTTTGATACAGGTGTTTCCTCCCTCTTTCTTGAAAAATGTTCTTCACTTTACAGAATACCACTTTCTCTTGCTTCTTATGCCTACTTCACTGGTCACTTCTCAACCTCATTCCTGCTGCATCTCCATATTCTCATTCTCTTGATCTTAGAATGCTCCTAAGCTCAGGACTTAAATCTTTTCATCTTCTCTCACTCCAAGGTGATGCAATTTACATCCAGGGCTTTAAATACCATCTAGATGCTGATGACTCCAAATTCATACTCTAGCACCGAACTTTCGCATGAACTGCAAACTAACACACCCAGCTCCTACTCAAAATCTTGACCTAGCTGTCTAATTAGAATTCCAAACTCTGTATGTCTGAAACAAAAACCACTTTTTTTGGTTTTATTTTTTTGATCTTTTTTTCCAGGTTTTTTTGAGAAATCATTGACATATATCACTGTATAAGTTTAAGGTGTACAGCACGATGGTTGATTTACATATATTGTGAAATGATTACCACAATAGTTTTAGTTAACATTGATCACCTCATATAGATACAATAAAAAGAAAGGAAAAATAATTTCTCCTTGTGATGAGAGGTCCTACCATCTACTCTCTTAACAAATTTCCTATATATCATACAGCAGGGTTAGCTATAGTCATGATGTTGTACATTACATTCCCAGTACTTATTTATCTTATAACTTGAAGTTTGTACCTTTTGACCATCTTGCTCCAATTCTTTCTCCCCCCACCCTCCACATCTGGTAACCACAAATCTGATCTCTTTATGAGTTTGGTGTGGTTTTTGTTTATTCATTATAAATTCCACATATGAGATCATACCGTATTTGTCTTTCTCTGTCTAACTTATTTCACTTAGCATAACACCTTCAAGGTCCACCCACGTCATTGCAAATGGTAGGGTTTCCTCATTTTTTATGGCTGAATAATACTAATTGTATTTATGGATATATAAATCACAACTTCTTTATCCACTCATCCATCAATGGATACTTAGGTTGTTTCCATATCTTGGCCATTGTAAATAATGCTGCTATAAACATGGGGGTGCAGATACCGTTTCGAGTTACTGTTTTCATTTCCTTTGAATATGTTCCAGGAAGTGGGATTGCTGGATCATATGGTAGTTGTATTTTTAATTTTTTGAGAAACCTCCATACTGTTTTCTGTAGTAAATGCATCAACTTACATTTCCACCAACAGTGCATGAGTGTTGCCTTTTGTCCACAGCCATACGAGCATTTGTTATCTCTTGCCTTTTTGATTATGGTCATTCTAGCGAGTGTGAGGTAATATCTCATCATCGTGGTCTTGATTTGCATTTCCCTAATGACCAGTGATGTGGAGCAGTTTTTCATGTACCTGTTGGCCATTTGTATATCTTCTTTGGAAAAATTTCTATTCAGATCCTTTGCACATTTTTTAATTGGATTATTTGTTTTTATGCTATTGAGTTGTTTGAGTTCTTTATATATTTTGGCTATTATCCCCTTATGAATAATATAGTTTACAAATAGTTTTTCCCATTCCATAGGTTGTCTTTTCACTTTATTGATGGTTTCTTCTGTTGTGCAGAAGCTTTTTAGTTTGATGTAGGGCTCTGCTTATTTTTATTTTATTGCTTGTACTTTAGGTGTGATTTCCAAAAAATCAATACCAAGACTCATGTCATGAAGCTTTTTCCTATGTTTTCTTCTAGGAGTTTCATGGTGAAACCAAATTCTTGATATCACATACACATACACAAACGCCTGCTTCTTCCATAGTCCTTTCTATCTTATAAACGACAACTTGGGGGCCAGCCTGGTAGCATAGCAGTTAAGTTTGCGTGCTCTGCTTCAGCAACCCGGGGTTCACCAGTTTGGATCCCAGGAGTGTATCTACACTCCTCTTATCAAGCCATGGTGTGGCAGGCATCCCACATGTAAAGTAAAGGAAGGTGGGCATGGATGTTAGCTCAGGGCCAATCTCAGCAAAAAGAGGGGGATTGGCAGTGGATGTTAGCTCAGGGTTAATCTTGCTCAAAAAAAATAAATAAGAATAAATAAATAAATAAATGACAACTTAATTTTTATTAGTTGTTCAGGCCGAAATACTTAGAGTCAACCTCAGTCTTCACTCTTATTACCCACAGCCCATACATCTGCAAATCCTGTCAACTCTACCTTTAAAATATCCCCAGGATTCAAATACTGTTCACCATATTTACCATCTCCACCCAGTCCAGGTCCTACCATCTCTCACATGATATATTCTGGTAGTTTCTGGACTGATGTCCTGCTCTTCAACTTTGTCCTTCTTATGGCCTATACTCCACACAGCAGCCAGTGTGATACTTTAAAACAGAAATCAGATCATGTCACTCTGCTGTAAACCCTCAATGGCTTTGCGTCTCACACAATAAAGTCCTAACTTCTCAACAAGGCACAGAAGGCTCTCCATGGTCTGCCTCTGCCAGCCTCGCTCACCTTATTTCTCCACACTCTCCTTATCATTCATTGAGCTCTAGCCCTCCTCACCATGATTTGAAAACACCAACAACACTCCTGACCCGGGCCTTCACCAGTAGAGTTTTCTTTATCTGGAATTCTCTTCCCCCATCACCCCTCAGCTCCTTCACTTCCTTCACGACTTTGCATGAATAACACCTCGTCATAGCGACTTTTGTATCTACCCTGGTAAAACACAGTAACACCCCCTCCTGGGGGCCAGCCCACTGGCATAGTGTTTGGGTTTTCTCCCTCTGCTTCCAACGCCTGGGTTCGTGGGTTCAGATCCCGGGTGTGGACCTACACCGCTCATCAAGCCATGCTGTGGTGGCGTCCCATATACAAAGTGGAGGCAGATTGGCACAGATTTTAGCTCAGGGATGATCTTCCTCAAGCAAAAAGAGTAGGATTGGCAACAGATGTTAGCTCAGGGCCAAAAAAACAGTACTCCCAATCATAGCCTAACCTCCTTGTTGTGCTTTATTTTTGTACAAAACAGTTATCACTATTTGACATGTTATATGATATATACAGTACATTGTCTGTTCCCTGTACATTCACTAGAATACCAGCAGCATGAGAACAGGAACTTTATTGCTCTCTTGATTGCTCTATCTGCAACATTTTCAATAATACTGAACACTGTAGATGTTCGATAGATGATTTTGAATGAATTTGTCATATTTATCCAGAATTTATGTATATTTGCAAATATTTCCAAAAAGTTTGTTTTGTGATATTCTATGGTTTTAAGTAATATTTCATGGCTAGAAATGCCAGGCCCCTCCCCAAGCAGATTCTAAGTGGATTCCAGAGGCATATGGGGCAAATAAAGACCAAAACCAGTGGTTTTCAGACAGTATGTAATTCATGAGGCTACGCTTGTTAAAGATATGAGGACAAAGTTACAAAGTGACATGAACCAAAGGTCCTGGATTAGAGTAGAAATAGAGGCCAAAGATTAAGACTCGGAAAAACAAGAAAAAGTTATAAGAAAAAAAATACGAGTACAAATACTGAGTGAGTCTATTTAACTCTGGCAACGTAGGCCGTGTCTTTCTCCTGTGGAGCTCTTCCTAGTGGCTGTGTGAGCGTAGTCATACTACACAGCATCAAAAGCCACCACCCCATCTCTTCCCAGCAGAACCTCTGTGTTACGAACTTTTGTAATCTCAGTGCTTGGTAAAGTATTCCACACATAGTAAGCACCTAATGAGCATGCAATGACGACGGTGATAATAACAAAAAAAGAAAGACAGAGGAGATTTACAGCCCCAACGTATTAAAATGCACATGAGATTCTCAGTGGGTGAATACTCTCAGAAATGTGTTCCTTTAGCAGCTAATGCACTTTCCTTGCATTTTGTGTCCCTGTTGAAGTACAGACTACTGATTGGCAGCTAAGCAAACAGAGGAAACAATCTTTGATTCACCTTTCTTGGAAAAAGTTGTGAAAGACCTAAGGAAGTACATGTCAAAGAGAAAAGAGGATTCTTCTTTGGGATCTCCCCGGCAGTGATGACAACCTTTCAACACTCTGCTTATTTAGTATTTTCATACCCGTCATTTCATTTCTTTCAAAGAACACTCAATAACACCTTTAACTTGACAGCATCTTCCTCATGTAAATATTAAGGAAAATCCTGAAATTTCTCTATTGTCTTAGCCCAAAGAATCTTATTGGTAGCTGGGTATATTGCAACTAACGTATGAGCTACTTTGTCCTTACCACACTTGGAAAATTATCCAAACTACTGTTCTTCCTCATCAAAAATAAATTCTCAGTGAATAAATATCTGACAATTACCATTTTAATGGGTTTTGTTTACACTTGTCACACATATCACAAAACCTAGCAAAGGTAAACTTAGCTTCATCCAAAGGACTGTGACCGATTTGGTTGGGTTTTTTTTGTGTTAAATAATATATTATTTGATGTTTATATGGCATTGATATAATATTTGATGCGTGGTGTTTAATTTTCTGCAATGCAAGCCTTTGCATCTCATTCAGGATAAAATCTGCTTAACTAAATTTGGGGGACAATTTTCCAGGGACTACCCTTGTTTATTCCTCTAGTCTCGGCATAGTTACTAACAATGCCCCTTTCATTCTGAAAAGTGATTGGATGATTAATGAGGTGGTCATGCTTCCAACACAACTACTTCATGATGTTTATGTTTCTCCAAAAACTTTTTAACTCCTCTGTTGACACTGTTTTCAAGGTCAATCACCCCAACTGGAATATTAGAACATTATTTTATAATTGAATCTCATCTTTTGACCAGAATAGTATTATAAAACTTGATCGCTCATGAAAGAATTAAATCAAAATATTTTCCACTTGTTTCTAATAATCAAGCATACTTTTAGGAAAAGAAATATCTGTCCATGAGAATTTCAAAAATATGTTAGCAACTAAAGGTAGAAACAACGGTAGAAACAAAGGCAGGAATACGAGTAGGAGCAAGAGCAGCAGTCGCAGCAATGGAATAATAACTACTACTTACTGGACATTTGCTATTTTCCAGTCATTGTGCTAAGCACCGTATATAAGTAAGTGTATATTCTTCATGTCAGGCATGAGAAGTAGATATTATTAGCTCTGTTTTATAGATGAGAAACTGGGGCTTTGGCTTGGTAGTTTTAGGTAACTTGACCAGACCTCACGGCTAGCAAATTGAGGGGCAGACACTCCAGACCTGTTTAAATTGATTCCAAAATCCGTGGCCCTCAACATGGAGCCATGCTGCCTTTCCACTCTCTCATTCTAGGAAGAAGATTATGAAGTGCATGGATGAGGATGGTATGTCCTGGAATAGTGGCGATCCAGTGTGGCTGGAGCATGAAGTGATGGTGGAAAGGCAATGTGGAGCTATCTTACAAAGGACCTCATAGCCACATTAAGAAATGTTTAGCTACATACATATAATAAGGACTTAATCGAGTTTTTCAAGCAGCATAGTGACAAGATCAAATTTGTTTCAGAAACACGTGTTTGAGGGAAGGGAAGAGATAAAATTAGAAAGGAGAGAGACTAGACATAGCAAGCCCAGTTAGGAGACTAGCTCTAGAAAAGAGATAACAAGATCCTGAATAAAATCTTCGGCAGAGAGAGTGGCATGGAGGGGATGTCTTTGAGAGATATTTAGGAGACAGAGAAGGATTTTGGACTGACTGGCTGAGGTAAAGGACAATGAATAAGAAGAGATGGGTGACGCTGAGGTATGGCTTGAATTCTTGAGCAAAAGGCAGTGCTTTACACTAAGAGAATGTGGATGAATTCAGGTCAAGGTCTTTTCTTGGGGGCAAGTAGAAATAAAGAATTGAGTTCAATAATTATGAAGTTTGTGGACCCTGGTGTTCATATCACAATGACAAGGGATGGGATGGAGAAGAAGAAGCCTAGAACGAATCTGTGATAGAAAAGGTCACAAGTTAAAATATTTTGAAAAGTTGAGTACAAGAAGTAATTAAGACATAAAAGAGAATGTAAAAGTCAGGCTACAGGATTTCATACCAACCTTTAACCCGCTTGGATTCCTGTCTTATGTCAGAGAATTCATAATGATTCTTTGCTCTTCCTCGCGCAAGTAGAAAAACGATCTAGCTCTTTTCTGTTTTACCTGGTACAAAGTATAGAGGATATTACTTAAAAATCTAGAGAATTGGTGCATTGGCCCCCTTAAACCAGAAACATTGTGCTTTTATGTTGAACACACATATTACCGTGATTTCCGTCCTATCAGTTTTTAAAATCACTTTAACATTTCAAAAAATAGTGACGATAACATGATGGCTCCACCATTGCTATCTCTTTTCCATCCATTTGTGCATCCTGTTGTAGCTTGCCCAGAGCAACAGGATTTAAAGTGGGAATAATCATAAAACCACCATTTGGTTCACTCTCTTTAACTGTTTGGTAATCTTTTAAAAAGAAAAGAAGGAGGGACAAAGTACAGGCTCCTTATTCATTAGCATCAGATGGTTTTAGTACCATGCATTGCACTCTTTCACTTTGTTCTTACTTAATTCTCTACATATTCAATCACTGACAATAGGCAACAGTATATACTGGGAAATTGTAATTCTAGATGTGCTTTCTATTGTAATACATACGTGACTCAGCTAATCTCTCTCTTTAAGCATATTTTTGCTTAAAATGGTGACATTTCAAAATAGTTTATTAAATTCAGTAGTTATATCTTATAAGAAGTTATAAGAAGTTAATCACAGAACAAAAGTACAAAGGATAGAGGCAACTTGGTGTAAAGAGCATCAGATATCTATTAGCTTGTTCATCTTCAAAAACAGATAAAACATCTGGGGCTGTCATTTAAAGGTCATCGAGAAGAGAACATTTAATAAGAGCTTTATTCCACATATGAAGACGGTATATAGAGAAAACGATGAGATCAGTGAAATAAGGGGCCGTGATGGTTAAGCTCAGGGCATTATGGTCCATCTTGGATGCCTTTTAGGGCTCAATCCTTATCATATTATCCAGAAACAAATTCTTATGTATGAACAGAATTGATCCGATGATAACACTTTCTCCAAGGCATTTTCTATCCAGAGCAAATGAGCTCTTTGTTTTAAATCTATGGTCTTTGCATTACCCTGATATGGTGTGCTATAATAAAAATAAAACTTTTTGAGAATTCACTCACTGCTGGTGCATCTGATTCACATTTTGATACTCAATTTTGCTAACTATTAAGGGAAATTTTAAAGGAGAAGACTCATAAATCATATAAGTCAGTCATACATGAACTAATCAGATAGAAATTGAACTTTGCCTATAAGTTGTTCTCCTTTGTTTATATTGGATCTGAAATAAAATATAATTACCTTTCTCCAAAATGGCTTTCTCTCATATTTGGGAATGCACTTGATGAAACAAAGATTTCTATTCAGTCGTAAAAGACCTTGAACAAAGTGGTGAGAAATCTCTGCAGAAGTCTAAATACAGCATTTGAACAACCCCTATACTGCACGTGCCCTAGGAGGCCTGAAACCTTACTCTGAGAGAGGGGCGACAGAGTGCTCAGACGGCCAGGTTTGTGAATAATTAATGGACTAGTGTAGGAATAATTAACATCCCTTCTTAACCTGACGTGAGTGGGAAGAGAAATCTCCATTATTGCATTCTCTGTTCTCTTCCATCAGGGCCATGACATTATTAGGACTTCAATATTCTGAAACTGACACAGACAGATGGATAATTTGCTCTATTTGTTCCAGAGCTGAATCTGTTTTAATTAGCTTTGCTTTTATACTGTATTTTTTAGTTTGATCTTATTCCATATACATTCAGTACTTATAAAACATTTCAGTAACGTTGACCACATAAGATGACAACGTATCTCCATACAAATAATTTTGTTCATTTGGAAGCACGTGACATCTACTCTGTGAGGCATGGTAGAAACAGAGAAATACGAACTCCTGCCCTCTGAGACTTAATTGTCAAGAAGGAAAGAGTAATACACAAATCAATAATTATAATTGAAGAATGTAAAGATGATAATAGAACTATATCAAATTTTTGATTATCCTGGAGAAGAGAATAGATAACTACCCAGGAAATTAAGAAAAGTTTGGGGAGTAGTTGAGATTCGAGATGAGTTTTGAAGGTTGAATAGGAGTTTTCAGGTGGACAAGTCAGGGAAGGGCATCCCAAACTGACTAAATAATGTGCAAGCAGTGAAGATATAAAGGAATATGGTCCATTTATTACTTAGGGTAAATACTAAGTGCCACTACAAAAATACATAGAGGTGTGTACAAATACAAACGAAAGTTACCTCCCACTCACGTAAAATGCATATTCTTGGGTGACATGTGGCTTTTCTCCCTGCAGTGATTCAGAGACCAGGCTCCTTCCTTTGCAGGTCCTGCTGTCTCCTAAAGCATGACTGCCTTCTGCATCCACCCAACAGAAGGAGGGAGAGATCTTGAAAGGTCCTGTCGGATAGCTTAGAAATGGCACACTTCACATCTACTCATATTCCACTTGCTAGAAGTTAGTCATGTGGTCACAATAAACTCTAAGGGAAACTGGGAACTATGATCTAGCTTTGTCTTCTGAAATTCAAGTGTACTGGGCAAAAAGTCTAACTTCTACTAAAAAAAAAAGCAGTCGCGGTGGCTTATCACGGTAAGCGTTTGCTTCTTGCCTACGTCACCGTACAGTGAGGGTTATCAAGGAGGTTCTGCTTCGTGCAGCCGTTCAAGGATCAGCTTGCTTCCATATAGTGGTTCCAACGTATCCTAGGACATTAAGGCTTCTGCCTGATCCTCAGAGACCAGAAGACAAAAGGAGAGAGACTCATTTGAGTGCTTGGCCTGAAAGTGGCGGACATCCCTTCTACCAGAAACTGGTCATAGAGCTCCACCTATGAAAAGGCTTAGGAGTAATGTCTGGCTGTTTGCCAAATAAAATAGATATTTGTGAACAACTAGCCAGTCTTTGTTCTGTTTTGAACATATCTTCTGTTTTGAACGTACCTTTGACTGTCCTCACATAGAACAGCCTTGTCACCTCCCCACAGGAGACAACCAAAGCCCCATCCAGTCAGTGCCTCTAACTCGAAGTCTAGAATCTCCAGGAGAAGTGCAGTCCTCAAGTTCAGATGCTATTCCTGGTGGTACCATATGTACAAAGAAAGCAAGTTTATTTGGATGCTGCACAAAAAACATGTATGTTATATGTACAGTATGGAGCAAGAGCAGAATAACTATGATATATATGCCCATTTGAAGAAGGGAAGAATGAGAGCAGTCACTTGGCAGTAGCAGTTCTGAAGTCCTGGTGGGCTAACACGTTAACAAAGATTCTTTTCCTAGCACTTGGCAGAGGTTCCTGAGTTAGACCCTGTGTCTGTCTTCTGGGAGGAACTCTTCAATTTCCATTATTCTCCATGGCCCCTGACTCACCTTCTTGGAAGGTTCTTCATCTTCCATCACTCTGCACTGGAGAGAAGGTCATCATTTTGGGGCAGTCCTGCCTTCGTAACTCAATTCCTCTTGGAGTAAGCTCAGTGGCCTGAAATTTTGTTAATAGCTTGAACATTCAAAGGCTTTTTTCATTGACAAGTCCCTCAAAAACTTAGCAGTAGGCTTCTGATTTGCTTCCAGTTACTTTCACATGTCAGTAACCACACTCAAAGAACTTTCCTAGACCTCATTTTATTTTTGTGTTTGCTCACTCTTAAATCTCCTCTCTCACTTTAATGAGGTACCTTGACACCAGGTGAAACAGTAGGCCTGAGTGGGAAGATAACTTTGATTTTTCTACGGTGCTGAGTAACTCACTTTAATGGAAGAGCCTCACTGGGTCTTCAACGCTCAAAGCTTTTTTTCCGTCTCATCTTTTATGTCTCTTACTACTTGGAGTTCAGAATCAATTGGCTTTCCCACCTTAGAAAGGCCTCCAAATTCCTCTTGTTTCCTTTTTGCTCACAAATAAGCCAACTACTTCTGACCTCTTTTCTTTCTTACAATACCTTGCCAAACTCCTTCAATAGTAACCAATACTCACAAATACTGTTCTGTTTTCCAACCTCTTTTCATAGAAATAGTATTGGTAGGCTTGAGGTCTGCCCTGCTAGTTATCATAAACTACATTTTTACAAAATATTTTGCCTTCATAAAGGATGGATCTCAACTGTCATCCTGTTACATCGGTGTCTCTGTAGCTCATTGCCCAACCATGGAACCACTGGCCCATAGTGTAGGTTTTATTCCAGCGGCATTCCCCCGCTCAATTTTTGTGTTAGTCTGGCAGCTAGCAGTTAACAGAATCAATTAAAAAATCAACGGATTATCACTTCAAAAAAGTTTCTTTCTTGTTTACATCACAACCCAATGTTGGCTGGAGTGTGAACACTGCTTTATGTAATCATTTAGGGGTCCAAACTCCTGTCAGCTCATGGCTCTGCCATACCTCAGAGGCTCCGAGTCCTCCACTGTACTGTCCATACCTGGTCTGCACAAAGGAGGAGAAAGTGAGCACCGAGGATTATGCAAGGCTTTAAGGGTCAGGCCTGGAAATGGTACTTATCACTTCCACGTACATTCTGCTACCCAGCACACAGAAACATGGCCCCATCTTAATGCAGAAGATTGAAACGCATAGAGAATATAAGGAGCGAGATAACACAGATATTGATTACAGCTCGTAAGTTTCTGCTACAACAAAAGAGAAAATGGATTTTTATTTTTTTATTTTTTTTATAGAAAATAGATTTTTGATGAGCAGGTGGCAGTTTCTGCTTAGCCCATTTTCAGGATGCTAGACTACTTAGAAATTGAGCCATGTGGGTTCAGCACCAATGGAGTTACTATAACTTAGACTCACTAGCTGTGCCCAAGGATGAGGGGGAAAGATATAAAAGGGCCAGATGACGTCCTTTTATGCCATGGGAGAGAGCTGTTTTCCATTCTACAGTCAGGGAGGATTTACTTGAGATTTTTTTTCACCGTAAAATAACACAATCAAATTTGCATTATGGAAAGTTTGCTCTACAAACAGAAGAGGAAGAAGGAAACTAACATTCATTGGACATCACTTAGCACCGTGAATTAGCTAGGTGCTTTTTCATTTAACTCTGGCAGCAACCTGGTGAAGCAGGTAATTTTGTGTCCCATTATGACAGGTGAGGAAAGTTTAAGATCATATAAAGCTCTAATTCTCTTTTCTCTTGTCCCACAGTAAGTCTCAAAACCAGTATGCAAATTGAGAAAGATCTGACTCCAGAATCTATATCCTTTTTATTATCTAACCTGGTTAATTGGAGGTGAGACTAGAGGCAAAAAGGCATTTTAGAAAATTCTTTTAATGTCTCATGCAAATAATGAAAACAGCACAAATACTAGGTCAGAAGTTATAAAGATGGAAAAGTGAGACTCATTTGGGAAATACCTGCAAGTATAACAGACAGGACCTGGGCTTCCACTGAATGTGGGAGGTAAAGTAGAGAGGGGAGAATCAAAGACGTCTTCAAGTCCCCAGCTCAGGGGAAATGAAAGATGCTATGGGAGGTGGAGCATGTTTATGGGGAAACAAGTTCAGTTTTGACTGTTTTGAGCTTGAGATGCATGCTAGACAGTGGAAAATAAAGACATGAAAATAAGAAAGAGATCAAAGTGGAAATCTTACAACTGTGCTATGGAACTGCACTATGGGTAATCGTTAGCAAATTCCCCTATATCCTCAACTTCTCTAAATTTTCCCTTCACCTTCTTGCTCTAGTGAAAACACAGGTCTCCTCTGTGAAGCTCATTTCCCTTGAAATCTCTAACACTGAGTTTGATTTCCCCTCACAGCCCTTACACCCCCGGAACTCTAAAAGGAGTAGGTGTCTTTGTTTCTCATAGTGGATTCCAGATCATTTCCCCTCCCTTTTCCCTGTAAAGAAAAAAAGGCTTTGAATTCTGTATCTTCAGAATACTCCACCACTAGACCTGCTTATTATTGTCATCTACTATTCCTAGGTGTATTAGTCAGCTTTTGCTGCATAATACTGCATGAAAAAGAACCCCAAAACTCAGTTATTCACAAAGACGATCATTTATTTTTCACTCACAAGTCTGTGAGTTGGGTCTAGCTTGACTAGGATGAGCTGGACTCACGTGCCCTTAGGTCCAGGTTGTGGATAAGTTTCAGGTCTGCTTCACATGTCTTCCCATTCTAGAACCCAAGCTGAATAAGCAGCCACAATTTGGATATACAGTTCTCACAACAGAGGTCAAGAAAAGCTCAAGAGGATCAGCTGAAACTTGTAATGACTCAAAGTCTTTGCTCTACCACAGTGGTTCACTCTCCTCATTAATCAATTTTTTTTTTTTTTTGAGGAAGATTAGCCCTGAGCTAACATTTGCCGCCAATTCCCTTTTTTTTTTTTTTTTTTTTTTTTTTGCTGAGGAATATTGGCCCTGAGCTAATATCCATGCCCATCTTCCTCCACTTTATATGTGGGATGCCTGCCACAGCATGGCTTGCCAAGTAGTGCCTAGGTCCACACCCAGGATCTGAACTGGTGAACCCCTGGCTGCCAAAGTGGAGTGTGTGAACTTAACTGCTGTGCCACTGGGCTGGCCCCTCATTAACTAAATATTTTATCTCATGGATCCCTCTCAAGTTGATTTTCTCACAATTCGATAGACATTTTAATAACTTCAGAAATGACTATTTTAACATGCTAGTCTTTTAATTCTTTAGTCTACTCTCTTCCATGGAAGTTGGCTCACTCCCATGGTCAACCTCTAGAACTTCTCATTACCAAATAATTTCAAGCTTCCCACTCTCCAATGACTTCTTTCTTAATATGTTTCCTCTCATCTCCCCTCATTATTCCTGCTCACTACTTTTAATACCCTATGATAGGCAGAATAATGGTCCCCAAAGAAGTCAGCGTCCTAATCTCTAATATGTTACATGGCTAGGGGGAATTAAGTTTGCAGATGTAATTAAGGCTACTAAGGAGCTAACCTTAAAATTCTGGATTATCTAGGTGTGCCCGATATAATCATGAGTGTATTTAAATGATGACGAGAGAGACAAAAAAGTCAGAACCAAGATGGCATCTTGAGACAGACACAAATAGACATTGCTGGCTTTGAAGATGAAAGGGGACCATGAACCAAGGACAGGGGCAGCCTCTAGAAGCTAGAAAAGGCAAAAACCAGGATGTTCCCCACAGCCTCTAGAAGGAAGCTCAACCTTGCCATCACCCTGACATATTTTGGACTTCTCACATCTGAGATGGCAAAACAATAAATTTGCATTGTTTTAAACTGCTCAGTTTGTGGTGATTTGCTACAGCAGCAATAGGAAACTAACATGTACCCCAGCTCGAGCAATCCTTATCCCCAGACCAATAATACTTACATTTTACCTGCCTCCCACTTTCCTCTCGCTTCACTTGACTCAATCAATTCACCAGCTTAACTTCCACGACCAATTATTATAATCATCCCCCTCTCTTGCTTTGCGATATTTAGCAAAATCCAAACACTAGCTCTCAGCCCACTCTAAGCCTGTACTCACGTGACAGAATGTAGTGAGGACAGCCCATTCAGACCGCGGTCACTTTCAACTCATTGTGTGTTCCATCAAGTGAGTCCCTAATACTGCCCAAGTAACATACTATATTTTTCTAGTCCATTTACTAATCTACTCGTCTGAGTAACAAGTCTACTCTATTTCCCTCCCCTCAAAACCTTCACATCGGTTCCCCCATTACTTTAGGTCAATGACCTTATTTCATTAATTAAAAGGAAACAGTCCGAAAATTACATCTACACGCTCATACCACTATATCTACCCACTGTCCCACATCTGTGTCCTATAATTTCTCTTCCATTACTATGGAGGATTCACCTGTGCTTCTAGCTAAAGCCAAATCTTTCACTTGAATACTAGGTCTTGTCTCCTGTCACCTACTCAAGGATGTCAGTCCAGAAATTCTCCTGTGTCCCTGAAGCTTCAATTTTCCCTCTCTACTGGACTATTTCACTCTCTATGAACATGTTGTTATTTCTCCTATCTCAAAAAGTAAATGTATTTTCTTGGTTCTCGCAACCCTCTCCACAGCTGCCCTATTTCCTTGTTTTAGGTAAACTCAAAAGAATTGTCGAGGCTCACTTCTTATTTCTTCTATTTCTTATCTCCACAGCTCCTATGCTCTCTTGAACCCACTCCAGTTAAGTTTTTCCTTAAACACTACAAAATAACAGTTTTTGTTAAATCACCAATCACCCTGTATTCCAAAATCCAAAGGCACTCATCAGCCGTCATTTTGCTTGACCTATCGACAGCATTTGATCCTGCAGGTCACTCTCTCTTTCTTAAAGGACGTTTTCAATTGGTTTCCAGGTCACCATCCTTTCCTGGTTTTCCTCTTTTCTCAGTGATGTCCCCTTCTTCATTTCCTTTGCTGTTTCCTTCTTATATTTCCAATCTTTAAGTAGCATAGTGTCTCAGATCTCACTCATTGGATCTCTTTATGTGCACTCATTTATTTAGTGATCTCACCCAATCTCACGGCTTGAGATATGATGCTGAAAACTTTAAGCTGATATCTCTACCCAAAGTTTAAATTGATAACTCGCCCCTGAACTCAAGCCTCTTATATTCAAGACTTTCTACACAACATCACCATTTGGATGTTTAATAGGCATCTCAAACAAAATATCCCTCTTGACTCTTCTTCTCCCTGACACACACGCAACCTGCTCCTTTTGAACTCTTTACATCTCACATCTCATTAAAACTCCACTCTCATAGTTTCTCAGGACAAAAGTTTGGATGACAATTTGACACTTTCCTTTCTCCAATATCGATATTCTGTCGGTTCTACATTCAAAGTATTTTCGGAATCTGACCATTTCTCCCTTACACCTACTGGAACATCCCTAGTCAGAGCTTACTTGGTTATGTCAGTAACCTCCTAACTGTCCTCAACTCAGTCACCAACAACTGGCTTCTCATCCCAGCTGGTGAAAGTCAAAACCAAATCTAGGCGATTTGAGCCTTTTTACAAAACATTATAAACCACCCAGGACAGCCAACACAAAGCTGAAGGAGGAGAAGAAAATCAGAGTACTGATGCTACCCAATTTCAAGACTTACTATAAAGCTATGGGAATATAAAAGACAGTGTGGTATTGGTGAAAGAACAGACAAATGGGTCAACAGGACACAATAGAGATCCCCAGAATAGACCCTTATAAACATAGTCGGCTGATTTTTGACAAAAGAGCAAAGGCAATGCAATGGAGCAAAGATAGTCTGTTTAACAAACAGTGCTAGAACAACTGGACAGCCACATACAAAATCTGAATCTGGGCACAGACCTTACACTTTTCATAAAAATTAACTCAAAATGGATCATATAGTTTTATGTCAAAACTATAAAACTCCTAGAAGCTAACATAGGAGAAAGCCTAGATGACCTTGGATATAATGACTTTTTCAATACAACACCAAAGTCACGATTCATGAAGGAAATAATTGATAAGCTGGGCTTCATTAAAATGAAAAACTTCTGTTGTGTGAAAGACAATGTCAAGAGAATGAGAAGACAAGCCACAGACTGGAAGAAAATATTTGCAAAAGACACATCTGATAAAGGATTGTTACCCAAAATATACAAAGAACTCTTAAAACTTAACGATTAGTCAGCAAACAATTAGATTAAAAATGGGCAAAAGACCTTAACAGACACTTCACTAAAGAAGATATACAGATGGCAAGTAAACATATAAGCAAATATGCAAATAAACATGAGATATTTCACGTCATATGTCATCTGGGAAATGCAAATTAAAATGACGAGATACCACCACACATCTATTACAATGGTTAAAATCTGGAGCGGTGGGGCTGGCCCGGTGGCACAGCAGTTAAGTTTGCACATTCCGCTTCGGCGGCCCAGGGTTTGCCAGTTTGGATCCCAGGTGCAGACATGGCACCGCTTGACATGCCATGCTGTGGTAGGTGTCCCACATATAAAGTACAGGAAGATGGGCATGGATGTTAGCTCAGAGCCAGTCTTCCTCAGCAAAAAGAGGAGGATCGGCAGCAGATATTAGCTCAGGGCTAATCTTCCTAAAAAAAAAAAAAAAAAAAAAAAGATCAGTGGTCACCAGGAGGTAGGAGGAAGGGAGAGACGAACAGGTGGAGCACAGAGCATTTTTAGGGCAGTGAAGTTACTCTATGATACTACAATGGTAAGTACATGTCATAATACATTTTTCCAAACCCATAGAATGTACAGCACCAAAAGTCAACCCTAATATTAACTATGGACTTTAGGTGATAATGATGTGCCAATGTAGGTCCTTCCTTGGTTTAAAAAAAAAAGTCCCATTCTGATGAGTAATATTGGCAATTGGGGAGGCTGAGCATGTCTGGAGTAGGGGGCATGTGGAAGATTTCCGTATCTTCCTCTCAATTTTGTTGTAAACCTAAAACTGCTCTAGAAGAATAAAGTTTTGAAAACAGTATCAACCTCCCCGTTCTTCCAGTAAATACAGCCCCATGACAGTGCACCCGGCATGATCAGAGCATTCCCATATACACTATTTATAATTGTGACTCCTCTCCCCACTCCCGCTTCACCAGAACGCCCTTTCTTCCTTCTTGACTTTATTTTTCTCCATCGCATAGTATGTATCACTAGTTTATTTGGGTTATTTTCTCTCTCCTCCCTGTAGAACGCGAGCTCCGTGAGCTTTCGACGTGTTTGCCTGTCTTGTTTACTACGTAGCCCTAGTGCCTAGGAAAGTGTCTGATACAGAGCAGGTGCTCGATATTTCTTGAATTAATTATATTTTTGAATAAGAAAACTTAACGTAGTTGGAACATAATGAATGTGATCACTCAGAAAAAATATTTAGAATGAGAAAACAGGGAGCAGTGGAGACAAGGAAGGACACTGAGAAGGAATGGTTAAAATATCTGACTTGATTCCCAAACTCACAATAAACCAATTGTTTCATATGACAGCGGAAATCATACTGACGATTCTTGAAGTTGGCAAATTACTTCCAAAAAATATTATACAAGGACTGCGTGAGTGTGATTGTGTGTATGCATTTCTTGGTAACTTAGGGGAAGAAAAGAGATTTAGCTTTACCTTCAAAGTTCAGAAATCGGGGGATATTCACTTCAATTGACGGAGTGGCATATATGTTTGGAAACCTCAGGCTAAAGGAAATAAAAAAGCAAATGCTCAGTTTCATTCTCGTTTATCTCTGATTGCTGTGAATCTCTCATAAAGTACAAAACCACAAGAGGTGAAAATCTATGTCAACAGCTCAAAAATCAAAGAAACTAGCACTCGCATTTGAAAAGCAAAAAACAACTCTTTGTCATATCATTTTATAATAGAAGATTTAAATTTGGAACTGCATTGGCTTTACTAAAACTTCATTCCTTTGCATCAACATATCTTCCTGGTGCTTAAAGGCAGAATCATCCAGCTGCACAATTATATGCGTAATTTATCAGACAAGTATCTTTCTACGGAAACAGTCATGAATTCTCTTCTATACTGTCAATTCTCAGGTTTGTATTTTGTTCATTGTTGTATTACTTGCTGAAATGAATCCAAAAGCATGACTCCCTATCCTGTGACATTGGAGTCCAACTGCAAAAATACCACTCGCCATGAACAGCATGCTCTGGCTGTCCGTTCAGCTGTAATAGACTGTTCTAGCCAGGTCTTTTCTTTGTCCTTTCCCTTGGCCTAACGTTTGTCTTGTTCTACTAGCCAACTTGTATAAAATTAATTGCTTAGAAACAGCCAAACAATGTTTAGATTATACAGAAAGCAACTTAAGTGTTTTCCCATTTAAGTTGTTTATTGGACAAATATACTATAAAAGACCTTTTGGGGACCAATGGTAAAATTTGACAGTGGACTGAGTATTGGATGACATTAAGGAAATTTTATTTTCAGATGTGGTAATGTTATTTTAGGTATGTGTGTGTTCTTATTTTTGTAAAGATGCACAATGGAAGTACTTAGAGATGAAATGTAATGATGTATGTAATTTATTTCACAATAGCTCAGCAAATAAAAAATGGAGTTATAAAGTGGAAACCAAAGCTATCAATCCCCAAAACGTAATTGATGATTGTCATTAGCTCTCATGTAGGCATGCATTGTTCCAGTTACAAAATAAGCATGACCACCTCACAGTTACTGAGTGCTTCTTATGTGCCAGGCAATCTAATAAAGTATTTCATACAATTACCTCATTTAATTAGCCAACAAACTGATGGGTTAGGTGATAATATTCCCATTTTAAAAATGAGAGCAGTACCTCAGAGAGATTAAACAATTTTCCTAGATTATGTAGATCTGTCAGTTATCCTCCGTGTATACACACAAACACACACATATACACACTTACACACACACACACAAACATACACACACACGCACATATATATATATAACAAGAACATGCATAACTCCCCAAAGACATTCATTCAAATATGATATTAGTTTCTTATATATCTATATCCCTCACTACTTCCCAAGTATCTTAGAGACAGACTCATTTTCCTCCACCTGAGCAGACCTCTAAAGGCATCTGGGCTTGCAACCCCAGATTAGAGCAGTGGTTTTCAAACTGTTCATTGCAGAGCTGTGGGTTCCACGGAAGACATCGAGGGGTCCCATCTCCGTCAAAGGAGAGTCCCATGGTGTAGACTCTTCTTTTAATCCATTTTATTTGTAAGGCTGTGTGTAAAATCCCATTTGAAAAAAGTATCCTGCTACTAGAAAAATGTTTGAAAAATAAAAATCTAAACAAATGGATGGATAATATAATCTTTGTACAGTCCTTTATGACCATCATTTCTCTCAGGCAAGCTTTGAAAGCCATTGAAAGACAGTCAGGTCAAGATTAGGTTTGTGGAAGGACCCTGAGGACAGTTGCTCTCCCGAGGGAGTTCAGCGAGGTGTTGCATGCTCCAATAGGCAGTTGCGGGAGCAGGCTGATATCCTCTTGTAAAAATTAAGATCCTGTAAAGGACATGTACCTAGCCAGAGGGGCTGCTCACCTCTGCTCCCAGGTGAGCCAGGTAATACCCACAGGTAAGACTAAGATTGTCATCAGACAGCAATTCTGGTGTGCTCTTAACACAGCAACAACTGGACAAGCAAGTCTTCACAATGCCAGACCAGAGAGTGGGACTGAATAATTTTAGCTTCCAACATGTTTATAGGGTGCTACTCATTGCCCCTTAAGCCGTATAAAAATGCCCGATAAACCACACAGAGCACAAGATGAGCCTTCATATATTAATATGCAATACGGTATAAATAAACCAAACGTTTTACCCAATATATTAACTTCCATTTTAGAATATTTTACAGCAGCTCTTTTTTTCTGCCAGGAAATAAACAGTTCGAGTTAGTTTCTATTACAACCACTATTAGATCCTGGTAATAAAACTAATTCATTTTCATACAAGAGAATGTTTATCATTCAATTGTCTGTAGCAGGGGAATATTCATCTAGAGATATAAAATATTTATGGAATATGTTAAATGGGGGGAGAGAGAGTGACCAGAACACATCTCGATTTCCTTCCTGTAGAAGGCATTATCTGCTGCATCAATAGCCCATTCCTACTGACTTCGCTTCTCTTAGTAGCATCACAAGGTAAATCTCTATACACTGTTAACCAGTTGATGGTAATCAGGGCAATGTAATCCTTAATCATCTCTGTCCACAAATTTAAAGACTGAAGAAACATCAGTGAAAGCCACAGTCTTAGATGACGACTATGGAAATGTTTGCAACAAAGTGTGGCAGTGGTCAGTCCTGGATGGCAGAGCCTAAACAGAGCCTGCAGTTCCTGCAGAATATTGGCCTGAGATAGTCGTCCTTGTACGAAGCAAGAAAACAGCACATGTTTCAGATTGATACCTAATGGATTCATCATCTGGGTGAAATAAAGAGCTGCCTTTTAAAAAATAGAACGGATCACGTTCAGAGTTATACCAAACAGGAAAATAGTGATAAAAGCAAAACAATTATGCAGAATCTTTATGCAGTCATAAAAAGAACCACTTTCCCCGCCCCTCAATACACTATTTAGCCCGACCTTGTTATTTCAGCTCAATTACTATGTGGGGCCCAATCAGAGAGGAGCTAAGAATCTGGCAGTTGGTTATACACAGTATGTTATGCTGAGAAAATTAAATCACTCCTGCTGAATTTGTATCTGAGCTTCAACAGCTCACCCACCAAGTTCATATATGGACGATATGCCTCCTTCTCTATCTATCCTCCTCCCCGGATATATCCACCAAGTTAGGTCCCCCCACGGAATTATTTGTAACTAAACTGTAAGGTAAAATATGCATTTTTACACTGAATCAGACTCTGAGTGACCACTTCCAATTTTCATCCTGCTTATTAGCTCACTAATCTGGTTAGAAGTTTTTCTGCTGCCTGGTCGTTGTCGAGAGCTACTAAACCAGAAATTTCTAGTTTGCTGGGACATTGAAGAGATAAAATAAGTGTAAGTTATTGATCCTCTGGGGTGGGAAAGGAGACCCTCTCCCTCAGTGCTGAGAGAGTTTTCCGCGGTCTGCAAGGAACAGCAAACCTCAGGACACAGTCTGAAAGCGCCTTGCTCCTCTCAGCAATTTCTGCTCCACCCCCATGTCTTGCTCAGTTCGAATTTGTATACAGACAGACCCAATATTGTGGGGAAAAATATGCTACTTAAAGTTATGCTTAAAACCACCCAAATCCCTTCATCTGTTCCTGTCTCAAATGGCCCAGCATCAATCTTTTATTTTTTCAAAATAATAGAAAAACACTCTTGCAAAATGCCTAGCACACAATACACATTTGATTTGTGTTGAGTTGTTTTATTGACTAAAGGAATGAAAAAATACTGTTAATCCGACTTTCCACATTCTAGTGTATCCAAGCTTCTATTATACTTTTCCAGTGTCTTAAACTCTTCTTTTTCATTAAAATTTCCACAAAAGAATTAGAAAGAAAAGGGAAAAAAACCAAATTCGTATTCCTAGATTCACCACACCCAAAACATTGAAGGGAAGGCAAAAGGCAAAACGAACAAAAAATGAGTAAACTCTTTGGTTGAGATGTTTATGTCAAAAGAAAATCCGAACTTAGATTACTTAGGGTATTAGAATCTCCTACATATGTTTGGTGTTTGATTTTGCGTTTCCTAGTGTTTTCTTTTCTGTTTTGTTGCTGTGCTTTTCCTGATGGCTTTGTGCAGGAGCCCGTCAGCCCTCCGTGGATACAGCCTCTGGACCGTCCAGGACAGGCATCTGGCGTGAGTCAGATTTATGCTATGGAGGTCAACTCCTTCATAAAAGATAAAAGAAAAACAAAAACATAAGAAGTGATTCAAGATGACTGAATTGATTAGTAAGACAATTATGAATAGATGCCACTCAGATGTCGTTTCACTCATTTACTGCTTTTTGACTTTCTATTAATACTATCTTTTTTCTGCATGGATAATAGAGAGTAAGTTTCATTCTTTTCTCCAAAGGGAATCCTTTGTGAAACGATAAATATGTTCTGGTAGCATCAATCCATGGTTGTAAAGAAGTCATGATTTGTTTCAAAATTCTTATGCCTGTCACCAATATGAGGTTCATTGCATTCTTCAGGTTTCTTTCTATTATAAGCAAAGACAAAATAAGCCTCTGAATAAACTAACTTATGTATACAAATAAGTGTATTAACTCATGCAACTAAAAACATCCAGTAATGGTTTCAGGTACAGCTGGATCCAGCAATCCAGAGCCACTGTGTCTAAAGTTCCTGTCCTACAGGTTTAGCAATCCTGGCAGTCTGAAAGATAGCTCCCTGCTGGGTTCTTGTGCTGATGCCTTCACTAAACACTTCTGGCAGGAGATGAATTCCTCAGACTGGCCAAGTCTGGCTCAATGCACACCCTTGTCACTGAGGGGAAGGATTTTCCCACCAAACTACATAGAACTCCACAATAAAGAGGGGTTCCATTATCAAAAGAATGAGGAGGTATGCTCAACAGGAAAACACATGTGTACACATGTAAAGGTGTCCCTCATGGTTCCCTTTTCAAATTTTCTTTCAGTAGGCTCTTGAGCTTTCAGTCTAAACTATCAAACTTATCTGAGTTTCGAAAAGAATTCTTCATTCCTGTTGGGCAGCATCCACATTGCTTTCTGCTGAAAGGAAAATGACAGCCTGAGGTTCTGCTTTCCACTGACCGCAGCAGCTTTGTGGAAACGTCCATTTACACAGACTGTGGTTTAGCACATCAGCAGTAAGGGCTCTTTCCTATTTTTTAATTGTTAAAACACATCTCATTATGTAACATTAGAAAATCAACTGAACATTGACTCACCCCAACCCTACCAAGTTACGGGGAAAAACGTCCATAATTACTGGCTCTCTTTAGGCTGAACAGCATATCTTTTCTAAGTTCATTTTAATGGCATGACTATAATGATGTACAAGCAAATGATACATATTCACTTAATGCTGATAGCCTGAATGAACTAAGAAACAAGGACTTGTCTGCCGTGTTTCCACTGATCACCCACAACAAAAAGAGATTACAACAGAAAACTTTCGACGTATTTATGCAACACCGGTGTCGATAACTCTAACACTGTTTTAAAGGGACAATATAGAGAAGTGAATTTACGTGATTTGAAATTGAATGAATTCCTCAATGTGAACAATTTCATAGAAATAGGATAAACAACTCTTTTCTATCTCTTCAAAGGAAATAAATAAGATTTAATTTGTTTCTTCATTGGATGTCAGTATTGTACCACTAAAATATCACCGACACCTTTACCTTGCTGAAAAAGAACTTCAGGCATTATGGGGAAACTGAAAAATCAAATGGCTTCAAGTAATTTCACTGCGATCCAGCTATCGCTCTCATTGCTTTTGCCTGATGTAACGCCTTTGTGTGCTTCCTTCTCAGCAGCTACAGAATCCTGTTGGTTCAAAACTGAACGCACTCGAGAAACGTCTTGAAAATGTCACCACCACTTTGAATAACCTTCAAAACCGCTTAGAGGAGGTCAGTACTCTGTCTAGGTTGGTGCACAAGTGGGGATGATTAATTTTTTAAAAGGATAATAATTCAATTTTAAAAGATACACGGTTACTCACCTTGAGCGCTATAGCCTATTTGCTCATTTCGGAGGTGGTTGGCAGGAAGCTACAGTGGTCTCTGAACTGCAAACGGAGGGATAGAGCATATCATAATATATTTATTAAGGACTAATGCAAACCACATTGAGTTATAGGAAGGAAAATGCATTCCCCAGAGCTTAGAATTTACTGAACATGAAGAACTCAGATGAGATTGTTTAGTGAGAAGGAGGAGGAGAAATTTCGCCCTAAACAAATAAATCACTACTTATGTCCTGGGAATGTTTTCAAATAGACCATGTTTAATGATATGAGTAGTATTAATAACTGAGTTTATATTCACATGTCTTTTCTGCTTTACTTTTCAAATGTATACTTCAGACTAGGACTGTGAATACCAAATTTATGTTCAAGATATAAAACCAGGGTATCAAGGTCAGTTACCCTTGAATTGTCCTTTTATGTTTAGGACAGCCGCCAAGTGGCTTCAGTGAATGGCTAGCTTGTAGTATCCGTAAACAGCATAGAACAGTTTCGTGCGATAGCATAAAAGCATCTTTGAAATCACCCCTATTTCATTCCCGAGAAAAGGGTCAGTGGGCTAACCAGAAGAAAGAAGGATTTCTTTCTCAGATTTGTCGTCTGTTCATGCCATTTTGTTAAAAACTTTTTCTTTGTTTCTGAGTCAGTGTCTTGTTGCTAATTGATCAAATGTTAAGTGACTCTCCACTACGCAGCCATGGAGCTCTTCTTGGAAAAAATGCTGCATTGAAAGAATGATGCCAGGTTTTCAGAAGTCCCTGCACGATATATCTGAGACCAAACATATTTAGGAGACATTTGAACAAAACTGCATTGAAATGAGCAAAGAAACAGAATGTGAAAGACAGACACCTGTACTTGATGCCAGAAGATCAGAGTGCCACTTAGCTTATCAGGAGACAAAAACATATTCAAAATTATAGCCATTCATTTAACTAATATTCATCAAGGTCAGTGATGGGCAAAGGATGTAACAGGAAGAAACCTGAGCAAGAAGAAAAACAGACTCCTTCAACAAGACACGGATGTCAGTCCTGATAAACTGAAAACTTTTATGTGACAAAGAAAGCATGGCCAAATCAGAGAGAAGAAAGCATATGGTAAAGTGTGCTGCAATAATTGTTTATCAACTTGGGAGAAAATTAGTTCAGAAAGATATCTCACATCAAATACTAAAATTAATTTATATTGGTGAAACTAAAATATTCAAAATTAAACAGCATACAACTAAAAAAGTTAGGGCTAGGGGCTGGCCCGGTGTTGCAGCGGTCAAGTCAGCACGTTCCGCATTGGCAGCCCATGGTTCGCTGATTTGGATCCCAGGTGTGGACCTACGCACTGCTTGTGAAGCCGTGCTGTGGCAGGCATCCCACATATAAAGTATAGGAAGATGGGCATGGATGTTAGCTCAGGGCCAGTCTTCTTCAGCAAAAAAAAAAAAAAAAAAGAGGAGGATTGGCAGCAGACATTAGCTCAGGGCTAATCTTTCTCAAAAAAAGTTATAACTAAATATTTATCAACACTCTAGAGGGGACAAGAGTGACTTCATAAGTCTGAAAACAAGGGGAGAACTCAAAGGAAAAGATAGATCAGAAAAAATTAAACTATTATGCACAAACGTTAAAGGCAATAATACAGTAGGAGATATATTTGCCAAAAAATATGAAAGCCTGTGGAAATCCTGAATAAAAAGTTTAAATACTCTCAGACAAGAAAGTATATATAAATATCTTTCTTAGTGAAGAAATGAAAATTAAAATTAAACTGAAAGACAATTTTCATTCAGCAAACTGGCAAAAGAAGAAAACAAAAGCTTAATTCCTAATAATGATGAATGACAAGAAAAAAAGTACTAGTGATATTGTGAACTGTTGAAGATTTTTGGAAAGCAGGTTGACAAGCCTATCATGTGCCTTAAAATATTCCTATCCATTCATCAGTCAGATGTCAGTTCCAGACTCTATCCTAATAAAATAATGCAAATATTGCAGAAGTAGCAAACACAAAGATATTCCTGAAAGTATTTTTCATAATAGTAAACAATGGCAAAGAAACACACAACAAAATAAAGTTATATATTTATATAAATATATAATAACTAAGTAAGCTATGACGTATATACTCTGATAGACTATTTCACAAGACTACAACTGATAAATACAATCCTCAGCAGTGTGGAAAAAATGTATACTCTACAATGCCAAATGAAAAAAAAAGCAGAAAAATTATATACTTAGACTTCTGCGATTATGCTGATGAAAAAAAGTATAAATAAGAGAGACAAGAAAGAATACTCTAAACAAGGCCATTCGCATTTGGCGAGTTACATATCGTTTCGTTTGTTTTGTCTTCATTTTTCCAGCTTTGTTAGTTCCGTCACTCAGCCTTTCTCAGCTTCTGTTTCTTTAAGTATAAAATTGTGTTGTGGGAAAAACATAATGAGGGCAGGCTGGGGGCACACTAAGGCCTCAATTAGAGCGGGGGATCTGATGGCCAAAGATGCCCGTTGCAGCTTCAAAATCTGGATTTTGGGGGCAAGAAGATAAAAATTAGTCCACTCTTCTGGAAAACAGAGGGGCTTAAGAATCATATATGAGAGCAAATCAGAGAAAATTAAATACAGTAGAAAATACTCAAAAGCAAAGGTAAGGGCTTCAGTTTGCTGGACCTTGATGTCCATGACAGACAGACGGCATTCATACCCTCTCACAAGCCTGTGACATTCCTGATGCCCCAGCTAGACACTTTCTCCCGCTCACCAAAACATCAGAACAAACGTGAAGGAGAAGAGCATCCTGATGGTTACTCTGAGTTTGCTCTATCTTTTTAAACATAAGTCATTTTGACACACATTGCAACTGATCATACCCCCAGTGTCTTTTAATTCTGGCTTTGAGTAAAGCTCTTACTTTCAATTCCCACAAGAAGACTGACTAAAATAGGTTGAAAAATCTTTGGTGGAGAGGCATCTAGAAATAGTGGGTAAAATATACCTTTGAAATACGCATTCTAAATGTCCTGACAACATTAAGCTCTCTTGTTATTATAAATTCTCATGGGATCTCACACTTGTGTTGAGTTCTAATTCTGTCAATGCCAATTTTCCCAGCTATGCTGACCGCATGCTCCATGAAGCTTCGGTCTGCTCTTTTCCTTTGTCTCTCTAAACACAATGTACTTGCACTTAGTAGGTACTCAGTAAATATTTTCTGAGTAGATTAATAAAAATGATAACTGTCCTTAGAATTTTGACCGTGTGTTCAAATATTGTTCAAATAGTTCAAATATTTCATTGTTTATTTCAAGTATGATTAATGCAGTGGAGCTTATTTAGTGTAAAGAAAACACATATTTCCCCTGAGAAACGTTAGTAATTTACATTATTGTATCCTCTCTTATTACTTCCCTGTCAGTTCACAGGCTAAATCAACATCGCAAAGCGAGAACCCCACATTTAATTTAATCAATATAGACACATTAATGTAAGTAAATGAGGCTATGAAAAATTGAGTTTGGATTTAAACGCCTAAAGTAATTAAATTAATTGGATAATTAACAAAATTCCAATTCCCCTTATAGCGTGTGGACACAGCATTTAGAAGAATAGTTGTGATTTTTTTCCCCGCTCTATAGTAGAATTTTGTTCCAAAGAGTAAATAAAGCATATGGATAGTCATAAAAGTCAAAGCAGATTGGGATTCAGAGGGAGCTTGGAGTTTATCAAATCCAATACTTTCATTCTAAAAATAAAGTTGAAGCTTAAAGATAATAAAAAAATTTGTCCCCATTTCTGTTAGGAGCTATACATCTGAATACAGGCTCTGACTGTCTCCAGCAAAGTGTTTCAACATGGTGACGCAAGCTCTAAGTGAGTTCTTTTGTTAAAAATATAGATAATTTTGTCCCTTACAGCCTAGTAAAAATCAATGGCTTCATTGTTTGGCAAGTTATTTTGCTTAAATAACATATAAAATGGAAATGTAGGTCAACAAAATTTGCGGCTGCTAATTATATCGTTACTCCATCATCACCAAAATAAAATGGAAATACAGTATAATGAATAATCGTAGATTATGGAAAATAGAAAATATGTACACTGGTCCTCTATTGGCTTCCATCTGAATTCTCTTAGAAATCCACATTACTGTAATTCACCTACCCAGAGCAATGTGTGCTACTTCTATTCAGAATTGGAGCATATCAACATAAGCTAAATATAACTGCAAAAATAAATATATTTATAATATAAGTTGGTGAACAAATTATTTTAAATTTTATTCTCTACCCAAATTTCTCACAATAAAATATAAAAACCTTTGGTAAAAGTTTCCTCTTCTGTTTTCTGCTTTCCCTTTTTTCTTAACCAGTTATAAGGTATTTTTGCTGAAGAAAGAAAGTTTAGTAAATTTCTTCATTTTGTTCCAATCTCCAACTTCTCTCAGCATCTCTCAAGATTATATGCACTATTGGCAACTTTAACTTTGAAAAAAGTGAATAATTAAATCTATATTTCACCACTAGAGGTCACCAAAGATTTGTTCATAACATCAGCAACACAGCATGTAGCTGTCTGACCTCTCTGGCTCCTGTCAGAAAAATTGTTTGTTCTATTTCTCAGCACAACCAAGAAACCAGAATTTTAGTAAAGTATTCTTCATGCTATCTAATTCCTCAATGCTTACATAATGTGTTATCATGTGCAACAATATCTTTAAAATATATAAAAATAACTCAAGGACATATTAATAAGTCACTTTATCATTTCAAAGTTCTAATAGATGCAGCTGACAGGCGTTGTCAACTTGAGAGTTATTTCATAATGAATACATATATATTAATATATTCATAATTAATAAATATGAATATGATTTCTCTCCAATTTTCATCAGAAAATAAGCATAAGTTCGCCTTTTTCACCCATGAGATCCTCATTAATGTAGGAAATTATAACATTATTTGCCATTGAAACTCTTCCTATCATTATAAATATTATTATGAGCTCAACACGGAGAATTTGACAATTAATTTTACATGTTTAATTGACTTAAATAATTTGAATATATACTTTTTATTCATTGAATTTATTCCCACAAGAAATGATAACAGCATTATTTGCTTCATAAGGTTTTAGGGTAGAATTCCTTTAAAGAGCAAACTTCCATGCCATATGTATAATTTTATTTGAAAAGTCCAATCTAACCATCTCTTTTCTTTGTTTAGGGTGAGTAGGGTGAGGTTCACCTGGTTGGCAGACTTTTAAACCTAAAGAGATCAAGAAGGATAAATTGAAAATAATTTAAATAATGAATGTTATCTTAAATAGAGATTTTTTTCCTTTATGGTGTGCTTTCAGAAGCCACTTTCAGTATTAAGCGTTTTCCCTGGATGTGCTTTGTAGCATCTCTTTTTTTAAGACATAATGAGGTATAATTGAAACTATTTTGATTGAGCTTTTTTTTATCTTCCTTTAACCAGTCACTAACTATAATTTGCTTTCTAGGACCTAGACAGTGTTTTTTTGCAGCTTTCTCAACTTAAGGATAATCTCTATGTTTTGGAGAATACATTGAATATAACCAGGATGGGACATTTAAATTCATATATAGCACCAACTCAGCCCTTCCAAGAAAAAGGAAAGAAATTTTCTACTCCAGGACTGCCATATGTAACGTCTAGTCAAAATTATGATATTTCTGGTATGTTGATCATTGTTTATACTGATAATTTGCTTTAGCATAATATCCAGAAAGGGCTTGGTATATGTGTAATTCATTGCCTAGCTTCAGGCATATTTCCTAGCACATATTAGGAAGTCTGTATGTGTTTGTTGAAAAAGTGAAGAAATGCATGAATGATACATGACAATAATCATGAGAAGAGAGACTTTGGGTTTTTCCATACCAATCCCTACTTCTGTAAATAATCCAAATGCCACATGTAACCTTAACAACAGTAAAATACTGGCAAAGCATTTTAACATGAGCAATAACTTATTTCCATAACTTACACTTACAAGCAGGCAGAGATTATTATCAACAATTCATCAATGGAGAAAACCAGCAGCCTGAGATAAATGAATTGAGAAATCAAGTCACTGTATTTAACAAGCCTTTCTCTGAAACTCTAGCGTGGATTTTCCACATTCCTTGCAACGCAATCACTTTGGTATTCAAGTCCATGCTGAGCAGGGTAGTGTGGAGGGAGTTGTTATGCTTTAAGGGATGCACTGTTTACTTATATCTAAGGAAGGGTATCTATAAGATTCAGTGTTACCAACAGAGAGAATATATGGACTGCCTCTGGTTGCTCTCACACTCTAATGGAAACACCACCCCTTAAACCTTCACTTACTCAACATGTTTACCTAACAAGTCCAAGTACCAGGCATTACCCTGGTCACTGAGGACTCAGCATTGAAGATCTCTGCTCTCGTGGAGATTGCATTCTCATTGAGAGAAATAAACATAAACAAGGAAGAAAGAAATGCATAAATAAGATGATTTTCAATACTGATGAGTGTTATGAAGAAATCAAGAAAGAGTGATTAGATAATCAGCCACTGGAGAAGGGTGGTTTAAACTGAGTGATCAGGAAGGAACTCTGAGCAGAAGGCATCTGGACAGAGGACTGAATGAGGATAAAGGGCGTCCAGCTGGAGATGGGAAAGGGGCCATTCCAGGCAGAGGGAACAACAGTGCAAAGACCTTTAGGGGGAAATGAGTTCAGCAGGTTTGAGAAACAGGACAAGTCCTGTATGGCTGCAGCTTAGTGAGCAAAGTGGAAAGTGCAGCAGAGCTGGCTGAAAGCACCGGAGACAGTGAGAACATGCAGGACCAGGTGGCCACGGGAAGATGTTAGGGAAGCCAGAGGGTTTTGACAGGGGAGTGAAATGATAGGATATATGTTTTCTGAAGAGGATCCCGGTTGTTGAGGAGACCTAGATATTAGAAAGCCAAGAAGGGAAGGCGAGAGATCTTTTAGGAGCTTTGTGCAACCGGCTAGATGAAAGATTATTGTGCCTCAGGTGGAGAGAAATGAAAGGTTTCAGGAAAACTTCTGGTAGTAGAGTCAACAGGACTCAACTGTTTGATTGGAGAATGAGAAAAATATAGCAATGAAGGCATTGAGTGACAGGGTGAGTATTAGAACTATACACAATACGGGAAAATCTCACGGGAAACTAAAAATTCTGGTTTTGACATTTTAAATTTTAAGTGCTATGAGACTTAGAAGTGAAGGTGCCACGTAGGCAGTTGGTTGGGAACTGTAGGGGCAGGTCAGGGCAGGAGACGCAGCTCTGGGGCATCAACTATGCATAAGTCAGAGGCCTGGTGGTCTGTGGGATCACATCGGGAGAGGGTTACGACAGAGAAGAGAAAGGCCCAGGACACCAGTTCCGGGGAGCTCTGACCTCTAGAGGTCTGACAGCAGAGGTGTAGCCAGAAATCAAAACTGAGAAGCGGCCATTGAAATAGGAGGGGCAAAAGGACAGTACTTCCTAGGAAACAATAATAGCTTTCATTTATTGAGAAACATCACATGCCAGGCACCATTCTAAACTCTGTTCACGTATTAACTCATTGAATCCTCCCAACAAATGTAAGACACAGGTAAACATAGGTGCTATCACATTTCTCCTTTATAGAAGACGACATTGAAACAGAAAAATTAAGAAAAGAAAGTATTTCAAGAAAGAGGAAATTAGGTCAAACACACTAAGAGGTTGAGGTTGAATAAGATAAAGATGCAAAAGTGATCCTTGAATTTGACAAGATGGAGGCCATCGGTGGTCTCGGAAAAAACAGTTTCAGTAGAATGATGAGGGTGGGAGCCCAAGAAAGGTGGGCTATATAAAGACTGAAGGGACATTTTTGAGAAGTTTTGCAATGAAAGGGGAAAAGAAAACAGAAATTAGTTGGAGGGAGACACGGTATTAAGAATCTTTTTGAAAGGTGGGAGATATCAAGAAATATTTTTATTCTGCTGGGGATATATAGGGAAAGAAATTAATATGTGAGAAAGATGGTGAGTATTGCTGTAGTAAAACCTTGAAAAACCAGGATGGGATCCAAACTGCAAGCATAGAAGAACTGACTTGATGGGAGCCAAGGCATCATGCATTTTAACGATTATCAAGGCAAAAAAGAACGTAGATACAGAAGCAGAGAAGGCTGGTAGATTTGACGGTGAGTACATGAGGAAGTTCAAGACTATTTCTGTTTTCTGAAAGAAGGATGATGTACAGTCATCATCTGAGCCTGAGGGAAAAGAGGGACCGTAGAAGGATGAATAAAAGACAAGGTAAAAATAGCAAATTGACTAAGGAAGGGAAGAGGCAAGGGTGGGCAGTGTGGAGAGCCCATTTTAGATCGAGGCCATGTGTATAAGGAAAGACTGGTGAGCACTGTGGTGTTCTCCAGTGATAGTCAGCTGTTTGGTGTAGGTACAGAGCAGGTAAATAGTTGAGTTTTCCCAGGGGAGGAAGTAGATAGGGTTGAGTTTTCCCAGCGGAGTTCGATGAGGATCTACACTTGGAAGTTAGCGCAGTGGTTAGCTCAACGTACTATCCAGAAGTGTGCCTTTGCTGGACTGGAGTGAGAATTCCTTCTGTCTTCACTACCTGCCTCTGAGTAGGACAACTTGCACTTTGCATGTGTGACGTTTATAGAGCCATGGCTCTATAAACAAAGTCCGGTACCAGAGTAGTGTTGCATTTTAAAAGTTTGGGATTTCATTTTTAACTCATATTATCAGCATTTATATGGCTTCAAAGAAGTGAATCGCAGCAAGTTGTTCTGTCCTATTCTCTAGGACCCCGAAATCTGGGGATCTTCCATTCATCCAGCCTAACGGACTCATTTGATTCATGCCATCTGATTTTTTTATATTTAGTCAAAATTTCTCTTAGACTTCTCAAAAGGGTAGCTAGTGCTTGGTTCCTTGAGCTACTTGGAGTCACTCTTTTCATGTTTGTCCTTGTCACCATGGCTATTTTAACAGAGAGTTGGTTGAAACTGCATTTGAGAATATGAATTGCACTAGAAATCTCAACCTGGGCGCTTTCTACATCACACCTCCAAAACCCTCTTGCTGTCAAACTTATCATTAGACAGTAGTCTTTGTGCCAAAGACAATGTCTTAGTCAATCTGGTATCTACAACGCATAGTTGTACTATGTACAAGGCATAGTTCTGTGCCTCGCACAGAGTGAGCACTTAATAAATGGGTCTTTGAATGAACAAAGAAGTGAATGATCCTGGTGAGAAGTCTAAATACCACACACAGGCAAGCTTCATGGAGAAGACCATGAAACGTTAACCTGTGGGAACAGGTAGGCTTTCATTGTGTTTACAACTGAAAATGTTTGCTTACAAAGAATCAAATATTCTGTTCCAGGTCACTTGGTGAGATGATTGCAGAGTTAGAGTGATAATTTAGACCCACATTTTGTTTGCCTAGATATACTACACCAAGCACGTGACCTTTCATTTTCTTAGACCAGGGTCACTGACTGTTTTGTTCTCTTTCAAAAAGTTGTTCCAGAACCAGCATCACAAGATCTTAAAGATATAGTAGATTCTGAAATACTGGAAGAGAAACCCAAGACAATCATTTCATTCATAAAGAATCTTACAGGTAAGTTTCATAGTTTGATGCAAAGCTGAGCGCCCGTGCATATCATCTGGAAAAGATTCAACAAAGAAGAAGTCATTTGTCTCCATACAATCTGCCTTATTTTTGATAATATCTATCCTGTAAATATTAAATGTCAAGATTTTAATTATATGTACATATACTTTTCTTTTGCCAAACCATTCAATATGTTTTTACGTATTTAAAGTAACTCTGGGAAAATAAATATGTGCTTAGTGCTAGGAGAAAGCTAGAAAGGGGGACTTCCTTGATATACAGTGGTCAAAAGGTAACAGTTAAATATATTTTGTCTCATCATATATAATTTTAGCCCTATTCCCACTCCAAATTCTCACCCCAGGTCCTAATACATGCTGATATGGAAGAAATAAGACAGAAAAGAACTAGAGTTCTTTCATTCATTCAACAAACATTTTACGGGTGCTCCCTAAGTCTCAGGTCTGTGCTAAGTGCAGTGAATACAGATATAAAAAGTCACTAATACAGTGTCTTTAGTGGAGAAAATAATATGTGAATAATTATGATGAGTGCTAAGTGCAGTGAATACAGATATAAAAAGTCACTAATACAGTGTCTTTAGTGGAGAAAATAATATGTGAATAATTATGATGAGTGGCCACGAGCACAGAAAACCAAAAGAGAAATTGGAGGCAGGTGGGAAAACCCAGACTGAGAAGTCTCAATCTAAGAGGTAGTATCTGAGGTGAGATTTGAAGAGGAAAGAGTTAGCCAAGGAAAGATGAGGGCAGAATTGGGGAGAAGTGAAGGAAATGACAAAAGGTGGTGGGAACGAAAGAAAGAGAGAAAAGGAGACGGCGAGGGGGAGGGGTAGGGAGAAGAAAAGAAGGAAAGAAGAGAGGAAGGAAGGAAAGAAGGAAGGAAGACTAAAGCTTATATTTATTAGAGAGCATGATGCATATGAGAAAATGTCAGTCTTTCAATTTGGCTGGTAAGGAGGTGTAGTAAGTGGCGAAACTGAGTTTGGGAATGTTGTCAAAGCTCCAAATATTGAAAGGGCTTAAATGCCAGTCTAGGTTTTATCTTATTGTGAATAGAGAGCTACTTAAAGACTTTGAGTAATAAGAAGTAACATGGTCAAATCTGCATGTTTAGACAGATCATTCTTTAAACAGAAAGAAAACAGTTTGTAGGGAAGGGAATCTGGAAGCAGGAAGAACAATTATGGAATGTGGTAATAAGGCAGGTAAGAGGTAGCCCTCTGAACTAAGGCAATAGCCAAAGAGTAGAGACTCAAGACACGAAGGAGTAGAATTGGCAAGACTTGGTTACTGCATGGAGGTGGTGAGTGAGGAAGGAGTCGAAGACAATCCCAGGGTTTACGGCTTACGTGATCATATTAATGCTAGTGTCCTTAATTAAGAGAGGACATGAGGAAGAGGAAGAGACTAAGGGAATAGGGACAAGGCACTGATAATATTGAGTGTTCTATGTGTCAGGTGCTTTCCTCCTGCCACAATTTAATCTTTATTTGCAGCTGAATCCCAAACACACATCTCCAGCCGGACTGTCTTTCTTGAGTTCCAGATCTGCACATTCAAACGCCTTGTGGATATTTTTATTTGCACCACGAAATGAAGAATTCCAAAGTGGAATCTAGATAATGAAATTAGACTTAGACACTGAGGGGAATGTGTGTGAATTTTGTTATTGTTTATTTTGTTAGATTGTGATTTTTTCACTGAAACTATAGAAGAGAGGGAAAAGGTAGATGTGTATACAGATAAGAGAAGTGGCAAGATGAGAATGAACACTTGCTTATGGACATTAATTTTTTCAGTAAAGTAAAAGCAAGATCATCTGCTGGAACCAATGGAGGTAAATTGGCAAATTAAAAAACCTGAGGGGAAAATGGCGACAGTTTGAAATAGCTTTGGAGAATGAGAGAGCCAAAATAGAACAAATAAATGATGAGCAGGTATCATTGACAGTTCAGTGAAGATGAAAATCTTGATTTTTTAGTAGCATCAATCCATGTGGCTGCTCGATTTTTGCCAGTATTGCTCACCAATCCAGGGACCGGAATAGAGAACACAGGGGTCAGCCCGATCCAGGGCTGGCCTTTTGCTACATGGGTGCAGCAGGAAAGTAGAGGCAAGAGTTTTGTGAGTATAGACAATAGAATTTTTAATTAGGGATGAAAGGCCCAGACTTATTATCAAAGAAAATACTCCTAGAAGGAATATTTTAGATTGAAAGAAAAAATGGAGCACTTATGGAAGTGGACACTAATAACGTGCAGTGGAAATGAGTACTGGAATGACAGGAGGCTAAGTCGAAGAGTGGGATGCCAGAGTAGAATATTTCGGAAGTGGATAGAGTCTGAGCGATAAAAAGCCCAGATTTGGTTGGCAGCGATGACTGAAGAGGAAGGGAAGAAAAGGTCAGTGACTTTGACAACACCAAGGAAATATGATACTAATTTGGTCCACCCACTGATGGTCCACCCAATATTTGGAAGAACTTTAAAGGCCACTAGTTCAACCTCCTTAAACAGAAACTTACATTAGAGTATAAACTTCAATAAATCTTGGCCAAGAAGCTGTCATTGTAAGTATAAAATAGTGACCCATTACAGAACCTCCTCTGGGAATTATTTAGCTCCCTTATTTTAGTGTAAAGTAAGTCAGTGACACTTTTTTTTCACTTAATGATTATTTGCATATAGTGGTTTGTATTTTTTCAGAATGTGGTTGACGGGATTTGGAGAGAAGGGATTTATGATTCCCTCTTGGTCAAGAGCACTTGAGCAAATCTCCTACGGGGGGAGCAATGAAGGATGTAACTAAGGTTCCCTTAGATTTGACATTTAAATTACTTTGCATTGCAGAGGCGTGAAACCAATCTCCATTTTCCCACCCCCGCTACTGGTGCCAGCTGTGTTACCTTAAACTCCAGGTTTGGCAGCAGACCACACAGCTAAATTCTATTTCTTTTAACCTTCATATAAATGTAGCCCTGGACTGAATGTGGAACCAAATCTAATTCAAAACATCAATCTCTATACTTAGAGTTTTGAATCTATTCGAAGATTACACCATTACCAGCCTCTCGCAGAAGGAAACTCAAGGCTGCTTGCTTCCCCAGTCTCTTTTTTTCATTTTCTCTCCAAAAATGAGTCAGAATCAAGGAGAAAAGTTTTATTTCCCTTCTTCCCCAAGGAGGAGGAGTGTTGCTTATTGCCAACTGCAAGGCTATAATAGGTCCATTGAGCTACAACAATCTAATCAAAACTGAATAAAACGGGTTAGAAGATATACGCAGGGGCTTCACACATAACTCGAAACTTTTCCCAATTTTATCACTTTACAGTCTAACAGTTCTTCACCCACTGGCAGAAAAAAGTTATTGAATCTGAGAAGAGAGCTCACTGTTGAATTAATATCACAGTGGGATGCCGTGATTGCTTCATTGACCACACTCTGTAACCACACTCATTCCCTTCAGCCATGCTCAAGTTTGGTCACCCTCCCTTCCACACTTTTGGGAAGCTTTAGAAGCCGCAGTGGATCTGATTCTGGGACCCGGCTTTGGTGTTTGGAATACGTGATTTTGTGAAACAGAGATGAATAAAAACAGAGAAAGAACTGCTAAATCAAAAGCAAAAACTGTAGAAAGAAACAAAGATTAATTGGATAATATACATGGCTAGATTTAAAATCTCTAAAAATGATAATATATAACATTGCTATTATATTTCCTGTATATTACTCTTGTTCCTGATAGTAATTTCTCCTTTTCTGCCACAGACAGCATTATGTGGTGATCTGTGCACTCCCACTTACCCCACGACCGTCTAGATAATCACCGTCCTTCTTCTGTTACTGTTATTCTTGAGCACTCTGTCAATGTCCTAGGTATTTTTCTTTACCATGTTAAGTAAAAATATCTGATAAATTTTTTCATGAGCTTTTCATTACCAGAACATAATCTTTCATATGTTGAAATGAAAAATTCTCTTTCCCTTTCCCTCAAATTAGCTAAGAAGAAGCTGGACATATTATAAGTGTTTTGCAGATTTCCTAAACCAAGCACAAGCAAATTTAATGGTGGTACACTTTGGTCTTTCTCTGCAATTTAATTTGACAGAAGGGCCCGTACATTATGTCAAATGATCTGTAATACAAGCTTGACACCAACAGTGTTGAAAGCTGTGCCATATGACCAGGTATGCAGCACTCAGGTACAGAAACAGACATCCTGGGGAAAGTTATCAAACAGCTAATGCAATGCCAACTGTGTTTGATAGTGATAAACCGACGATCCACAGGGAAGACTGATGTCAGTTAGAAAACACATTCCTTAGGATGGCGGTCATCTGATCTTCACCACATTCACTCCTGTCAGACCAAACTATGCAGTTTCCTAAGGGGTCACACTGGTCCATGACTTAGTGACTTTGACCATAGGACCATGCCTTTCAAAAATTACCTCTATCCACTTCTCTGCCTGTTGAACTTCTATTCCTTGTGTATAATTCAACTAAAACAACCCCCAGGTGGGACATTCTCTCATTCTTGCTATGCCTCAATGGCACATTGTCTGTACCTTCAGGACAACATATATTCCACTGCCTATCCAAACTGCTTACTTGCTGGTTTTGTCTCCTGGAAGTCAGGGACTATGGCTTCTTCATCCTTGTATGCCCAGTATCTCATACAGCGCCTGGCACTTTAGAAACACAGAAAACAATGTTTGCTTGTGTTTTGATAAAGGCAGTATTTAGAGCAGTGAGACGGAGAGGGCAGTAAGAATACTGACAAAGGAAAGTTATTTAGTAGTGTTATAAATGAAGACAACATTTGATTATATGTAAACTAAAATAAATTTTACAGACGACACCCAACTCAGCATAAGAGATGTCAGTATATTCAGAACTGATAACAAAGAGAGCAGGAATCTTTTGATGCAAAATTAAGAAATGTTAGAAAAATAGGAGGTAAGAAATAAATGTAAATCAGTTAGTTAAAGATTCAGGATGAAAAGACCATTAGTCAGATGGATGTTTTTAGTAATAGTTTCAGGAGATAAATAAGATCAAATAGATATATCAAAAACCAGAGTATACATGAAGGAGAATATTCTATTAAAATGATTATATTCATAAATGAAGCAAATAGAAAACAATAAAAACATTAAGTTTACGGTTTAACTATAAAAACACCATGAGAATACAGTAACAGAAAGATTAAAGTAAATGATCGGATAATTCAGTGTGGAATGATGAGAGGCGATAAACTTGGTGGTGAGCAACAACTGGCTTGTTAAAGAGATGCACCACAAAAGCCAGGGTGGAAGGTAGAAATGACCTAGGTGAGACTGAGGAACAGAAAAACCAACCCAATGCGGACAAAGTGCTGCTCTGAAGGGCGGGAGACGTCTGGGGTGACATTTGAAATCTGAGTCGAAATATACAAAGCCTTTCATTTCCACAGATCTTCAAGTCTTTTTCTATGGTGCTGACAACGATGCAAATGGATATTTAACTTACAATGAAATAGCGAGTCTTCTAGGAGGAGAGACACCAGAACAAGAGCAACTGGAGCTGTTTGATGCCGATAACAACGAGATGTTCTCCTACCTTGAACTAATGAGAGCGTTTGGACTGACTGGTAAGGGGCTTCAGAGGCTGGAACACCAGTGAAGGTCAGGGGACACGTAGACTTGAACAACGTTCTGTGTTAGAGCCAAAAACTAACAAGCAACCCATAGCTTACAATTTTTAGTTTACAATTGGAATTCAAAAGCAAAGATTATAAGAAAACCTCAAAAGTAACAAAGACATAGGGCATCCCATGCCGTACACAATGATAAATAGAGTAAGAAATCATTCAGTGTAATTGCATATGAATGGAGGATTTATGTCTTCTGGAGGTTAAGGAAAGCCATAATGTTTTCCCCTGTGCAGTAGTCCCCCCTTATCCCCAGAGGAGACTTCCCAAGATCCTCAGCGGACGCCGAAAACCACGGATATCATCAAACCCTATATATATAGTATGTGTTTTCCTATACATACATACCTATGATAAAGCTTAATGTATAAATTTAGGCACAATAAGAGATTAACAACAATAACTAATAATAAAATAGAACAATTATAACAACATACTGCAATAAAAGTTACCATAGATCTGAACAACTTCAGCATACGATTTTTTTTTTCTTCCCTTACTGAGAATTTCACCTTTTCTCTTAAAGGCAGCGCTTTACAGCTTCTCTTTGGCACATCCGAATTGCTAGCATCACTACCCTTGGGCTTCAGGGCCATTATTAAGTAAAATAAGGGTTCCGTGAACATGGGCAGTGCGCTATGGCCACAGTTGATGTGATAACCCAGAGGGCTGCTCAGTGACTAACAGGCGGGCAGCCTGTACAGTGTGGATCCACGGGACAAAGGGATGAGTCATGTCCTGAGTGGGATGGCACGAGATTTCAACATGCTACTCAGAATGGCACACAATTTAAAACTTATGATTGTTTCCTTCTGGAATTTTCCATTTAATATTTTTGGACCATGGTTGACTGCTGACAACTGAAACCGCAGAAAGTTAAACGGCGGATCTGAGGGGACTACTATACTTGCTAAAAGGATGTTAGGATGACACTCTTAAGACTGGAACTTTAAAGCCTAAAGTAGTAGAAAGTAAGAAGGAAACTAGAAAGCTGCTATTCATTTAACAGAGTAAAACATTAAAGCACTATAAACGGGATGAAATCATAGAGAATCTAAAACACCTTTTAAAATTGTACTACTTACCCATCTGCTTCCTTTCTATTTAGTTTTCATAGAATCCATGTGTAAGGAATTTGAATACATTTACCATAAATATCTAGCAGCAGTTTCTTAATCAGGGAGGCGGGGAAGAGCAGAAGGAAGCGTGGACGGCTACGAAGAGGAGGTGTTTGATCGGTCAACTGAGAAATTCTGATGTGGGAAAAAAGCAAACATTTTTAGGTCTTACGTCTTTCGAAGACATACTAGAGCTGAGATCTGAAGCTGGTAGATCAGCAGGACACACTTGGCCACAAAAGTCCAGCCAATGCTAAATTTAATCTATTTACTTTTAAAATTGGAGAATGATAAATTATTGAATTGCTGTCATTTCCCTCTTATTTGAGAAAATAAACAATACCAGTGGAGATGTTTTGCCCCTTCCCATCTTGATGCGAATGAACACATGAGCCGACTCCATCTGCTCCTCCAGGGTAAAGCGACATTCCCAGGGGTCACGTTTGTTCATGCTGAAAGAACACCTACAACATAATAGGGCCCACACGCCTATAGATGCCCAGAGAATGCCAGTCTTGCATTTGCCGAATCCCCCTGACTTCTCTGGGTCCTGTATTTGAGAACTTTAAAGGTCTTTGCTTGATTTTGCCCCTTCCCATCTTCTCTCTTGCGGAAAAAAAAAAAAAAAGATGGATGACCATTCCAAAATATAAATTGCACGGTTGTTGGAACTACCCACCCAGTTCAGATGAGCCTCACTGGAACATCGCTAAAATATACATTCTGAAGTCATTTTTGACCTGAAACTGCTGCCTCTTTCCCAGGTTGTCCTTGCTTTGCTACCCACTCCTTTGTGTTTATTGCTCCCTGAAAAATGAACCCCCTGCCACAATCCTGGTTAAGTGGGTTTTTTGTATTTTTTGAGGAAGATTAGGCCTGAGCTAACATCGGCTGCCAATCCTTTTTTTTTTCTTTTTTTTGGCTGAGGAAGATTGGCCCTCAGCCAACATCCATGCCCATCTTCCTCTATTTTATATGTAGGACACCTGCCACAGCATGGCTTGACAAGAGGTACATAGGTCCGCACTCGGGATCCAAACTGCTTAGCCCTCGTCACCAAAGCAGAGTGCACAATCTTAACCCCTGCACCACCAGCCTGACCCACGAGATAAGTTTTTGAATGTCTTCCACCTATCAGTCCTGGCCCTTTCTCTGGCTCTATCAGGCAGCTGGCTGCAGTTCCAGCATCTTCTGCTTACATCAGGGATGTGAGCGATGCTAAGTGAGTGAGAGTTAGAGAATCAGAGACAACACGCATCCCGGGCAGCAGGCCCTTTCAGCAGCACCAATAATGAACATGAGGCAGGCTTCCCCTGGAGAAAGGTAAGGTCTCTGTTTGTACAAACCAGCTGTAAAAGACTTTTGACTCATAAGAAGGGGAGCATGGAGCGCTCGCTCAGAGAAGCATTCTCCCCAGAGCTCCAGAGCTGCAAGGAAGCACTACATGCACACTCATGGTTTTTGATGGACCTTACTCCCTAAATGGCAGTTGGCTTGTGCAGACAAAAGATTTTTTTACATAGCTGGACATTTTCGCAATTTGGCCTTCTGTAATTTGGAATGCTTGAGCTTCCAATTGTATTTCCATAGTCTGTTAAAAAACAAAAGCATCATTAGATACACAGCACAATCCATTTGCCATAAACCTGGAAATGGTAGGAACAACTTAAAAAAACACTGAACAGTAGAAACCCAGGAGAAGAAACGGAAAGCTTGGAAGCAAGACGATGGGAGGGACCAAGTAAGGGAGGAAAGATTTATGTATATGTGGTATGAAATCTGGAACTGGAAGCCGACAGACTCAAACTCGAAGCAACTGTGCTTTCAAACGGTCAAACTGACTATCCATTCTCTTGGATCTGTGAAATTTATTCAGAGGTACTTGAGTACACTTCTCCTCTGCTTTGATCTTCTTGAGACTCCAGATGAGAAACTCTTGTGTGTCAGTTGAATCCATTGTAGGAAAAAACGTTGTAACTAGGTTCTAAAAGTATCTTAAACTTCTAAGTCTCAAAATATTTTTTATTCTAGAATAAATAAGAAGATGGAAGTTCCAGAAAGAAGAATATCTTCGGAGCAGTGGCTTGATTTTATTTTAAACAATTTCATCCTATTTTCACAATTTTAACAAGAAGTGTTACAGAGGTACATCTGACCTAGTTGCTAAAACTGGCAAGTTCTTTTGAAATTTATTCAAAGAAGTTTTTCTTTCTTGAAATAGACTTCAAGTCCATAATACTGCCGTTCTTAAAAAACACAGAGAAAGAATTTTTGGTTTGACTTAATTTTTCAGAATCTAATTTCTAAAGAATTGTTTAGTATAATTTAAATGCTAATTACACACATGCACACACACACATAGTATTGACATATATTTAGATTTTTTTTCTCATTTTGTTATATATAACATTAGCATTTGCGCTTTTTTCCTATTGGCCAAGGCTTAATTAATTGTTCATACAAACATTTCTAGGCACTCTAGAACTACCTTCTTGCTCATATGTTGAATTACTTGTTCTATCCAGAGGGCAGAATCAGGACTGGAAGCAGAATTGATGATTTTCATGATACCATAGCTTCGTACTTCCTAGATGCCTGGTCTCCAACTGCCAGTTCCTTTGATTTGTGAACAAAATGCATAGAAGTCAACCAGAAATATAACATTGCACATCATAGTTAACTTGAAATTTACTGTTACATGCAATTTACCGAACATATTTATAAAAAAATCCCCACTTTCTGCCAAAAGTAAGGAATATTCATGGGCTTCAGGCAAAGTTCCATGAGGGTAACTAAAGCAGAATTAGTATAACTAGATAAATTCTTCCTTTCAAACATATTAGTTATTTGACATTCTAATGCAGTGCTGTGCTAAGAGTAATAGATCCTTAATAATAGCAAAATTATCCGCTTGTATCTAGGATCCCAATAACAAACTATTCTTGGTTACATTATCTTTTACTTATTCCTCACCTAAATGGAAAACTGATCTTAATATTAGATCTAAGGACCCATGGCTTAGTAGAAATTATCTTTTAAAAGAGTGGCTAGTATACTGAATTCAAGTTAATTCTGCCTTTGTAATAAGGAATGATCACTTACTTCATAAAATAGAATTAATGAAAGAGTGTGAATTATGTAATTGTTGTGTGCCTTTCGGTTTCCATCTTTCAAAACTAAGAGCATCCATGCCATTCGCCCTCTGGCTCCAACTCAGCAGCCCAAATACCCAAGTGGTTGGGGGTTTGTAACATTTTGCAGAATTTGTAGAAAAACGACAATATGAGTATTTTAATTGTATGGATTTCTAAGGCGTTTCTAACTAAAATTTGTTGGGAAAAATGTTTTTGGTCTATGTTCAAAACTTTCACAAGCATTTTTGCAAGAAACATACATCTTTAAAAGCTGGCTAAAAATCTTACCATCTCAGAAGTGAGGAGGATAAGAAGCTCTTTAATGCATATTTCAGAGAGTTTTCACTAATATAATTCACATAATTCTTAAACTTTGTCAGGTAAGATTTAAAAGTTTTCTATTTCAAATTGTTTTTGATTAGAACAATCGAACGTGATTTTATATTGACAAACCAGTTGAATTACTTAGGAACAAGAATGAAAAAGAATTAATTATACTTTCCAAAATAAACAGATGACTAAATTATTCCTTGAAATTGTTTTGTCACCTTACTTTGGTTCTCTCATTTTTAAACCTTTTCTTTTCAAAGTGGAGCCATTCAATTTTCGTAGCATTTTGGGATTTGGTGAGTAGCTGAGCTAGGAAGAAAGAGACAAGACAAACTGTGATAGCCAAGTGCACCTCTGGCACCTGTCACCACCAGGTGAAGAGAAGACAAAACATGGTTGGTGAATGAATGAACAAAACGTATTTCTTTAAACAATAACTTTCAAAAACTGAAAGCACAATAATATAAAAGAGGTTAGTCCCGTCAGTCTATCCAGCGCTAACACCACAGATTTGAGTGCTCATTCTGTGAGGGCCGTTATACTAAATGTTTTAAACACATACACACAAGTGTTTCAAACATTTAGTATAGAGGCCAGCACAGAGTGAGTGTGTGTGCGTATGTGTGTGTTCGTGATAAGCCCATGAGGTAATTATCACTATACAGATAAGGGATCCAAAAGTTAAAGATTAGTAAACATTGGAGTTAGCCTTCAAGGTCAGGACCCTCAAACAACCAGACCTTGAGTTAAAGATGAGAGTCTTTAAAAAAAAAAATTACATTCATCAGGATGTTTCTGATGAAGCAACTAATGACATGGGAGCTGTATTACAAACAACCACAAAACAAGCCCATTGTGAGTGTAGAGTTCTCTGGTGCCACCAAGGCTCCTCTGATGTGTATTCTTGCCTCCTGGTGCTGCCACAGTACCCTGCACATACATCTACCAGAGCCCCCAGCACGTTACATTATAATTACTTACGTGTCCGTGTCTCCCACTAGATCATGAGCTCCTTGAAGGAGAGATGACCCTTACCAGCTGTAAGTTCCTCTGGTACCTAGCGTTGTCTGGTACAGGATAGGCAACCGCTGAATGTTGAACGAATGCCACCCCCTCATGGCAGTTCCTCTGTTCTTGCAGATAAATAAATATTCTTTCTTTAAAGAATTCACTACAGTGTGTATTTCAGAGAAGGTACTTACCATTTATAAATAGCAATGGTGTACAAAATGTTTTCACAGCAACAAATTTTTTCACGTTAATTTCAGTGCATGTTTCATGCCCCATCATGTCTAATTGCAATGTCTAATGTGCCTAATTACAAGGCAAAGCTGGAAGCAGGGCACTGAGGCAGGCTATCCGCATCAGGTCATCCAAGAACAAATATTCTTGTAGTTTTGGTGGAAGCAGGAAAGGGGAGAGAAAAACCCATAATGCTACATTTTGTCTCTCCAGTGCCTCACGACTACTGGTTCCAGGCAGGGAAGGAGGGCAGGGGCACACCTGAGACCACATGAACGTGTTTTTTGAAGCAGAGTCCCTGAGGATCCAGTGTGGTGGATTCCAGCCCCGCGGGAGAGGGGTGATGTATATCACAGTCTAGGCGGCGGGTCCATAGGTGGTCGGGTAAAGTTCCCAGGTGATTCTCTGAGGACAGAACCCCCAAGCTTAAGGTGACAATCACCAGACAAGACCTTACCAGAAAATGATCAGGGTAGTACTAGGGAGTCTGACAATGTCCCCAAATTGTAATACAAAGTTTCTATATTCTCAAGAGAGAATCTCTAGCCTTCTCAAACTTCAATCATAAACCACTGCTTTAACCCAAACATCAGCTCCCTCCCATCCTGGACATCCCAGTTCTGCCCCTACGTCCATGTGGAGGCATATTAAAAGTTTCAGCTCTGGAGGAAAAATGGATCAGTGTCTTAATTCTCATTTGCATTTGACGTGATGATGACAAGCTATGGAAATATTTGCAGAGGCTCTTTTAAAAAAATAAATGAATAAATACCTTCTTGAAAACTTTACTTTATTAGAGAATCTAGCCCAAGTGTGGAAAATTTAAAATCACTCTATTTACCAAAACTGGCTAACAATAAGCTTACTAGAAAAAAACAACAATGATCAGTAAATACCTATACTTAACATTTTTAATTCTGGGACAATTTTAGGATCCATGTTGATGTACTTGTAAGCTAAATCCCTGTGTTTAATAATAATAAAAAAAAAACATTCTCACATGTAACACACTGTTTTCATACTCATATACACATATAAAACTTTGGAGACCTTAGAAACATGTTTATAATGGATATACATAATATCATGAAATAAAATCTGAATAAAAATGTTATTCCAACAACATTTCTCTATTTTTAAATCATGTTTATTGTTTAAGTTGTATCACAGTGGAGATTAACTTACGCTTAATCGTCCAGTGAGTGCCAACTGTCAACTTCATCCAATTCCAAAAAGAAGTAAAATCAACTGATTCATACACTCTAAGTCCTGGTACCACCCCACCTTCACTGCCTGTGTCTTTTTTCCTTTTTAACGGCAACACTATGATAAGATTGTGAAAAGGTATAACTAATAGGCTTATATGTGTAATACCATTTCTTCAAGTATTCAGAGAGCAGTACAGTTTGTCTGCATTGTACATTAGAAAACTACTTGTGACATTATTTCTAAGTATAGGAGAGAGGCTCCTGGTGGGAGTGGAACGAAGTTGTATGTCATAGTGTATGACAAGGATTTACAGCATTCTAGAATTTTCACAACTCTTCCCATGTTAGTGAATGCCATTAGGTAAATGTATTTTTCTACTCTCAGCTGTCAGACATGGGATTTCAAACTACGAATAAATAAAGCACACACTCAACATGTGTAGTGCAAATGCTAAGTAAACAGAGTGACGTGGAATAAGCTCATAGTTGCCCACTGGTGAACGGTTCAGCTGGGAGGTCCTGATTTTATGGCGTCTGTGACTCTCATCCCTACTCTCAAATGAATACTGTCACTGTTCCAGGTCAGCAGACGACTGGAAAAGGCTGCTGAGGTGGGGGTCGAGGGAGGGAGGAGGGAAACAGAAACTCATCTTCACAAACAAGTGGTACGATTTCTCTGTCACTTCTGTATCTCATGTGCAGTTTGATTTGTTTACAAGATCTCAAACCTCTCAGATGCAGCAGGTACCGATAATGGAAAATAGCCAATGTTCCATTGGAAAGAATTCAATGTTGGCACCTATGTAACACAGATTGTGTGGCCCAGACAAGAAAGGGGACGAAGAAGACCGTTTTTAAAATTAAAACTTTGGAAATATAACATCTTAACATTCAAAAACTACATTGTAGAAAAGCGATCAAACAGGTACAAAAACATTCAAATAACAGCCCTGTTTAAAGATGCCTTATAAGCAATAGTCGTCAGTACTTTGAACAAAAGTCAGAGCTTTGCAGCTTTGTCTTAATTATACACTTAACATTACTCATTAAAATGAAATAGAAAAAAACTATAAAATTATTCTGGAGGCAAATTATTGGTAGGGAGAAGACAAAGTAAAATGTCACAACTAACTTACACATTTACTTAATGGTATATGTTTTTTCTCCCAGAAGTGTCCATGGTTTGTAAGAAAAGGAAAACAAAAAAACAAAACAAAACAAAAAAAACTAAAACAAAAAGGTACAAAAATGGTGCCATTTATCTTTTCCTTTTCTTCCTCTGCATTCAGTTTTGAGGGAAAAGTACTCTTTTATGGAGGTGTTCTGAGTTCATATATATCAAATTCTAAAAGAGAAACATTTGGATCCTGTCTTTCTATTTCATTCTTGAATGTGTTGTACCTTCAACAAATATAACAAGCAGCCAGCTAAAAATTCCCTTAATTAGGAAAAATATTAACACACACACACACACACACACACACCCCAAGAAATCTTTTTAAGAGAAAGGAAACCGTACCTTATCTGGGACACACACATGTCAAGATTTAAAACTAAGGTCTGACATGGTCACTTAATTGATTTAAATAATTAAGGCTTCTAAAAGGTTCAGTGCCCAAACTCTCTGCCATCAGGATTCAAATAAAATACATTTTTGCATTTTAGGTTTGTGCTTTTTACAGCCATCTTAATTCCATAGAATTTCATTAGTAAGATCAGATAAGGGAGTGTTAGAATTGTTTACTGACGTTTTACTTTTAGTAGTTGTTAGACTAAATTATAGCAATAAAAATTCAATGACTGAACAGATTTGTTATTATCCCATGGGCCGTTGGCTCATTTCACCTTCTTTTCGTGTTTAATGTGGCCGTTTCTTTTGTACTTGCCATTGAGGATTCCATTATGGTAATGTCCATTAACTGAGCTATGCTTATTTCTAGACCACAAACTTTTGATTTTCCTGTAGATAAATTTTGTCACCCAGGACAAGAGGAAATAAAACAAGGCAGCACCGAGCAAAAGCACAAAGGCAATATCCAGTAAAAAATACTGACAGAGAGAGATCTGATGGACCGCGGCACGGAGGTGATGGGCTCCATTGTGACGAAGAATGTAATCGATCCAGTAGACAGTCCGATTGACAGGGTGACCAGGCTGATCCTTGTGGATTTCTGAAAGCTTCTGGGCCCTCTGACGGTAGCTACGGAGTGGAGGCAAAACACAGAATGGTCATGGAAATACGAGTCTCGTGACTCTCAACCTAAAAATGGGGACAAGAAAGACAGCTCTCCTCTATGAAGTACCTAGCATGTGCCAGGTGCTGTGTTAAGTGTTTTAAACACATTATCTTATGTAACACACTAAAATAAATTTTAAACAGGTGAGGAAAAGGAAAATCAGAGAGACTAAATAACCTGATTATGATTACAAAGTTGAGATTCAGATTCAAGTTTTTCTGACTCCAAACCCAATGCTCTTTCCATACTCTACCATATATCTCTTACACACATGTGATTCTTCTCTCCATATGCTTTGAAATACTATTAATTAATCAATGGGTCTCAACCAGGAAGAGGAGTGCATTCATTAAATTCTAAGAGAGGGATGGAGAAAAAAATGAAGAACTTTGTCCCAACACCTTTTTTTTTAGCCATGACATTTAATTTTGTTCAGATTTAAAATAACGTGAAATGATGGTGTGAGGTTATTGTGTTTATTAAACAGCTGAAAAGGGGTTGAGAAACACCACTATGAAGCCATATATGACATCATATGCAGTATGTATATATGCACATAAGTATGGATGGATGGATAAAGGAAACACCCTCTTAAACAGTTAAAAAAAAAATCAGTTAAAGGGGCCAGCCTCGTGGCCAAGTGGTTAAGTTCACGCGCTCCACTTGGGCGGCCCAGGGTTTTGCTGGTTCAGATCCTGGACGCAGACCTGGCACGGCTCATCAGGCCACATGGAGGTGGCATCCCACACAGCACAACTAGAAGGCCCTACAACTAGAATATACAACTATGTACTGGGGGCTTTGAGGAGAAGAAAAAGAAGAAGATTTCAAGAAAAAAGGAGGAGTGGCAACAGATGTTAGCTCAGGTGCCAATCTTTAAAAAAGGAAAAAAAATCAGTTAAAGAGGATAACCACAAAAAGTGATAAAATACCATGTAAACATTTTAATATAAAATACATAACTGCACGTGTGTGTGCCAACCTGTGACACATGGCCAAAGCCCTTTTGAACTTGGATCCCTCGTTAGAGTTTGCATTGTTCAGACAGAAGAAATAATTTCCAAGTGGAGGGATTATAAACCCCACATGGAGGATGTGGCCCTTGAACCGTGCTTTACAGAGGAACAGAAGTTTGGACATGTGAAAACTGGATGGGCCAAGAGAAGAGTGTGAACTAAATAATGAAGGTGGGAGAGCAAGAGTAGGCCCAGAACCAATTCATTTGGAAAGAGTGTGTGGCACAAGGAGCGCTGGCTGGAAGTTAAACTGGAAGATAAATCTTGCTCAAGGGTGCTCAGAAGGACAAAATTTGTAGCCTTGTTCTTAGAACCAAGGAGCCATTAGACCAGAGACTGGCCATTAAACCAGAGTTTGGGGGAGAGGATTAAAGAAAGGAAGAGACTGATAGCGGGAAGACCATTCAAAAGACCATACAAATGGAAAAGAGAAACTGCCCCACAAAATGGCAGTGGGATTAGACAGATGGGGAAATGGTGCAGTGGAAGAGCTGGCAAGCAGTTGGTAAGAGCCTGGATGAAATGCCAAGGAAAGGGAAAAGTCAGATGTAACCCACTGTTTCCAATTTGGATGACTCTCTTGGTAGCCATTAACAGGACATGGAAACACAGAACTTGGGACAGACTGAGGGAAATGATTCCAGTGTGGGACGGAATGAGACGTCAGGTCCAGAAAGCATTAGAAATGTGAGGTTAAAGGTATGGGATTATGAGCACCTAATAAAAAATCTACTCAGATATTTATGCATTGATTTGATAACCTTATTTTCTTTGGTATGATTTAGCTCAAGCCCTCAACATTAAACTTTAACAAATACGAAAAGAACAAATTTGAGAAGTACTGAACAGTATGGTGTTGGGACTGAGAAATCACAAATCAAGATTGCTACTTGTAGGTTTCTTTCTACAGAATCACATAGGATGAGAAAATGAGAGGAAGATTATTATTCCCATACTGCAGATTAGGAAAGAGATTAAATGATTAGGACAAGGTCATACATTTGCTAAATGACTTAGCCAGAATTTCAGCCATAATTTTCTGACTCCCAGAGTCCATGATCTTCTACTAAGCCATATTGCCTATCATGTTGAAAATTTCATGTGAAAACTAAAGAACATTGTAAAATGTTTGTTAACTATTGTTATCTTAAATTGTTTTCTTGTATTTTGAATAACTATAAGTTAATTTAAAAAAGAAAAGGCCCATTTTCTCTCTCCTCATAGCCTCACAACAAAATTACTGATATACAATAAATTCAGTTGCTTTAAAAGTGTCAAACCTCACCCAGATATTAAGAGGCCATCCTCATCTTGCTTTGTAATCTATCATTATTTCTAATTGATGGCAAAAGGTAAATTAGAAACTTTTGATTACTCTATTTTGTGAGAAGATTCTTACAGGATAAAAGGCATCTTTAAAATACAGAAATGAAATATGGAATCTTAGAAAATAAAATTCAACATTCTAATTTAACAAAGAAGGAGAAGGAAGACAAAACAAGCTTGGTCCTCAAGGCACCTTAATGTCACTGTGAATAGTACCCATTCTCTAGAGATGATTAAACGGATTGCATGTGACGAGGGTGGTTCTGTGGGGAATCTGACTTCCGCCACCGTTGAATAACTGACTGCCTCGTATGAAACTCAAGAGGCTCGCTGGTCCTGGATCAGCCCTTATCCGCCTCAGCTATGTGAGTATGGAGTAAGGACTCTCATCAGCCAGACCCTTAACGCCTACCCAGGAGCAGACTCATAAAGCTGGATGCCTACGAACCAACCAATTTCCCATGACTTCCTTTCAGAGGCAGCAAGAACACGGATCAACTGGGAAGGAATCTGGGGGTCTCACGGATAGATCAGTTTGAAGGGGAAGTAAGTTTCCATGCTAGAAGTGGTCTCAAATTTAGTGGTAAGTGGCAGGGTCCTTTTAGCATAGTTTGCATTACAATTCAAAATTTCTTCCAGCAGGAGTATGAAGATTGAGAAATGAAAAAAAAAGAAAGAATAGTGTGATTAAAATGATCACCTAAGCCACTTCAAAACTATTCTTAGGAATTTCTTGGACAAAGCCTCTTTTAATAAAATGAATTACCTTCTAAGGGGTTCACGTGACTTGCACATTGTATTTTACAAAAGGGTAAGTACCTCCTATTAAAACTTAATAACCACAGGCCGGATAGGGGCTAAGTGAATAAAGATTAACTACTCATCTTTCTCCACAAGTTGCTTTAAAATAATAAAATCTCCAGTCTCAAGAGAATTCCTCCCAAAGAGAAAAAGCAATAGTTTCATTAAATAAATCCAAAAGCCATTAAGGGAAGAAGTAAGATGTGTAATGATTTCATTTAACGGATGAGTTAAAAGAAAAAAAAAAAAGTAATACTTCTTTAGCAATATTGTTTACCTGGCTTAAACTAGAATATCTGGGACACAATATTAGTGAAGCAAACCAGCCTTTTTAGTAATTATTTGCATATTAAATGTGGGACGTTAGCATATATTTGAAGCAAAGAAAGATAAGTGACTTCAGTTTACATACAATGACTTGTTAGCAGAGAACACACTACCCAAATCATTGTCATTTTTATATTGACTAAGACATCTTCCTATCCTGAATGTAAACAAGACTTCTAGTTAAATATTTAAACTTTAAAAGAGTTATATCAATTAACTCATGTCATATGCATACTTTGTGGAGTGATGTACATTTATTCACTGCACAAAATAACAAATACTCTGAAACCAAGCACTTTCGTATACTTGAAGATTGCACACCTGGGGTTTAACAGCAGTGTGACCTGAAACTATGGCCTGGTCTCTGTCGGATCTGGCCCTGTTTATACCTCGCAGAACACAGCCAGGCTGAGGATGTGTGAGGACGGGGTAATCCAGCCTTTCTCTCTTTTCTGCAGAACCAACCAATCTCAGGAACTCTGCAGCCACGCCCCACAAACTCTACTTCAGGGGTGCACTTTACAGCCTTCCTGAAAAAGCCTGGACTATACGCATCCTTTTCCAAAGGAACATCAGGTTTTGAAAAACACTAGGCTCTAAAAGAAAAGCTACAGAACATACATGAAGCAATCCCATACTCGGGCAACTCTAGTCATAAAACATGCTGTTCCAAGAGCCAGAGTTGCGCCCAGGACACTGGATGCTGTTGCAGGTCAGATCATGAAGGCCGCCCGTGAGCCCACAGGTGGCAGCACAATGAACCTCCGTGCCCTCGACTCCAGCCTTTTATATGAAAGGTGCTTCGTTTTAGATAAAAGAATTTTACTGATTGATGGTTGTTTCTTAGAATATGGCAGTGTTTCTCAATGCAGTGTTAAGCTAAATCCCCAGGGTATAAACAGAAAAAGCTTACACTCTTCCAAACATTAATGACAACTGAATTGTAAGATCAATGAAATGCCATGTAAAGATGGGGAAAATTGCTGCTTTGATTTAAAATTACACAGGCCGGCTCACCACCCTTTGAGGCTTGTTTGTGAACTGGGTTAACTCAAGACACACCAAGAATTTAAAAAACAAAATAAAGATTCTGATTAGCCTTTTCACCTGAGTAACGAAATCTTGGCACTTCAGTGACACCCAGTACTAGGTAAACCCAGCAGCAGAGAGCGCAAGGAGCACCAGCTTTGGAACCAGACACTCCTGGCTCAAATTTCTCCCCTACTAGCTGTGTAACTATGGGCAAATTGCTTAAGCTCTCTGGGCTTCACATCCCTCAAGTCTACAATGAAAATAACAAAAACAGTGATATATAGTTATTAGGGGCATTAAAATGAGAGGAAGGACACAAAATGACACACTGCACGGATCCAATGATTGTTCCTTCCCACGGTAGTTTCTCCTCAGTTTGGCAAATCCTGGTAGAATATCATTCAAGGTCATACATAGCTGGCCAAATGATTGCTATCTTTATTTTTCAAATTATAAAAAACATGCACAAGGCATTATACATAGGAATCTAAAGGATATTTCTATCATTGGTTTATTGACAACCTATTGGCAATAATCGGCAACTGACAATATGCAGTGGTATCTATATTCATCTGCTTTAATATTAATTGAAATCTTACCTGGGATTATTGATAACTTTCACCAGCGCATCATACAGTTCTCCTTCAGTAACTGTCTTCCATTCCAGCAATATTCCCATGCCTTTTGCCTGTACCCGGGTCATAGTATCATAATGGTCTCCAAAGAGGGGGATCCCCACCACAGGGACACCATGATACATAGTTTCAAAAATACTGTTCAAACCACCATGGCTCAGGAAGGCTTTAATATTTGAGTGCCCTAAAGAAGGATAAAAAAGAAAACAACTTACAACATTATGTATTACTCTAAGAAGAGATTTTCCAGAAATTTCCTAAAAGTTGACACTACAATAAACATCCATTTTAGATACAGGACTGTTTTTTCTTTTTCAAGATTGGCCCTGAGCTAAAATCTGTTGCCAATCTTTTTTCTTCTTCTTCTTCTTCTTCTCTCCAAAGCCCCCCAGTACACAGTTGTATATTCTATTTGTAGGTGGCTCTAGTTCTGCTATGTGGGATGCCACCTCTGCATGGCCTAATGAGCCGTGCTAGGCCCACACCCAGGATCTGAACCAGCGAAACACTGGGCCGCTCAAGCGGAGTGCATGAACTTAACCACTCGGCCATGGGGCCGGCCCCTAGATATAGGATTTTTAAAGGCATCATTTCACTGATTCCTGCTCTACACCAATTAAAATGCTTGTTATATACATAATTATCTGATTTGTATCTATCAATGAAAAGTCATTCTTAAGTAGTTAAAATTTATAGCTTTAAAAAGGATATTACAACTTTCTCTCAATCACAAATATCAACTGAATAGCAACATCTATTTAAATGGCTAGTAATTAACAGGAAGTCGATGAAAGCAAGAAATGTCAAAAAATGCTAGAGTACAACCACATTCTACTAAAAATAGACATCTAATTTCTGTCTATTCAAGCATTTATCTATATTAAAGTCAAATACACTTTGTGAAAAAACATATGTGAAAATGTGGGGCTGGATTCCAGAAGTCCATGGAGAGTTTATGAGCTTATCCAAGGAGCAAGAGTGTACAGCACACAGTATTCACAATATTCAAGTCATGTCAGCATCTGTGCTTCACAATTTTAGGGGAGTTTTACACTTTATATTTTAGTTATACAAACAAGCAGGGACAGACACTGATAAAAATTAGTCGTAAGAGATGGGATGTCATCTAACATCCAGCTGTCACAAGGATAAAGAGAGAATTTATCAAAATTAATGAGATACATAGTTCAAAACACAGATGTCCTCGTGAACAGCCTATGTTTCACAAAGGATCAAAAGACTTGCCTAAGAAGTGTAAGACAAAGAAACGTTGCATTTAGGAAGTGCGTTATACGCTAGGAAGGAATTACAGCTTGCAAAAATACAAATCTTTTAAATATACAGAAGACAGGTACAAACGGACTCTGTGGGTGAACCTCTCAGTCTCAATGGGGCTCCAGGACTTTCCCACCTCAATGTCCAGGGTCTCTCACAGTCAGGGTCTCTCATACTCACCCACAAGTGGCTTCTCAACTCAGCCCAACTAAGAGAGATGCCCCTGCAGTGGATTTCAAACTCTCTTTTTAGCAGCAGAATGCTTTCTTTGAACAAAGTCTTACCACCAAGCCCAGCAGTGAGAAATAAAGCAGAGCTGGTATGTGGAGGGCAGGGGAGTATGGTGACAAGATCAGGGAAGACCACTGATGTATTCCCACTTCTTATCCTGGAGGAATCTTCTGATCATAGTTATAGGCCAACAGAGGACCCACAAAGGTCATGCCCAGAGTTTAAAAGAACACTAATCTTAGAAAAGGCAGAGAGTGGAGATTCTGAGGACCCCAGAGGAGCTATGAACTTGAGGAGGGCCCATGGTGTGGACTGCTGAGTAGCTACAGGTGGCTGTAGGGCCTCACAGAAAAAACCCTGAGAACAGTTGAGACGTTCCCACAGAGCGCTGTCACGCTGTTGCACTGAGAGAGCTGAGGGTCAAGACATCTTATTTAAATTTCCTGCTTCCTTCCTACCTTCTAGGGAAGCTGAATTCATAATAGTAAAGACATAAAAAAGAAAAGGAAAAGAACACAAGTACCAAGAAAAGTAAATTGCCTTTTTTTTCAGTTTTATCATTTATAGAATACCTATAATGAACTAGATGAAAAGGAATTACACGATCAAAGAAAATTTCTTACTGCTTTTTATTTACAAAATTCAATTTGCTAGTTATTAGCAAGGGTCATTTTAGTTTCTAAAAAATACTTTAAAAATAATATTTAACAATGTTATTTAAAATTTAAAGCCACTTTTAGACAATCTGTTAAATTTTAGTGTTATTGAACAAATGATAGTCAGTAGTGCCGAATTCAGTAACATTTTTCATGATCTCCTTATAAATAATATCTTAAAGGATAATATGGTATTACATTTACCTAGAAATTTAATGAATAAGACAACTTACATTTTTACTATCTGTGCTTATTGAACATAGAGTTAAATTTATTTATACTCAAATATCTTAAAAGATATGTATATAATTATTATTTTAAGTTTGAGCTGAAGATCAGAATCCCAAGAAATAAATGAATCAAAAGAAATAAAGTGTTTGAAAAATGCCTGGTGATTTAGAAAGAAATCTAGACAGATGATCCAAACAAAGTTAAAATAAATTGACTGTTTCCTTGGCCTTCTGCTTCTCTCTGGTTTCAAACAAATGAATTTCTCTGGGTTCTCAGATACACCTGTAATAAAACTATAACAAAACTCTACAGTTTCACTGTTTTAATTTTATTTCTTTTAGCTGATTAGCTTAATTAGTCATAACGTTACTCACTGCTAATTTATAAAGTTTAAGAATATTTTCCAGAAAATTAAAATTGGTGACTGGTCAAAAAATTTTAATTTATAGGCCCAAATGACTATACTTTACAAATCATTTTCCAATAAATAATGTTGTTGGTTTGAAATCTATGACTTGAGATCCTTAGAAAACATAACAACCTGTCATAAACTAACATAAACTATATGCCTATTGTACAAGCCACTCAAGCATAAGAATCACATTTACACAACTAAAATCTAAAAACCAGGTAAGTACTCACACATCACTGACTTACCAAGCAGGTCATTTTGTGGTAACCATTCTATGAGCTTAGTGTTGTTTCCTAGATTCTTTGGTTTAGTTCCAGAAAACCTGAAATGTACACCAGACAAGGAATCTTTCAAAAATCAAACTTTATTCCCAGTGTAGACTCTGGTTACATTACCAGACCTAAAATAAATGTTACATGATCTTTTGTTGATATCCTTAAGAAGGAAAGCATGTTCAGTAACAACAAAAATCTGATTCAGTTTATTTAATTTCTTTTTCACATTTTCATTGACTGAGGGATAAATAAGAAACACTTTGCTTATACTGAGACCTATTGTCCTTCAGCATTTCTCAACTAAGATGGAGCAAAAAGCAACCGAATAAACCCAGGCTAGAAAATCATTCTCCACCAGCACCGGGAAGGTTAAATAGAAAGGAGCAGGGACGGCCTCCCCTGGGCAGCTCCAATCCGTGATACCTGGAGCCTAGGGAAGGCATCAGAATGGAAAGAAAGCAGAAAGTACTCTTCTCTAGCGTAGCCCCAGAGATAGGAGTTCTAATTAGACTCTTTCCTGCCCTGATCTTTGAAAGATAAACCATAAAGGTGCTTAACAACTGAGAGAATGGCAAGAGTTCGAACTGAGCCAACAACTGTCCTAAATAAAGCAGAAGCGGTGCTTTCTGGGCTAAGCCTAATACAGGAAATCCAATAGGACTGGAATCCGGAGAGAAAAGTCCTAAGTGGTCAGAATAAAATATGTATCTATTTCACAGCTCAGCCAGGAGCAGCAGGAGCTAATCCTTACACAGTCATTAGAAAGGAAAATCCCGTATTACTTAGAGCCCACTTGTAATGGCTTGAGACTGGGGCCAACACTGTTCACTGCTGCATCCTAGAGCCCGGTGGTGGTGGCGTTACTAAATACATACACGCTAAATCGAGTGCTCAGGTCTGACTTGTACACACTCTGTCGCAAATTCCACAGCCAGACAGACATGTGTTGGCAGTGCCTCTCCCAGGAAGCTGGGGTAATTTATGGGTCTGTTTTAACCAGAGTTAACTGGAAAGTTATTGTGTTTTTAAAGGCCTGGTCTTTTGGAAGAAAGAAATCAAAAGCATTTATAAAGGAGACGAAGTGGGAGCCCAAAAGGTTCCGTGAAATATTTGACCTATTTATTCATTCATGCATCATTCTCTACCACATTCCAACAGTGCTTTGAAGGAGTACATAGAAATGTGTGCAATTACAACAAGAACTTTTAAAATGATAATAACTAATAGAAGGGTAAATGAGAGCAGAAAGCTGAGGGTAACACAAAAATGCATCCGATACAAGAATAAATCATTCTGCATCATGTCTTTTTTCTATGCTCTAGGCTAGATGTCTCTTTATCCATCACAGTCTTATAAATTAATCCCAAGATTTCACCACACTAAGAAACGAAATAAAGAGTCAGGGGCATCCTGCCAGGGAGTCGATGTGCTGTGCTTTCCTGGGAGCTGCGGGCTAAGCAAGAGCATCCTGAAACCCAAGCGTGAACAAACACTCTACATCGCTACCTTACCTCCAAAGCACTTTTTGGGGCAATCTCCCCAGAGCTCCAGCCAGTTTGTTAGCAATGTCTTCTGACAGATACTTGACACCCGCTCCAAAAGACACCAGGACAAAGCCATGTTCATGAGCACCATTGACCCACCTCTGAAGATCCTGTACATCAAAACGTGGGAGTTAATTTTACAAAAGACCAACATAGTTCATAATCGGTGTTATCAACAACCTAGTTTAAAAAAGGCTTCAGGTAATTTTCTTAAACAATTAGAAAGCAAACAAGAGGATATAATATTTTCCTTTAAATAACTGCTTTTGTTTAAAATATTTCATCTGACAACACTAACCGAAATAAAGAGGGCAGACAGTTAATTTGGTAAGGTCAATAAGTTACAACAACAAAAAATCAATAGCTAACGGCCTAAGATCCAGACAGGGGTCAAAGAATTGAAGCTGATGTTTCAAACACGGTCAGAGATAAATGTGCATGAAGATACAAGAGAAAGATGTGGATCGCACATATGACAAAAACATTAACCACCAACCCCACCCCTACCCCGGGAAATTGTTATTTTAGAAGTGGGCTGATTTTATCTTGGTCTAAGCTTGATAGCTTTCATCTCTGCAGAGCCATACTGTATGACATAACTGAGAAAGAGAAGGAATTAGCTAACAGTTCCAAAGATCCATAGCATAAAGAGTTTTACTACTTCTCTAAATATTTCTCCAGCTCCCAACGAACAGAAATCGTACATGCTCTGTTGTAAGGCGTCCACGGGTTCTGGAAATCTCTGAGAGGTCACTCTCCCTCATTGTGTGGGAAAATGCTAAATTCTCAAACATGTCCTTATACAGCCAATAGATGCTGGGCCATAGCAGATCTGACGTTAACTAGCGACAACTCTAAAATTGCAGGAATTACTCATTTCCCAGGAAGACACATTAACAAATTTTTGCCAGTATGGTTGATTTGTACTGAAAATGAAAGCAGTTTGTTTTAAGGGACACCACCCCTGCTTCATTTTATTCTGTAGGCACAAGCTTGCTTTTATGGTAAGTTATTCCTTTGAATAAATCTTTGTCAGACACTGAACTTCAGTTTCCCGTATGAAAACTAATAAAGCAACAGCACTTCAAGGAACACACAATTCCACTGTAAGGAAAGCAAACGTGCTGTCCGTCAGCAACACCTATGCCATAACAGAGTCAGGAAAACAGGGAGGGCGCGATGGAGGCCCTCTGTATTCATAATGTGCACAGTGAGCCGCCACAGTTTCCCTCACAGAACCTGCAGGTCTCTCGTTCAGGATAGATGAGTTACTGCCGTGACTGTGTCACCCATGCCCTCTGCATTTCACACCACTTTCTGGCATAACCTGATTTGCAGCTGGGGGTAAGCGCACAGAAATAAGTTATCATCACAATGGTGTCAGCGCCTAGCTCAACACCAAGTATTTCTATGGAAGGGTAGGCCTCTCTCCATCTTTCTGTTCTTTGCTTTTGTCCCTTGTCGTTTTATCACTTAATGAGATCTTTATTAACTGGCTGTATCGCACTCATTCTTGGCAGGGAAGAGGGGACCACATTTTATGCCAAAATGAATCAGTGAATAGTGTCACTACATGACCGAGAGTGATGACGGAAAGAAGCATATCCTCCTAGCTACTGAGTGAGTAAAATAGGCTCTAATTATTTGGGCGGGATGAAAACCTTATCAAAACACCTCATTTTCCAGGAAACTCTAGTTACCTATGAATATATGAAGAAATAGAGAATATACCAACTTTGGATTAAAGCTTTTAAGGTATATTCTACTACGTTTACCAAGAATATGACAGGTGCTGAAAATATAATGGTATTATCTGTGGATTCAAAGAAATAAAAGTAAATTGATTTAAAATTTTAATTTCATGTACAGTCCTAAGCCAGCTGCAGATAAACAAATGTAAATGCTGCATGGTAGAAGGACTGAACACATACGGTGTCTTATCCCTGTGGTTGGTCTTCAAATAATTCATCACCTTCTATCCAATTCTCTAAAGATGAAACTTTCAGGGTCAATGCCACCTACAAAAAATTTACACTCAGAAATACTACGCCTTATGGTAATAGCATTATTTAAATTTTGTTTCCCAAAGACTAAAAGGTCTTGGAGTTTCAACTGAGTCTAGGCAATAAACACTTCTTCTGCTGTTTGTTCTTTGCACTGCATGATATAAAATGAAACACATAAACCTATTTTACTAGCTTTCTTCCTCTCATGGTCATGGATCATTTATACGAATATATTCAAGCATACTGCCTCCATGGATATGTAAAGGAGTAGAGAAAATTTTATTCCTTATGGTTTCCTTCAGGAAAAATACTTAGTATTTTTAGAAGATAATACTCTCACCTCTATATACACATGCAGTATTTTCTGGAGTTTAAGACTCTATCAGTCATAAAGTGCAAATTTAATAACTTTAAAAATATAATAATCTTCATAATAAATGTGTTCAATATAAAAAAAATCCCAATTCCAGAAATTTAACACCATTGAAGATAAACGTACTTTACAATGCCCCTGGCCATGGGCAAATACCAATTTAAAAATTGGACCAAGAAAAAAGGCTCATTTACAATATCAACAAAAACCATACACATCTAAGAGTAGAGTAAACACAACAAAATATACAAGACGTACATGAAGACAACTTTACTGAAGGACAAAACAGAAAAGCTGAATAAACAGAGAGATGTAACATGTGACAGGAAGGAGATATTAATGTCAGGAAGATGCTGATTTTTTATGAAATTAACTTCAATCCATCCCCAGCCTACATTCCAAAAGGACTGTTAGGGAACTTGAAAAGCTGAGTCTAAAATTCATCTAGAAAAGAAAATGTATGAGAAGGGCAAGAAAATTTTGAAGAACAGGGCAAGAGAGGATTCCCCTCTAGACATGAGGCTGGGATCCATCTTTATTTTTAACCAAACAGCCAATCTTCTCAACACTATTAAATATCTCATCTTGTCCTCGTTTATTTGAAACGCCACCCTCTCAGTTGATTTCTGAACTATGTTCTGTTCCACTGATCCACGTATCCATTCCTGTGCCAATGCCAAAGAGTTCTATTTACTGTTATTTTATAACGCAATTTAATATTTGCAGTGTTGGAGTTCTCTCATTACTTTTCATCCTGGGGATTTTACTAGTTATTCCTGTATTTAACACATTTTTTAAAGGACTCATCTTTTCTGTTTTAACACATCAACTGCCATTTAGTAGGAGTACCACTTCTTCTTATGTATCTTATGGATATGTGCGTGTATATGTACAGAATGAACATGTCTTTCACATACCACACAGATTTAGAAACTGCATTAGAATTGCACTGCTGCACGCCACTCCACTAGATGGCGCACTGAACCAGCCAGCACTGCATGCACGCCGCTACACTAGACAGCGCACTAAACCGGCCAGCACCCGTGCATACCACTCCACTAGATGGCACACTGAACCAGCCAGCACCCCATGCACACCACTGCACTAGATGGCACACTGAACCAGCCAGCACCATGTGCACACCACTCCACTAGATGGCACACTGAACCAGCCAGCACCCCATGCACACCACTGCACTAGATGGCACACTGAACCAGCCAGCACCATGTGCACATCACTCCACTAGATGGCACACTGAACCAGCCAGCACCCCATGCACACCACTGCACTAGATGGCACACTGAACCAGCCAGCACCATGTGCACACCACTCCACTAGATGGCACACTGAACCAGCCAGCACCCCATGCACACCACTGCACTAGATGGCACACTGAACCAGCCAGCACCATGTGCACATCACTCCACTAGATGGCACACTGAACCAGCCAGCACCCCATGCACACCACTGCACTAGATGGCACACTGAACCAGCCAGCACCATGTGCACACCACTCCATTAGATGGCACACTGAACTGGCCAGCACCATGTGTATGCCACTCCACTAGATGGCACGACAAGAACGCAGCATAGATGTCTGGCTCTGCAGAGTTGTTTCCCAGGCTTCAACCACCATCACAGCCCCAAACTCAGAGCCTCTCTCTAAGATTTTTCCTGCTCCTTGTCTAGGGGAAGGACTCTGTCACTTCCAAAATGTAAATGAAAGCAAAATTATCACAATAATGGGTAAAATATTGAGCAGGAAATCAGCTATTGTCAGAAGAGCTTTCCTCACTATATTGCTGTGAATGGTTTCATTCCTACACAATTAATCAACTTAGATACTCATCTATAGTTTGCTATAAACTAATTTTACATATATAGCTTTTGAAAAGACAACCTCACAATAAAAATAATCATTTCATCTTCTTGTAGAGTTAAGTAGGAAAGTTGTCTTAAGTACTTGGTGGAAAAGGCAACATAACAAGGAAATACGGGTAACATATTATCATAATCAAATGCTATATGTTAACGCATTTGCTTTTTTTTATGATTGTGACCTGGTTACACAATGATTTGTTCTCTAGTACTGCCAGGCTTCTTTTCCTAGAGTAATTAGATCTCAAATACCTTGACTTGGTGGTAGGAAGAAGGAGGCAATCAGAGTACCTCGCCCTCCCCACTTCCTCCCTTCCCTCCATAGAACACTGTTCTGGACGAGCCAAGGTCAGGCAGCCTGGCTGCAAGGCAGGAGATGGGTGTGGAACAGGAGCCAGGAGATGTGCCAGAGTCAGACTTGGGGAGAAATGGCTCTCAAAGTACAAAACTTTTAATCATTCTAGGTAACACTTGAGAAATGGAGGACTGTGAAAAAATATTAAAAGAAGGAGTGGAAAGAAAGATCTTGAGACTTTTAGAGAAGACATCACTGGGTGACTCCTTTTTTCTTAGATACTTAGCTCCCTATCTCAAAACAACTAGAAGCTTCTTATTAATTGTGGCCAATGTAAAACACATCCCAGTCCAGAAAGGTAAAAGTAGATTTTAAAAAGATAATCACTTCAGAACCAACGAAAGAATAACTAATTAAAGCTGGATGGTGCAGGCCAACTCAATCCCATCTATGCTTAATTCTGAGGACATCAGAATCTGGAAAGACCCCCAGGAGATCTTTAACTGCCTTGGGGTCTGGGCACAGACAGGCTGCTGTGGTTAGCACCACATCTTTCCTGATGGCAGCCCGTGACCCAAACCTACTCTTTTCTCTCCCCACAAAATAGGAGCCTTGAGAGGGGGCCAGCGCAGTTGAGAAGGCAATAACACTGCATTCTTTGTCAGCCTCATCCATTCTAAGGCAAAGAATGCCTGGACTGTGAGAGAATCCTACACAGAGATGATGATGGCAGAAGAGGGGGTGGGTGTTGAGACCTCTTTCCTTGTTCCCAACACCAACATCAATAGGGCTCTTTTCCCATTTCAAGTGTCTGATAGAAAGAATGCTCCCCTGTGGTCAGGTGGGCTTCAGAAACCTGAAATATTCATTCTGCAAAATCCAGTAGGGAAGATGATAAGGAAACTTTCGATACAAAATGTTTTAAAACATCGTGGTTCGTGAAACGTGATCTTTCACTACTGCTAAGACAGTTACCAAGACTTACTATACAGACAAAAATACCGTTGAAAACATAAAAGTTACCATTCAAACAAAAATGTACCAACCATTGTTTTCACGATTTGATTGGCAAAGGATTTGGTTCAAACCCTAATTCTACAAATTCCACAAATTGCCTATTCTCTCTGAAGCCCAGCTTTCTCATCGCTACAAGTGCTGATAATACTTCACAGGGTCATTGCAAAGATGAAATGAGATCAAATATAAAAAGTCTTTTGTGAAATAAAAAGTACCCTGTTATTTTCCCTGGACAGGATGTCTGAGAAGCGATACACAGATTATGAACTGAAATGACAGCCACATTGAGAAAAGGAAAAAAAAAAAAAGCATTCTGCACCCAGATATTGTCTCTCAGTTATTCCCTGTTCACCATGTTTTAGATTCTTCAGCATAAAGCTGGTTAAAACAAATACAAAAATGAGAAGCAGTACCAAAAAAATGTTTTACATGCAGCATCAAATCTGGTTGTCAGTTCTCAGAATATTCAAGTGACTCTTCAAGATTATCCAAAGGAGTTAAGAAGCCACAACTAACCTGATCAACAGAGTGATGAATGCGAAGGTGATGGTTCTATTTACAAAAAAAAAGAAATCTCAGCAGATGCCTTTATTAAGACACCGAACATTCAGGAGAATGAAATAAGTACCTAGAAGGGTGGACTCATTTCCCCGGAGATTCTGCAGTATCCTTTTTCTTTCTCATAGGGCTTTTAATTTTTGCCATTACAGTTACAATTAAAAGAAGTAAGCAAAATTTGAAACCCTGACTTGACTTTGAAGAAAGGTAAGTTTTCAAGGTTCTTAGGACCTTCAAGAAACTGCACAGAGTTGGGATGTTCCAAGGATATGACGATGGCAAGGTCCTGAGGCATTATGGAAAGTAACCACTGGGTATAAAAAGATGGAAATCTCACTAGAAAAGAGAAATCAGTCCAAAAGATGACAACTAAATCTTTCTTACGTTATAAAAGGAAATTAAGAATCCAGAGTTTTAGGGAGAATGAAAGAGATCTGAGCATACTTACTTGTAGTAGAGAATGAGAATGGGGTAGGAGGGGAGGGATAAAGATGCAGAGAGAGGAGGCATACGTTTTTTTTCACACATCTGAGTGTAGCGTACAGATCTGCAACCCTGGAACATTCTTTCCTAAACAATCAGCTAAGTGTTTGAAGTTCTGCTAGAAAAAAAAGGCCATGGCTATCAAATAATAACTTCAATAATAAAATCAAATAGTGTCCAGCAAGGTATGTGGGTTTCAAAATCCATTCAGAAAACACTATTGAGCACCTGCTGTGTACCATACCCGGCATTCTTGTAGGCACTTGAGACAGAGCAAAGAATAAATGAACAAAAATTCCTGTCCTCAGAGACTTTACATTCTTAACAACGTGGCCATAACCTAACTTTCCACCCCTACCTCCTATGGGGTTTCCGCACCTTATCTACTCTTCCTTCCTCCAATTACAGCCTGCCCTTTGGTGCCTGAGATGTCCTCCTCACATCACAGTTATTTATCGAAGCCCTGACAAAGGATACTTCCTCTCTATCGATCTCTCCTGTGAGATGTGCTCTCTCACAGGACACTTACAGCACTGGCAGTGGTGACTTTACGAACAAGACTTTCCGTCTTCCTGGGTTGTGAGATTATAGTGGGTGCGCCCTACTTATTTCTTCTAATAAATCAAGAAAGCTAACAGTAATCTACATCCTTAAAACGAGAAACAATAAACACACTGCTTTATTTTTTCATTCAGTTAATTAGATAAATAAGAGTGTCTTTTCCCTAGAATTTGAGCTAACAAAGAGAACGTTGGGCATTTTAAAGAAATGTCTCATTTTTAAATCCAAGTTTATCTACTAAATTATGTGGCCTGCCTAGAGAAAATAAAGGTAGGCTTGCCAGCCGGTCTACCTGTCTGCCTTCTTTCCTTCCAGCAAAAACAAAACAAAAAACAAAACTTTCTTTGTGATAATCACAATGTTATGCCACAGAGAAACAATGAACAAGGCCAAATCCGTGTGGTATGGAGGCAGATGAGTGAAATGGCTGTAATAAAGGGAGACTCGTGCAGGGAGAGATTGTCAGAGAACATTTTAGAAGAGATGGGGAGAAGAGAGTGAGATAGAGGAGGATAAGGTCTAAACCAAGGCTGGGTTGGTGGGAAGAGCAAGGAATGATGCCTTTAAGTGTTTATGAGGACCAAGACTCAGTGAGGGGTCGGGCAGGGTGGAGCCTAGCATGATTAGCTTGGAAGAATTATATAATTAACTAAGAGAAGTAGGTCTGAGGGAAGAAGAGTTTATATTTGGACATAATGAACTTGAGATTTCTGTCTAATATCCAAGCGGAACTATCTAGAAAGCAGTGGGAAATAAGGAACTTGGGAGGGAGAGCTGGGCTAAGATACAGCTTTGTAGAGCTCTCAACTACATCAAGGGGAAACACAGGAGTGTTACGGACAATAGGCAACCAGGGGCCTCTTTATTATGTCTTTCCCCCAAAAAGAATATGGTGAAGACATCACTGCAATTCTTATGGAGGAGTGAGAAAGAGAGTTTCTGGGTCCAGAATATCTAACAGGGTAAATTAGATACACTTCTGTTTACAGCACTAATTAGAACCGGATCCACAGTTCAGTAAGTTGGAATGAAGAGAACCGAGGTACATGTCCGCAGTTCTAGTCCACTTTGGCCCTATGCTCAACCCAGCTCCTTCAGGGAGGATCCCAGGCCAAAGTCTCAAAATGACCGTTACTCTGATTTCCAGAACTAGTCCAACTTAATCTGATGGCTTTGATTCCATGGAGGCGCCATGCCAGGGCTCCCCACACCACCTTCAAGCTGAGCAGGAGGACGTGGAAGAGCTTATCTCTGGAGTCTAACTCATTGAATTCAGCACTGTTCAGGCAGAAAAGACAACTTTCCTGGCTAGCAAAACTGGCACCTAGCCTAAAAGAAGATAATACGAAACAAAATAAGGAAGCTTAAGAAAGGGAGATTATATCAATATTGATATTTCTTAGAACTCACTATTTTCCATTGAGAAATTCCTGTATAAAATGTCTCTAGAACTCCCCGTTTTATCAGATAGCCTACAACAAAAAGAAACAGGCAAGTCTGTCTTTGCTATATGTCTGAACTAAGATGACTTTGATTAAAATTAAACGCAAGGGAAAAGTTAAATAGCATATAGCAAGAAGAAACCAGAGAAAGTTACCTAGAAGCTGAGTATTCACCATTTACTTGTGCCAGAGAAAGATATAGTCTTTTTACTGCTTTTACAACCTCATTTTATTATAAATCCCAACTATTTGTTCTCCAAAATATTAACAAACTTGTAATCTCCTCACTAGGAAATATAAATCAAAAATTCTAGATAATCTATTAATTTTTGTTTTTAAATTTAAACTTTCCTCCATCAGTTTCAGCATCTGATTAACTCATTTAACTGCAAATTATTTTTTTAAAACTACATACAGGGAATTGGTAAGTAGTCTGGTAAAAGCAATCTAGAGAGACATAAGTTATTAATCATATGTGAAAATTAGAGCCAAAGATATGGAAATTATATTGTGTGGCAGATTGTATTTTCTCAGCAACAGTAAAGCAATGATTCCAGCCCCATGCGTGCTTTCAGAACCTTGCCACTCCCCATTACGTGGGTCTGTCTGTGTCCACACCCCTTGAACCTGGCAGGCTTATGACTTCTCTGATCAACAGCATATAGTAGAAGCAATGCTATGTGGCATGAAAGGCTAGGTCATAAAAAAGGATACAGATGCCGCCTGCTTCTCTCTCTCTTGGAACATGGACCCACGATGCCCAATCACCACGCTATGAGTAAATCCACACCACACGGAGAGGCCGCAGGTAGATGTTCTAGCTAACAGCCGCACCTAAGGTCTCAGCCAACAGCCAATATCAACCGCCAAAGATGCGACTGAATGAGCCTGATGATTCCAGCTTCCCGTTCTCAAGGCTTCCAGCTGAGGCCTCAGCAATGAGAAGCACAGTTAAGCCATTCTCGCTGAGCTCTGCCTCAGTTCCTCACCTACAGATTCTGGGGGAATAATAAATGATTGTTTCAAGGTCACTAAGGTTGTTTTTATAGCTCGAGTGACTGGAATACCTCAACGGATCTTGATTTGGTTACCTTCTCAAGAGTCACAGGTGGATTTTACAAACAAGGCTAAGAGATCCACATGAAGTCCCTAGCATTTTTTCTCAGAAAAGACTTGGAGAATAGCAAGTGACTAATGATCACTGAATATCTACTTTGCGCCTTTAAACCCACCTAAATTATCCCTTCTAAGAAAATAGTATAATGAATAAGGCTGAGGCCTAATAATACCAAAGAATCTAATTCTGAGCCATGGACTATGGTCCACATGTACTGAATTACCAACAGGGCCTGAGTCAGTGCCTTTAACCAACCTGCAGGCATATTCATTTCATCAGTAACAGCTGAACTTTCATGGGTCGCTTTCTATGGACCAGGCACTAGATGCCAGGAGTACAAAAGAGTAAGATCTGGCTACCTGCCTGGAAGTTCACAGTCCTGTCTGGTCCTCACTGCAGGACTTCACCATCAGCAACACATAAATACTCCCTTTGCCCCACTTCCTCCCTCCATGCTGGGGAAACAGCAACCCTGGAAATAAACAATATAATTTCAAAAAATGCATTTACATTAAATTTCTGTAAATTATAGCCCAGTTTTTTCTGATGTCAGAGTTGAATTTCCAGTGGATTAGTGCGGCGACAAGCAATTAAAAGTTGTATGCTAAGAGTTCCAAAACCAATTAGAAACACATTGAGAGTTCAATTAAATAAAAGGTCAGAAATTCCTTGGCAATTAAAGAATCCCTTAAAAATCAAAGAAAAATCTCCCTTTTTCTAATATTATAATACTGATGTTTGGTGTTTCTAGATTATAAACCTGTAAAGAGAAGAACCATAAATGCAGAAACTAGCTAAAACCAACCTAGCTCCTATCACTCCTGGGCAAATCACTCAGTTAGGTCCTTCCAGGTCAATGGCAGTATCAGAGTGCACCTGAGTCAGCTTCTCCCAAATGCCTTAGGAAATACGCATGAAGCTAGACAAAGACGAAAATATGCAATAAGATCATAACCTATGACCTCACGGATATTTCCACTTACTCTGGTGTCTTTCCACGCTGAGCCTCAGTAGTGCACACGGCCAGGAAGAAGGCAGGGGAGTCTTTGGTCTACCTGTGCTGTCTGCGTGGGGTGAGTGACTACAGACTAGAAAACGCAGAGCTGATCCACCTCTCCCCTTCATCTCACTCATTTTTTAGATAATCTATTTCTACAACTATTCAGGAAGTACAACTCCTCCTATGTGCCAAAGACAATGACCCAGAAGGGTCTAAGCAACGGTGCATGGATCCTGGGAGGAGGAGTTGAGTCATCTCAGGGAAAGCGTTTCTCCCCAGGGCAGAAACATGCAGAGCGGTGGAACAGTGCCTGCTAGACTGTGTAATCCTCCACATACTGCCCTATTTAAAGACAATTTACAAAGCCAATCTCATTCTCTCCTTGGATGGAGAATAGGAAGATCAGAATAAGATAAAAATCCTAGCTGGGCCCAGCAAAGGTTATGTAAATGAAGGATAAACATCAGAAAGCTGTTTGGGGTTGTGAGGCCTCCCAGTCTCCCTCCAGGTACAGCTCTACCAGGAGCACTCCATCATCTTATTCGTGCTGTAAAGTCAATCCTGTGGAACTAAAGTTTGGATTTATCTGCTCTTCTAATTCACCAATATCATGACTTCCTTGCATTAATACAATTAACCACTGTGCTCCTAGAGAAGTCCGTAGTAGAAGTCTATCTTTGAATAAGCAGCCCAAAATTTGCTTTCTCGCCCATTTCTCTTATAGTAATTCCTGGGTCCTCTCATGTAAGTTTACTGCTGAATCTGAACAGGTTTATTCAAGTGCTCTCCACTCAATGCTCCAGTTCTCAATACAATTTTCTTTTAACTTTATCCATGGGGAAAATTTTAAAATTTTCATTGGTCCCACTACTACCAGTTTACATACTATGCCCACTGCTTCTCACTTCCTCCACTGAACTACACTAGGTCATTCTACACTCTCTCAGCCTATCTCACCCTTGCCTGCACTGGTGACTCTGTACACTCTGATTGTCCTCGCATGAGGGTACTTCTAGCTATCCAAATTCAACAGGTCCTTCAAGGTCAGCTCAAATGCCACCTTCTACATCACTATGTGATCTTGTCAAGTTTCAGAATTTATTCTTTATTTCTCTTCTTTGATAGTTCTTTATATCTCTCTCATGGTATATTCATATTTGAATGTGTTATAAAATTATTTATATACATATGTTTTCTCCTTAAGCAGACTATAAATTCTTTGAATATCAAAATACCCAAGACAGTGTATTGCCCATAATTCATGTACACTCAATAAACATTGATTGAATATATATCTGATGGTTTATGCTAAATTTTCACTATTGTTTTGCTAAATTAAACCCATGCAAACTTTCATCAACTTATAAATGGGTTTATTCTAAAGGTTCATTCGTAAATCTTCTTTTTCCAAAATCTAGACTCATTTTCACAAAATTTCCCTGTTGTATTATATAGCAATTTAGGATAACTGAAGTTGTACTTCTGTATTTCAGGTATTTTCTGGATCAATTATTAATTTAAAAGACATTTTGGAGATGCCTTTAAGAACGTAGCTGTGATGTCTAACATTGTTCCAACGGGAACTTTGGGAGGACAAGTTCAGGTTCTATACTCCCATTCCGGGGGACCAGTGACTGATGGACTTTTTGCACCTATTCAAAAAAGTCATTTCTCTGCATATGCTTAACAGTAAGCACCTTAAAGAGTTTATGAATCTGAGATATATGTGCAGCAGAGGAGCACACAGGAAACTGTATCAGAGCATTTCAGCACAATAGCAGAAGTGAGGTATAGAAAACCAGCCAGTACTTGCTTTTAGTCTTGAAATTATCTCAAATCTCACATAAAATTAAAAGGATCTGTGAGACTTTTATATTATAAAAGATAAGCATGGCTAGAGAAAAAGGCTTAAGTACTACTTCTAAGAAGAGGCTTCTTCAAGTATTCTTTTATTTTTCATTTTATTTGTGTGTGTGAGGAAGATGGTCGCTGAGCTAACATCAGTGTCAATCTTCCTCTACTTTGTATGTGGGACGCCACCTCAGCATGGTTTGATGAGGGGTGTGCAGATCCATGCCTAGAATCTGAAACTGCAAACCCTGGGCCGCCAAAGCGAAGTGTGCAAACTTACCCCACTGGGCCAGCCCCTTCAAGTATTCTTAATTGAGGAAAAAACTGAAAGAGTCAAGACTTCCCAGATCTTTTAAAGTCAAATTGTTCACATATATTCTTTATTATACGACTCCAAAAGAAAATTGGTTTGACGATCATCCACTAGAAGGAAAAATTGGAAAAATAGATAAGCAACTCTTCCCTCTACACTCACAGCTATAAGGAAGAAGTTTGCTGGCAAAGATCTCAAAAGTCTCACGTGGTTCTGAAAATCTGAGTCTAAGACTGGGCAAACTGAGAACACGAGTGCAGAAGGACCACTGACTGAGGAGAGCAGGGACTGGACGCGTCCAGGACCAACCAAGTAAAGAGCTTCCGCAGAAGTCAGTTTCAGTTGGAAAGTTTATGATATCAGAGACAGGAAATGGTCGAGTAAAAAAGAACTTCTGGGGCAAAGGAAAGGGCATGTTGGATGGAAAAAGCAGTAAAAAGATGTTGCAGAATAGAAAGGGAACTTGAACATCTACAGAAGAAAAACTCCTTTCTATGGAAAAACATAAATGAATATGGGCAGTTAAAGAGTAGGTGCCAGACGGCTCAGAAGTCAAAAAAGGAAAGAAAAAGTCCTGAATTTATAATGAGTTCACCCTGGATTCCTGTTACCTGACAGATGATTCTGACAAACTGAATAACCCTCAAAATAGATTAAAAACCAACAAGCAAAAGTCAAAAACAAGACCAAGAAAGAAATGCTCTCAATGGAACTAGAAATCATAGTCACAACATTGTACTAAGTATTTCATAAAAATGTAAGAATGCACATATATCACTTTACAGTGAAAAGGGACAAATTCACTTTGATACATTTGTATGCAGTAGTACTACACAGACTGCTGCAAAGCATATGAGCCTTTAAAAAATAGCTCATACGTAAGAGTAATGTGAATGTGGAAAAATTCTCCAACAAGGGCTCTTTGTAATGCAGTAATAAGCTGCAGGAGGAGAACATACAGATAAGATCGTCAGGAAAAGGGCTCCAAGGCGCGCCAACTGCCAGTCATTTAGGAATGATGTAACTCCAAAGGCAACAAGTGTGACTACGCAGCTGGAGTCACCGCAGAGAACTTAGCAGCTGGGCAGAGGGAACTCAGTGATCCTAACACGCATCAGCTCCCCAGGGCAGTGGAGTGGAGAGCTAAACCTCCACTGGAGCTCAGTTTGGAAAGATCTCTGCATACCAATCACCCATTGAGTGTGGTAAAAAAAAAACCCACTCATCCAAAATATTGCTGCTTCTAGTTAACAGTTCACATGCCATCTTAAATCAGTGTTCACTGAATTTAAACAATTACATGTAATTTATACTTTTCAAAGTGGGGAAACACCAAGGTGTACCAGGGAATGCAGACCTTAAAGCCATAAGACACATACTTTATCCTGGAATATTAATTTTAATCCATAAATAACGTTTGAATCTTTTTTTATATAATAAAACAAACGAAGGTATATCATTGTAGGAGAGACTGCTGGTTGCCTAGCAATACCCATTTCCTCCACTTCCTTAGTAACAATTCTCAACTTTTAGCTGGACATATTGCAGCCTAAGGAAAGATGACATTTTCCAGCCTTTGCTGAAGCTGAGCATGAACACGATACTAGCCAATGTCCTGGACGCCGAGATGTGAGCAGAAGTAAGTGGGCCTTCCCGTGGCTGGAACACAGTAGTCATCCTGACCATGAGGATGAGAGCTGCTCTCCAGGATGGGAGCCCAGGGGGGCTGGATCCCTGCTGACTTCTCAGATTTGCCATACCACCCTGGACTGCCTATCTCAGAACATCCTTTGTGGGACACAAAAATAACCTTCCATTGTGTACGGCTACTTGTTTTCTGTTATTTGCATTAAAACAAAATCCTAAGTCATGCAATCATGACATTCAAATAAGTGTCCATACTTATGGTTGACTGTATATGGCTTTCCCAGTATCACCTGGGTGAACAAATTCATCACTCTGGTGTGTAGGTGTGAGAAGCACCACGCTGCAAATTATTAATATAATACTCTATTATCAATCTCCAGTACTCTAGTGACCAGGAGTTGCACCTGAAAATCTAGTCCCAGTGTCATAAACATTGAAGAAGAGGTAAAATTCATGTCGTCCTACTAGATTTACTTTACCGCTGAAGAAACGGAAGTAAGACATTAACTGACAAGATCCGGTAAACAGAAGCAGAGCTAGAACTGAGGTTCAGTGCCCTACATTCTAAAATGTTGGTACGGCCAGATATTCTGTGAGACAATGCAGATCATTTTAAGTTCTGCAGAAGGACAACGGTGTGTAAATTGAAGGTGTCATAAGAATTGTTTTTACTTGCTGGCTGAAAAGATACTGCATTCTACCGGATCCACCAAGACTGCATTTACCCTCCCCTTCGCCGTGCACTGGAAGGAAGAGAAAAACAGTGACATGCATAAAGAAATCTTAACATTTAACCTGAATTTTGTGAGTGGTAAACACCTTGTGCTTCCTATTTTCTCGTTTGACTATTTTCTTTCCCGTCAAAAAAAATTTTTTTTTTTGCTTTAGTGCACAGGTATTAATCTACCTGAAGCACTGCCGAAGGAGTTTTACAAAATGTGTCAACTGCTTCTTCCTCATAAATGTATTCTTATTTAATTACGATTCATGACAAAATTGGACTAAAAGTACACAGTATTCCAAATCTCATTCTTGGGCAAAATGGCAAGATTAAAAAAAAGAATGCCCTTCCCCAAAACTGTTACATACAGCCTAAATATCAGTCATTAAGCACCCTGCATTTGATTTGACTAAAAACATATAAAGAATAAAAAATAGGTTATCCGTGTGTCTGAGGTCACGTATCATTGATACCACGGAGCCCCAGTGAAGTGCATACTCTTCATCTCTCATACGATTTGAGTACTGTAAGGCACACAAATGTTACCACATACTGATCTGCTCAGAGTTAGCACAATATGCTGGCATGGCATTCCACCCCATGCAATGAAGACGAATGAAAGGAGTCAAAACAAGGAATCTTTTGTTAGATATGCCAAGGTACCAAAGAGGCAAAAGACTTTAGAAGAAAGGCTGAATTCATTAAATTTTAGATTCTTCAGGGAATAAGAAAACTTCCCCAACTGGCAAACAAAAGACACTGAATTGACATAAACTAAGTGCACTAATAAGCAAGAACACGGCATTATGCACGAGCTAGAATATCTGTCGGTTGCTGGTGTTCACAACATGTCGTCCACAGTTCTGTCCACTAACAAGCTCAAGGACAGAATGAAATGGTGTCTGTAAAGCATTCGACACGAGGCCTCTCATGGCAAGCTCGCACCAGATGACAACCACAGGGATTATTTTCAAGGACCCTTGGTAGTGAAATTTGTGATGCTTATTCCCACTCAAGAAATTCTACACCGGTTTTGCCAACAATTTTTGACCAGTAATTAGACTTTATTTATTTGCTCATTAAATTTTCTCCTCTATAAATACAATCTGAATTCCTCCCACAAAGTTTCTTTATTTTTTTTTCAATCCTTAAAGATGGTTAGGAAGTCTGTATCTCTGTGCCTTATACATAGTGGGTGTTTTATGAATATTTAATTATAGCGGAGGCTGAACATGACTTTAAGGAACTAATAACCAGGTTAAGAATATTAATACATAAAGCTCTGAATGAAGAACTAGCATGTGATGAGTCCCAGCAAAACCGTACATCAGAATGATAACATAAGAGGCAATCACAGCGCTTTCAGCTGCAGAGGGACCACACAGAGAAGCAAGCTCGCCTCTATACACTCAGCACTCAGCACCGTGTCCTGCAGATACTGGGCATCTGATAAGCACTAACTGAACAAAAGAAAGAGGGAGATATGGGATTTTAACAGGCATAGAGCACAGAGAGAACATTTTAGGCAGAGAAAGATTTAAAAATGCGTAGACCACAAACTATAAATTGCATTAACTCATTCATTCAGCGCATGTTTATGGAAAAGTCTATAATATTCTAACTCCGGGGATAGAAAATTGATAAAACAAGCTGGCTACTTCACGAAGCTCAGAGTCCAATGAGGGCAAGATGAGTAAACAAATCATTACAATTCAGTGGGATATGCTAAAACAGATTATGGAATTCTATTACGGAATATAAAAATACCGAAAGGTCTAGAAAGCCTTTCAAATGAAGTGATGTTAAAAATGGGGAACGGGTGAGTTTACCTGGGGTGAATTGTGAGGAATGCAATGAGAAATGTGCAAGTAAGTAGGGAGGCCTGACTGCAAGTCTCAGGTGTTTGAACTTGATCAGTATGTTCGGGAACTGCAGAGAATTCGTTAAGAGAGAAGTAACAGTGCTGTGTAACTTGAAGATTAATCAGTCAGTGTTTTTAAGGGAGATTAGATTCAGGGGAGAAGGGCACGGTGACCGAGGGTGGAGCCTGGGAAAGAGTTAGCAGGCCCTATAATTGTAATTGTTCACACATGAGGTCATTACAATTTGCAGAAATGAGAGTGGAAATAAAATGGAACAGAAGGGACAGATAACATTTCCAAGAAGGAACCCCCAGGATTTGCTGAAACCAGAAGGAAAGATGCATGGAAGGAGTTTAAGAGGTATGCATTTCATTTTTGATGCGCCATGGCTTTCAAGAGCTTTAAAAAGAACATTAAAAAAGGATGCCTAAGGTAGCTAAAGTGATTCCCTTCCCATGACTCTGCTATGTATTACACTTAAAGTCTTAGTTTCTATCTGAGAAACTAACACAAAAATTATAAATGCATTCATGCATCCAACAGGGATTCACTGAGCACCTGTGTATGTCACCTGAGCTCCACACTATCAGAAAGTAAAGTTTGTGTGATTTATTTTTTGTTTGTGAAATAGTATCTTACTCTAAAATAATGCCCAGAAGAAACTATCTAAAGGCTGAGTAATATTAACCTGACTCAGAAAATGTGATAATATTTCTTCTAAGCCTCACCAGTGTCTTTTTATGAGCACAAAACGGAACACCACGGAACACAGAACTGCTTCTCCCTGTTACCATGTGGCTAGGCACTATTTTTTTTTTCAAGGATTTTCGTCTTATTGTCCCACTGTAATTCAAGTGGCTTACTTAGGTGCTTTATCATTCACCAGTGCTGTGTAACTATTAAAATTTAAACTTACGTTCACAGTATTTCTTTCCATCCTCCTGAACATGAGTACCTAATTGCCCAGAAGCTGCATTTGATGCCACTGCCATCCTCTTGCATCCAGACATTGTTTTTATAACTTAATACAAAAAAAAAGGCAGAGAGAAGGTGATCATGCATCTTAACTAGTGGGCCCTGCTCTTTCACAGTTTCTACCTTGGAACTTAAACCAAGATTACACAAACTAAAACACCATTAAAATAACAAGAAGCAAAAAGGTTTTTTGTTTTTCTTTCAAAGCCCCAAAAAAGTGATTTCTCACTTTGGAGAAAAATAATTCTTTAAAGGGGCACGTGTTTCTAATCTTTTTCTGATTGAAGTGTGATGCCTATCACAGATCACATATCTTATCTCAGAGGCCCACAGATGACAACACACAAAAGAAAAGTACCATATTTTGCATTAAAAAGAATTCTCTAAAGGCAAAAGGAAAAGAGTGTCTTTAAATAATTCTACCCTATTTATTTTTCTATGACATCCTTTTATGGGCCTTTAAAACAACATTTTTTGGAAATAAATACATTTTTCTCATATACCAACAGAAAGTTAAACAGCAAACTGAAATCCTGTTGCTTACAAACTAAAATAGCTATGAGAGAGAAAGGTTAAATAAATAAAATGAAGCTTTATTTACTGAATTGTTGAGTGCCGGTTTATTCAACTGTCCGTGCTGGGTGATTCATTAGACAGCTGCTCATTCAAGTGAAAATATAGTAGTGGGATTCAGGAAGCAAAATATTCATAGCCCGCCACGTTGGTAAAAAGAACAAGTTTTGCTAAAGAATCTCGTATGGAAAAGACGCATCAACAAAATTCTAACTAAAAAAATTATAATAGTATGTTCATCTTGCTATAAGCTAATAGTTATTGATTATTGCAAATCTACTATATGCTGCGCATGGCATTAACAATGTGCTTTACTCACTCGACTATTCTATTTAAACTGCAAAATGTCACTGTAAGGTAGATATACAGAATTCACCATTACACACATGAGAAAACTGCAGGCTCAAAGCCCCAATATCTCAAAGGTATAAAATGGCTAAACAAAAAAAATTCAACCAAAGTTAACGCAAGTTGAAAAAGCTCATGATCTTTCTGCCAGCTTTTGCTACATCTAACCTTACAATTCTATTAAATGCATGGGGGTCATATCAATGATTTTAACAAGAGGAGACTATTACTCAGCATATAGGTAGCACTGACTCCCATACCTACTACCTTACAATGTATCTACTACCTTACCCAATGAGCCCATTTCCTCCTTTTATTGTTATTTCTTTCCCTTTAATAGGAATTTCCATGTACTTAAAAGCTATTAAATTTCATCTTGCTGTAACATTTCAAATCCATTTTCAAAATTATCAGTCATGTTGTAATATCCTTCAGTGCACAGGCAGATGGAAAACTATAATGACCATAAAAACTTTCCTTTTTCTGTCAAATTGCAAACAAAAATGAGAAGACTAATTCAGGCAGTGGAGAAACTTGGACACTATAATTCCTTCAGGTGTAAGTGCATCTGTTTTAGGTTCCAAAAATCTAATAAAATCCCATGCATACAGGGCTGGTTAAACATTCAAAAAACAATTAGTGAAATTCATCACATCGACAGTCTAAAAAAAAAAAGATGCAGAAAAAGCATTTGACAAAATCTAACACCCATTTGTGACAAAAACTCTTAGCAAAATAGGAATATAGAGGAACCTCTTCAATTTGATAAAGGACATCTACAAAAAACGTACGGCTAATATCATACTTAATGGTGAAAAACTAGAAGCTCTCCAAATAAGATCAGGAACAAGGCAACAATGCCTGCTCTCATCACTCCTTTTCAACACTGTACTGGAAGTCCTGGCTAATGCAATAAGACAAGAAAAGGAAATTAAAACTATACAGATTGGGAAGGAAGAAACAAAACTGTATTTGTTCATAAGTGACAAGATCGTCTCTGCAGAAAATCCAAAAGAATCAACTAAGTAAGTCCTGGAACTAATAAGCAATGATAGCAAGGTTGCAGCATACAAAGTTAATATATAAAGTCAATCATCTTCCTATATACAGCAATGAACAAGTGGAATTTGAAACTAAAAACACAATACCATTTAAATTAAAATCCCATAAAATGAAATACTGAGGTAGAAATCTAACAAAATACATACAAGATCTACATGAGGAAAACTATAAAACTCTGATGAACGAAATCAAAGAAGAACTAAATAAATAGAGAGCTATTTCATGTTCATGGACAGGAAGACTCAATATTGTCAAGACATCAGTTCTTCCCAACTTGATGTACAGACTCAATGCAATCCCAATTAAAATCCAAGAATAGCCAACATAACACTGAAGGAGAAGAACAAAGTTGGAGGACTGATGCTACCTGACTTCAAGACTTACCATAAAGCTACACTAGTCAAGACAGTGTGGTATTGGCAAAAGAATAGACAAATAGGTTGGTGGAACAGGATAGAGCCCAGAAACAGACTCACATAAATAAAGTCCACTTATCTTTGACAAAGGAGGAAAGGCAATACAATGGAACAAAAGATAGACTTTTCAACAAATGGTACTAGAAAAACTGAAAATCCATATGCAAAGAAATGAATCTAGATAGAGACCTTACACCCTTCAAACAATTAACTCAAAATGGATCACAAATCTAATTGTGAAACACAAAACTATAAAACTAATAGAAGATAACACAGGGAAAAGGCCTGTTTAGACACAACACCAAAGGCACAAGCCACAGAAGAAAGAATTGATAAGCTGGACTTCATCAGAATTAAAAACTTAAGCTCTGTGAAAGACTGTCAAGAGAATGAGAAGACAAGCCACAGACTGGGAGAAAATATTTGCAAAAGACAAAATTGATGGAGGACTGTTGTCCAAAATATACGGAGAAATCTTAAAACTCTGCAAGAAGAACACAAACAACCTGATTTAAAAAATGGGCAAAATATCTCAACACAAACCTCACCAAAGACAGACAGATGGCAAACAGGCATATGAAAAACTGCTCCACATCATATGTAGTCAGGGAAATGTAAATTAAAACAGCAATGAGGTACCATTACTCACTTATCAGAACGGTCAAAATCTGGAACACTGACAACACCAAATGCTAATGAGGATATGGAGCAACAGAAACTCCCAGTGCCGGTGGGAATGCAAAATGCTACAGCTACTTTGGAACGCAGTTTGGTGATTTCTTAAAAAACTAAACATACTCTTATCATATGATCCAGCAATCACACTCTTTGGTATTTACTCAAAAGAGTTGAAAACTTATGTCCACAGAAAAACCTGCACAAAGATGTTCAGAGAAACTTTATTTATAATTGCCAAAACTTGGAAGCAAGCAAGATGTTCTCCAGTAAGTGAATAAATAAACTGTGGTCCATCCTGACAATGGAATACTATTCAGCACTAAAAAGAAATGAGCTGTCAAGCTATGAGAAGGCACGCAGAAACCTTAAATTCATATGACTAAGTGAAAGAAGCCAATCTGAGAAAGCTACATCCTGTATGATTCCAAGAATATGACATTCTGGAAAAAGCAAAACTATAGAGATAGTAAAAAAGATCAGCAGTTGCTAGGGGTTGGGGGAAGGAGGGATGAATGGGCGGAGCACAGACGATTTTTAGGGCAGTGAAACTCTTTTGTTTGAAACTATAATGGTGGATACATGTCATTAAACATTTGTCCAAACCCACAGAATGTACATCACCAAGAGTAAACCCTAATGAAAATTGTGGACTTTGAGTGATTATGATGTGTCAACATAGGCTCATCAACTGAAACAAATATACTCTTCTGGTGGGAGATGTTGATAATGGAGAAAGGCATGCATGTGTAGGGGCAGGGGTAATATGGGAAATCTCTGCACCTTCTTCTCAATTTTGCTGTGAACCTAAAAGTGCACTAAAAAATAAAAGTCTTTTAAAAAAATTAATAAAATTGTTTTTTCTCCAATCTTCTCTCTCATTTTCCTATCAATTTACTTCAACGATTAATCTCTCATTTTATGAATCAGTATATATCATCAATACGCTTGGGGTCTTAACCTCATTGAAACCCTGGCCACATAAATGTATATGAACAAACCCGTGTCTAACATCGATTGAGGTTGGTAGACACCATATGTTCTTTTTTTTCTTTTCTTCTTTTTAACATATTACGAAAAATTTCTAGACCTAATATTGAGATAATGACACAACTTTCTCACCAGATGCAAGAACTGGAATCTAAGACAGTCACCAGACCAAAGTTTAGTATAATCCAAATTCAAGTATTACTTTGTTCATAAATAGAAACAAAGGGAGATTGGACAAAGCAGGACAGATCCCTCACATGGCTGAAGGAAAGGGAAGAAATAAACTAACAATGATGCTGTATTTTAAGGTAAAACTGTCATCGATGAAGACAGCCATGCCACCAACAGTAGGGCTTTTGTGGTTCCTTGTCCAGCAAGTGATTATCAGCTGACGAAGACTCATTAGAAATTAAGTCAAACTTCACGCTTAGCCTCTCTAATGATTTTAACTGTTACATTTAGATTTTACCTGTTGGGTTTTGAACACAGATACACTTAAAAGTTTAGCAGAATTTCACCACAGAAATTACTCTAAGATTGACAATAAGAATTACAGTGTCACAAAAATCAGGGCTTCACTTTTAAGGTGAGACTGTCCTATCCTTTTGGTGATATTTTCTAGGATCGATCTTTGAATTAAATAACTTCCAGTAACATAATGACCCTAGGGTATCATATACATATTTTTTACTTTAACACTATTTTTAAAAATATTCTCCCATGCATTTATTTTGCATGGCAGCTAGCATCTACTGGAGTCAATAGTTGTAAATTTATTCCTCCTGAAGAATATTACAGAAGTGGGAGCCTAAGGAATATTTTTCTTCTATGAAAAACTCTTAGGAACTTTTCTAACAACTCTTTACATGAAAATTATCAATCAATTAGATCATAACAGTGAAAAGGAAAATGTACTCAATGTCACATGGAAGTAAAGTCAACAGTTTGTGTTGCATGCATCCACTAAGACGTCCATCACCTCCATTCCAGTTCAGTGCCTGCGTGTGGTTCCCCGTTCCTCCCACCAGCTCTGCTTCTGGGAAACAAGGCCAGGCAACCAAGGGAAAGTAGGTCTGCATGTGCCAGGTGCTTTCAATTTATCTTGTTTATTTTTATTTATTTATTTATTTATTTGAGGAAGATTAGCCCTGAGCTAACATCTGCTGCCAATCCTCCTCTTTTTGCTGAGGAAAACTGGCCCTGAGCCAACATCCATGCCCATCTTCCTCTACTTTATATGTGGGACGCCTGCCACAGCATGGCTTGCCAAGCGGTGTGGAGGTCCGCACCCGAGATCTGAACCGGCAAACCCCAGGCCGCTGAAGCAGAATGTGCAAACTTAACCACTTCACCACCGGGCCAGCCCTTATCTTATTTATTTTTACAACAGAATTATTTTTCTTTTTCATGGATAAAGAAGTTGAGGTTCAGAGAAATTCAGTAACTTGCCCAATAACCTAAAACTACCAACAGTGAAACCATGATTGAAACACAGGTTTACCTTGTGTTAGACCCTGGGCCCCTCCTAGCACAGGTGGCCTCCTTAGGTCAGTGCCAACAAAGAAGGTCAAAAGGAGCTGTACTTGGACCTTATGGGAAAAGCCAAGGGACAATAAAAGAAGAAAAAGTGAAGCAAAGCAATAGGAAAGATTACAGGGTGCAGATTCTTCATTCCAAATTAACTAAAGCCCAGCGCAGAGGCCTTTCCTGGCACCACTCTGAACACGTAATCCTATTCCGACTCGGCCTCAACTGTGTGCCTAGGCATAATGGGAATATGAAGGGCCTTGTTAAACAAGAGAGTCAGGGACGTCAGAATGTCTACAAGGTCAGTTTTGGGGACGGCAGGCTCTTCCCATTCCTTTAATGGAGGGCATGGTTAATATAATACTTGACCATGGCATTTAGAATACTGCCTCACCCTCAGTAAACATCAGCTAACAGAATAGATGAATGAATGAAATGAGTGAATGGGGTGTGATAAGGAGAGTGGCAGAGAGCCAGAAATTGCTGTCCTTTATTTCCACCTGGGGTTTTCTTTCACAAATGGAACTGGCATTGGCATCCCAGTGAGCTATACAACTCACAGACTGCACGTAAGATCCTTTGGAGCTGCAGGGACTATGACGTTTTTTCCTGTCTCCCCAGCACTCAACAAATATTGCTCAATGAGTGAATGAGTGAATAAACCGAGGATATAGGTATGAAGGACTGGGCATTTTCTTTTACATGGATGAAGTCATGTTCCCAACTGAGATTCCCCATAAGATTAGGAAAGGTGGTGAGACCTAGGAATCCTCCATGAGCTTAGGATGGAAGCTTAGGAAAATCTTCTGCAGTACAAAGTATCCAAGAATGACAGCTGGACCTGAGTATGGATGTGCTGGTGACAGCCAACCTATAAAACTTAGTGAAACTGCAAAATGACAGAGAGAATTTGCCAAACAAGCAGCTAGTGGGAGGGAATAACTTTCCAATAAGTAGAGAACATTTGGCATGAACCAAAGATCAGAATGACCTAAAATGTCAGCATAGTGGAGCAGCAGGAGGTGCTTCTCCCCATCAAAGGAGATGAGCTTTAAAATGGGAGGGTGCATAGTGCCTCACACGTGGTGACTTTCGATAAATTATTATGGAAAATATGGCAAAGGAAGAAAAAGACGGACAGAGGGAAAGAGGGAGAGAGGGAGGGAAGGACAGATGAATGCCCCAAATTTGCCTAGTCTGGGGTTTTCTTTACTACTCCTTTCAAGAAGCTTTGGTTCTGGGTTCCCCAAGGGTCTCGTTATGAGGCAGTGGTCTTACCCAGGGAGCATTTCCATGGCAGTTCTGGAAGCCGGGGTAGAAAAACTACAGTGGAGCATCCTCGGGACCCTGAGGTAACAAGCTCTTAGTGGACCCGACTTCTCCTCCCTAGCTTCTTATGCCATATTCCTAAGGTCCCTGTGTTTTCCTTCATAGCACTCTCAAATGTCATTTAATGTCATTAGAAGTTTAGTATCCATCTCTCCTACCAGATTCAAAGTCCTTAAGGGCACAAGCCTGTTTTGCTAAATCCTGTATTCCCAGGAGCTAAGTCTCAGGATTTAGGAAAGTGCTCAACGTACATTTGTTAAATAAATGAATAAATTACCTTAAGAGTTTCTAAGCATTATTTTACGGTCTGATCAGAAAGATAAAAGGCATTTTTGGTGTTTTTAAGTGAATAAACAAGCACCATATATCATCCCATGTCTATATCATATGTATTCTATGGGAAAACTGATTTCAAGAAATCTGGCAGTTTTAAAACATAGGACATTATTCTGGTAGAAGGGATACATGAGGTTCCATATTTCAGCCTGTAATTCTAAAGGTTAGTTTGGTCCAACCTCTTCATTTTACAAAAGAATAAACTGGGCCTCTCTTGAGGAGGCAGTCCAGGATCCCTTAACCTAAGTGCAAATACAGCCTTCTGAAGCGTGGCGTGGATGGCATCATCTGGGTAGCGCTGTTTACTGACAGCTCAGGCCAACGGCAGATGGACGTGCTTATAAAGGTGCTGGGCGCTTGCCTCCTTGACACCCAGAGAATATATAATACATGAACTTAATTGTGTTTTGGGTCATTCTTACAGAGTGACGTCCTCAAGTCTGCAACACTAAATGGCCCAAGACAGCTATGTTCTTTGAATTCCTTATATTCTTATTAGAGTCATACTGGAAGGGTCTCATTTTCTGTCAGGTTATTAAATTGTCACTTTTTACTGTTTTCATCTTGTCTACCTCAAAAATTTATTTGCTGTTTTAATCTTCGGTGGGCTTAGAAATACGTTAACCAAGCTGTTTCAAGGGCACATAATTATAGTGAATCAACTCCAGGCGAAGAAAGCTGAAGGGCACGGCCAGTGAATATGTACTTTAGTTCCTGGACATTTTGGCATTTATTTTGGCTTCTCAGATGTCTTTTTGACTTACTTTTTAGCTCTTGGTTGTCATCCAGAAAAGCGAGACTGCCAGAAAAAGCCTGTTTGTTATTGGAGTCGGTGGGAGAAATGGCATCAAAATGCAGATCCTTGAGAGAACACTAAATGTTCTCTGAAAAATTCAGCTTATCTTAGCAAATAATGTATTTTTAAAAATTCATAACGTAGGTTTCTATATAATGCTTCAATCATCCTTTACTTTTATGTAATGCTCTGTAATTTATAGACATGAATATTATTTCAACAGGTTTTCAATGAACATTTTTGATATCGACAAAAATATAATTATTTGCCGCCTTTTACCAACAGGAAAACTGCAAGTGGAAAGTTCATGTGACAAGCCCTACAAGGACAAAGCTAGTAAGTGGCAGGCATGGGACTCACTCTCCAGTCTCTTGAATCCCAGGACTCTCCTGCCACTCTAAGGACACAGGTTTGATAATGTGAATGAGCGGGGCAGAGCTAGTCTACAAAGGTAAAAACAACAACAAAAAGCTAAGAAGTGTGTACTTGTTGAATTTCAGACAATCATTACTTCAGCACTTTCCCTAATGCCTATTTCTAAACAAAGAAACGTTTTCAACAAAATCTGTCCCATTTAAACATTTTAAAAGCATTTAAATATTTTCTGCACATCTTAGCTTCTCAGCCTAGTATTTGTCTGGCCTATTTAATCCTCAAATTTAAAAGGAAAAGTCAAATCTACAAGAGTGTTAAGCACCCACCACATAAGCCCCAGGTCAGGCCCCCATCACATCCCTATTTCCTCTGAACTCACCCATGATTGTGAGATCTGAGGCTGAAAAAAGGTAAAAATACTATATTGCCTCCTTCCTGGAAAAAGTCTGAAGCTTTAAGACTTTTAATCACTCATGTGAGTGTGATAAGAACTGATATGAGGGACACCCAGAGTGAGCTCCTCATTCTCCAGAACCATGCCTCTGCCTTCACTAACCAGACCAATGATGCTGCTGGTATTGATTCTTCTGACTTATGTCTTGCTGTCACTAGACCTCCGATTTCAGTATAAAATATTCACTACTCCTAGAAAGATAATACGTTAAATTGCTATCGGCCATTCACACAGCACTGAACACATTTCTAGTCCTCACCTTTGCCACAGCGAACTACCTGCATCTGAGGCTTAGAAACAAGGGGGTTTTAATAAAGCAAAAGGAGAAGGAGATTTTGGAGCACTAGGCAGCCTAAACCAGAGTCAGGCTGACTGAGGGAGCTACAGCGGGTTCCTCAGCACAGAGTTCAGACTGGAGCGAAACAAAGCAGAGGGGAGGGGCGGAGCTCAGGGTGGGGGGCTGCTGAAAGGGAGCAGAATCAGGAAAGTGAAGAATAGAAAGAGAGATCGAAAGGCCACAGGGGAACTTGACAACTAAGGCTGACCATATTCTGGAGAGATTCTAGACGACTGTGAAAGAATAATATTGATAAATTATTCCCAGCGGGTTAAAACACTTTGTTAAAGATTGCCTACTTTACATTCTCAGCACAAATGCTTATTAATGAAACCAGTAATGCGTAAAGATTATTTATTTATGTTTCTCAAACAGAAATGGTATTGTATCAACTCCACTGGGTACGCTTTGTCCAGTTTGATGTCCTAATTAGCAATTCGTAGCATGATTAAATGCTAAATACACAGCTGTGTGAGGCTTCAGCTGGTAGTAACCAGTAGTGCCTAATACTGACTTTTTAAAGAGAAAAACAAAAGTACTCAAATACTGGATATAAAATTTTTGAAGCCCTATTCAGCTGAAAGAAGTGAAATTATCAATATAAGCACTGAATATGTACAACACGTGAATAAAGCTAATAGCTGTGAAGTATTTGTCATCTCTGTTGATGGACTATTTGGACTAGAAAGAAAATAAGTCTAGCCTAAGCAGCTTATTTAGATGAACTCACATACATATTACATGCAATTTCCACTACATCATCATAATTTTAAAAAGACTATTGCTAAGCAAGTCTAGAGGGATAAACTAACTATATTCAAACATTATTATAGGAAGACCATATACTTTTTGAAAAAATGAACTTTTCTGCATTCAACTGAAAATAAGTTGTACATAAACTAGTACATAAATTACTTTTTACCTTTATCTAACTTTATTCCTTACAACATCTAACACTTCTAAATAGTTGAAAACAATGGCGATTTTTCTATCTCCAAAACAGAAAAGTGACCCAAATTACACATCAACATAAATTTCTACCCTTTAAATCTGTAAAGATCTAATAGACAATCCTCATTTGAAGGTTTATTTATGAAGCAAGCTGCTTAAAACTTAGCTGAAACAACTATAAGTTACAAAAACAAAAAAACCCAAATGCATTGTTTGTTAGGCATTGTTAATAGAAAACAGGTTTGTGGGGCCAGCCCTGTGGCTGAGTGGTTAAGTTCGCACGCTCTGCGGCCAGGGTTTCTCTGGTTCGGATCCTGGGCGTGGACCTAGCACTGCTCATCAAGCCATGCTGTGGCAGCAGCCCACGTGGAGGAAGTAGAGGAACCTATAACTAGGATATACAACTACGTACTGGGCGACTTTGGGGAGGGAAAAAAAAAGAGGAAGATTGGCTACAGATGTTAGCTCAGGACCAATCTTCCTCACAAAAAAAAAAGAAAGAAAGAAAACAGGTTTGTGTTAAGTGCCTGAGATGATTGACTGTTCTCAATCTTATATTTCTATTCTACAACTAAGCCAAGTTTTCATGCTTCTAAGCTTTGGCAGCCTAGTGGGTGAATTCCCTCCTTTTTCACTCCTCTATACAGTGTTCAACTAAGTATGAACTTTTTGCCAATGAAATCAAATTAGCAAAGGCTTTAAGCATTTTCCTATAATTTCAATTTTTGCATTTTAGAAGAAAAATATTTTACAAACTCCATTCACAAATTCTCTATCACAGAAAGCCGAAAGACGTCATTTCTAAAGTGAGAAGAAACCAGATCACGCATATGGCTTCATGAGTATTAAAATTCTCTTTAAGATTAAAGTTCAAGAAAATATCCTTCCATAAAAGTGGTAGTTCAATGATATTCCCTGAAAATAATGCATTTTCTGTATTGTGCAAAATAAAACCAAACGCTGGTTTGAATTTTTAATCATAAGTTTTTTTAAAAAGCAGAAACTCTTTATCTTAATACTTTTTCCAAATTTTGCTCATGATTTCCTAGAGAGTCAAAGCGTCACTATCATAGACTGAGAATGGCCCCTTTCCCATCCCTGTCTCTGTCCATCCTTTGCAAACCTCCGCCTCTACGACCACTACTCGACATGCACCTACAGAGATCTGCTTCCCTTTGGTCCTGCCAACATAACTGCACCAGAAATAAGCATTCGTTAAGTCAAGAATATCTAAGTCTGCATTTTAATGTGTGTATGGTGCTCAAAATGTTCTATTTCACACCATCACTGAGTGGAAAAAACTTTAAAAGCCAGTCCCATCCCCAGCCACTGACCCACACACAATTCAGTGATAAAGAAACTGGGGCCCAAAGAGGTAGGCTGACCTCCCCAGGACCAGCTGCAGATCTTGACTATATGCACTGGCCTGGTTCCCAGGGAGGGCTCCTTCCACTCAACCAACAGACTGACGCAGCAGATGCAAGCAGACCGTTAAAGGTGAGCATGAATGCAGTCTTCTGCTACTATTTATTTACTTAGCAACAACCAAAATTGTCCAGTTACAACCAACCACGTGTATATGTCCCCAACTCACACATGGAAACACCCGATTCAGCAGCAACGATGACCAGGGGACCTTCCTTCCTGAAACACTCCTTTACGGATTCTAGACTCCCCTTTTCCTGGTTGTGCTTCACTTCTTAGGTCACGACTTCTCAGAGTTCTTGGAGGCTCTTCGTCCTCGGCCCAGACTCTACAGGATGGAGTGCTGGGGACTCAAACCTAAGTCTTCCTCTCTTCTACGCCTCTCTGTAAGTAATTTCATTTATTCCCACCGCTTTAGTTACATGTTCTGCAAGATCAGCCCCACATCTGAATACCCAGCCCTGGCCTTTCCTCTCAACTCCATGCACACATATTCAAAGGTCAATCTGACCTCTGCACTCAGACATCCACAGGTTTCTGAAATGCAATATGCCCCTGAATGATGATGCATTTTCCCTCAAAACTCTGTTCATCCCTCCGTCAAAACTGACTTTGGGGAGCCATTTTAAACTGGAGTCAGAGCTAACTTTCCAGAGAACTTGTTTTGCCATCTTGAACCTTGGACTGGGCCAAACCTTTGGACTGGGCCAAAATGGTAATTGTTTTACAAGCAATTGTTTGAGAAGTCAGCAGGAGAACGGATATCCTGATCACAGAGACTGAGGATGGTGGACTTTCCGAAGATGGAATCAATAATGAATCAATGTTTAGCCAAGACCAGCTTCTGCCTCCAACTCCAATTAAAATTCTTTGTAATACAATCTACCTTCTTTGCCTTTAAAAGCCCCTGAGATTTACTCCCAGGTGGGACACTAGTTGGGTTTCTACCTGAATCTTTGCTCCCCAAATTGCAATTCTTTGATCCCAAATAAATGTTTGCTTCTTAAACTGGTTTCAGTTTTTCGAAGGTTGACACCTCAGTCTTACCCATCCAGGAAATGCCATCTACTGGTTACTCAAGCAGGAAACCTGGCTGTTTTCTAAGAATCCCCCATCCCCCAACTCCAGCGCAGTTCATTCCACCTCCCAATCCTCCTGGAGTCATCCCTCTGCGCACCCCCTCCACATCCACCAACCCCCCTCTCTCCTGAGCCTCGGCAACATGCACTCAATTGGCCCTGTCTTCTCTCTTCCTCTCCTACAATACTTTTTCCACAAAGCAACCAGAAGGATTCTTTCTAGAAGCAAATCCAATCATGTTTAAACTCATTTAATGACATCCAAACCCCTTATAGTGCATAAGGCCTTCCATGATATGACCTTTGCTCACCTCTCAAAACTCACCTGAGCCCCTTGCCCCAGCCCTTGCCTTCACCTCTTCAGCCTCACTGACATTTCTGGGGTCTTCAAAATGCATGTTCCTTCCCCCCTGGGGATGGGTGTGTCCCCTGCCTGCAGTGCTTTCCTTCCTTAGCTCCACCTTCTCACGGGGTCCTCCTTTGTCACCTGGGAAGACTCTTCTCTATCAGTGCACGCTGTGAATTTCTTTCACAGCATTTCAGCGTTGAAATTATGCGTCTTATTAATTTGTTTACATCTTTATTAATTATTTCTCCCATTAGACTATTAAGCAGGACAAAGAAAGAAACTATGACTTGCACTTAACATTGCTGGCCCAGTGTCTGGTACATATTAGGCTCTCAAGAAACATGTACTGAATATAGAACCAAACGGCCACCTGTCCTTTCTAAGAGTGGCCATCCATCCCTTTCTGGTTTGCAAAACCTTTTCAGTGCCACACACATGAAAAAGGGCTAAAAGGACTTTGCAGTAAAAAAGAAAATGTCAGGCTGGTTTAGCTGTTCCTCACTATGGCCTGAAAACGGTAGTCAGAGAAATTAGTTAGGTTTAAGGTTTTAATAATATTTATCAAGCCACTTGAGCTGCTTTTCACTGATAAAAGCTCTGGAAATTTATACCGTAAAAATAATTTTATCTCATTTTTGCAAAATAAATTGGGCAAGTACATCAGCTTTTACAATTTGACATTAATTTCAAAATATATGCATTAAGGTTCATACTTTGCACTGTGCTGCAGGACCCAGTATGAAAGTGGATGAGATAGAAAAATGGCTGAGCTGGGATGCTGGTTCTCCAAAAGTTCCTGCCATTACTCCTTTCGAAAGGTTTTCAGTCTTTTGGAACGTAGTGAGTTTTCAAAGATCTATGCAAATTTGAACACCATAATTCTCCTGAAAAGCCGCCCTTTTAAAAAGCCACCCGTATGAAATAATCCAATTATAAGTAAATGACCATTTTAATAAGCATTCTTCTCTGAAGGAGATCAATGTTTTAGGAAAAAGGAAGGAGATCAATGTTTTAGGAAAATGTCTCTCACATCTCACAGCACTTTTATCTCTCACAACACTTTCTAGAATGGATGCTCTTTTAACAGACTAATTAACTGACTATATTTATACTGATAGAATCACAATTCTTGAATCTCCTACTAAAAGTGATTCCTGTAACAGTCATCAGTGCTGCTTCACAAAAATCTACCTTGACAGAAAGCCAAAAGAAAATGGTGGAGTTACGTGTATGCCACTCTGGCCCACTCTATGCCCATCCAGTAGCACAATTGTTTCTGATGGTACAAAGGTCTCTTGGGCTGCAATTGCTTCGTGTTCAGGTTTCAAAGAAGAGGCCTTCTACCACAAATACCCAGGGTTCTGGTCTGCATAGTTTTGTCACTTTTATTCTGGGGACTAGTTCCCATCACTGAGCACAGGCAATGGAGGAAAAGCAGGCATTCTGTGTGTCCGTTGCCCCCTCCCCTGCACTCTGTGAAATGATCTCTCATCTGCATGGGGCTAGGAGTTGTTGTCTGTATCTCTGATTTCAGACGGAATAGAAAGCATTCTGGATTAACAAGAGCCTGAAAAACTCTATCCCACTACTTCAATGCCTATTTCTCTTTGGCTATTTGTCCTGTTTTCTTGCTACAAAAATACCCATTACAAAGCAACTCTCTGCCCCAGGCCAACACTAGGCATACTAGGCAGGGACCAGCATTTTGCTTAAGTGCAAGTTCAGGGTTTGCAAACTTAGGACAGAGATGTTTTCAAAGTAAAAAGATAAAGTGGTTCTCACAGCATAAAAGTACTTCCTGAGTAAGCAAGCTGATATAAAGACTGGACACTAAAAAATAACCCCTTTCTCATTTCTTTGTATTTATAATCTAGCAGTAGGTAGTGAGCATTTACAGAATACTATGTATAGAGTATATGACATTCTGCTTGCTACTAAATTTTAGATATTAAGAGTGTAGGTAAAAAAATGTCAGTGTATAACTTCCTAGAATTTTAGAAAATAGGCATTTCTGTAATATGACTTTAAAATCATAGCCTACTTTGATCCAATGCTGTACATTAACCTGAGATAAAATATTTTTAGGTTGTCAAAAAAAAGAGAGAAGAAAATGGGAGAGATGAATGAAATGGGGGAGAAGGGTAGAATGGTATTAGTTCTGAAGACTTTATCTATTATTAACATGGCTGCACACAGACATTCTGTTTAGACCTGTATCTTAAAGCAGGGTTAATAATTCAACAGCACCATATTAATTTCACAAAACAGAATTATAAGGTAATGAGCTCTCCAGATGTACAATGGAATCCAGGGCTTTCCTAGTTCTGGAAAAGTATATACATATATATGTATTTTTATATGTATGTATGTATACACACACACACACACACACGCATTTATGTTGGTACAACTTACATTGAAAATAATTTTATAGAAGAGAGAAAAACCATAATGATCAGAAAAAGAATGATTCTCATACAAAATATATTACATAATGTAATTAAAAGTTATGGATCACACAGACTGAGTCTAAATCAATGGCTCCCAAAGTGTGGCTGGTCCTCAGCCCAGCAGCATCAGCATCTCCATCACCTGGGAGCTTGTGACAAATCAGCAGACCCATCCTAGACCTACTGACTGGCCCAACAATCCATGTTTGAACAAGAATAGCATGAGATTCTGATCTAAACACCACTGAGGAGAGTGAAGGATCGTGCAGAGGATGCGATGGAGCATGCTAGAGAGATACAGGAAGAAGTCGGGATAAACAGCAAGGCTGATGGCTGAGTCTGCACTCTAGATCTTAGAAGAAAATCTTAAACTTTTGTTTTTTGAGGTGTCTACGTTACCTAACCTAAGAAGCTAATTCAGAGGGTCTGAGTGTGGAGGAGAATCTGGGTAGAATCCCTGGCTAGAAGGTAGGCAGGCATTTATTTGCCTAGTTTCCCCAAAGCTCCCTTAGGAATGGGAAGCAGAGAAGGAGAATGCATGGGGTGGCGCCAGCAGGACAGGAGCTGCAGTCCCGCCTCCTCCACTTAAAAGATGAAAAACCACAGACAATTATCACTGCGCCTAAAGAAGTGAGCATCCCAAGTACCACAGAGCTACTGCCTTAAGTCTCTCACCCTTGAGAAGACATACCCATCAGCTTCTGCTCATTTCCTAAGACACTCAGATGGTCTAATGCCCACATATCCCGCTTGTCACTTTCCTTCTACCTCAGTGGGGAAGAGGATGAGGAAAAGAGAAATAAACATCCCCAAGATAGAAGGACAAGCATCAAGTGCCAACCCCAAAGATGAGCAGAGATGAAGCCATAGACACTTCCTCCACATCCCTCTTAGCCCCTGAAACCATTCATCTATTTGCATGTGGAAAATAGCAAGTGATGGTGATTCAGTAACCATCTTCAATAACAAGAGGTACTACAAAGAAGACGAGCAAAGACTACCACACCAGGCGCTGCGCGGCTCTCATATACCAAACCCTCTGAGGTAAACATGGCCGTCCTCATTTTCATGAGGCTGACTCCCTCACCCAAAAGAGTCCTGTTAAGGCCAAGATTAAAAGCCAGGACCATTTGGCTGAAAAAGCCCATGTTTTTCTTCTTTGCTGCTTTGCCACAGGCCCTGGAAAGTTGGTATGAAAAATTCTATAAACAAAACTATGACATAGATAGTTTGTCACTGCCACTGATTCTCCAGAAGCTTATGCTCATTCCATCCTCTCTGTCAAAATCTGCACTAAGGAACAGCTCTGACAAACTCGTTGACAGGAGAGATTTCATAATTTTAAAATTGCAAGTGGAATGAGAGTATTTATGCAGAACAGCATACCAAAAAACTGATGCCAACAGCAATTTAATTAGGAAAATTATCATTTGTAAAAATGATCAGCTAAAAATATTTCCCTTGATATTGCCAGTGTTGAAATTAATATCTAAATGAACAATTCTATAGGGCATCTTAAAGCTTAAATACTTAACAGCAGAAGGGGGAAAGTGTTTAAAAATCATGTCAAATTCTGCAATTTTAACTGTAAACAAGTTTGTTTGAAAATGTGCATGTATTTGGGTCTCCTATCTATCAGGAAATCCTTGTAAGCCCATAATACTTACAGAAGCTACTGATAAGCTACTTAAAACCACAGTGCTGCTTAGAAAATTACCCTATCAGTGAACCGAACAGTAAGCTATCGATGGTTCCAACTGTGCCTGACTTACTTCCTGGATAGACTCACCTAGCAAGGTAATCTGGTTTCTTACTACAAAATATAGACAAAATAGATGATCAAGCTACAAAATTTTCACAAGAAACATCTGCAACAACATTTTATATTAATGAGTTCTCATAGGAAATCTATTATCTCTGACAAATATTATGCTATGCTGAAGATTTAAGCTCAGAATTAGTAATTAGAATTAAATCATTAGTCTCTTCCAAACATCATAGTTCGCACTTTTCTGACCCCCACATAGCTACCAATCTATAGTAGTACTATATAAATGAAGACATTCTAAAAAATGATTTGTGAGTGATGGTATCCAAAATATGGAACCAACTATAAAGGATATATATTTTGATTAAGCGATACCTATTTAAAAGCAGACATTTTAATCAACACAGTACAATAGTTACAATACCACCTCTAGCTTCACATTTTATGAGATCACATAACTTATATGTAACATCTTATTAAATGGATGGAATTTTCCACATCAGCTGCAATCCTGGATCAAGTCTTTCATCCCCGCAAGGACTCTGGTCTGTATCTCAGCCTGGACACTTCATTCATTATTGGGGAAATCAGCTTTTCATTACCATATGTAGTAGTACATAATGGCTTCCAGGTGAATCAAAGAATATGGAATACAGAAAGCCATTGTTTTGTTTATTGGTTTTACTCTTCTCATCCTGATCTGCTGACAAGTGGGTAATCTAAGGAATCTGTCCCTCAATGTCTCCAAGACCTTTCTCTGTGAGGGAGTTCAGGCAAATAACAAACAATAAGTAGCTCATGACCCTGTCCTTGGTCTCGTGCTCTTTCTTATCTCTGTTTATCTCTTATCTTATCTGTACCTCTCCCCAGGACTATGTTTCCCTAAATTAAAAATGTCTCTATAACCGATGAAAGGAAGACGCCCTCAATACTCCTAGCCCGGCAACAGGGCACCTCCGAGGTGCTGTACCACCTCTCATCCTTCAAGACAGCAAGAGCTGGCCTGGCTTGCACGACTCCCTGGTTCACATGCATATTTGGAACAGAGTAGAGACCATTTAGTTCCATAAGGTGCGGTGATGCCTTTCTCAATATCACTAACATCAGATAGCTGTTCTAATTCATTAAAATAACTTAGCCTAGAATGTTTGGATGCTTAATGGCTGGGATAGTATGTAGACATAATTTGGAATAGACAGATAATGGTTATAATAGCAACAACATTGTTGTACTAGCTGAATCACCTATTTTTGGGGGCAACTAGTAACTATTCCTAGTTAACTTTAAACATTTATTGAGTGCCTATCATTTCCAGGTACTCAGGGTACAAAGATGAATAAGTAGGGTATCCACCCTTTGAGGTATCCACACTGTAGTTAGGGAGAGGGCCATGTGAAAATCAAATAGTTAAGGTACAATCTGTTAGTTGCAATTACAGTTCTGGGCTGTAGAAGCTGAAAAGTGGCAGAAATCAAGTGCCTGGCATGGCCAAACCGCTTCAGCCAATGGAAAATCATCTAGAAAATATCACCTGAAACGTGTTAATTTTTTAATAATCAATAGATGCCCTAAGTAAATGTACTATTCTTCAGTGGTATTATAATCACCTCTTAATAAAACTACTAAAAGCTATAATCACTTCCTATTAGCTGTTATTATCTCATTCACGTTTAATACTTAAAGGACCTAATCAAATAGGGATCTGTTTACAGACCTTCTTCCTGGCAAAAGCAGACCATTTTTCCTTTTTTAAAATTTGCATTCATGTTCTTTACCACCCTGCAATGATAGAGCAAATAAGCCCCTATACAGATGTGATCCAACCCACACCTCTTCCCTTTAATCCACATATTTTAAGGACTCCTCCTGTAGGCAGCCAGGTAGTAAATAATGTGAGAAGTTAGGCACACTGTTAACATGAATTTTAAAATGATTCCATTATCAAGGCACACAAATCCTTCACTCTACTCGAATACACTTTGTAATCAAAAGCACTTGCATCGGGCTGACCTCTATTAGTAAATCTCTAAAGCACTGAGTAAGGGTCCGAATGGTTTAATTCAACTCTCACATTAAGTCCCTACAATCTCTGCGATATCAAATAAAGATGAGAGAAATTGTTGCCTCTGCATAGTTTTGTACACATTATATAAATGTGTAAATGAGTAAAATGAGTGACAAGGGATGCAGGCATCTTGACAAAATATCTAATCAATAGTAAAACAATCCACATTTCACTTGGCTGTGCCACAAACTATGTGGCCTTGGACGAGACAATCAAGTCTTTGAATCTCCTATGTGACAAATGGACAGACTATTTTTTGTATTTTGAGGGGGAAAAAATAAACTAAATAAATGGAACTGAACTGGATGCTCTCTAGAGTTACTGTAGGCTCAAAGATTACGGAAGCTTCTAAAAAATGTCTTTTAGGAATTTTCTCTACCTTTTCATCTCAAGCTGTAAAATGAAATCCCACTGTCAAATCATTTCCAGACATCTGGAAATCCTAATCCATTCCCAGGGGAAGATACTAAGGCAGTTAACCATTAAGCTGTTATTGGTGAATCACACGTTCTAAGCGGCCACTTGCTGGGCCCTATTTAGTGTCACAACCACGACCTGTAAATAATAGAGGCATTTGAGAAACTCATTAACTTTTAGAACCCTACGCAACAGTTTATCATATCAGACAGATCTACTAGAGAAATCCCAATAGGAATTCATGTGTTCCTAGGCATAGAAAACCTCACCAGGGAAGGAAGATCTGAAAGAAAAAGACACATCATTCTTCAAAATACTCTCTATTGAAGAACTTGGTAAATGGTACACTGAAATGAAAACAGCCCTCCACACTTACAACCTAACAGACTTTCAATGATAATAATACACTTATCCAGGTCCACATACAGCCAAGCACATGCCCTGTGTGCATGTTTCTGTGTGTGTGTCCTAACTAATTGGCACAGCCAAAGCGATTATTGTAAATAAAAGGCACGTTTTCAAAGGAATCATCACAAAAACCCCAAATAGGAAAAAAGAACAGGGAAGCCCACAAAGTAGGTCAAGCCAGTGTCAAACTAGAAATCACAGCAAATCAGTAAACATTTTGAGTAATAACCTTATTTGAAGTTCCAAAAACCACTCAAAAGATGCTTGTAAAGTAAAACAAAATCGTGAGACTAATAGACAGAGGGACCCATGGGGGAAAAGATAAGCTCGAGTTATAGGGGAAAAAAGAAACATTCTCACACGTAATGTATCTTAACAAAGGGTATAGTATAGAAAACAATGCATAAAATATTATTCTGTGCTTATGCTATGTAGTCCAAGTCACTGCAACTCAAGAAAAACGTGCAGGCATTGAAGGGAAAAAACGGCAATCAGAAGGTTGCTTTTCATCATTGGTTCCTTCTTCAATCAGGTGACTGAAGAAAGGACACAGCACCCAAACAGCAGGAGCAGACAGCAGGCAGTGCTCTGGCTGGGATAAGGTGAGGAGGAGCGGCAACACGGCTGACCTGTGTAACCTTATGGAGATGCAGTTACAGAAAAGACAGGCTTGCTTACCCAGTCTTTTAGAAGCTGCCTCTGAAATCCTTTGGGAAGGGGAGAAATACATCACACAGTGACTCTGGCAGAGAATACTTAAGGGTTCAAAATGGGCTTGGATAAATTCATGAATGGTTGAGATGAACTGAGATTAATCCCCATCCTGTGCAGCTGGTGTTGAGAGAACACCTGCCCGCAGAGCCTCCACCAGTGGAATCTATTTGAAATGGACCAAAGACCTGGCAAGTTCTATTTTTTCACGTTACATGAGAAATATCAAGGTATTATTGATTAAATAGACTTCTAATGGTCGTATTAGGAAAGTCTACATGTTGTGGATTTCAATCACAATACTTCCCCATGAGAAAATTCTGCCCAGTCATTGTCCTTATCTGGTACCTCTACGAGAAAATCTGGATTTACTCTTCATCAAAGCCCTGAGAGATTTCTTAAGATGTAATGACCAGAACTAGAAATGAAAAATTTAACAGAGTTGCTTTGAGTGGCTATTTTCAGAATTTTAAGGGTAGAAAGAATTCCAATAGAGAAAATCATAGAACGGGCCCTACACTTCCCAGCAAACACCATCAGACATTGAGATTCAATCCAGACTGAACCTGAGGTTAGAAAACCCACGGCAACAACAGATACACAAGTGCGCCTCCTGTGAGTCTGAGACACCGAATAAAACCAAACCAGGATGGAGAACAGAACACAGGGATACGCTGACAACTCAACCAGCAAGAAGAATTTAGGTTTGCCTTAGGGACTGGACGGGCTATGTTAAAGAGCAACTAATTCCATCTTTGAAATGAAATCACAATGGGGTATGATTTCTTTAAAACAACGACATTTGCTCACTAACTTAAAATTAGTTGGCTCTCTAGTTTGATGGAAGTTATTACCTCATTTTTATAGTTGGACACAAACTGTCCAGTCGTTATGGCCAGGGAAGGAACAGTCTCCACTCACGCGGTTTCTACTTCTCTGAGTTCACTGAACCTAATCTAGACGTAGAGACCTGTGATGCTGCTACCTGGGAGAACAGAGGGACCTCTGTTTAATTAAAAGCAAAATCACTTACACTCACTCACTTTAACTATCTAATTGCATTCTTCTCACATGCTATAGGTATTACTTAACCAAAAATCTATTTCCCAGCCAGTCCATTGACTGTATGGCAGAGCAGCCTGTCAGCATTACAGAAATGCTCACAGCAGGAACGTGTTCCAGAGGAGTGGCGCGTCCACAAATAAAGGGACCTTGGTAGGCTCTGTTTCTTAACCACTCTTTAAAGTAGCATTCATTATCCAACAATAACCAATCTTCTCTCTTCTAAAAATCAAAACTGACAAATTGACCTTTATATTCAGAAAAGATTACCAAGTTCAGCAAACCTTACTTCTGGTAGCGGGCTGGCCGGCTTGGTCAGGATTCCTCCCACATAAACAACGTTAGGCAGAGTGGGTCTTGGAAACTCCAGGGCTATATCAGTACACAGCATCCACAGGCTGGACCCGTGGACCAAATCGTACATGGACTTCTCCGGCAGCAGGTTGTACTTCTGCATTATCCTTTCGTATTTGGGAAGAACCAGAAAGCTGACCCCTAATCTGGAAATGAGGTAAACGCCGGTATTTTTCATCCTTTGCAGCAAGTTCATGTGGTCTGTGAGGAGTGAGTTAAACTCTGGGACGTAAGCTAAGGGGGCCGGAGCACCCACCTCAGCAGGATACCAAAGGCCAGTTGAAAATACAGCATATTTAACTCCTAAAAGGTGAGCTATCACAAATCCACACATGTCATTAGGGTCCACCAAGAGCAGGTCAAACTTTTCCTTTTTCAGACCCTGAATCAGGGCTCGGTTGCCAACCATCATGTCACAGTTCTTAGTATAGTGATCCAGTATGTCAAACAGCTCGATTGCTGTCAATCTCCCAGAGAAAATATTCCGCATTTTGGACTGCAGGAAAGCATCCGAGGTGCTACTGTTAAAGATCCCTGGGTAGCGCTGGAGGCTGTAATGATTAGACGGCGCGATGTCTCTGCCTTCGGAGAGCAGGAACACCGTTTGGTGGCCTCGCTCGTGCAAGGCCGAGGCGAGCGTCTTGAAAATGTACATATGGCTTTCAAACATTATTGGCGGCACGATGATGATTTTGGCAGCCTTCGCTATGCCGACAGCACTCCACAGGAGCATGAAATACGCAGTGTAAGACTTCATCGCTGAAATGACAACCAGAAAGCTACTTAGAACAGAATGCGATCTTTACCATTCAAATCACAGAGACTTTTTTTCAAAGTGTCCAATGATCTAAGACTTTAAAGATCACCTTAAAAAATTATCTCAATGTTTATTCTAATTACCTCTTTATTTCTGAAAGATAATTTTTTAAAGCACAGAATTCACAGTAAAGCTGACATAAACTGAAATATATTTTAAACATATCGGTGTTGCAGCACACAATTAAATCACTAATAAAGAATTTTTTAAAATTTGAAATAAAACTCCTATAAGATTGAAAGACAAAAGATCTCTCTTCTTTGAATAATAGCTATGAGATATCTGTGAAACATGTGTTTATCTTTTAATTGAACATCAATGTTAAGCCTAGGAAGAAGAGCCAAGAGTTCTGATTTCTAGGTATAGCAACATGTGTATCTCTTTTTAAATAATTTTATCACAGCAGCTACATTCCCAATTATGACCAAAGCATATCAAATAAAGATGACGTCTTAGAAAACAATTCTTTCAAGTAGCAGTTCTACAGAAAGAACATTTTTCAACAGGAAAAATGATCTTTAATGTGAATTTCTCCCTTATCTAAATACCCTTGAGTATCTTCGCAGCGTCTATTTACGCAATTTCTATCAGCTTGCTGATTCATTTCAGGGCATCATGTAGAAGAGAAGCTTCTAATAGCAAAGTTCAAGAGGGTTAACCGGATCTCAGTAAATGCTTATGGAAGAAGAGACTGATGAAGGGTGCAGCCCAGACCACACTCCTGTGTCGTGCCTACAACTTGGGCGCAAATGGCGAGTCAGATGATGGCTGATCTCCTCACAGCTGGCGCTTCTCTTACCCTTTCATGTTAACAGACCACGTGCAATAGTTAGAGCCATCCTCTACTCTTTTTTAGAAATAAGTACGCTACCCACGGGGTCTGTAAAGTGTGGAAACTCCCCCACCCTACCCAACACAATTTTGACTTAGACTCTAAGTTAGCCTCCACATACAGATCTAAATAAGAATTATCCACGCAAACTGGACACTTTTACGTCAAAGGACTCAAAATACATTTATATGCACATCACCAAATCAGGATCTATTTTTACTCATATCCTACATTAACCATCCTTCTTGTACAAATTCCCACCATCTAAATGCAGTTTTAACAAATATACCTTCTCAACATTCAAAAACTTCAAGCAACCTAAAAAAAAAAAAAAGAAATCAATAGCAGGCAAATGATAGATTCTTCCAATATCAAGGTTAAACTATAAAGGACATTATCTTTACAGGAGCTTTCTCCCTCTCTCCCTCCAAGGAAATTTTCAAACTATTTCTGGATGAGTTGACACTATACCATTAAGCATAAACAGAAGTAGGGGCCGGCCCTGTGGTGTGGTGGTTGAGTTTGGCATGCTCTGCTTCGGTGGTCTGGGTTTGCAGGTTCGGATCCCAGGCACAAACCTATACCACTCGTCAGCCACAGTGAGGAAGTGACCCACATGCAAAATAGAGGAAGACTGGCACAGATGTTAGCTCAAGGCTAATCTTCCTCAAGCAAAAATAGAGGAAAATTGGCAACAGATGTTAGCTCAGGACAAATCTTCCTCAGCAAAAAGTAAAAAAAAGAAACAGAAGTAATGCACATTATAAACATATATAAGCCTATGTTAAATGTTGACGAAATTAACATGAAGGCTTTAAAAAAACAAATTTGGAGGAAACACTGACGTTTCTACAGCAATCAAGTAAGTTTATGCATTAATCACAAAGTCAGTAAAGGAAGAGAATGAGGTGGCCACTCTTGGAGAAAACTGTGCAGGCCTTTATTCTACTGTACTGTCTCTCCAATGGGTGTTTCTGGTGTAGCCTTCTTCCAACACCAGGGAAGAAAAAAATTGAGGCTTTTAAGCAGATGTTATTAATTTCAGGGATGAGATTTATGCAAAAACAGTTATTTCAGCAGCTACTGCTCACTGCTGTGATTAACACTGCCCGCCACTGTTTGCATGTCCAAGAAGATATATGGAATGATGGACCAAAGGTGGGCAGCCGCTCTCCCGCCTGTGTTTTGCATCTAGCTGAGCAGACAGTGAGCACGCTCAGTTGGCTCAGCTACAGTTAACACTATTACTTTATCCATCACAAATAGCTTAGAAATAAAACAAACAATAATAGCAGGGAAAGAAATCCTTTCACTGTGTTTATTTTATTCTTCCTTTTTTTATTTTAATATTTTATTTCAGTAATTCCTACAAAATAAGAAATTGCACAAAATGGTTTTTTTGAGGCAAAACTACCCATGTTCTAGGACAGCACCATCCAATAGCCTTTCTGTGGTAATGAAAATGGTCTATATCCTCACTGTCCAATATGGCAGCCTCCTCTGGGCAGCTGCAACGTGGTGTGACTGAGGAAGGGAATTTTAAATTTTATTTAATTTAGTCACATGTGGCTAAAATAATTTTGTACTCATGGCTACCATCCTAAAATGAGGTTAGAAACAGTACATAGATTCTGTACATATAGATTCTAAATAACTTCAAAAATACCAACATTCATGTGGCAAAATGTCTTCTAAAAATGATGTCTACTATATCTTCATATGTCTCAAGCAAAAATACTGATTATCAACAAATAAGCAGCATTTGCACAAGCATGTAATTCTGCTGTTCTAAAACAAAATCGATTATGAAGGACCATGAGAGCACTTTAATTTCATAAACATCATTGTGGTGCATAAGAATGACTAACACAACCATCAACAAACAGTGAGATTCTTGCTAGTTGAGAATCATCAGAGTATGTCTACTGATAAGCTGGACTTCATTTATAATAAGAACTTCTGCTCTGAGAAAGATAACGCCAAGAGCATGAGAAGACAAGCAACAGATTGGGAGAAAATATTTGCAAAAGACATATCTGATAAAGGACTGTTAGCCAAAATATATAAAGAACTCTTAAAACTCAACAATAAGAAAACAAACAGCCTGATTTAAAAATGGACTAAAGAGGGGCTGGCCCCGTGGCCTAGTGGTTAAGTTCGCGCTCTCCGCTGCAGGCGGCCCAGTGTTTCGTTGGTTTGAATCCTGGGCGTGGACATGGCACTGCTCATCAAACCACGCTGAGGCAGCGTCCCACATGCCACAACTAGAAGGACCCACAACGAAGAATATACAACTATGGACTGGGGGGCTTTGGGGAGAAAAAGGAAAAAATAAAATCTTTAAAAAAAAATGGACTAAAGACCTTAATAGATCCCTCATCAAAGATGTACAGATGGCAAATAAGGATATGAAAAAAGCCTCCACATCATCTGTCATCAGGGAAGTGCAAATTAAAACAACGATGAGATAACTACTACACACCTACTACAATGGCCAAAATCCAGAATATTGACACCACCAAATGCTGGAGAGGATATGGAGCCACAGGACTCTCATTCATCGCCGGTGGGAATACAAAATGGTACAGCCACTTTGGGAGACAGTTCGGTGGTTTCTTGCAAAACTAAACATACTCTTACCATATGATCCAGCCATTGTGCTCCTTGGTATTTACCAAGAGTAGCTGAAAACTTTTGTCCACATAAAAACCTGCACACAGATATTTAGAGCAGCTTTATTCATAACTGCCAAAACTTGGAAGTAACCAAGACATCCTCTAGCAAGTGAATGGAAAAATAAACTGGGGTCCATCCAGATAATGGAGTATTATTCAGTGCTAAAAAACAGATGAGCTATCAAGGCATGAAAAGATGAGGAAACTTAAATGCATATTGCTAAGTGAAAGAAGCCAATCTGAAAAGGCTACATACTGTATGATTCCAACCACATGACATTTTGGGAAAGGCAAAACAGGGAGACAGTAAAAATATTGGTGGTTTCCAGGGGTTGCAGGAGAGGGAGGGATGAACAGGTGGAGCAGAGAGGATTTTAGGGCAGTGAAACTATTCTGTAAGACGTGCAATGTCATTATACATTTGTCCAAACCCACAGAATATACAACACCAAGAGTGAACCCTAATGTAAAGTATGGACTATGGGAGACAATGTGTCGATGCAGGTTCATCAGTCATAACAAATGTACCACTGTGGTGCAAGATGTTGACAGTGGAGGAAGGTGTGCATATGTGGTGGCAAGGGGTATATGCGAATTCTGCACTTTCTGCTCAATTTTGCTGTGAACATAAAACTGCTCTAAAAAATAAAGTTGATTAATTTAAGAAAAAAATTTTAAGCAACCTGAAAAAAACCCTTAAATTAATGGAGAAAAAATAATAAAAAAAAGGATGTGGATGTACCAAATGCACTATAAACAAAATTAAATGGAAAATATCTTAGAAAAACAACATGCTTACAACATACACAATATACACACATATTAGACATACATACATAATAGACATTTAATTTCCATAAGCATTTTCATGAAGTGATTCTTTAGGGAAGGATTATATTGTTACTAATTCCAAGCCTTTGGAGATATGTTAAATTCCCAAAAAACTGGAGACTGGTTAAATAAATCATCATCCATTCATACAATGCAGCCAGTAAAATAATCTTGCCAAAGAATATTTAATGGCATAGAAAGATATTCAAGATTTACTAATGACTGAAAATTCGGTTACTAAACTAGACATACAGCATGTACTATTTGTAAAAGATATCTATGTATACATACAAAGGAACGATAAGGACCAAAAGGGCAGTGTTTTTGTCTGAATAGTGCAAACTATAAAGGATTTTAATTTTTTCTACAATGGACATAGCTACTCTTCTCTTAATAAAATTAATAAGTATCATTTTTAAATAACATGTGATAAAAAAGATCTCATTCACAATAACAATAAAGTAGATAAAATACCCTTAAAATTAACTAAAAAGGCGGGGCCAGCCCAGGGGCGTAGCAGTTAAGTTCACACACTCCACTTCAGCGGCCCATGCCTCACAGGTTCCGATCTCAGGCACAGACCTATACACTGCTTATCAAGCCATGCTGTGGCAGGTGCCCCACATATAAAATGGAAGAAGACGGGCATGGATGTTAGCTCAGGGTCAGTCTTCCTCAGCAAAAAAGAGGAGGATTGGCGGCAGATGTTAGCTCAGGGCTAATCTTCCTGAAAAAACAAAAAATTAACTAAAAAGGATATTTGTTGGCTATGCTAAGTATAGCAAGCCTTTCCCTGAAGATATATGCATAGAAATAACACTAACTGTATAGCAATATTGTACTATTTTAATGGAAGACGATATTCCAAAAAAGCCAATCCTTCTGATATTATAAATAGACTGAACAAATTCCTCTCAAAATCCTACTGGACGGTTTATTTTGTTTTGCTTGGAATTTTACCAAATTATACCCATGTTCATTTGTTAGAATAAGCAAAGAAGAGAGAATACACTTTTGAAAAAGAAACAGTAATGACTTGGGACAGCAAGGTAAATATTAAAACATATTCTAAAAAACACTCTGGAACTAGCCCAAGAATCCTAGTTCAAATCAGTAAATGAGAGTAGGTAGGCTGTAAGAATTTCCTGAATAAATATGAACATAATATGGGATGAAGGAAATACCGTAAGTAGATGAGGAAGGAACAACATATTTGATATGAAGTATTACAAATTGGCTTTATATTTGAGAAACAAGATCACTAAATTATTTACCTTAGACATTTCCCAAAGTAAATCAGATCAAATAGTGTTCAAAAAAATTCCTAAATAAAGCCATTAAAAGTGTTGAGCTTTAACTGATCTCTGGAAAGAGAAAAAAATTCTGAGCATAAAGCGAAAAAAAAAAGCTACTATTACAAATATCACTAGATTGAATACATAATCATTAAATACTTTTGGAATGTGTAAAACATCTGGAGCAGAGGTTTCCAGTCCAAGATGGCTGACTGAATGCAAGTGTTCTACTCCTTTCCTCCCAAAGCTCCTTTGGAAGTTACAGCAAAGAATAGAAAACGGAAAAAGACCTAAAGTCTCTGAGGACGGGTGTGAGGAGACGGGGTGTGAGCAGGGCCACAGTCATCAGTGGAAGGGGTTTTTGACAAATTTGTAGAAAATGAATGCTAAGAATGGCTTATTGAGGAATAAAAGTGACTGGAGGAAGTCAGGACCCAGGACACACAGAGGAGAAGCCCCCCGCAGAGATGAAAAGTGCTTCCAGAACAGCCGAGAGCATAAATGGACAAGTGGATGTGTCAGGAGGGCAGTAGCGGGAGGTAGGAGGAAACCAAGGGGAGGATCTCTCGAAAGAGGAGCCCCGCCAGTTTTCCCTCTACCACAGCTCCCTTCACTCCCACAGGGCAAAGCAGGGGCGGGCGCATTTACCCCCAAAAGAAAAATGCAGATCAGTTCTCTAGATAAAGTGGACAGTCCGCCCGAAGAGGGATTAGAACTGACAACTCAGGGTAAAACCCTCCTAATGTTGGTAAATGGCAGGTGCACATGGCTCGCCATCTGTGCATCCTGGAGACACTGGTCATGAATGTGTCACACCCACCCCCGCACAGTTCGAACTCACCCTCCCAGCCAGTCCCAGGGAGCTTAAAACTCACTGAATGACTGAACAAATGAAAAACCAGATTTTACTTTCATAAAATTAGCAAGGATGCCATTTTTAATGATAATGCTCCGCCCTTGCAAAGGTATACCATAGTCTTAAGCAGTTAATGAAAATGTAAATGGATAAAAGGTTCTGAAAAACAAGTGGCACACTATTTTACATTTATGAGACTACTCTAAATCAGAAATGCCAACGCGTATGTACAAAGATGTTCCCTGAATTCACTTCCACCAACAAACAGCCAGAAACCACAAAGAATCCAGCAGTAGAGGCTCAATCAAATTATAGTACATTTTACAATGGAATATTACAGAACCACCAAAAACCACGTTTTAAAAAAATTTTAGTATGAGAAAATGCTCATAACACTAAGAAAGCAAGAAACAAAATTATATATATAACATACATACAAGTATACATAAAATGACTAAAATGAAAACAAAGTAAATATCAAACTTTTATCTGTAGTAAATTTGGATTGTAAAATTAAGTGATTTTGTTTTCTTTTCTTATTTATATATTTCTGGATTTTTGAATTTATCTACCAAAAATACATAATATCTATAACATACTCATTGAATTTACACACCCCTTGAGCTGGAGCCTTCCTCTCACTCTCCCTTGGGAGTCCAGTGCCGTAGAACATCGTCTCTATTTGCTGGGCTCCACTTATCCCCCCAACGATTACAGTCTGCACTGACTCCACCACAACTCTGCCCCAACGCTCACCATCAAGGGCACCACATACCTCCTCGTGTTCACACGAATGCCCTTTCTCCCAGCACTTACCTGACGGGACTTCTCTCTAACACTAGACACTACGGATCCCCTCCTCCTCCAAACTCTCCCTTGGCTTTTGAGATGCTACTGCTACTTGACTGCACCCCACTGCCAGAGTATCGAAGAACATCCAACATTCAAATTTTTATTTTCATGATTTTCATTTTCAAATTTCATTTTTCACATCAGCCCACCCTTTCTTCTTTACATTAAAAATTATTTCTATGCCTGCATTCAAGACAAGAAACAATGCCAGTTTTAGTAAGTGTGCCCATCCCTCACCAGAGGAAAGCCACTCAACATTTCAGTGTGAATTAATTTGGGTAAAACAACAAGCAAATCAGGTGGTGCTTTACTTAAATGTTGCATATCCAAGACACTCATTTCCAAGCCAAAGGAAGGGTTGTAAACCCTCAGAGGAGCAGAAAAGCAAGTACAGGGGTCGGCCTGGTGACGGAGTGGTTAAGTTCGCGTGCTCCACTGCAGCAGCCCAGGGTTTCGCCGGTTCGAACCAACATAGCACGGCTCGTTAGGCCGCATTGAGGTGGCGTCCCACATGCCACAACTAGAAGGACTCACAACTAAAAATACACAACTATGTACCGGGGGGGGTGGGGGGGGGCGGTTTGGGGAAATAAAGCAGAAAAAAAAAAAGAAAGAAGAGCAATTAGATTAGCTGTATTCTTGCTGCTCCTAAACATGGATAAAATTTGACACAAGAACACCCCAATATACTACTGAGACTTTTTTAAAGATGAAAAATAGACTATATGAATCTCTTATTTTTCCCATTTTCTCAAACAAGAGTCTAAAATACCAGAGTCTAACACCATATTAGACCTCTTACTTTAAAATGCTATTTCCATCTACTTATTAAAAAAGAAATTAGGGGGATCACCTTTGGCCACCACTTGAAAGAATCGTTCCTCTGGCTTTTCCTATTTGGGGTTAGATCATTAATTACTCTGAAGTGGAAAGCACAGAAGAGGATGAACTATATAGGGGGAAAAAATGACAAGCATATAAACTACAGGAAAAAATTTAGGTTTTGACCACCTACCATCCTGGCAGCTCAGCAATTTATAGTCTATCAATTTAAACAAGAACTAAAGTGTTTTCACATTAAAGGAAAAACAAAATAAGGCCTAATGGGAAATTTAAAATTGTGTCTGTACATGGTGAATTGGGTTATTTAGAAAACTGAAGTGGATGATTTAGTCCCCAAAGCAGATTACGTAGATTGGCAAGGCAAACAGCTGAAATTCTTAAGACTTTTAAGTTTCCCTGGCATTTAGTATTACGTGGACTGAAATAACATGAAAAAGTGTATCAATCATAACTGCCGCCTGAGGTCAACCTCAGTACCACATGAAATACTGTTAGAGTAATTTCATCTTTCTTCAGAGCACCTTCTGTAAGGAAGCCTTGTAAGTAAAACAAAAAATAAATCCAGCAAAGTAAACACTAATCGAGCATCATTTCTAGTGCTTTTAAATTTTTAAATTTTAAATATATATAAATTTTAAAAATCCATTTTTCTGTATCCCTTTAGTGCAACTTAACCTCCAAAAGGGTAGAGATTTTAGTAAAAGATCTTAACTCTTTTATTCTCATTGCCTAATCATGTGGTAAATGCTCAATAAAGATGTACTGAATGAGTGACTGTGACTGTGATTTTGAGCCAGGATATGTGGTTGGACCAAAGGCACCTCCACTAACGGCCCTATATTTTTTCCTTTAATTTTAAATGAATAAACTTGTAATTACACCAATTGCTTTGCTTCTGAACAAAATTCTAAATCCAAAGCTTCTACCCAAGGCACTGAAGTTAGTTACACATCTCGATGGCAGAGAAAACCTCTGGGGTGATGGGTACTGCAGTCAGGGGGACAAAAGGAGAAGTCAAAGTACAGATTTTATTACTTTTTCTTAATCTAGGGGTCTTTTTTCATCTTATTTGTTAACTTCTTACATATTCACAGCAATGTTGTAAATAACCAAGAAAATTACCATTATATTAAGTAACAAGCCTATGAAAGGCAGCTGAAATTTGTTGCCACACATAAGCATGTCAGATGCAGCTGTGGCATATCTTTTACTTCTTTTCTAGTATCGGAATCCTGTTAGCTTGGCTCACAGCCAAAAATACTACCACCATTTCCCAGCCTCTCGAGGAGTAGTTTTAGCCATATAAGTGAGTTCTAGTAAACAGGCACGGGATGGAAGCAGAAGTGATATGTGCAATTTCTAATTTATGCCCTTGGAGATTTCACCTTCCTGCTGGATGGAATGAGGACGTGGTAATGATTAACATCCTGGACCATGCAGAGAGAAGTATAAACCAGGCAAGGTGTAATAACAAAGATACTTGAGCAGACACTGTGGAACCAGAATATCAGCCCTGCCCACTCATGTCCATTGTGACCATTATCTGTGGCGAGGCAACTAAAGTACCTTTTCGAAGCCACTGTTATACTGAGTCTCTGTTTCCAGCACTAGGGTCATCAACCATCCTGGTTTGCCCAGAACTGAGGGGTTTCCCAGGATAGGGGACTTTCAATGCTAAAACCAGGAAAGTCCTGGGCAAACCAGAATGAGCTAGTCACCCTATAGCTCAGATCTACATTTTAACACAAAACTATCAGTACACAGCAGCTCTTGAAAGAGCAGTATTATGCACCATGTCCTTCCCTGCATCACAGGCTCTATGGGCATTATCTAATTTACAGAGAGACCATACAAAGGCAAAAATAGTTGTTCCCATTTTACAGATAAAGGAGAATAAGACTGAGGATGAGAACTTGAGAAAGATCTAGCTAGCATCTAGGACATTGCAGAGTTTTGTACTCATTTTTAATCCACTTTTATCCCACCATGTGAAGAGAGGAAGAAAATAAAGCTGAAAAAACATATTGTCACTGAGGGAAAATTAGGGGGAAACTCAGCTTTATTGCTACAGGGCTGTTAAATAGCCCAGGTTTAAATATTTAGCTTTCATGGGTAGGCACTATCTTGTGTTCTGAAGTTAATTATGACTGTCTGTTTGTAAATAAACTACGAAAGCAAAGAGTCCCCTAAGTTCATACTGTGAAATGGGAACATCTTGCCTTGGGGTGGGGGGGCAGGGAGAGAGAATTTAGAAGGCCACTTGCTATTGGCACATGCTCCCCCACCACACAAAAAGTGATGATCTGGCAATAGTCTGGCATCTTTAATTAATTAAGAGTGCAACCTGGGGGAAAACACTAGATTGGGAGTAGAACAACTCAAGCTGGCTGTTGACGGTTAATAAATAAGGACAGGTAACTCTCAGATTTTCAAAGTCTGACATTTTACCAAATTAATGATTTTGGTTCATTCAGAAAAATTAAAGAAACTTATTTATTTGTATGGTAGTGCATAGTTTAACTACAGAAATACAACTGGAATATGCTGAATGCAAAGGAAGAAATTTGGTTCCATTTCACAAATTTAATAAAAGAAATTAATCCAAAGCTGCTTGTCAAAAGTTTTTAGTCAAAATTTCTAACACAGGCAATTTTGCTTTTTATTTTATTTTATTGGGCTAATAACAAAATCGTTTGAAAGGGCATGATGGAAAATATTCTATTATTAATCTTATATTCCCTATAGCAACATGTCACCTTACAGAAAATACGGCACATAAATTTCTAGCAGTACCACACAAGCAGGTCTTTCTTTATATACACAAAGTACTGAAAGGAATAAACCACTGGCGATACCATTCAAAAACTTCAATTCTGCACCGGGGACTCTGATGAGCGCCAAGGGGCACACAAAACCCTCCTCTCGAAACAGAGGTTATAAAGAATTTTTGTTGTTGTCGTTTTTTGCTGTGTTGCTGTCGCAGCATTCCAAGCCAGCTGCACTCACCACTTTCCTACCCCACCAGTATCTGCAGTTGTCTCTTTTCAGACATCTACAGTACAGGTGGTGAAGCTGTAAGGAGAAACGCAATGCTGCTCGCTCATCAGTGACAGCCCGCCCGGGCCCACCTGGGGCACTTCTCCGAAAGCATCAGGTGGGAAGGGAAGATAAAAACAAGAAAATAGAGAGGAAAGACAAATAGGATAATATGGATACCAACAGACATTGCATTCAGGACCTTGTATATAATATATATCCAATTAAGGCTTGATGATGGTGACTAAATTTAACCATATTACACACACAAATTTAATCACCTAATGGTTCTCAAACGTTCATATCCAAAAGAATCCCCCGGGGTGCCTAGTGAAAATGCAGATTCCAGCATCTCTTCACACAGGCTGTTATGAAATCTGGGGAGAAACCCCCAAATCTGCATTTTTAATAAGCAGCAGGAGATTTTGATGCAAATCAACCACCAAGCGGAAAGACAAGGATCTAATAATTCTTACGTGCAATGAGAGAAATATGTGACGCCACAGACATATGGATCTGAAACATAAAGACCTGAGTTAAATTCCAGTTGTCCCGGGGATTCGGAAAAGCCTAACGCCCAGCTCCAGATCCTGAGAAACTCAGAAGAAACAAAGCACTTGCAACCTCCCAGGAGCACATGCATATAGTTTTAGTAATTTATAAGGACGTGGCAGTACCTTTCCATTTTCACTCAGTTCAATACTACACATTCAGCTTTCCTGTTATCACTTCATTACACAAATTATATGATAATTTGAAATATTGGTATATTAGTAAAGTACTATCAATGTCACTTTAGACAGATAATTTAAATAAACGTCAATGTGTATTTAAAATTTTGGTTTTTTGCATATGTGTCATATTTGAGTAACCTAAGACTGTCTTTTCAGGTAGCTCACATTTCAAGTTGTTTACATTATGAAAATAATATTGTAAATGACCCTACAATGAAGTCCCTATAATGAAAGGAAACATAAAGATATATATGGCATGTAACTATGAATCTCAAAATCTGTAATTTAGGCCAAGTTATTTACTTTCTCTGCACCTACTTTCCTTCACCTGTCAGGTGAGGCTATTAAATTAGGTGGTTCTAAAGATCCCTTACAATTCTAAAACTTATCTGAAAAATGAGTTTAGGAATAGGTTTAACAAGATTGGTATGATTTGGTTCATAAAAGTAGTTAAGATCAGATCAATGGATGCTAAGGCAAAAAAATGAAATTCATCCTGATTTTAAACATTATGTCACAGAGAATCTTTAATGTGAAGACAAATTTCATAAGGATACTGTTAAAATGCAAATTCTGATTTATCTGCATTTCGTCTGGTGTGGGGTCCCAAACTATTTATTTCTAACAAGCTCTCTGGTACTGTGGGATGCTGCCTGTGCACGGACTGCACCTGAGTAAGCGAGGATTTAGAGTAAAGCCAAGGGGTAGAATTAAGATAATAAAACAGGATCGATAACACGGTCAGCCAGTCAACAATACCAATAACTTAGTGGAAAACAAATTATTTTTTGATCATACATAGACAAGACAATTTGCTTAAAACAACGAAAGGTTCTGATGGATCTAACATACAATTTTTTTAAGGGATTGATATGCGGCAGGTGAGCCAATCTTTGAACATATGGCTATTTTCCAGTGGCTCTCAACTCTGACTGCACATTATAATCACCTCGGGAGCTTGTAAAAATTAGACATGCCTGAAAACCTGCCACCCCCAACCTAGATCAATTAGACATTTTGGGGATGAGGCTCAGGTCTTAGCATATTTTGCTTTTTTTAATGATTCCCAGGTGATTATAATATTGAGCACCACTGAGCTACACTGACAAAGTCACAGCAAAATACACAGAAGTAAACAACGATTCCAACCCATTTTGTTGTTGTTATTGTTTTTTAATAAATTGAGGAACTATGTGCGTGTGTGTGTCTGAACTAAGAATACTTGACTATGCCTACATAATCAATTAGTAAATAAAATACATCATAAGTTTAGGTTATAAAAACCAACCAGGAAAGTGTTAACCAGGAAAGCATTTTTAAATCTAAACTGAATTTATCTTTTGTCCCTAAAATGATCAGAAATTTTTTTCATCACATGATAAAATTGAACTGACTGTATTTCGTATCACAGATTAGTGGTTCTCAAACTTCTCATGCATCAGAATCACGTGGAGAGCTTGTTAACACAGACTGTTGGGCCTGCCCTCACAGTCTGAGACTCTATAGATCTGAGATGGGTACAAGAATTTGCATTTCTAACAAATTCCCATGTGATGCTGATGCTGCTGGTCCAGGGACCATTTTGAGAATCACTGATAAAGTTTGCAATTTTAAAAAAAGGAATTTTCTTTTTTAATACAGAAAATAGTAGTATTAAAATACTTTCAATCTATATCACATACCCAGTTTAAAAAAAATGTGTGTGTATATATATACACACACATACATCCCCTAAAAGAATAAGGTGTGGGTTTCTTTTCCTGCAACTCCTCAAGACCAACTTGGTACCAGTTATTTCCATGCATCCACATCATAGGATAAACATTCAGCAAACAATAAGGAAGTTCTTTGTTTGGATTCTGATCTCATCCTCAAACAAATGAGAAAAGTTTCATCAATCACATAACTGAGATTGTATGAAGTTTTAAGTTCTGATAGATATTATGCTTTCTTTAAAAAACTGATGCTTGATTAAAATGCTTTTTTAATGTTTAATGTTTAATGATGCTTTTTTAAAACGTTTTGTTACAACTTTTTATAACTTTCTTTCATTGGGATTTTAATTAGTGGAATGCCACAGTGAATATGGAGGAAATTCAGATTAAATTTTCACCTTCTCCCACAGTGAGACAAATTCACATGTGGGGAAAACAGCTTTCAATACATCATTACTGAGAGATTCTTAAGGCTTCAGAAATGTACCAGAATCACAAAAAACCATGGGATTCTTTCCCCTACTTAAAAATATCCTTTCTTTAATATCACTAGCCTAAGTGGATTTTTAACATTATCTACATTAACATTATTAAGAGTTACAAAATAAATTCCCATGTGATGTCTTAAACTTGTTTTAGGACCAAGAATGTCTGGCCCAATATAAGCAAAAAACAAATCAAACAAAAAACAAAATTCCGGATATTTCCCCATTCAATTGGTTGGAAGTTCTCAAGAGTGAACAAATAACAAACTTCTCCACTGTTGTCTCATAAAATGCCAGGGTAATAACCAAGAGGAGGGGGTTATGGAGTATTGGCTATATTATTCCCCAGAAGAGAAAGATTTTGGCAGTGTCTGCAGAAAGGCAGAATGCATCTTCCTGATGCTCCCTTACAGACAGGTAAAAATGTAGTTGTGTCTTCTAAGCATCTAGGACCATACCTGATATTCAGCACAATGAAGCAAGTTCAGAGAAGTCTTCCATATATCATTGCCATTGTTACTAGTCTTGCAAGGATAATATAAATATACTTAATATGTTTGTTATGAAATGATACCAAATATTTTTTAAAATATGTATTTTCATCTAAAAAATAAATCAGAATCCCAACTTAAAAACTAAAGGTAACTGAGTCCAAGCCCTCCCATTTGAAGAGAAAGGGACAAGGTCTCTGCAGGGTGGTTGCCTAGCATCGCCTGACTGGTTGGTAGTTACTCATTGGCAGGGTCGGAACTATCACTCAGGTTTCCTGGGTCCTAATCCAGTCTCTTACCTGAACCATATAAAGACTCTCCAAAGATGCCACTGCCATATGTCAGATAACAGATCGACTTTTTCTTTAATTCTGGAATACACAAATCAAAATAGCTGTCTTCCAAAAGCCTTAATAAACTTTAAAGCCTTAAAACTTTATACGTAAAACCTCTAAATTTTATACGAGATGAAAAAAAAAACACCGTGTATTTTGGTTCTAAGGCAGAAGAGTTCTATCATATAATAGGCTGCTTGTCGAATGAATGGCTGAATTAATTCTTATTGTTACAGATGCTCACTATACAGACTTCCAGGAATTCAACATATCTGATTCAAAATGTCTTCCCTTCCATGCCGTTTTGGGCAGAGCAGTATGAGCAGGAATAGGAACAGGACTGCATTTAAGTACTATCCAAATGATAAGCTGAAGGATTTTTAGTGGGAAAAATCATAGTGAGAAAGCATAAAGCACTTAAGACCCACCTAGAGGCTGGACAACTAGTATAGAGGATGATTTGAATAAAATGACCAGATGGACAGACCCCTATCCCCGACTCACACTTCTACTCACATCCTTCTTCCCCACATTTGTAAGCCCATCACTAGGATCCCCCCTCTGAATTCCCCACCCAAGGCAGGGACATTCTCTCCAGAAGGGCAGACAGGTATAAGAGGAGAAAAAGAAAGAAAGAAAAGAGTGGGACAGCAAAAAGAGGGAGCAGGACAGCCAGAGGAGTGTGTTTCTGCATTCTGGGCACAGTTTAGAAATTTGAACAAAAAGTACATTCCAAAGCTTATGCTCACACAAGGTCTAACTGATCAAAATCACACAGTTACCTCTAAATGCTCTCAAGAATTATTTAAAACTGGCAAGTATCATCAGACATCACTTCTTCCACTTCTTAATAATCTTACCTAACCTGTTTATTTCTTCTCTTTTTTTTTTTTCTGGAGAGATTCCTTAAAATGTACTCTTATTCCTGTTCCCACTCCGACTGCCCTGCCCAGAGGAGACGGAAGGGGAGACATTGGGAACCAGAGAACTCCGGCAATCACCAAAGGAGGAAACAAGCATAGAAGAGGGACATAAAGAACTCTGCCTGGGTTGGTGCTTTGAATTAATTGTTATAAAAGGTCTTTGAGGGAGGGGTGGGGGGGAGCATGGGGAAAGGGGAAAAGGGGCAATTTGAATGCTTCCTAAGTCAGATCTTCCTGACGTGTGAATTCATTCTTCTCTCCATCTGGGGTCTCATGACATCAGGCATACTTATATTCAAACATAAGTGCAAAATAAAAAACGAATATAAATTTTATAATTAAGAGTTCAAAGGACCTATAATATGAACTTTCTATAGATCAAACATTTTTGTCTGTTTTGACTAAAGTATACAGCAGTCTATATAGGACATTTCATTTAAAGACAAAATAAGGGAACATTTCAAGTTTGAATGCTGCAGTTTTGGAGGAAAAAAAAGGAAGAAAGCATCAATATTCATACAGAAAATTAGGGAACTTACCTCCCTCACTGCCTTATGAGTCACTAAAGGCATCATTCAATTATGTTTGAATATCTTTTTTTTTTCTGCTTTATCTCCCCAACCCCCCTCCCACCGTACATAGTTGTATATCTTAGTTGCAAGTCCTTCCAGTTGTGGGATGTGGGACGCCGCCTCAACATGGGCTGACGAGCGGTGCCATGTCCGCACCCAGGATCTGAACCCTGGGCTGCCACAGCGGAGCATGCGAGCTTAACCACTCGGCGACGGAGCCGGCCCCTATGTTTGAATATCTTATCTCTGATCAGCATGTTGTCCAAGGCACTATTGGGAAACTAGGCGAGAGTCCACCCTCTAAGAGCAGCAGACTCTCCTGAGAGGGAGAAGTAACACAATTACGTGTTAAAGGATCATCAACATTTGTAAGAAGGAAAGTCAAAAAAAAGAAAGAGACCAGGAAGGAATAGTCTGAGGTGGGACTAACCATGAGTGTCAAAACCCTGAAGGATGAGTATTTGAAAATCCAGAGGACAATTCAGGTGGGGAATGTCCTGAAGCAAAGGCCTCAAGGGATACATGGGACTGATCAATGGAACGCTGCTGGGGAGCACCAGGAAATAAACCAGGGTGATCTGAATGCAGCTGGGCAATAAAGAGCCCTGAAAGCCAGGATTTCCCATGTGAAAATGAATGGCACAGGCATGGAGGCGAATGGATCCCAACTGAGGGATGGAGAGGGGAAGGGATCAAAGGCCAAGGGAACAGTGAAAGAGTCATCGGTGCGGTCCTGAAGTGAAAGGGACCACACAGAGAACAGAAGGTGGATGGAAATCTCAACATGCGCAAGGTCTTCATGAAGAAGACAGTGATAGAATTAGAGACCAGACTGAATATCATGGACAAAGGCGAAGGTGGACTCCAAAATAGCAACAAAGTCTAGGCCTGAAGCCAGCCCTGCTGGTCCGGCGGGTAAGATCCCGCGCTCTCACCATCATGGCCTGGGGTTGGTTTCCCAGTGACTGTGGCAGCTGCATGTTGCTGTGATGCTGAAAGCTATCCGTGGGTATTTCAAATACCATCAAGGTCACCCATGAAAAAACTGGCCATGAAAACCCTATGAAGAGCAGCAGACCGCTGTGTGATAAAGTGCTGGAAGGGGAGAGGATGGCACTCTGCTGTCCACAGGGTCACTAAGGGTTGGAATCCATTCACCAGCACTAACAACTATGCCTGAAGACTGACACAGGTAGGTCAGACCTGAGTTTGGAAGTCGAGCTGGGAACTCTAGGTCTTGAGAGAGTACCTAGGAAGTTAGAGCTAGAACTACATCTATTTATATATAAAAGTCCATCCCATGAGCATGAATAACCATTCCAGAGGGTAAGGGGAAGGGCATCTCAACAAGTGGAAAGGAGTGTGTGGTGAGGAGTAAAGAGAGACTATGCAGAGTCATTGCAGTGGGGTCAAGGTTTCGGCAGGCAGGGAGCGCACCGCCCTAGGCAAGAAGCTGGGTTTTAAGGTGAAATCCCGGAGTCTGTCCTGGTGACCTCCGGAAGTTACTTAAGAGCTCTGCATCCCCAACTCATGGTTTGCAAACTGTGACTACCCACTGGACAGTGCTCAGGGGCAGAACGAGGATAAAATGATGGGATGTATGAGAAGGGATTTGCAAACTACAAAAAGGCTGCATGAATGTTAGCATTTTACTATTGTTCAAGGGAATTGAGTCTTTCCAAGGTAAAGCTAGTGTCAGAGACGGCAATTACAACATCTTCCACCAATATCCCTAGTAAAGATCAGCCCTGACCCGGCCGGGTGTTCCCCACTTTGGATGTTGAAGACCACAGGCGTTTGCTTGTTTCAATTAAACTCATTCTCAGATCAATAGCAGTTTCCTGCTCTAGGCACCCAGCTTACACAAAGCCCAGACAGGACACTGAAACACCTGTCCTTTCCCTCTTGTGTTTTTTTTCCTCCACTATTGTTTTTCCTTTCTCTCTCTCCACCTTGTTCTAATTCCCTATTTCTTATTTACTTCTTCCTCTTCCCCTCACTCTCACTTTACCTCCCTTAAGATATTTTCTCACAAATGCCTCCAGACTATTTTCGAAACCAGGAGAAAACAGAAACAGTGATTAGCATTAATATTCCTCAAAATAGTTTCACCCTTGACCTTATCCACAAATTTCACTGGCCCCCCCTCCTTTTAAATAGACAGGCAAACCTGTCGGACTAGTTTTCCGCTAAGCCCTGCTCTCTTGATTGGCTGGTGAATACAGATGAACAGCAGGGACAGGAGCACACATGCAAAAGCCATGTAAAGCACAAGGGCCTTCTTCGCGGGAGAACCCACAGCCACCGAGGGCCTGCAGGGCCTGCTGTCACTGCCCAGTCCTAGAGCCACTCCTCCACTCCTTAAAGCAGGAAGGCAACACCACTGAATCATTCACCCCATCGCTTGGGGAAAAAAACTCTTCCTATGAGGCATTCTCTTCCAAAGTAAGGGATATTATGAGGAGGATGAGGTACAGAGTCAGATTAAGCCCTTACCTTAAGTTCAGAAGTTTAAGAAATTCTGGTGGATGCAACAATACTCAAAATGCGGTACAGAGGTGGGCCCAGGTTTTGCTGTTGTTGTTGTTGTTGTGTGTGTGCTTAAGCAGAGCAGGAAAATCTGACTTTGCAAAACAGATCAATCAAAATAGGATTCTTTATAGAAAGATTCACTTTGATATCGCTTTAAATAGAAAAGTCTCGGGGTACATTTAAAATATGATATGCTTTAAAACTATTGTCCACTTTGTTTTTTTACCGTAAAGTATTTCAAACATACAGAATAGTATAAAGATTAATATAACAAACATCTGTATACCCATCACCCGTATTTAAAAAGTGTTAAAATTTTGCCGTATTTTCTTCAGGTGTTTTGAAAATTTTAAATTCTCTAATTATGATTATTTATAATTTATAAAAACTGAATTTTTATACAACTTTTCAGGCAAGTTAGAAAATTCAGGATATTATAGAAAATACAGCATATTGGTACATCTGATTCTACTTTCTTTTTAAAAAATTTTCAAATTAATGGGAACATATTGAAACTAAAACGCTTCACTTGGAGGAAAATCAGCCCCATGGCGATTACTTATTCAAGAAAGTTACAGCCAATGTAATAGCTAAAAAATTGTGACTCGATGTCTTAAAAATATTTCAAGTAATAAATTTCTTCAAAAAAGAATAGAAAAGTGAAAAATAATTTTACAGCAATATTCCAAAATCGAGCCAATATTTACCAAATCATTATAAGGTAAATTTATTTAGTGAACTAGAGTATCTGCAGATGCATTTCTGTTATCGAAATCAAGTCAAGGGAAACTGATTATACCTTCAAAATAAAACCAATATAGTGATTATTTCAATTATTAACAATTCAGATACATAGCACAAAGCTATGAGCAAAACACACAGTGTCTCTGAAATGCTCCTAACTACACATTCTTTCCATTGAGTCCAAATGTTTTAATACTCACACAAATTTCCAGCCAGAAAGTAGAAACTGACCTAGGCGGTCCTAAATACCCTGCCGAAATTCAGAAATCCAAAGGTTCCATTTTTGTTGGGCTCTGCACCCCTAAATGCTCACCTAAGTGTGGCACCCGTGTCTACGTCAGTTTCAACCTGGCATTTGTCATCTCTGTCAGGGACTGCTGAGCAGGGACAGAATACAGTCTAAGACTGAGCTGCTGAATCACAACACGGACCCCTCAGAAGCCCCAAGTGAAAATCACGTGCCTGGGTGAAAATCACGTGCACAGACCACCAGGCTCTGCAGGAACGGGACCACCGCACACGGTGTGGGAGTCAGCCCATGGTCACAGAGCACTGCAACTCAACTCCACAACAGAGAGGGCCTGACAACAAAAAGAGTGGCCAGAGAACTTCAGGTAAAGAACATCATCAACGACGAAAACTACAGGAATAATGGATTTCAGTTCACCTTAAAAATAACGAACATCTAATTTCATTTTACTCAAAAAACAATTACTGGGTGTCCTAAAAACTATGTACTGCTCTAAGTACTATATAAACAAACGATAAGTGGTGAATAACAATAAGTATGTATTGAAACAGACATAATAATTTGAACTAAAATAAAATAATAGATATTACTTATAATCAATTAACCACCAATATTCCTTGCAACCAAGTAGTCAACAATATGCACTATGCTCAATTGTTGATTGCTTCCCAAACCAGTTCATATACGTAAACATTTTATCAAAATACCCACTAATCATAGGGGGAAAAAATTCATATACATATTAAAATAGAAATCTAATTTTAGATGTGTGTCTCTAATACCAAGCATTACTTCATCCAAATAGAGAACATTCTAAGGAAAAAAGTAGGTATTTTTAAATATTACTATAGGACTGTCAATTAAAAAAAAGTCTACGAATCAGTCCTTCCTCTATTACACAGGTTATAACTGCTTTCCATAGCGTTGATTTTTAAGACCTCAAAAGAAATGGAAGTGCCTTCTGAATCATCAAATATTTATATTTTGTTCAGTTGTAATATCACCTATGTTTCTCTTTTCAGATTCGTTTAAAATGAATCAACTTTGTCCTTATTAGATTATCTAAGAAACTAGAACTCACAATACCAAGAATCCTTTAAACAAGACATTAAAAATTGGATTTGAGGGCCGGCCCAGTGGCGCGGTGGTTAAGTTCGCATGTTCCACTTTGGTGGCCTGGGGTTCATCGGTTCGGATCCCGGTGCGGACATGGCACGGCTTGGCACACCATGCTGTGCTGGGCATCCCACATATAAAGTGGAGAAAGACGAGCACCGATGTTAGCTCAAGGCCAGTCTTCCTCAGCAAAAAGAGGAGGATTGGCAGTAGTTGGCTCAGGGCTAATCTTCCTCAAAAAAAAAAATTTGATTTGATTACCAGATGCTTCTAAAGGATGAGGGTTTTGCTAAGGACCCCTCCAGGCTGTGGAAGCCTGGCTGGTGCTGAGGAACCTGCCATCTCCCCAGGCTCTCCATGCAACTCATCCCTCTCTGTTCAATGGCTCTCTGCTCTCTTCAAAACTGTCAAATGCCCCTATTCCACTGGCTTCTTCCCCAAAGCCTATAAATGTGATCAAGTTTTCATCTTAAGTCTATCTTTTAATCATTCTCCCTAAACCCTGAGAGCAAGTAGTGCTGAGAGCAATACTCTCCACAGACCTCACCAACCACTGGATAAATCCAAGTTGTGCTTTTCATAAAAACAGCTAGCATTTATGGAACACAAACCAGTAACCTTCTGGGCACCGCGCGTGACAGACTTTGTCTCCTTTGATCCTCAGAGTAGCCCTAGGAGGCAGGCACTATGATCCTCATTTTGCAATGACGAAAGGGCACTAAACTCTGGGTTAAGGTCACAGAGCCAGTCAGGGCAGAACCAGGACAGTCTAACACCCCCCGTTTTACCCCTTGACCTCTCACTTCTTGAAATTCTTCCCTCCTTCAGCTACCAAAAGCTGCTCCCCCTAATTCTCCTCCCGCCTTTCCCTCTGTACCTTCCCATTCTTCACTGTGCCCTATTTCCCTACCCAACTCTTAAATTGTAGGATCTCCCCAGGCCTCTATTTCCCGCTTATTCTTTGTACCCGCACTGGAAGAGCTATCGACTTCCTCTTCTTTTTTCTTTTTTTTTTTACAACCACCTGTATGCTGGAAACTGCTAATTCAATCTGAGCATCCATCCATCCGTTCATCTACCTACCTATCGAGCCCAGACCTCTCTGCAATGATCCCTCGGACGCTCGTCTCCAGCTGGATTTTCTATAAGCACTTCAGAGTCTACATGTCCAAAAGTGAATGCCATCATCTGTGCTCCTCAAACCTGCCCATCCTTTAAAGTCCCTATCCCACCCTCCCGTACCACCCACCATCTAATCAGTCCCCTAATCCTAGAGATTCTACCACCTTAACATCTGTGTGGCCAAACCCTTTTCTTCATCTCACTGCTACCACTTTGGTACAAGGTCCTCAACTCTCTTCACAAGATTACCCCAATACCTTCTAAACTGCCATTCCTGTCTCCCATTCCTCAGATGCATCCTTCTAGATTGCTATGAGAACCGTCCTCCCATCATATCACTCCTTTGTTTACAACAACCTGGAACAGAAAATGATCCACACTCCTTAGGATGGCAAACAGCAATCCAGGATCTTGCCCCTGCCTACAGTGACTCATCTTTTATGTCACCGTCTCCATGAAGGCTCTTTAGTCTTCCGTCCCTATGTAGAAGTGGCCACTCCAGATGCCTGTTCAGGGCCCTCTGTGCATATCTCCATCACAGCACTCACAGAACTTAGAGCACTCTATCGTACTTACGGAAACTAACTTGTTTTCTATCTATTTCACCCCTTTAAACCCAGAGCCCTTCCAGGGTCTTATGTATCTGCATATGCCCAGAGCACAAGAGCATAGAGCCCAAAACATGGTGTGCTTTTAATAAATACTTGTTGAATAAAAGAATAAATGTGTGTGACATGCTTTAGATTAAGAAGATATGATTACCGCTGTTTCCAAGACTAAATTAAACTACTTTATTCAAACTAATTTAATTATGTACCTCTTCCATAGGTAGGTATGCAAAATAATATGGAAATGATACACCAAGGCTCAAGTCTGGTTATCAGGATTATCAAAACACACTTATTCCTGGCTTCCAGAGTAGGAAAACATTACCAACATTACATGTGGCTAGTGAGCTTCAATGGCAGAAAGTGGTATGTAAAATATCATAGTACACATATTCCTAAACAAAGACAATCTGGGCCTACCATAAAAAAAGTAAACTTTTTTTAAGGGCTGCTTCAATTTCTCAGAAAAGCACAGATTTTCCAGAAGACTAAACTGTCTAAAATTAAGACACCCTTCTAAAGGTCTCATATACAAAATTTTCTATTAAAAAAACACATTAAAACCATTTATATAGAAGTCACCCTTCTAGGAACCTCAACCATTCAGCTCACGATCCAGCCTAGAAATAAAGCATGAGGACAGGAAGTATCTGTGACAAAGTCCACAGGCTTTATAGTCAGGCAATAGTCCACATCATTTCACAGAAAAAAAGACAACAGATAATACAGCAGCAGGGCCCGCTCACAGCCTGACAGCAGAAAGTGATAGCTGATAACAGAAAGAGGACCCAGAAACACCATAAAAAGAAGAATAGTACTTCTGTCTCCATTCTAGTATTTCATCCAGGCAGGCTGAGACCATTTACCATAAACAACAACTCTATACACCTCAAGGAATAGCACTATTCAGTTCTTTATGAATTCACGTTCATAAAGACAACCCAACAAAAAAATGAACTTAGATCCAAGGGAGCAAAGAAGAGTGCAAGATTTAAAAATTGCTTATTTGTTTCAATAGCTAACTTTTTTTTGTTTTAGTAATTAATAGAGTAAAAGCTCAGCTATTTAGAAAATATTCTCATGTAAATAAGCAACAATCCAGATGGAGTCAAATAAATGAGATATTATACATTGCAAAAACAAAAGTTCTTACCCTCCCGGTTTCCTTCGGAAATCTAGTGTGAGTTAAACAGCATTAAATCAGTATTATTTGATAAATACCTTTGAAAAGGAGTTTCAGAATTGAGAGTGTGATTATTTTCTTCGTCATCAATATTTAAATGGTAATTAAGCTGATGGTTATTCACAAGGTACCATGAAATGTTTTGTTATTTAAATTAAATGTGAACAAACTCTTTATACAAAGAAGAGGTTTTACAAAAAACAAATTCTGTTATAAATATCTCTACTACATCCATTGGTTTACTTATTCTAATATGTGTACCAGACGTTAATACAACAAGCATAAAGCTCTGGAAATTTCAGATCTAAAAAGAGTTCAAATCTTTACAGTAGTATTACCCAGAAAAAGTCAGAAGCATAGTTTCTACTCAGTTATGCCCAAGGTACTAATCCACTATCAAGCTTTGACCAGACCCTCCTATAGCAGTAAATCACACTACACTAGATGTTAACTTTACCCCGTGGGTGGTGGGCAAATCAAACAATATTAGAGTCTATCCCTCGGGAATTATCTAGAACAGTTGCCGAACAGAGACACATTCCTAAAACAAAACTTCAAACTACCAGGACATAGTTTCTATAGGAGAGAATTATGTCTGTTGTTTCCCTCTCCGAGACAGAAAAAAACACAGACTGATTTATGATTCAATTCAAATAACACAAAGTTTTGGACTCTTCAATTAATTTAAAAATCTCCAAGGAACAAAGTGTGATTACTTCTACTACTAGTAAAATACCAATTAAAAAGCACTCTCTATCCTCCTTTCAATGGCAGTGTGGGGATGTGTAGAGATAAAGCACACCAATTCCAAGCGGAGACTTCTTTTGAACACGAAATTATCAGAAATAGAAAAAGCAGCACACTTGGCATCTAGCCAAACTGCCACACCTACATGTCATTAATCTTGTAAAACTCATTATACAAGGTGACAGCCTGAGGGGACTGAGGGTTTTTAGAGGGGTAGTGGTTTTTTTCATCTTTCCTGGGTGGAAACTAACTGAAATAAAATGCCATCTCTATTACTAACAATGGCTCATAATGGAGGAGACTCTCCGGTCATGCCTGATTAAGAATGCCACCCCCCCCCCAACCCCCCTCGTGAATCGCCCTCTTCTCTTTAAGAAGGACTAGTTAACACAATCTAGCCTTCGAGTTAGTTTTCGAGTCTCAAAAGTTTTCCCACCTTCTCCCCACCCCCGCTCCCCCGGGGGATGCTTTAAGGTGACGGAGGCCGGCGGTACAGGTACAGGTACCGGGGTGGTCCTGTCCCCAAGGAAGCGCTGCAGAGCAGCACGTTCACCGTACTCTACTTTATAAACCCTCAGTTAAACCAGTGAGTTTATACATACAGATTAGTCACCCCTCGCCACCTCTGACTGTCCTTTTGCCCGGCCGCACTGCATATACTCGCGCCCTTCGATGCGGTTTGCCTCCTACAGCCCCACACCAGGCATCCCAGGCCCCCTCGCCGCTCCTCCGGCCCGTGGAAGGCGCCCTACTTCCTGCAGCGCGTCCTTCTCTCACCTCCTCTCCAACCCCGCGGCCCGCACACGCTTCTCTCATACCAGGGCGCGCCGTGTGCTTCCCCCATCCGCGCGGGAACCCGCGCGCGACCCTGCCACCAGTGTCCCTTCCTGGGGGACACGCGGGCATGTGGGCTCCGGAGGGCGCTGAAAGGTCCCAGTATGTGTATCTGTACAGCCCCGAGACAATCCCCACCCCCAATGCACCCACCTCTAGTTGCCCCTCAGGGAGAGGACGAAGTAGAGGAGAGTTGGAGAGGTCCGGAAGCACCTCCCGGTCCCCCATCCCTGCCCAGCAGCGGGCTCTGGCCTTGGGGCTCCGCGGTGCCCATGCCTCCAGGGTCAAGTGCAAGGTCCTCCGCCGGATCCGCGCCCGGTTATCCCCTTCCTCCTCGACCACGCACGATCGCGAGAGCACCCTCAAACGGGTGCCATATGGAAGAGAAAGGAGTGCCTGCGCGATCCGGGGCAGCCTGGAAAGACCACCTTTACACTCCCCCAACCCCCGCCTTCTCCCCTACCCCCCTCCCACCCTATTCCCTAACTCCCTCAGCCCAACCCCATCCGCACTTTCCGATCCCTACCCCCGCCCCTGGGTCGCAGCCATTCGCCCAGCACTCACCTCCGGGAGCAAACAACGCCCCTCTCCTCCTCCCAGCCCGCCCCCCTTCCACCAGCTGGAACGGCGTGGTCCCTCCGCTTACCTCGGCTTTCGGCTGCTGCGCGTGAGTTTGAGTGTGTCTCTGCCGCGTAATTGTATCCGGGGACAGAAGGGACCCGTGTTTGTGCGCTGGATCAGGTGTCGCCGCCTTCGGTGGTTCGGGGGCGTGAGGGAGGCTGCAGAGTTAGTGTGTTAGCTTAGAACGGACTCTCTTGACTCACAATTGATGGCAAAGCTTGAACCGTGCCCTCCCTCGGGTCCGCAGCGCGCCTGCTCCTCCGCCGCTCCCCGCGGGTGGCCAGAGCCCCCCCCCCAGCCGCGCCCCGCCCCGCGCGTGGCGAGCCGAGCTGGAGCGCGCCCCTCTCGTCCCAAGCCTGGGTCAGCGGGGCACGCCGCGGGCGCCACGCGCTCAGCCTCGCATCACACGCCCGGGGCTGCGAGCGCCTCCCGCTCCCCGGCCCGGGGCATGGATGCGGACGCGCCTTCGTGCCACGCGCTCGCGGCCGGCCGAGGAGCCGCGTCCTGGGACGGGGATGCTCGGCTGCGGAGCGGCGGGCAGGCTGGAACGCTTCCGAGCCCTCCCGTGGCGCTCGAGCTGGGAACCCTGGGACTGGCACGTGGCCCCGCCCCCTGTCCCCCCTGCAGGGCGTGCCCTGTGCCCTCATGCCACCACCAGTCTGGTCTCGGTGCCGCCTTTTTTCATCACGCCAGCGCAGCGCCAGTCTGCGTGGTGGTAGCCTTCTCTCATCTTCCCAGCCTCCTAGCCTGCCTCACTCCTCCCGAACCCATTAAAAAGTTGAACTTGGGCGAAGAGGTGGAGGAGACAGGCGAAAGAAAGGGTGGGGGCGCTTAGGGGATCAGGCACCTGCCTCGTGCGTGAAGCGTCAAGCGTTAGAAAACGCGAATTTGGGGATCCCAGAAAAAGTAATTGGGTTGCTGGGCTCAGTAACATCCCCCCTCCTCGTGCTGAAAGGGCCATTTATGCTTTGTTTGGTTGAGCCTGTGGCGACTTTATCTGACTAATCTGTGTTTGCCAGCAGCAGATCCTTGCCAAGTTAGCGTTCTGGCCAGGAAGCAACTTTGTGCGTACCCAGGCTTGCTGGAGCCGCCTTCGTGTGGCACCTCAGACCTTAGAGGCCAAGCGCCTTTAAGAGTCTCATGGTAGATTGTATTGTTCCTGGGAACCAGGAAAATCCAATAGTGTTGTTCAGTTTTCTCTGTGCCTGATTGGCATTGTATTCAGTAAATATATGTACGACGCGAACGGAATTGTTTACGTTCCAACTTTCAGAAAGGCAAAAATCGTGTTGGTCTTACACTGCAGACGCTGAGATGCCGCCCCTGCACACAAACGTTAAACGTTTAAACACTGGAAGTCACAAAATGACAAGTCAGGCCATGCTTTCCTTGTTCCAAACTGAATTTTAGAAAGAGGTTGGGACTTTCTGCCCTTAGATAAGAAAATGAAAATTATTTTATTGTATATATTATTAATGATAAATAGGAAAAAACACTAACATGCACCATTGTTTCTATTTTTGATAAATGCAGGGTCTAAAGTCCATAAACTAAAGAATGTTCACCGATGGAGAAACTTTCAGATGCCAGTTTGAAAGAATGTGCTTTCCTTCTTTGCAGACTAGAAATTTGAATATTTCCCCAGCCTTTGAACTTGACCTGAGGAGATTACCATCCTCTATATTTCTTATTTAAATTGCATTAGAAAAACCTAAAAATAAACATTAAACATAACAGATAATATGACAAAAGAGAATTGCTTCAAACTATTCAAGCAATTGTAAGTTGTTTTAATAATGCATGTATAAATATTTGGTTAAGAAAAGATTAGAAATTAAGCAAAAATTCTTTTATTTTATGAATCTTTCTAAAATTTGTGTCACATCCCTATGCTTAATAAAATCATGTAAACTGACCATGTAAGATTTTTGTCAGACTTTTGCAAAAAAGATGCATTATGTGTGAATATGTCCATGTTTTTTATTTCTAGTCTGTCTCTATTGCCTTCCACATCTTAATATAATGCTTATTGAATTTTCACAGCAAAGAACATTCCATAACTTAAAACAAAGTAAGTCAATCATTGTATAACTAGTTCAATTACATTTTTGGAGCTTGAAATTATAAAAGAAATTGATGAGGTTCTCTCTTTTTTAAAAAATCTACTAGCACCTAGCACTCATTTTTCACTGAATGACTGGAGAAATGAAAGCATTTGCTACTTCTGTAAGGTAGAATGCACATTTTTCATGTTTAATCCGTCTTCCAAACTCCCATTCAGATTCACACAAAATCCTTCCTGTCATCTTTAGTTTATAGTATGTTGAATTGGACAGCATATGTGTAGTCAGGAAGTTCTAGCCAATATCAAGTATAATGTTAAAATCCCCTCATTTCCGTAGACCACGTGTATCGGTATACTTGGTCGTTAATTTTTTCAAAATGTTTGTTATTATTCTTCATCCAGCAAGGTCCATATGATTTTATTGCAAAATAAACAATAACCCATGAGACATGCTAGCTTAGCCTGGTGATTATTAACTATGAACTCTGGAATCAGACTTCCTAAAATTGAACTTTAATCAGTTGTTAATGACACAGTTTTCTGCCAAGTGACCCTTAACATAAACCATGCAATGTAGAATACAGCAGAATGGAGTTAAGTTCAATCATGGGGAGAAATGTGGGTGGCTGTACCTTCCAAAGCCTCTTTGCTAACAGTCCCAAATATATGACTATCTTGCAATGGGGCACCGGGTGACTGAAAACATCACTGATGTCACAAACCAGGCCTTTGAGCTCTGCTAAATCCCCTTGAAATGTGATTGTCTATTTTGGAGCTCTGAGGAGCATAGAATCTGAATTTATACAAAGACTCAGGTCTAACTTGATGCTGCTGTCCATGATAATAGTAGTGATTATTATGGCTTCTACTTGAGGTTTCAAAGTGTATTCCAGCCACAATGCTAAATAGTTAGCAAGACTGATCTCATTTAATCCTTGAAAGATCCTGGAGGTAGGTACTACTCTTTTCCTTGTTGAAGGTTGAGTAGCAGAGGCTTTAGGGAGTAAAACTTACCCAAGGTCACAGCTGGAGAGTGGCAAAACTGGGAACTGAATTGAAGTCTGTCTCAGTCAACAATCATGCCCTGAACGACTAGGGCTATTCAGACTGGGTCTCCTAGTGCACCGTAAATCTCCATCAGAGAAAAAGTTGAAATACATAAATCCAACTTGGCCGTGGGGAGCCCTGGAAATTCAAGAAGCACGTAACGCACCCAGTCTACCTTGCTTGTGTCTCCTCTTTTACCCCAGAACAGCTGCTTCATAAGCAAGTCGCAGTACAAAAATGCTCCGTGATAAGAGGAGCTTAATTTTCTATGTATCCATTTTTTTTTTTTTTTTTTTTTGCTGGGGAAGAGTCACCCTGAGCTAACATCTGTTGCCCATATTCCTCCTTTTTTTTCCCCTCCCCAAAGCCACAGTGCATAGTTGTATATTCTAGTTGTAAGTCCTTCTAGTTCTTCTGTGTCAGCCGCCGCCACAGCATGGCTGCTGACAGACTAGTGGTGTGGTTCTGCAACGGGGAAACAACCTCAGGCCGCTGAAACAGAGCGTGCTGAACTTTAACCACTAGGCCATCAAGGCTGGCTCGCTATGTATCCAATTTAAAATTTTTTCTATTATTTTGTTTTAATTTCTGATTCCCGTGGACCCTGACTTGCTGTATTTATAAGAACACTAAACTTGAGAGCAAACAGAAAGAAGATCATGCACAAAGTCCGTAACATAAAGGGGCACAGCATCGCATCCTCACTTTCTCCTTTTGCTCTTTCCTTTTTCCTTTCACTTCATCTCTTATTTTCTTCCAAACATCAGCTTCTTGCTTTCCAGTTTCAACTGTGCTTACCTGCCGTACTCATGTTTTTTTATATATGCAAATTAATTTGCTTCACGTTTAAGTTTTAATGTGTGAAAATAATTTTTTTCATTTTTTACTATAATTCTGTTTTATTATGCATTATAGACGGCATTAGAAAATGTTGATCAATGGATCAAATTGTAGCAGAGAAGAATGATAAAGGAATAAAGATCTCCAGAACTGTAGAAGTGATGGAGATGGCTAGATCACCTGACAACTTTTAGATTCTCATCAAAAGATATATATTTTTTAAATTATCATATAAAGGGCAAGCCAAAAAAATAGCTTACATGATAGTAGACATCATTAGCTTATTTATATGTCCTTATAAAGCAGAATTTATTTTCATGATTAGAAAATGTCATCAATGAAACTTTGCTCTCTAATCTAGTACCCAATAAGTGAAATCTTTTTAAATAATTTATAAAACTTCATGATGAACTCTGTTCAGAGCCAGTTGTAGAAAACTTATGGAAATAGCAAATCTGTCTTAGGGACTTTGGCCTTTCAGAATTGGAAAGCCTGCTCTACTGGATTCTTATATAGCCCTATGCTGAGTCTCTGCCAGTGAGACCAGCCAGGCTTTTCAAGGAGAGTCAGGTGGTACTATATGACATCAAAGCTAAGGCTGTGTCCACAACAGCTTCCTGTCCTACCCATTTTGGAGGTGTTACTTACCACAGCCTTTCTGTGTTTGGCTTGTAATGCCGCCTGGGAATAAAGAGCTTCATAATATATTACAATTATGGCACCATAACTTGTTTGACCTAAATATATTGCAGGCTCCAAGCAATACCAACTAGTTCTAATAGTCCAGCACTGGGTGAATGAGGTCACGTTCACCATACTGGCTTTATACTTTTATAGATGCTTATCTTTGCCCATATCTTTTTGTTAATCACCCTTCCACAGCAGCTCTCAGATCCATTGAACATAACTCTAAAATATCAAAACTTCCTGACCTGAATTACATCCCCCAGGAACCAGGGTCTGTGTGCTTCCCCAAATAAACATTAATTTATCTGTATAGTCAACTTGCATTTACTGGGAAGGATAAAGATGACCCCCAGAATCCACAATTCTTTTTTAGGATTATACTCTCTGCCTTTTAACATAAAGAACTAACTGTATTGTTTTCAAAGAAGAAATGAGGGGCCAGCCCGGTGGCGCGGTAGTTAAGTACACACAGTCTGCTTTGGCGGCCCAGGATTTGCTGGTTCGGATCCTGGGTGCAGACATGGCACTGCTTGCCAAACCATGCTGTGGTAGGCATCCCACATATAAAGTAGAGAAAGATGCACACGGATGTTAGCTCAGGTCCAGTCTTCCTCAGCAAAAAGAGGAGGATTGGCAGCAGATGTTAGCTCAGGGCTAATCTTCCTCAAAAAAAAAAAAAAAAACACAAGAAGAGATGAGGGATTTGCCCTGGCAGATTGGCTTAAGCAGCATTTTGTGACTCTTATTTCATGTGGTTATCTTAAAATCATGGTGCTTCAGTAGTCACTTTTTCAAGTCACCTTTAGCTCCCAGATAGCTATTACCTGTGTGTCTGCTCATAAGTGTCAGCCCTAAGCCTGACCCTCCCAGGTCTGCAAAGAAAGATTCTGCATCAATGAAAGGACTTTGCCCCAGGGTTCAGACTTTTCGTTATGTTACCTGTGTGTATTTTACTTTATGGTTGGAGTCCTGTTTTCAGTATCTCTGTTCTCTCCTTATTTTCCATTCATTGTCCCCCTTACTTTTTTGTTGTTGTTGTTGAGGAACATTGGCCCTGAGCTAACATCTGTGCCTGTCTTGCTCTATTTTTTGTATGTGGGTCACCACCACAGCATTATTTGATGAGGGGTGTGTAAGTCCACACCCAGGATTGGAACCTGTGAACCCTGGGCCACTGACACGGAGCTTGTGAACTTAACCACTTTGCCACTGGGCTGGCCCCCAGTTGTCTCCCTTACTTTTGTGTAATAAAGAACTATGGTGTAGGGGCTGGCCCCGTGGCCGAGTGGTTAAGTTCGCGCGCTCCGCTGCAAGAGGCCCAGTGTTTCGTTGGTTTGAATCCTGGGCGTGGACATGGCACTGCTCATCAGACCACGCTGAGGCAGCGTCCCACATGCCACAACTAGAAGGACCCACAACGAAGAATATACAACTATGTACTGGGGGGCTTTGGGGAGAAAAAGGAAAAAATAAAATCTTTAAAAAAAAAAAAAAAAGAACTATGGTGTAGTAAATAAACTGTCTGAAGGAACAGCTGATAAAAATGGCAAGCCAGGTAGAAAAAAACCTAGTCAGTGACGGCATATTTCTAGAATGAGAGGATTTCAAGATTGTGCGGGTCTTTCCAGGGTGTAATTAGAAGTCGAGGTTTTCTTACTCTCAAGCAGATAGACTACTTTTAAAATTGTTTTTCAAATGTGATTGCTAATTAAATGATGTCCCTACTTCTATTTATTAATTCCTTATCCTTTCATCCAAAAATAATCCTCTCTACCAGACCGTATTCCCCAAACCACTTGATTAAATACTTCCATACCATTCAGACGTACATAGGTTTTCAGAAACCTGTCCTAACCCTGATCAAGTAGAAATTTTCACAAAACACAGATGGAATGAGATGGCTTCCTCAGTTTGTGCTTTTACATAACCTCTCGGTTTCAAACAAAAATTAATGACTGATAGAATAGAAAAGGAAAAACACACCAATTAGACACAGAGGAATTAAGAAACAAGGTAAACATCTTCCTGAACTAGAAATAGAACAGAAATGCAGAGCAGGGAGCCAAGGTGAGGCCAAGGGTTGTGACTTCTGGGACTGGACACAGATGGTGGTCTTGGGACTAAAGGTGCTTGTAGCAGACAGATCCCAGGGTAAGCCCGTGATTCTCACCTCCTGGCATCATGCTCTCCATAGTTCTCTCCCTTTGTGTGTAGGTGGGACCTTGACTTGCTTCTAGCCATTAGAATATGGCAAAGGTAAAGGAATTTTTCGCATGTAGTTAAGACCCCAAATCTAGTGATGATGCATCAATCAAAAGGGAGAGTATCCTGGGTGGGTATGATTTAAGGGTATCCGAAAAAGCCCTTACAGAAGAGGGGGGCCCTCCCTGAGAAGAGAGACTCTCCCAGCAGGCTTGATGAAATAAGTGGCCTTGTTGGGAAGTCCTCATGGCAGAGAACTGTGGGCAGCTTCTAGGACCTGAGAGGGGCTTCTAACCAACTGCCAGCAAGAATTTGGGGTCCTCAGTCATACAGCTGTAGGGAAATGAATTCTGCCAACCACTGAATGAGCTTTAAAGTATATTCTTCCCCAGTCAGAAGGCAGCCTGGCCAACACCTTGATTGTAGCCTTGAGAAACACTGGTCACAGGACCCAGCTAACCATCAGGCTCCTGATGCACAAAACTGCGAGATAATAAACGTGTTGTTTTAATTGGCTGAGTCTACAGTAATGGGCATGCAGCAAGGGATAATCAGTTCAGTTCTCCATTCAGGAAGACCACAGGCCAGGTTTACCACCTGAAATCAGGGGCTGGACCAGGACTCCCACACTTGGGAATAGAGTCTGAATAAAAAGCCTGAAGGTCTGGCTACATAAAAACAGTGGCTACAGGGAGCTGTGAGGGCTCAAAACTAGGAATCAAATCGAGCTGCCAGCTGACTCTAGTGGCTGGACCTTTGATATCCCCAAGATCTCAAGGCAGGAGCCTTAAAATGCTGATGTAAAACTTGGCTCTGAATTGGTGGCTCAGGAGTGCCAGGCGAAGGCAATTACAGGCACCCGAAAACTGTTAGACAAGAAAAGGCCAGACCAACACAAAAGGTCATCCCTGTCCAGTCAAAACCAAACGTATACTAAAATCCAAAGACACTTGAAGAACTCACATTAAGAAAAGCAGACAAACCAAACCCACAGTCTTCCAAGCGTGAGTTCTTTGTAAATGAAATTAATTTTATGGAATCATTAGACAAAGACTTTACACTCAATGAAGGAATAACATCTATTGAAAGTCAAAATTAAAAATTCCTTTTGAATTTGTAAAGCAAAAACATATCCCAAGAAAAGACTGAACATGAAAAAGGAATCGAAATCTTGAAAATTCACTGTATGGAATAAATTCTACAAATTTCTGAAGAAAAATTAGTAAATCTGAATATTCTGAGAAATTCACTCAGGATGGAGGAGAGAAAAAGCATAAACACACACACACATGCTAAAGTTAAGAGACCTGCAGAATATATTAACCCAATGATGTAACTGGAATTTCAGAAGACAAGAAAGGAAGGAATATCAAAATAAATAAATAATTGCTAAGAATTTTCCAGAAATGAAGAGAAATTAGATTCTCAGATCTTAATCTTTAACTGGTGTCTGGCTGTTACTAGACAGAGCAAAGAGCATCTATCAGAAGAGACAATGCAATCAATGAGCAAACCCTGAGAAGATTTTGAAAAATTTTAAATACTCGGGCTCCACCCAGACCCACCAAATTAGAAACAAATAAAGAAAAGTGTATTTTAGGAAATCTCCAGTCTTCCTCCCCAAAACTCATAACCCCACTCTAGTCATTAGAAAAAAGCATCAGATAACCTCCATTCGAGGGTCATCTTACAAAAACACTTGGCCAGTATTTCTCAAAACTGTAAAGGTCATGAAAAATAACGTCTAAGGAATCTACTAGAGCAAAGAAGGGCCTAAGGAGATATGATGACTCAGTGTAATGTACCTTGGATGGGGTCCTAGAACAGAAAAAGGACATTAGATAAAAAGTCAGAATATCTCAGTGAAGTATGGACTTTAATTAATAATCATGTATTAGTATTGGTTCACTAATTGTAACAAATGTACCATATTAATGTGAGATGTCAATAATAAGGGGAAATGGATGTGGGGTATATAGGACCTGTGTACTATTTTAGCAAGTTTTCTATAAATCTAAAACTATTCAAAAACTTTAAAAATTATTAAAAATAAATCTCCCCATTTTATTTTGATCATCAGCTAGACTTCAGAATTAATTCTTTTACTCCCTCATGATACAGATGAGGAAACTAGGGTGCTTTGATTGTAAGCATTTGCCTAGTTCTAATAATTTTTGCAGAAAACAGAAGTTATTAAATGATGATTGTAAGTTGTGATTACAAGTTTCTTAGAAATAGCTTAGAATTAACCCTGATTTAAATTTTGTTAATAAAACTGAACAACAGCAATATAATAATTGTAGTTTAATTACAACAAATGCTTACTTTTAAAATCCTTAAAATGGCAATGAGAAATGGAGTGGATTGCAAAATCAGCCCCACCCATTCATGTTAAATAGGATTAAAGTTTTGTTGCTGAAATATTTTTTCTGCACCATGCCAGCACTCATGCAGTGTCTATAAAGTTGAATAGCTGCATACATCTTAAAAGAATAGAAATTCTTTCTTGCTTCCCTTTTCCTCCTTTAGTCCCCTCCCCACAAGTATTTCCTCAAAGCTTTCTACCTTCTTCACACCCACTTTCTGGTAGTTTCACAGAAGAGAATTATCTCCATACAAAAGAGTTACCGTCCCACCCAGCCCATTTGTCAGCATGGCGTGTTGTCAGAACTGGTTTTTTGTGATTTGTTCTGTCTTCTAAGATGCCTCTCTTTATATTAAACTGCCTCACTGAGGCAGCTCTGTCTAGTGAAAGGAGCCTCAGAATTTCACTCCAGTCCTGCCACTTACTGGGTGGGTGTGAACTTAAGTACAGCGTACAACTTTTCAATGCCCCATTTTCCAACTTGCAAAATGGCAATAGTATACCTGCTTTACGGAGGGTTGTAAAGATTAAATGAGGTAGGGCCAGCCCCAGTGGCCTAGTGGTTAAGTTTGGTGTGCTCCGCTTTGGCACCCGGGTTTGGTTCCTGGGCATGGACCTACACCATTCGTCTGTCATGAAAAAAGATTAAATGAGGTAACATGTAAGAGAATTTTCTAAAGTTTCTGATATTTTATAGCTATAAGTCACCTAATGCCATTTCTGAGAATACTTTCCACTTTCTAAGGAAGCTTTATATATGCTGCATGGGGGAAAAAATGTATTCGGTTCTCATTTATCTTCAGTAGTCAAATGAGTTTCTCCCAGATTGACTAAGCCTTGATATGGTGAACTTGGGTATGGCCGATTCTAGACTGACTGAAGCCGGTACTCAGCTCGTAGGTTGTTGCTACTACAGTTCAAAATGTTATTTTCCCCCAATATATTGGACATGGTGAAAGTGAAGTAGACTGCTCAACTACCACTTTCCTTTGCAACTTGATTTTAATTTCATTCCTGGGAAACAACTTCCTCGTATGTACTTCCCACAGACTCTGATGCCAAAGCAGAATAAAAGAATAAAATATGATGCTGCATGACCACAATGAGCTAATGCATAGCATCGTTACCCAACTGTGTTAACACTAAGTTCTGGAAATTCCCAGCTTAGTGAACTGGGCTTCTGAAACATTCGGAGCCATTCTCTACATTTCCCTCCAATCCTATTTCAAAAACTATGTGTTTTATAGCCCAGAAGTTCAAGCTAAGGTTTTCTGTTTGCTTGTTTGTTTTTACTGCTGATTGCAAATTAAACATCTACCATCAAAGTCCCATTCTGTGTTATGGAATCTCAAGTTTGGTTCACATTCTTGCAAATCCATACACACTGGATTTCCATGACACATTGAGAGAAATCTTGTTGAGGAGGCCCCTAAAGTTTTCATAAACATAATGCATACCAAATATTATGAATGAACTACATTCATTCATTCTCTAAACATCTATTGAATATATTCTCTTTTAATTCAAAGATAGTAAGATATTGGTCTTTGCCCTCAAGTAGCTCGCAGTTTACTGAGGAAGGTAAAGTGAAAGAAGGAGGGATGGGGAGAAGAGAGAGAGAGAGAGAAAGACAGAGCGAAGAGCAAATCATTGCTGTAGAGGGAGAAAAAGCCAGTAGAGCTAACAACAGGGTAATATGGGATCAGAGCCTGAAAAATATCTGAGAGAGCTTTCTGGAGAAAATGACATTTGAGCAGAATTTGATAAGTAACTTATTTTCAAGCTAATCAGAGCTACCATTAGAATTTACTCTCCATGAGAAGAGGACTTTGGTTTTTATACTCACTATTATATCTTCAGTGCCTAGAACACTACCTAGTTCATAGTATGCTAAAGAGCTTGTGTTAAGTGGATGAATAAATGACTGGAGTCTCAGAAGCCCCTGAATGAAAATATTTACTCCCTACACAGTTGAATCATATCTAAATATATGTGACGGCTCCTGACACAATTGGTTTTCACATAATTTCAAATACAGCTGGAGTGAAACTGATTGAATAGGTGACTCCAATCTTAGACATTTCACATTTCCATGGGGGTCATGAAAAATTTTAGGAAATAGAAAGGATCTGATAACAAGAACAAATAAGTTCCAAAAAAATAGTCTGCAGTTGAGAAAGAGGTAAGTAGACCTATTCTACTAAAATTCCCCTGGAAACACATACATTTGCATAGCCTGCTGGGCTGGACCAAAATTCAGCAAAAGCTATATGATAAAAACTCAGAGAGAGCAACTTCTTAGAACAGTTGAACAGAAACAGAATGAAGAAGAAGTGGAAACTGATTGCAGATGTTCAATGTGCTCTTCGAGATACAGCCCAAACTAGCTATATCCCACTGTACGATCTTCACTCCAGCAAAACCAGTCTCCAAGCTATGGGCATGTGCTGTGTGGGAGAAGTTGTATTATAAAGATAGAGAGTTATGGAACATACTCTTCCCCATTTCCATTTTTTTAAGAAATCCTAACCATCATTGAAATGTCAGCTCCATTGTGAAGCATTCCTGAAATGAGATCTCCTCCCTTGACACACCCATAACTCTTGGGTCAGGTTTTTCTCCTGACGATATGGTCTGTATGGACTTATGTACATCTCAGATTCCTAGTAGAATGTGAGTTCCTTGCACACATTAACTATGTCTTTTCATTCTTGCATCTGATCTCATACCTTCTAACTTCCTCTTACATGACAAAGAAACATGCACACAAACATTTGTCGAGTGAATACTCAAAAAAAACCATAACTGGATATACTTAGGGGAAACACATACTTGAAATAAAGAGGAATCCATAAAGCAATACAGGTGCAGGATATATGAATAGCAATGCAACATATAAAAAGCAACTATAGAAAATAAACAGTCGGTAATCAAAACTTGATATAATATTAAGAATACTCTGATACTAGTAGACATATTTTATCAAAATTAGGGAATTTATGTTAGATATTTGCTTAGGGGAGACTGTACCTCTGCCTCTCATGGCTTTGGAATCAATAGCATTTACACATCATCAAAATGACTCTTAATGAACCCCCAAGAACCGCTGCTTATCCCTTATATCAGTTAGGATGCTTTCATGTAGAAATACTGTGTTACCCATCTACAGTGACCTAAACAATGAGATCTTTATCTCATGTAAGAAGCAGCTTGCAGGTAGGTGCTCCCAAGTTTGGTGCAGTGACTCAATGGTGCCATCAGGATTTGAGTCCTTTCAATCTTCCTGCTTTCATGGTTGCAGTATGGATGCCGTAGCTGCACATCCAGTATCCCAAGCAAGAAGGAACAGACAGGAACAAAGCCTTTCTCCTTGAGTACCTCTCTTTTATAAGGAATATCTTGCTTAGAAGACATTTCTCAGCAGATTTCCCCTTACTTCTCATTGGCCAGGTTAGGTTAGGAGGCCCATCACTGACAAAGAGAGAAGGTGCTCAGACCCGGTAAAATTCACCCGGCAGAGCCGGCACATCACTGCCTTAACAAATTTGTGATTCTAAGACCGGTAACTCTTGGAAAGGAAACCTGCAGTGTCTGTAACATCACACAAGGTAGTCTCTATAATCATTGTGACATAGACAGCAGACATTTATTAGCCTTGATTTTCATTAATTAATAAAAATACCAGAAAATCCTTTATTGTGTTATTATTTAGTTTCAAATGATCTCTTCAAAGCTTGGGTGAAGTGGCAATAAAAGCTGTGTTAATTTACAGGATCTGTACATAACTGTAAATGACAGAGAGAATGATTACATTTTAATTCACAATGCCTGATCAAGTAACATAAGTTAATGAAATAGATTGTTTTAACAAAAATGCCAAAACTTAGACATCCAAATGAATGTGCTCCTACAAAGTACTTACCTTGAGAAACTGTGTACACTTCTGAAGTAGCTGCTGGTCAAAGAAAGAACTAAACTTGAAGAGTTGCCATCAGGGTCTGTGGCACAATTCGTAGGAATAGTTTCTTTTTTTTTTTTTTTTTTTTGAGGAAGATCAGCCCTGAGCTAACATCTGCCAATCCTCCTTTTTTTGCTGAGGGAGACTGGCCCTGAACTAACATCCATGCCCATCTTTCTCTACTTTATATGTGGGACACCTACCACAGCATGGCTTGATGAGCGGTGCCATGTCCACACCCAGGATCAGAACTGGCGAACCCTGGGCCACCGAAGCAGAACATGTGCACTTAACCACTGCGCCACTAGGCCGGCCCCAGGAATATTTTCAATAGTGAGAAATCTTTGTCCTGGGCCAGAAGAACACTTGCTTGGAAATGAAAATTTTTTAACTATGATTTTGTGATTAATATGTGGTAGTAAATGTAGTTTTCCTGCTGACGTAGAGTACTGGAAACTCAGCTCATAGAGAAGTAGCCTACTTAAGTATATCATAATAGAACCTGTATTTTCCACTCCACCTACTACTGTCATATTCAAAGATCCATTGCTGTGAGAGAAGCTTCATCATATAGAATAATTGCCTAGGTTTTCAGAAGCAATACAAATTACATAGATCCAGGATTGCAAATCTCACCATGGATTCTGCCCGCAATAATGATCACAACAACTAAAATGTTCCAAAATAAGTAATCAAGGTAGTTGGCACAGCCCTAATGATGTACGTGCTTTGCTCTTCCCTATAGATGTCAACTACTAAGTTAAGCAGTTAGAAAACCGCTGTCATTTAGAACTCTGTCTAATTACGTCTTACTTGTACTGTTTATGGAAATTACCCCGAAGTAGCAGTAGCATAGGTCACCTAACAAAATGGCTGGGTTTAATTTTAGCTATACTGTAAGCAACCTGTAAGAAGGGAAATTAGCCCACAAAGAAAGGGATAGGTTAGTGTATGTGAGTGTGCCTTCCAGGCACGGAGCTACTGCTGTCTTTAACTTAGTATATGATCAGAACAGACAAATAGAAAATAGTGAAAGACGATCAGGTATTTAACTGACATAGTATCTTGGTGTATTGTTAATTGCCTTTAACCTGTTGCATTTCCCTACTTTGTTTTCCTGAAAGAGTTATTTTAATTTTCCCATTTATATAGGAGTGTAACACAAACATATATATAACACATTACTTTGAGTTTCTCAAAAGGATGTATTTTTATCACAAGGACTGTCAGTTCATGGCTTTCTTCATTGCCTCCCTTAAGACAGTATAAATGCAGGAAGAGACGGAAACTATCCTCATTGTATGTTCCCGAGGAGCTGCACCTTTCTCCTGCATTTCCCAAGGAGGTTGCTCAGCACGTGCTTGCTGTCTGTTGATCTGGACTGGGAGATCAGTATTCTCTCTTGGCTGTCTATTCGCTTTTTCTGAGTCTTTTTCCTCATTTGATTACTGAACAACTTACGGTTATTCTGTGCATGCTATGGTTAGTCCCATGTGTATACTGTCTCTGTGGAAATTAAGGCATCGAGAATCTGTGTTTTCCAGTTATTCACCCCATGCTAGTTTCTGATCAAAACATACATACACACATATGTAGACACATTTATATTTCATCATCCTTCCCCTCTTGATGGAGATATTGTAAAAAACTCTATTACATTCTTAATAAAACTTAAGAGTGCACAAAGTGTGACAGATTATTATCATTTTCTCCCATTTGTATATGGATATATTCTCCTATTTGATGGTAATCTCATGCAATGTACTGTTCCCCCAGAGAACTCTAGACAGCTTTGAAATCATTGTCTCACTAATCATTTGTAGGATCCTTGGAGGTAGCCTGATGATAAATACTACATGTATTTTATAAAGAAAGAATGGTCTAGGACAAAGTATGACTTATTAGCTCAGAGAATAAGAGATCTCAAAGGCAGGTCTGGAATTCAACTAAGAAAATTAGGTTTCCTGGTCTATGATGTTATACAATAAATAACATCATGTATGGAAACTAAATACAAAAATTTAATTTATCTTTTATAATGAAGTTGTTATTTCAATTATAAAAAGAAGTCAGGAATGTCTAGAGTCATTTCACACTGAAATAACTCCACCAAGACGTTCATAGCAATAATTATTTGATCTCTGTAACACAATGAATGTCAAAACCAAGTCAAACCAAGGACCAAGAGGGAAAAAAGTGTGATGCAACAGCCTTTGAAGGATCACCCCATAACTATTGTGTTTAGGAGTGCACAGCTATTCATATATACATTATAGGATTCTGAAAATATCTCATATATATATAAAGATATATAAATAGATAGATGTAGCTAGCCCCAGTGGTCTAGTGGGTAAGATTCAGTGACCTCACCTCTGTGGCCCGGGTTCCTTTCCCAGCCAAGGAACCATACCACCCATCCGTCAACTGTCATACTGTGGTGGCTGCATGTTGCTGTGATGCCGAAAGCTCTGCCACCGGTATTTCAAAAACCGCCATAGTCACCCATGGTGGACAGGTATCAGCGGAGCTTCCACATTAAGACAGATTAGAAAGAATGACCTGGCCAACCTCTTCCAAAAAAATTGGCCATGAAAACCCCATGAATAGCAGTGGAGCATTGTCTGATATAGTGCCAGAAGGTAAAAGGATGGCACAAAAAGATTGGGCAGGGCTCTGCTGTGCTGTGCTGTACACAGGTTGCGTAGTATCAGAATCGACTGGATGGCACTAAGCACAACAAAGATTATAGATATATAAACTGGATTATTATGAACTGGATTAATTGAACACAGTTCACTTCCCTTCCTACTTTGTAGTCTGTTCCAGTATGTCAAGATGCTCAGCTGATAATTCAAGGCCACAGTGTGTGATAGATACTAATCTCACCAGACATACCCTGAGCCGTAACAGTATAAAACTATAGAACTGTACTTTCCAACAAGCATGTATTGAACTTCGACTATCTAGTCACCTCTTCACTGAGTTCTCTAGAAGGATTGAAAAGAAGCGCTAGCATTGTCCTAACCTTTTCAAAAAATAGCACTAAACAGTCTTACTGTGCAATCTGAGGATTATCTTTAATATCTTTCTTGAATGCTAGCTTTTCCATTGTCACTAATGGTGCCAAACCTTTTTGCTTGTATATTATTTTTAATCTTATAAAGTGTGTGGAGTGCCTCTGTTGCCTGCAAGCTTTGCCTGGGTAGCCTACTCAGGTCTCAACATAAGTTTCTCTTCCTCGGAAAATATCCTCTGAGCCCTTGTTGCCATCTTGTTACATTCCTCTACTTCCCCTATCCTGGCCTTAGATTACTTGATTATAATTGTCTCTGTCATCAGCTAAACTGTGGTTTCTGTGATGACAGGGACATGGTACATGGTGGGAAAATGATGAATTAATGAATGATAGTAGATAGACTTTCAGAATCCTGTTGCTTGAAATGTGCATATGAATTTCCAGGTACTTTACTATATATAAATCCAAAGCTTCCCACATACTGGAGACTCGTGAGTTGAAAACCACTGATCTATAATGTGGTCAGAAGTTTTATTTAAAAGAAATCAAGGTACCAACATGCTGTATAATGCAAGTAAAATTTATAATAGCTAACATTTGTCACACCATTACCTTGCCTCTATGCTAAGCAGTTTACCTCATTATTGAATTTACTTCTTACAACTCCAAGATGTTAACACTGTTCCCATTTTAGGGCACATTAATTTTGTCTAAGTGTACGTCACCAAAGATCCCATAGTTATTAAATGATCAGGAAGTAAATTTGGGCAGTCTGCCAGTCCCGGCTCTTACCTGCCACGCAATACTTATCTCTTCCTATGCCAGATAGTAACTTATCTCTCAGCTTCAAACCACCTTTCTCCCCTGTGCTTTGTGATTCTGAGGCTGGGAGGCCACATTTCTACTTTCTCAGGTGGGCCTAGGGCTCTGCCAAGAGGGGGCGTGAGAGGGCGACTGCAAGGTTGGAGGAGGAAGAAGCAGGAAGAAGTCCTGTGCTCCTGCCTGGCTGCTTCCTGCGGGCTTCTTGTCGGCATGCGTGCCCAGTGGGCGTTACGCCTGCGTGGTTCCTTCTGTGTGGAACAGAAGTCTTTTCTCTAGCTGCGTGAGAAACCAGTTTGAATCCTGTTCAATACTTACAGAGCCAGCTTTAAGCCCACATCCTCAGAAGTGTGAGTCCCATGTCCACCGGGCCCTTCCCCTAAGGTTCTAAATTTCGGTAGCTCCATCTCCTTATTCCCCCAGTGTTAGAGATGAAGGCTGCTTCCTGCACTTGCATCCTTCCAGAAATCTAGAATTCTACTTCATTTACCTAAATAACAACTTTATGCTAGGTAACGTTCTCCCTCCTGACTGTACCTTGGCCCATACAAGGTTATACATACTATTAAGTTACTAATAAGCTAGTAAGTGATAGTCAGGAACTAGAATTGGCCCAATCTACGAGCCACTGCTCTTATTTACTGCAAAATACTCTTATCACTATGCTAACCTTTGTGAAATTTCATTAACTTGTCATTATTTTCAAAATAATAATAATAAAAGAGCAAGGAAATAAATTAACAAGAACAAATTAAAACTTAGAAACTCTCAAATTTAAATCTACTGTTAGTCATGCATCCCATGGATTCTTTAATCTCTTCTATTATAGCCATATATATAGAACGTATATACATTGCTAGCTAGACAACCATCTGTATTATAGGTGGATATCTATCTGTAGATGTCTGTAGCTAACTAGCTATATTATATAGCTAATATTAATTATATAGCTAATATAAAGCTAGAAAAAACCAACTAGTCCAACTCCTAACTTGAGCTTTGAGATTTTTTATTTTTTGGTGAGAGGATCGAGACTCATCACTTTTCACATCCAAAATGGATAATTAGAATAACTGTCCGTCTTCCTCTCCAGAAAAATTGCTGTAAGGCAGTCTGTGAGTTTCTATTTCTCCGTTTGCAGTTACTAGATTGTTGCCACTGTTACTGCTATTCACTTGTTTCGGCACCATTCTAGCTGAAGTTTAAGTGAAAATTTTTTCAAGTTTTCATATTTGGAGGATTATTAACAAGTGATATATATGGCCTTCATTTGGTCATCCACTATTTTACCCACTTCTCTGCTAGGTACAGGGCCAAGTGCTAGTTATACTGTGCAACAAGACAGAATATGTAGCTCCTGCACTGCCCCACGGTCTAGCAGGGGAGATAGACATTACACAAATGGGTATTTTATAAAAAGTATTTAATTTTAGGTCACTTATTTCTGAGTTTTTTGGGGGGTCTTTGATGAAAATAAGAAAATATTCTAAATATAAAACTGGATGATAAGTAATCAAAATTTCAAGATTTTTTTTTCTAGAAAATAAATTCATTACCTCAAGTTCATGCTTTATATGGAAACCTCAGCAAGATCAAGGAGCTACAAAGTGACCATATGGTGATAATCCTAGCTTCCCTAATTTTAGGCTTTGCCCCCAAACTAAAATGTCTATACATAGTCAACTATATTTGTGGAGTAACAGAGTGCAATTTCATTGTCTCATGAGTCATATCTACCTTTCATATGTACAGTTCTCACAATCCACACACCAAATACTTTTAAAACTTTCTTCAGTATTGCTACAGAGTGGCTTAGTTTCACTCTGTGAAAGGTGTGTGACTGGGAGGAAATGAGAGCAGGATGTTGATATCTGCCTTTGGGCTCCTAACATTCATTGTCTTCTCTTGCTCTCCATTTCCAGGCAAGTTTTAATGCTTAGTTTGTGACTTTTGCTGTACCCAGGAATCACCCAGGAGGCTTGTTAGAAATGCATATTTCTGAACTTTACCTTCAGAGATTCTCACTCATTAGGCCTGGGATGTGGCTCCAGAATCTGCCTTTTCAAGAGTGACTACTGGTTGGGAAGCTCCAATGCAACCGACTCATTGCTTTGAAGATTAGCGAGGTGCACACAGTGAGAGTAAACCAGGAGACACGTGCCGTTCAGGGTTAAGATCAGAACATAATGTCAATTAAATCCACCTGGGTTCTGAAGAAGTCTTGGGAAGATGATCATTGTCCCTGAAGATGACCATCTGAAGATCATTGCTCTCCAGCCTTGCCTCATGATTGGAATCAGCTGGGGAACTCTGTAAAGCAGCTCGTTCCTGGCTTTGTCTCCTAGAACAGTGGTTCCCAGCTTCATCCGCCCCCTGGGATCACCTAGGGAACGTTTAGCAATCCAGACATACAGGCCACACTGCAGACTGAATCAAAATCTCTAGGACTCAGGTGTGAGTATTTTTTTGAAGCTCCCCTGTGATTTCAATGTGCAGTCGAGGTTTGAGTGACTGTGCTGGAGACTGATTCCAGAAGTCAGGGGTGGTGACCAAGAATCAGTATTTTTAGGACGAGCTCCAGATGATTCTTGTGAACACAAAGTTTGAAAGTTACTAAATTTGATATATAGGGATCTATTTCAAATTATTTAAAGAACCATCCACATTTGACTTCATACTAAACGGTGCAAAAAGGTAGGTTTCTCTTATTTGGGATTGATGACTCTGACGTTTGTTAGCTCAAACTGCCTACTTTTAGTTGTCACTGACAACTGCATTAAATACACACACAAAAACATATATATATACACACTGTAGCATTTGTACCCTTATATTGTGAAATAAGGATTAAACATAAATGACAAGTTATTATTTTAATAAGATTTACTGTTACTTTACTAATGTGTTGAGATAATTACTTCCCTGAAAGATGGTTTTTAGGGTGTGGGGTTAAAATTGCTTCTCCTGGTTTAAACTTACTATTCATCTTCATCAAGCCCTTTAGAAATCAAAGTGAAGCAACTTGTTCCTAATAAGAAGGATTCCACCCCACCTTCCAAAAAAACCAAACCGGAACATAATGTACGTTCTACTGAGTGCAGAACATAGAGAAGTCCTGTCTTAAACCCTGTCCAACAGGGCAGGGAGCTACTTACGAAAATACCTCAGTAATATCCTACAACACAGACACTAGCATAGCACCGTGGTCGGAGTCCAGGAAACCTTACCTGTGATTTCTCCCATCATGTTCTGTGATCATCTCACAGAATCATAAGATCTTACATCTGAACTGGACAGCAGAGACCCCTGGGCTAGTCCAACTGCCATGCTTGAAAGAGAAGGAAACTGATGGACAAACAAATGAACTGATTTGCCTCAAGTCACACAAGGAGTTAATGCCAGCTTTCCTGCCTCCTGACTCTCAGCCCAGGACTCTTAAAACTGCTCAACACTGTCTGTCTGCTCTTCAACACACATATCCCTCCTCATTCACCTCTGAGGAGTAAAACACTGGCCAGATAAAACTGTGCTAAGAGGACGGAGCTTTTGTTGTGACACAGAAGGTTTAGAAGTCTTTCTGGTCTGTTCTTTGTACAGCTTTTCTATCGTTCCCTTCCCTTGAGTCTTTTCAGGCTAAGAGTAGGGACTCAGTCAAAAAGATAAAGCCGGGCAATTTAGTAAACTGTGTCGTAACCTTTTACAGAGATTCCACCTTCTCTTGGCCCTTGTTTGCTGATTTCTGTTCATCTTGCTTTTACTATAATCTCTGTGATGTTGAGACCTCATGAACAGGATATGTGTTCCTAGGAACAGCCTGTTTTTCATCTAGGCCAGAAATTCTCCAACTGGTTTGTATGCTTTAGCATCCTAGAGTTCTCCATGAGAAATTAAAATTAACCTTATTGCATTTTGTATCTTTTGGAGACAATCTTTTATGCTAGTACCGACATTTATGTTTGTGTTCATATGTGTGTTCTCATCAAATGAAGGCCAAATAACAACACAGGAGGCTATAGGAAGAAAAGTTTGCAGTGGTTCAAGTAAAGAAAAATGGGAGGATAACTGTCATTACAGAATATGTGGTGGGATAGACTCTGTAGTACTCAGACTATGTTTTTACTGTAATTGGGTATTTTTCTGGTTTGCATCCACTTCTTTGTGCAAAACAACTTAAAATAGTGGAAATGGTAGCTCTATGGCTCATTCTGGGAAACACGTAAGTGAAGTAATAAATACAGTCAAATGTCACTTAAAGACGGGGATACATTCTGAGAAACGTGTCATTAGGCTATTTCATCATTGTGCAAGCATCACAGAGTGTACTTACACAAACTTCAATGATATAGCCTACTACACGCCTAGGCTATATGATACTAATCTTATGGGACCACCATCTTATATGCAATCCACCATTAACCCAGACATTGCTATGCAGGGCATGACTATGTGCCAAAAAGTAATTTTTATGTTCCTTATTCCAGTAATCATCAGATAAGATACTGTATTCCAGTGGATTTCATAATTGCCATGATATTTATCTTTAAGTGAATAAGACGGTCCTGTACAGTTATCAAATGATATCTCATTAAATTATCATTTATATATTGCTTGACAGCACTTTAAGTATGAAATTTAATTATACAGACTTAGCAAACAGAGATGGAATAAAGCTTCCTGGTCAAAAGCTTGGGCTCTAGAGTTAGGATGCCTGGATCCAAATCTTAGTTCTGGAGTCTAGATCATTTTACTGTACAAGTTACTAACCATCTGTCTCTTGATTTCCTGATGTGTAAAATGATGAAAATAATAATTTCTACTTTGTAGGGCTGTTATGAAGATTAAATTAGTGACACATGAAAAATACCTAGAATTGTGTTTGGTGTATACTAAGTGATCAAAAAAAGAGATAGTAGTATTTAAGCTGAAATATGGAAACCTTTTAAATCTGATTTTACATCTTTCTACCATTGAATCCAGCACTGGTGATTTGGGTTCAGTAAGACAGCATTATCTGTCACATCAAAAATATTCATATTTAATTTCATTTCATGGGTAAAGAAGGTGCTGCCTTTGAAGTTAGCCAAGTGAGTCAGGAGTGATCTGTATGTTCCAGGTTCCTCCAGAGGAAGGAGCATGAGGAAAAGCATAGCAAAACAAATGTTTATGCTAGTTTGATCTGAATGGACACAGGATTATATGGTATATGATAGAATTGACAAAGTAGTTTGCTTTCATTCATTCATTCAATACATATTTAGTCAATATTAAGTAAGTATCTGACATTGGGAATATAAGAAATAGGGGTACTGCTTGTCTACTAAACATATAAACATACCATTACAGTTGTTCCCAGTGTTTTGGGGACCCAAGGGGAGATGAGCCATGGGAGTGCCAGGTAAGGCTTCTCAAGAAGGGTGATTTGTCAGCTTGGTCTTATGATTTAGAAAGAACTGCTTTTCCATATGGAGACAGAGGTGGGAAAAGTATGTCAGGTCAGAGAAAGGTAGATGGTATGAAAAAGGTGACACTGAATTCCTTGGTTTGAGATAGGAATGGTGGAAGGTACAAATTGGAGCTAGACTTCAGACTTTATCTAGTAGGCACTGGGAAGTAGTGATCAGAACCTAGGGAAGTGAACCAGAAAGGGGAGAGGTCAACATTTCGAACAGTAGACTATAAGCTCTTTCTTTAAGACAGTCAGTGGGGCAGGTGAATGTATACGGAAGACTGTTTTTTGAGTGTCTTGGATATCAGGGAAAGAAAGGAATTGGCAAGTAACGTGAGAGGTAAAAAAAGAGAGAGAGAGAGATTTCTTTCTTGAGAATGAGTTCAAAGGGATAGACAGAGAAGGCTCAGAGCCCAAGGAGAAGGGAGTGCTACCGAGAAAAGGGAAGTATGCATGGGAGAGAGAGAGAAGGAAGACAGAGAGGGAGACGAAATATAGGAAGGAGAGAGAGAGAAGTAAAAATAAGAGTTAGTTATCTGATATCTGATCCTCTCCTCCCAGACTCAGCTTCATGAGGGCAGGAACCACAGGCATCTTGTTGAGCACTTAGTAGGGATACAATAAGTTCTTGTCTCAGAGGAGATAAGAGGGGCCTGGGCCAAAACTAAGAAAAGGTTGGTCTTTTCGTCTGCCTGGGCTGCTTTAACAAAATACCACAGACTGGGGGCGTTAAACAACAGAAATTGATTTTCTCACAGCTCTGGAGGCCGGAAGTCTGAGAGCAGGGTGGCAGCATGGTCCGTTTCTGGTGAGAGCTCTCTTCCAGGCTAGTCGATGGCCACCATCTTGCTGCGGGTTCACATGGCCTTTCTTTGGAATGAGATAGAGAGACGAGACTGGAGAGAAGAGAGGGAGGGGGGAGAGAGGGCTGTCTCAGAGCTCCCTCTCTGTTGTATCTTCTTATAAAAATGCTAATCCTATGGTGTCAGGGCCCTACCCTTATGACATCGTTTAACCTTAATTACTTCCCTAGAGGTCCTGTCTCCAAAGACAGTCACATTGGGGGTTAGAGCTTCAACCTATAAATTAAGGAGGCACACAAACATTCAGTCTATAACAGATGAGTCAGGCTTTGAAAGGAAGAGGGACAGGAAGGGAAAATGGGTAAAGGAATGTTACAGGAGAATAAAGAACAATGGAGTTGTTTCACTTTTTTGGTGTTAAATTAGGCAAATTAGGAGGAGGGCTGAGCTGTAGCTTTAAGGCTGTGAAATAAATTCAAAGGAGTTGCTATTTGGGAATTACGTAATTATCTACGCATTGTTTCCTAAATTTACCAGATTATAAAAATCAGCTAGAATATTATTTTAAAACACAGACTTCCTTGGCGATTCTGTTTCTCTAAGTCTGGGTTGGGGTTCTAAAATTAACAAGCCTCTTGAGAGAGAGCAATCTCTCAAGAAGTTATAACAATAACTTCCAGTATGGGAAACTAGAAACCAGGGAGTTAACTAGGAATGAGTAAACAGATTGGAAGGTAACATTGAGGGCTCAGCATGAAGGTAATCTAATCACATGATTTTCATAAAGATTGTTTATAGCCAAGGGACAGGTGTATTTGGTTGAGTGTACCTTGAACTAAGGATTGGCAAAAAGGCAGGGCTCAGGTCAAGGGGTAAAAGAAATCTAAGGTATTTGTAAGTGTACAGTGGAAATGTTGATCCATGCGTCACAGGCTGAGTAGGGACAGGAGTGAAGCCAAGAAAGAGAGTAGTCTTGGGCAAGAAAGAAAGTTTAAGGGGCTATTGGTCCTTAAAAATAGCGAGGGTCAGAGCCGGCCCACTGTAGTGGTTAAGTTCTCAGGCTCTGCTTTGGCAGCCTGGGGTTCACATCCCAGGCTCAGACTTAGCACTGCTTGTCAAGCCACACTGTGGTGGCATCCTACAGAAAATAGAGGGAGATTGGCATAGATGTTAGCTCAGGACCAATCTTCCTCACAAAAATTTTTTTAAAAAAATAATAATGTGAGTTGTGTTTACTGGGAGACAAAAGAGCAAGAGGTCATGGTCAGTGATTTCAAAGGTCAAAGTTTCAGTACTATCGTGGATTCTGAATTTGTGTAGACATGGATGCCATCAAAAATGGCATACAGCTCTTTCGGTCTTATTTCCTTCAAATCCATGGTCCATAATTCTGCCAAGGTACTCTTTTTAAAATGAAAGTCAGATCATGTTTTCCTGGGCATCCAACGCTTTTCTGCTTGCCCAGTGTCTAAGGTGATTCCAAAACCCTTACCGTGGCATTCAGGGTCCTTCATTATTCCTGCAAACAGCACATACTGTTAACATCATGCTGCCTAGACATCCTTGGAAACACTTCCTCCATTCATGCTTTGCCTTTGATTATGTAGCTCCGTCTGCCAGGTCTACCTGGAAAAATGGCACACCCACTTTTATTTTTTAAAACCTCTTCAGAAAGGTTTTGATAAAATAGTCCTCCTTCCAGTACCCAACACACGTCAGCTCATCTTTTCCTCTTCAGTTCTACTTTTAGACCATGCAGGCGCTTTTGTTGTTGACCTTAGGGCTGTAGCGCAGGAGTCACCAAGCAAACACCTACAGAGGGTGCATTATACAGAAATGCTAGAAATAGGGAGGATGAAAGACAGTTGGTGTGAAGGAGCTTGTTCTGTAACTAAGTGTAACACCAACTAGTTAAACAGATCAAACAAAACACATCAAAGGCACATGTCATCCCCTCCTGCTACAGGGTCCCAGCATAACTGAAATGAGAAGTCAGGGTTGAGAAGTAGCAAAGAAGAAAAGCAAAGTAAATTTAAGGTGTAAGGGAATTGTATGTGTAAATAGTAGAATGACATGATTAATTCAATATTTTAGGATAACAATGCCTAGGCCCAAACATCAACCCTATTTGTATTATTTGACATATGATAGGTGCCTGACAACAATTCCTGGCTGTGTGTCTGACTTGGAAATGCTCAAAGAAAACTAGTGACACAGAATCATTTCCTGCAAGGAGCTGAAAGGGTGAACTTGGAAGTAGGGTGTGGAGACCTACAGAGTCGAGCTGTCACTTTGGTGGCTTTCCCATCATATTGGTCTCTATAATGTCTGAAAAAGATCACACGACTTTTCCCAATGTTATAAACCTTCTGTGATTTATTTCTCAGTTTATGGACTGGTTGGAGTCAGCCTAGAAGAGAGAACTTTAAAATTGTGTCAAAGGAAGCGATTTGCAAGAGTCCTTTCAGCTTCATCAGCAAAAGGCAACTTTAATTATTTATCTTCTGATGGCTCACAAATCTGTATCTCCAATCAATCTCTATTTCTCTCATGAGCTTCAGAGAGATATATCCAACTTCCTCCGGAGCATGTCTCAGATGACGCCGTAGGCATTTGAAACTTAATATGCTCAAAACTGAATCTATCATTTCTCCCTTCATCACTAAAACCAAAGAGAAAACATTTATTTTCTTCACGATTCACTTAGCTGCCCAGTGGAGAAACCTATGGGTCATCTTGGAGAACTCCATTATTCACCCCCTACTTACCTACCCAATCACCAAGTCTCACCAATTTCTATTCCTAACTCCCTCTCAAGTCCACCTCCACTGGTATAATCCCAGTTTGCTCAGGTCTGTAGCAGACTGACTCCTACTCTTTTCCAATCTATTCTTTAGATTGTAGTCAAAACAATCTTCCTAAAATGCAAACTAGCTTAAAGCTCTTTCTCTGTCTCCTACTATGTACTGTTAGAATGAAGGTTAGAATTCCTTAATATGGTCAAGAAAGCCCAGCTTAACTTGTCTCCTGGCTCCCTCTCTAGCATCTTTTATACTATTCCCTCCATCAGCTCTCAGGCATTTGTTCATTCGACAAATATTGAGTACCTACCGTGGGCCAAAAAGTGGAGTGAACAAAACAGGTAGTGGGAAGATAGGAATTTTTTAAAAATCATATAAATATAGAATTACACATTGTATTAAGTATTATGTAGAAAAAGCAGAGGGCACATTGAAAGAGTATGAGAGAGTGACACGATTTAGATTGGTTAGCCAGGGACCTCAATCCTAATACTCCAGACATAGCTTTCCTGAAAAGAGCTTTGTTTTCACACCTCTGGGACTCATCTTTGTCCATCAGCTCACTAGCACCTGATCCTCTACTTGGGTCTTCTTCCAAGAAGCCGGCCCTGAGACCCAAAGCCTTGGTTTCCTACTTCTCTGCAGTGTCCTTATCATTTGTATCGTAGTTGATGTTTACTGTCGTGTAGTCCAGTGATGTAGGAACTCTGTGTTTTCGTGACATTGGATCTTTAACTTCCAGCACAGTGGCTGTTAGAGAGCAGGAGCCCAGTAAACATTCCTTGGATCAATAAATGGAAGAATATTGCTGCCACCGACAGAATGAAAGAAAATTCTGGGAAACTAATGTTCATGAAAACTCTACCCTTTACCGCCCCCATAAGATTAAATCTTAAAAGCTTTCTCTTGCCCCATTTGCCCAAACATCAACCCTATTTGTATTATTTGACATATGATAGGTGCCTGACAATTGCAAAAGGGTAGAAGACTGCAAGTTGTGTAAATGGATAGATCCATAATAAAGGAGTTATTACTTGGGACTGAAGACCCACGTTTCTATTATAACTTATAATCTTGTTCTGTCTTCAGCTATTTTATCTGCTGGCAGTCATTGTCAGCCCCACCCTATCCATGAGGAATCAGCAGTTTAATCTTACTTGTTTGATCTCACATTAATCACTCTGAAACGTTGCAATAATAACCCTGCAAACTTGACATATTAGAGAAGAAGCACATAGGTAACTTTGTGAAACAATATTTGTGCACAGTTGGGGAGGCATCGCGGAGACAAGTGGTAAGATTTAGGAAAGCTACTTTATAAATGGGCTAATGGGTGAGGTCAGTTTTTCCAAAAAGGAAATAGATGAAGTTCATAACCTAATGACTTCATTTCTGAATCCAGGTGTGTCATAAATAGATGATCTGATGTAAATCATGTTACCTATTGAGAACAGATTAAACAAATTCATACAAATCAGCCAGTTTCCATTTCCTTAACATCACTTCTTGGTTTGCTGGTCCTGGTGAGCATGGGCTACCCAGTGACCCATGGCCTTGGCAATCTCCCAGAACTTTGTGGAACTCTGTAGCTGATGACCATCACTCTTTTGGCCTTTCCTTTGCACTTTACTGCTTGGCAGAAGACTCAGCATGGTTATAGAGGGAGGTGTTAAGATAAATGACCTACCCATTCCATCTCGCTCTACTGCCCAATGTATCTGGAAGACCTGTGATGTAGCTCACAGAGTTCTGATCAGCACATAGTTCTTACAAAGGAATGTGGGAAACAAAAAATGTGACAAGATCAAGTTTAGGTTTCGCAAGGATCTGTTGAATTTTAAAACTCAAAGTTGTTTTGTAATAAGAATTTCAAACACCATGCTATTATTACCCAAACAACTTATCTCTCTGCCTCTATTCATGCTAGTTCCTAGAATGCCTTCTGAATACCCAGCTCAAATGTCAACTGGACCATGAAATCTCAGATTTGCACAGCTGAAAGGGATCTTTCCCTGTTTGCAAGCGACCTTAACTTCTGATGCTAAGTGTATACATCTGAGCTTTCCTATGGGTTAAATTTCTTGAGGGTTTTGTACTTGGTAGGTGTTTACAAATATTTTTTAATTGAATAAATAAGTGAATTACATGATTAGGGTAGAGTAGATGACCTCAGGTTTTCTAGAACATTGAGTTAAATCCTTGCATTTGGAAATGTCAGCATTCTCTATCACTTTCTGCTACCTTGAGAAGCTCATACTCAAGCTGACTTTACAGCTTTCCCCCTCTTCCCCCGTTTCTTCCATACCATTAAACAATGCTGTTTATTGAACTAGTAACATTTGTTTCTGCCTTAGATGGTTTGTACTAGAATTCCCTGAGCCTGGAATTCCCTTCTTCCAAATTCTCCCTCTCCACATGGTAGGAGTTTCATCATTCAGGTCTCAGGTCAGATACCCCTTGCTCAGGAAAGACTTACAACCTAAGTCTTCCAACTAAGCTAAATTAGCCCAGTCAATCATACCACCATGTTTGGTTTTCTTGGTCATAATGCAAATTAAGCCTGAGCTATGGTTGGAAGCAAAAATGATCAAGCTGAGGCTGTCCTGCTTTGCACACATCACAAGAAGGCAGGATTCTTTGGAAAAGACAATAATGCTGGGAAAAGTAGACGGCAGCAGGAAAAGAGGAAGACCAAGTATGAGATGGAGTGACTCCATAAAGGAGGCCATAGGTATGAGTCTACAGGAGCTGAGTAGGGCTGTTGAGGACAGGACACTGGACATTACTCATTTTTAGAGTTGCCAGGAGTCGGAGCCAACTTGACAGCACATAACAACAAATTTATTGCTAACTGAACTTACTTTGTCTATTTATTTGTTTTCTGTTTATTTTTGTCCCTTCATTAGATTGAAACCCGCATTGGAGAAGAAGTCTTGTTTGTCTTCATTGCTATAGCTCCAAGAGGAAAATTTGAAAATGGAAGATCCTCAATATGTAACTGTCGAATGAATGAGTAAAAGAATGGCCAAATAGAAGTGCTTTTATGTATATTTTTAGTGAAAAGCATCAGGGCACACAAAAGCACATGGTTTTATTTGCTGAGCTTTCACTGGGGAGATGGCCTGGTTTAAATTCTCTGCACTGTGGGAACTTGAGTTGTGGCATCTGCCACACCTGTTTAAACACATGGGTAACTCCTTCAAGACAGGACCGGGCCCTGATAATACATGTATTCCCCAGCACCTTGCACGGTTCATGGCATTAAGTGGAATAAATTGAGTGAGGGATTACATAAATGTAGCTTGATTCTCAAACTCAGATGCTTTATTTGTTTTACCTGTTTACCTGATTCTTAACAGCTACTCACTAGATAGGTGCTTTATATCCTTTATCATATTAATTCCATTAGAGAACCCTTTGAAAAAGATTATCATCCCCATTTAGACATGAGGCAAGCTGTACTTAACTGTCAGCTTATTAAACGTTGACAGTTATCTCAAACTTTCCTAAATACTTCCCAATTCTCTTCACAGCAAATAACTAGTATGTAACATGAATCTGTTTTTAATATCTAAACAAATCTACAGAGATTTTTGCTATACATCTAACCTATTGCTTTTTTTTTTTTTTGAGGAAGATTAGCCCTGTGCTAACATCTGCTGCCGATCCTCTTCTTTTTGCTGAGGAAGACTGGCCCTGAGCTAACATCCATGCCCATCTTCCTCTACTTTATATGTGGGATGCCTGCCACAGCATGGCTTGCCAAGCGGTGCCGTGTCCACACCCAGGATCCGAATCAGCGAAACCCAGGCCACCAAAGCGGAACTTGCAAACTTTAACTGCTGTGCCACCAGGCTGGCCCCTATTGTCATTTTTTATTGTCATGTAAAAAATAGCTTTATTTCTTTTTGTGACTATAAAAACTAATATAGCCATTATGAAAAAAAAAGTCAAATAATACAGAAAATATGGAGAAGAGAACACAGCCTAAAATCCCATCTTAAATATATAAAAAATTTTACATAAATGGAATCAAATTGTATATAACAATTTTCTTCTCTTAGAATTATGTTATCTGACTACTTTTACAAAAAAATTTTAGGGGCCGGCTCCATGGCCGAGTGGTTAAGTTTGCGTGCTCCACTCCCGCGGCCCAGGGTTCGGATCCTGGGCGTGGACATGGCACTGCTCGTCAGGCCACGTTGAGGCGGCATCCCACATCCCACAACTGGAAGGACCTGCAACTAAGATATACAACTGTGTACAGGGGGGTTTTGGGGAGAAAAAGCAGAAAAGAAAAAAAAAAGATTGGCAACAGTTGCTAGCCCAGGTGCCAATCTTTAAAAAAAAAAAAAAAATTTTAGGCACTATCATGTATCCTTGGATATATTGCACAAGTGATTTTTGAAATCCAGCGGAGTGAAACCTATTCTGACATCATTCTGAAGTATTTCAACTAATCTAACTCTACTAAAATCTAATTGGGTTTATTTTGCCAGGTTTAGAGTCACATAGGCCTTCTGTGTGGCATAAAGTCCTCGGAACTCTTGCACATGGGAATTACGTGCATATTTATTCAATAAGCCACGAAGAACTGAAGCAGCTGCTGTTCCTTTTTTCCAAATGCTTTCTCTTTTCTGCTACCTTTCAATTTCTGAGAATGACATTTTTCTTTTACCAAGGATCAAAATAATGAAGGTACCATTGGTTCCTCCTTCCTCACTCCCAAAATTCTTTTTTATTTTGTTTGCCAATGTCTAATGCTAAACCTTGAGAAATCTGAACCCAGACTATTACAATTCTTATATATATTTTACCCACTGCACCCCATACTGTATATCATATCGTTATCAGACAAATCCCCCTAAGATATCCAATTTTTTATGAAACTTAAACTCAAGCATCTTAAGCAGACATTCCAGTTCTTCCACAACCCGGCTCAACCTACTTTCCAGCCCTTCTCCTCCTCATGGGCTCTACACTGCATTCAGACTATCCTGCACAAGTTTTCTTTCATTTAATACTCCTTCTAGGAAAAATGTTCTCTGTTCTAAGTCTTTAGTACCTTTTAACATTCAAATATCATCCTCCCCTGGAAGCTTCTCTGACTATCCTGTGTAATATTTCTACCTAATGCAGGTATCTCCCATAGAATTCATTCATTCCAAAAAGGTATATTGAATACCTACTATGTGCCAGACACTGTTCAGAGTACTGGGAATATATCAGTGGATAAAATGGATCAAATTCTCTGACTTCATGGAATTTGTGCTCTTATGAATGTCTTATGGATATTGAGACAATAAATATACATAATATACAAAGAACTTGTAGAATATGGTATAATGTGATAAATGTTATTTTTAAAAATTGAGAGAGAAAGAGATGGAATCAGGATTGCCAGTGCTTCCAGCAATTTCTAAGAAATGAAAGTCTGTCCTAGGGTTCGGTAAACTTGTTCTGTAAAGGACCGGACTGTAAATACTTTAGACTTTGTGGACCATGTGGTCTCTGCCATAACTATCCAACTGTGCCATTGGAGCACAAAAGCAGCCTTTAGCACAAAAAGTTCAATAAAACTTTATTTATGAACACCAAAATTTGAATTTTGTATAATTTTCATACATCACAGAATGTAATTTTTCTTTTGACATGTATTTTTCAGCTAAGGACGTAAATGCCATTCTTCCTTTGTGAGCCATACAGAAACAGGCAGGGGGCCAGATTGGCCCATCAGTTGCAATTTGCCAACTCCTGTGTCGACTGTTGAATGGTTGGGATTAGTAAAGACTTGAGGAAGATACGGGAGTGAGCACCTGGGTATGTAGGAGTAGAGTATTCTGGATGGAAAGAACAGTCATTGCAAAGTTTCTGAGACACGGGCAAAACTGATGTGTTTGAGGAACAAACAGTAAGCCAGCCTGACTGGAGCAGGTTGAGTGAGAGAGACGGGTGGGAGATGAGGGAGGAGAGACAAGAAAGGTGAGACTGAATAGCAGGTCACGTAAGGACTACGGCTTTGACTCTGGATGCAAAGTTGAGTCACTGTAAACTTTGAGCAGAGAAGTAACATGATTCACCTACAATCACAGATGACAACTATAGCTTCTTAGACCTGCAAGAAAGACAGCTTAAAAGATTGTCCGTAACCCCAGCCTGTCAAATAGGTTTAAACTCAGAGAGTTTGATTGGGGGGCTGTGTTGGCGAAGACTCTGAGACTGCGTCCTGTCTTAGCCAGAAACACTTCTATCATCAGTTAGTAATGCCTGATCAGGTGTGAGGGCTATTGGTTGCCATGCACTGTGGTGCTCATCTAGTCTAACCTTCATGTTTTCACCACTTGGACACACTGGGCTTCCAACAGGATACATGATTTATTCAATATTATCATCTAATTAGTGGCAGGACTTCTGATTCCCAGATTAGTCATCTTTATTTTATCTTGGTCCTTCCTCTTTCAGTTTTTACGTGTAGGGCAGTGATCAATACATATCTTTCCTGGAGAAGCTGAAAAGATACTAAAATCAAAAGCTGTGTGGAGATAAGGATCACCAATGCAAATTTTATTCCCTTATATATACAAAACACTTAACAGTTTCTAAAGCACTTTGTTTTTATCTTCTTTGAGCCTCAGGATGGCCCTATGAATCCTTAGTAATCCCATAAAATTGGGATTTGAACACGGAAGAGCAGGCCCTCGGGGCAGCTCTTAACTTGATCTGCCTTTGCCTGTGATTGCAGAGATTTCTTTTTTTTAACAATTCCATCCATAAAATTTAGGCTTAAAATTATTACCGAAGTTATTTCATAATTATTGCTAAAATACTTCTTAATGCACTTAGAGCGAAAGTCAGGAAGAACCAAAGCTTCCCAAATGTTCAATGATGAGCTTCAAACGGCCATTCTTTCCGTGCATCGTGGGGAAGAGGGGAGGGGTTTGTGCCGCGCGACTGTGATGACTAATGAAATTTTTATTCTTTTCAATAAGAAGAGCTTTAACAATTAGGCTGTGTTTTAATGAAATGTTCGTTTGTCCAAACTCTGATTCCTGGTGCATCAATACCTCTTTGTGAGAGGTACGTCCCTAAAACATGCCTTTGTCTTTAGCGGAATGCCACCAGAGGCGTTCAGTGCAAGGACTCTCAGTAAGGCGGCCTGAAATGAACAATGGCCTTCAGAACAGCTCAAATTAAAATGTATATATATTTTTTCTGTACCATGTGCTATTCATTACCTGACTAAAAGATTACCTAAAACAATGAGGAGTAAAACTTCACATTTTAATATGATCCTAGTTATAACTAAACATTTTTTACATCCTCAGCATCCATGTAAAGGACATCTGGAAACTACTTTTTTGTTGCATTAGTTTTAAAGGATTTCAGTTCAAAGCTATCTAGCCCATACTTTCCTAGCAACACTTGCAGTTTTGTATTTTGATAAGGTGTTCACTTTTTCCCCTTATGTTTCTAATACAGCTGGAGCCCGTTGGGATCTATTTCAATTACTTTCTTGTTCTTGTACTCCTTCATCTCTTCTCATTAATACTTAACACTTAGGGAGAGCCAATAAAATGTTGGGTCTGTATTAAATATGACCTTAGTCATGAGTGGGCTCACGTTTCCAACATGATAGGAGAGAACCTTGTATTTATAAGAATGCGTGTAGTGCAGAGAATGGAAGCAACATGATGATAATCTTGGCCACCTACATCCAACTGTAAATCGATTCTGGTTCCTTTCAGAGCTTGAGATAATTTCAAAAGGCCACTGATAGAGCCAAAGGGGGTCATTTTGCCAGGCATGGTACTGGGTGAGTAAAGAGCTATGGAGACTGTCAAGCTCCTGGAGATGGAGGGAAGTGAGGCACAGGCAGAACTGGAAGCGGTGGAGAGCAACACAGTAACAAGAGTCCATGACTCTACTCATTTCATTTTCTGCTGTTGTATGGTCAACCCATGGGTCTATGGACACCTAATGAGCCTTTGGTCCCCATTCTACTATCTTCTTCATCTTCCAGCCCATGTTAGAGCAACTAATGGGATGCTGGAACCATTGGGCCTATTTTATTTCTCATGGACAATGCTCATGTTCTGTTTTCCTGCTCCTGGAACAAGATTCCACTTTTCATGACTGGCTAATTTCTAACACACATACACAACCAAATTCAGTGAAAATCTCCTGCTCAGGAAAACTTCTCTGGTACCTACATTCTGAATTAAATGCTCCTCATTTGAACTCTTATGGTACCTTGGGCACACTTCTATTCTTACATGATTATGCATACTTCTAACGTATAATTATGTGTACTTTTTATTTTTCTATGTTTCTTCTAATAGGTTATAAACTAACTGACAATAGGGAGAATACCTCATTAAAATGTATATCTTTAGGGGCCAGACTGGTGGCCTAGTGGTTGGGTTCACACACTCCGCTTCGGCAGCCCAGGGTTCACAGGTTCAGATTCTGGGTGCAGACCTACACACCACTCATCAAGCCATGCTGTGGTGGCATCCCGCATACCTAATAGAGGAAGACTGGCACAGATGTTGGCTCAGGGACAATCTTCCTCAAGCAAAAAGAGGAAGATTGGCAACAGATGTTAGCTCAGTGCCAATCTTCCTCACACACAAAAAAAATGTATATCCTTAGTGCCAACCACAGTTCCTGGAGAGTGCTCAGCACTCTATAAATGCTTATTGATGATTATTCTTCTTTCTGAAGAACAGAGGCGTGATCATATTTCTCATTCCATTTTTTGCCTCTTTGAGATGTTTTTTACTGTTAGCAAGATGTTCTAGGTGAAAGTGAAATAAAAATTGAGGTGCTAGGTCTTTATAGAAGCTTATGCAAAAGTGGAAGTGATTCTAAAATTATAAAAAATGATTTGTTGCCTTTATCAACATGCAGTATATGTTAGCAACATCATCCATAAGAGTTAATTGCGATGAAAAATTACAACAGGTTAAAACCATCCTGTCTTAGCAAGATCTTTTGTAAACCTTGTGTAAAATATCATGCCAGGCAGAATTGAGCTAAACAAGGAAAATATTTTATTTTCAGAGGTAATTTCCTTAGAGACATTGATAGAATAAACAGTGCCTGCATATAATGATTTATATGGTCCGGAGAAGCTCCCAGTATCTAAACCTGTCTTTTCCTCTGCCTACCACAGTGTTGAAATCATCATGCATTCTTTTAGGCTAATGTTATTTCTACTAGGAGAGAGAACACTGGAATGTTGTCATTTCTCCCTTGTTAATGCCAGTGAGAGCTCTCTACTCACTGCTAAGAATTCTGCAAGAAGAGGAGCAGCAGACAAGATGTGCACTAAATAGAGAAATGAACAAAAACCACAGAGTCTGAAGTTTCTGTCTTAACAGCACTAGCTAGAAAATCTTTGAGAGACAGTCTCAATGCTCTGGGGGCTGTAACTGGTTATTTATAAAATAAAGGGATTGAAACTTTGAGCTTTATAGTTCCAAATTTCTAAGAGATATTTACCAGCTAGATTTTATAATGTTTGAGAGAATAAAATATAGAACCAAGACAGGCAAGAAGAAACACTTAAAGCTAACAATTTGGAGTATGGGATAACGGGGTTAAGGTTAGTGTCTACTAACTTCACTCATTTCACAACTTTGCTTAAAGCTGGTAAGAGAGAAAAAATGTGGAATTACAGAAAATTGAATGACAGGTGCAAAGGGATGGCCTGAGAGCAATCAGAATCTTGAAAGATTTCTGGAATAGTACTTCTAAATTGTGACTAATGGAAATGAAAGAAAATTAAATGCTAGTGGAGTTCAAATTTTGCAAACACGTTTACCAGCTGCCTGAGGTTTTAGTTACAGAAATCTGTACCAAAGAGTTCGTTTTACATAAAATATAACAATAATAATAATTAATAAATGTTAGTTAGTTGATATGTACTTGCTAAGTACTCATTTTATCCTCTCCACCATCCTATGAGGTATATATTATTTTCATCGGCATTTTACCAGTAAGGAAATTGACACACAGGAAGGTTAAATGACTTGCTCCAAGTAAATGGTTAAGCACATTTTGAGGCAGTCTGACTCCAAATGAAAGTTGAACTCCTATCCATTAAGCTACAGTACTACACTGATAAAAAATTATCTTAAAATAGATCAAGGCCAGCCCTGGTGGCCTAGTGGTTAAGTTTGGCATGCTCTGCTTCAGGGGCCCAGGTTTGGTTCCTGGGCATGGACCTACACCACTCATCTGTCAGTGGCCATGCTGTGGCAGTGGCTCACATAAAAAAGAAAAAGAGGAAGATTGGCAACAGATGTTAGTTCAGGCGAATCTTCCTCAGCAAACAAAAAAGCAGGGGTCAAAAAGTTCTTTACAATCTCATCAGTGTTTTTAAACGTGATGATCTCAGGGGCCTGCCCAGTGGCGCAGTCTTTAAGTTCACACATTCGGCTTTGGCGGCTTGGAGTCCACCTGTTTGGATCCCGGGTGCGGACATGGCACCGCTCATTAAGCCATGCTGTGGCAGGCATCCCACATATAAAGTAAAAGAAGATGGGCACAGATGTTAGCTCAGGGCCAGTCTTCCTCAGCAAAAAGAGGAGGATTGTCAGATGTTAGCTCAGGGCTGATCTTCCTCAAAAAAAGAAAAAAAGAGTTATGATCTTGGAATGTTGTTAAACATGTGGCAAGTTACTTCATCCACAAGGTGTCTGCCCGTTCCTTCCTGTGTTGCTAATAAGCATCAGTAGTTATAAGATGCAAGGGGAAAGGCAGAGTTTACTCTGACGACAGCCATCCTGTCCTCCACCCATTTCCATCCTGCCCTCCCCCACCCATTCCCATCCTGCCGGCTGCAGTAGTCTTCTTGAGCTGCTTCAGCTCTGCAGCCTGAAAGCTCTCCTTATCCTGCTAAAAGCGAGCCAGACCAGGCCCAAGTGGACAGGCGTCTCTATGTAGAAACGTGAGATGGATAGTATCTCTGTGTTTCTCCACGTTCCCCAAGACTCCTGATACTCAATTTATGTTCACACAGATAAAGAGGTTATGCTCTCTGATGTCAGAGATTTAGGTCCAAGGCAGGCAACTCAACTCCCAGAATGGGTTTAAGGCTCAGATTATCTCAAATAGCCATTTGTCACCTTTCTTGGCTTTGCAGTAACACATATTTGGTTTTCTTTTGACAAAGTATAGAAAATTAAAATATCAGGAGAAATATCTAATTATTTAAAAACTTACTGAAAATAAAATTCACAAGTAAAACATTTTTAAGGTACTCATTCACCACACCACGATAAAACACTCCTTTAAAATTCTATGATTTTATGCCAGTACATTTTGAGGGTGCTTTCATTATATTTCAGGAATGAAAATTAAAGAATTATGGAGCTGAAAGGTACTTACACACTCTAATCCTGTGCCGAAGATTCAGAGAGATTGTGAATTTCCATAACCTTAAAGTCTCCCAGTTCCCATTTCCATGTCCATTCCATTATACCTCATCGTCTTGGAATTTTCTCAGCACAAAAAGTTAAATAGTGACAGGCGTTATCACATAATCTCTATTAGACCACTTGAACTGTCAGATGGCAGGGTGGCATTTTAAAAATACAGTACTCTCTCTCATGTCAGTCACCTGTCATCCATCACATCATTTCTGACAGTGAGATTAACTTGGTGTAACTTCATGAATACCCTTTCAGAAAGCCATTCCTGAGAACTTTTTACTTTAGGTTTGGTTAGAGTCAGTTTTATATATGTCTTTGGGTCACATTGTTCTATATGCCCAATCTTATTGAATTTCTATCTTACAGACCATGACAGTATCTACTATTTCATATAAACCTCCCTTTAGTGATTTGCTGCCCAGTTTTACAAAACACTTACTAAATCTCTTTTTCTTGGACAAGCCATGTCTCCCTGAGATTTTTCGTTACAGTTATTTTTTTCTCATTTAATCTGTGAAACACTCTTCCATTCACTTCCCAAGCAGGCACCCACTCACGTTTCCTCATGCCCAGAGTGGTGCCTAAATGGGAATCTTAGCTCCAGGCACGTGCCTAAATACACGTCTTAATTATAAAGCTATAGATAGGTAATTGCTTTGGCCACCTTGGCAATTGCCTATTTTAACATGACCCAAAGTCACTATTCCCATAGACTTACCAGAAGATCTCTTTTGGGCAACAGGATCCTTTCTCTGGCTAGAGCTTCAGGAGGATGTTTCAGAGATTAATGGAGCTCCTGTATCCTGGCAGCTTGCTTAAATTAGGCAATGTAGTGATGACATGAGATACAAGCCACACCTTAAATAAGTCAGGTAGCTCTGCCAGCCGTGTCAAATGCAAACCCAGCTGAAGTGGCGTCTGTGTGGTGGGGTTTAGGGGACAAGGAAAAGGACTCTTTCTCTGGGGTGTTTCTTCACCTGCTTGTACTTCTGCCTAAAAGCCCACCTCTAAGTTTTACTATTTTGAGCTAAGCAATAGATATGTGTTCATCATAGCTGCCTTTACAAGGTGTAATAGTGAATGTTGCAGTCATTAAAATTAGCTCTCTTTTGTTTGTTACACCTTTTTCAGCATGGTAACTCAAAGTAGCTTCTGACAGGTGACATAGTATAAGGGGGATAAATGAGAACTAAGACAAGAGAACTGGGTTTCTGGGGTGTAAAATATGATGGAGAAGAGAATGAAGATAAATGGGAAATGAAAAACTGCCATAGACAATTCTCACTTTGAAACTTTGCTTAGGACTATGTTTCCAGAACATATTAGAGCACAAGCAAGATGTAGGTGTTCCCTGCAGAACCTGTAAGTTGGCTGTAGGCATGTCCTTGGGCATACAATTTGGGGCTCCCGTGAGGCTGTGTCTGAATTTCCAGAAGCATGCCAGCCCAGGAACAACTTCCCTCTTGTCCCTTCACCATGGATTCAGTCCAAAGAAGCTAAAACATATTTTTCTTCTAAATAGATTATTAAAAGGAATATGTGCTCTTTGAAGTCCATTTAAGATTTTATGCATTCTTATATACTGCACACCGCTTAGATATGTGGCCACAACTGTACTCAAATGAGTTGGACCGTAAGATCATCATGCAACCAAAGGATGTTCTTCATCCTGAAGAAAGATGAGCAGCTTACTAACAGCGTCATGGTACATAGATGGCTCATTATAAAGGTGAAAACCACCAACTGATCACCATCTGCCACGTAGTTATAATAGAAAGAAATAGATTCAAAGTATACGAACCATGTGAAGCGTAAAGAAGAATATTTCACGCATGGCGGGGCTGACTGCAGCTCCCTTTCTTTGTGATTCGACAATATATGACTTAAAAGGTTGCTACTGAGTAATTTTTTTCAGGAAAGGTAGTTCACTAACTTTTATTTTTAATCATCATTAAACTTCTGAACTGCCAAGAATTGCTTCTTAGAATTTTGTAATAAGATTACCTATTTTGTCAATGATGTGATGTTAGCCAAGTACAGTGCGGTAAAGGAATATGAAAAAAAAATGTATGTGTTTAGTTTTTCCACATCTTTAAGCTAAATATAAAAGCAGAGAGTTGCTGACAGAGGTCCGATATACTCTTAGATAATCTAATCTCGATCTACAGAGCTCCAGAAATTCTCTGCTGGGAGAGGCCCTACCACTCATCCTTCTAAACTTTCACATAGTTTTGTTCTAAGTCTAAAAGGGTTCCAGCTAAGTATACTGGTGTTTGACTCACAATTTGCTGTTGGTTAGAAAGATGTATTTATTCATTGGGGTGGGGAGGAGGATCATCCTCCCTGATTCTACTCACACCCTCCTACACACACAAACACACACACATTCCTTCTCTCAATCAAATTCAAATGAAATTCAGAATTTTCCATTCAATATGCTTTCCTTATTATTTCATGCTTTTTCATCTCTTTGTGGAAGAAAAACATCTGCTCTAGTTACTTTTGAGTTACAAATTCAGTAAAACATGTTTTTTCACAGATGTAATAATTTAAATTTCTAAATTCTATCTGAGGACCATGGATTGTAAAGCAATAAGTTGAGGGAGAAACAAAATTGAACTGGTTTTTGCATCCAAAATATTTGCCTTGAAGCTGTCCCCACACCTGACTGGACCCACAGCCGTGATGGGAGTAGCGGTGGGTATCTGCGTGGCTGGACAGCGTCCTCACTCAACTTTGCTTATAAGCCAGGGTGATTCTACTTTTAAACTTAAAGGAAATTTTGAATTATTTCTTGATAAATAATATTGGTTTCCTTCCTCAGAAGTCATGTTCATCAAAGAATACTATCATAGCTAAGAAGACATGATCAATAAATTTACAAACAATAATCCAATACTGAATTCATTTTTTTTCTTTCAAACTCATCTAATTCAAGTTGGGATAATTTCTCACATTCAGATATATGACAAAATAAATGAAAAATGTCAATGTTTACAAATAGCGTGCCAGAGACTATTTGTCCTCTAAAAACAGTTCCAGAGCATTAAAACCATAGTTGGTCACTCAACCAGAGCTACTCTTTCTCACATGCCCTTCAACCAGAATAAACATGTGAGTGAGCTCTCACCAATGGAACGTGAGCAGAAGGGACTTGTGCCACCTCCTGGCTGGGCTTTATCACACTGCGTGAGTGCCCTTTTGTACTCTCCCTCCTTCCCACTGGGGGAAACTGGACATCTTGGTGACCAGCTTCAGTATACAGATGAAGACAATGCCCTGGAGGATAGGAGCAGAGCCCCGCTAGTCAGGGTCTCTGGATGATGTCCTGGAGTCCAGCCCATTTACTCTCTGTGGACTTTTTTGCAAGTGAGAGAGAAAGAAACTTCTATCTCTGTTTGAACCATTGCGTTGTTGGACCTCTTTGCTGTAGTCTTCACCATAAACTAATACAAATGGAGACAATATAAATCTATTTGAGGCTTTTTTCCCCCTAGAGTAGGACATTTTGTGTTACTAGAATTGAATATAATCCAAGTGATTAAGTCGAGAGAGCCCTATACTTTATGTATTTATTAGTTTACGTTAACATTTTTGGTTATAAACAAGCAAGATCCAGAATTAGCAGAAATTTAAAAAAGCCACTGCATCAGTATGAAAAAAATGTCATGTAGACAATGCAGTTGTTTAACTGAAGGTTTTCTGCTTCACTGAGAAAATATAAGAGTGATATGGATAAGAACTCCAGCTGGACTTGGTCAATGATATTTGTACTTTTTAACTATGATCTAAGAGCAGTCATCTCCTTTAAAATGGAAATAACTATAGGGTAAAGAACTTTATTTTGTCTTAAATTCTCTAGGTCTTGAAACTCTTCTTGCCCAGCAAAACAATTGTTTTTAACTTAATTTTTGATAATATGAGAGTTCTTAGTTCTTCAACTATTGCATTATAGCAGAACAGACTAATGAATAAATTAAAATATATTTATAAAAGATATTGAAAAATCTGGAAACCAATGTCCATTTAATTATGGCCAGAATTTATAGGAAGCTGGACAAAGTTCTAGTCTGGTAACATTAGGTAAGTGTCAAAAAGTTGAAGAGCATGAAGCATTATTGCTACATAAGGCCAGGGAGTATTTTTTGGTGGCGCAAGCCCTGAGCTGAGCTGACAGGAATATCATGCTTTCTGGTTTAGATGATTCAGTCACTTCAAAATTTGAGTGTCTGGGCCATGCCATCAGAGAGAAAACTGCTCAGAGAAAATGGACAGGCCTCCTACAGAACAAGAGGGCAGAGGCATAGCTTGAAGGACACCTAACCAGGCCCTGGTTGTCCCACTGAGGTGTTTCTGGAGCCCACCAGGAAATCCCCATCTACAAGCACATCTTGGAACTTCTTGAATTTTAGCTTATCTACTCCTTGGCAACAACTTCTGACAATAAATGATGTCATTGGAAATTATCCTTTGGCTCATGCTTTTTTCCCTCATATGTGCACTGACATTAAAAATATGTAAATATTTTCCCTTTGGGGATGTCATAGTGGACATGCTATTCCACTGTCATTTCATTATCTCTTTCTCCTTCCATACTGAATCCTAATATTATTTAGTTACCTACATCTCAGCCGTTTAGCTTAAGTGCCTCCTAGAAAACTCCAAGAGTGGGCCTGGTAGTTCTAATGCTAATCTCACTTGCATTTTTAGTTTTTGGCTCAGAGACAGGCATGGGCAACATTCAGAATACTGAGACTTGAACAGTGATTTTCAGGGGGCTTGTGGGAAAGTTCTTTTTCACTATTCTGCAAGAACTTCCAGAAGCCACTCTCTCTCTTACATTTGCTGCATACAAATATGCTAGTATCTTCAGTTGCCACTGTCAACCATTCTAGGACCAGGTAAGGGATTAAATTAGAAGGAAGATGACAATGGAGGTCACAGCAGAGAGACAGAATGAAACTGGGGCTTGATGACATTCTTAGAGTGCTCAAGGTCAGCCAAACTCAAAGCCTGCCTCGCTTTGATTTTCAGTTACATTAGCCAACAATACCTTTTCCTACCATTTAAACCAGCTTCAATTGTTTTCTGGGTTTTTTTAATTACTTCAAAATCATCCTAGATAATACATATAGTCGTAAAGTATATTGTGTAAGCCTGGCTAAGGTGTGCAATGTGACCGGCAAACGTTTCCAAACTAGAATACACAGGAAATGTTTTTGCAATCGAGTCAATAATGTTCATTGGTTGGACCATCAACATTTTTGATCCCTTTTTTATTTTATAAATTGTCTGACACCTGAATAAACCACCTAACTATTGTTATTATGGTTTGTCCATCTGTTGTTTTACAGCATTACACAGCTAGACTTCACTTCTCTTGGATAACATTTCCTATTGGTTATAGTGACAAATTTATTCAAATAATGGTATTCTGATTCCATGCAAGGTTGGTATATTATTTAAGTTATATTACTTTGACAGTATTGGTATGCCTCTCTTAATATTCATATGGAGAATGACAGAGAAATCACTAATATCTGATAATATTCAGGATGTGTACACAGTTTGAATGCAAGCACGGCTCTAGATAACATAAATTTGCTGTAGAGATTAACGCCATATTGGCACCATTCTTCATCTCTCAGATCCTCAAAAGTGTTCTCATCTTTTTCCTTTTTGTATTGTATAAAAACAATTGCCAAAAAGTTATTAGTCAGCTGAGAAATATCACTTTAATTCTTATGTCAATCTTTAGCTGTCTACCGGAGGCAATTATCTCATTGTGTGGTATTCTATTTTGTAGAGTCGTTATAATCACATCGAAGAAAGTTTGGAAATCAATATAATCTCAGTACCCATTGCAGATATTTTACTCATTTTTTTCATATGCTTATATCTACACACATAAAGCTCTATCCATAGTCGTATACTTGGAACACATGCAATTTTGTACCCTGATGATTTCAACCAACATAGATTATGTGATCTTTCCTAACATCAGGAAAAAACATCACAATTCACTTTATACTTTATATGATAATTTTATAAAATAATGGATTATGGGTTAGATTTACTCCCTTATTTTGCTTTTTCCGTATTCTAATAAAAAGGTAAGATAAAGCACAATAAACTCTTAAAGGTACTACTAGGATAAATAAAACCAGAACTAAACAAAATATATCCTCTATTTTGATATAAGACCTTCAAACGTATCTTTTAAATGGTCTATAAAATACCCAAGTGATTGAATATACTAGATTTTAACCAGTAAGTTCTTGGTTGGGGAACACTCAAGTTGATTAAATTTTTTCACTCTTACACTAAGCACTACTATTGAAGATGTTTTTACATAAAGCGTTTGTCTTATTTAGGATAAATTTGAAGTGTAAATTCCCTGAAGGATCGTTTCATTTGAAAAATGGTGTCACTTTTAACAAGTTTCCAAATTAATTTCCAAAAGTGTTGAATCATTTTACATTGCCATCAGCAAAGTTTTATTGCAACATTTGCAAAAAAAAAAAAAAAAAAGGATACAAATAAACATTTATGGGAAAGGTCTGCCTACTGCTCTTTTCGTGTTTCTTAGCTATTCACCCATTTATTCATTTAAAAAATATTAAATGAGTCACAACTGTATGCCAAATACTGAGAGTTACTGGTGAGAAAACTCCTTACCGCAATCCCAGGAAGAAAATATTTTTATCCATAGATTTGCAGGAAAGAAAAAAGAAGCTCAGACAAGCTAAGAATTTATTAAAGTCACACAGCAATGGAAAGATCTAGAACTCTAAGATTCACATCTAAACTAACAGACACCAAAGCCTATGTTCTTTTTAGTCTACCTGGCCATCACTGAGTATTCTTACTTTAGAAGTTTCCATGATTTTTGCTGATTTAGTAAACAAAGTTAGTACCTTATGTTTGTTTTCAGTTTTTCTGATATCAGACAAGGTTGAAAACTTTTTCCTGTTCACCAATTATTTTTTCATGTGGCAACTGTTTGCTCATGTGCTTTAGCCATTTGTAACTACTGTGGTTTCAATGGTTTTTACTAACTTATAGATTGTTTGGGCCAAGATATAAAAATATTAGTTTTTTGTAATGTTTGCTTAAAATAAATTTTCATTTTTATTGCTTGCTTTTAAACTTTGGTTATAAGAGTTAAAAATTCAGATTAATTTAATACATTGCATTTTACTTTTATCTTTATTGATGTGAAAAAATAGAGAGCATTAAAAAGTTGTGTCAATCTAATATGGTATGAGGAAGCTTCTTTTTTTGTGCTCAACACTCTTGGTTTGACTGTAACTATATCATTCGTCTAATGAGTCACAGGGCCTATTGATGGAGAAAGCTTAATTGATCGGTAGTTGTGTTTGGAATGCAAACTGGCTTTTTATTAAAGAGCATTTTAATTTGAAGTAAATGTTCTGATGAGAGGTTTTAGAGCTTTCTTAATCCCAACTTCCGAAACTATAATCTTTGCCCATATTTTTCTGTTAATATTTTGCTTTTATCATCACTGGTTGAATGCACAGCTGCCCTAATAAATGCTATTATATGACTCCATATAATGTCTTATCACTATCATTTAGTTTTATCCTTATAATTTAGTCAATAGAGCTGTGTTTACTCTTTTCAATGAGTCATGTTTCCTTCATATATTTTTTTTAAGGTTTTTTTTTTTAGATTTTTTAATTTTTTTCCTTTTTCTCCCCAAAGCCCCCGGTACATAGTTGTATATTTTTAGTTGTGGGTCCTTCTAGTTGTGGCATGTGGGATGCCTCCTCAGCGTGGCTTGATGAGCGGTGCCATGTCCGTGCCCAGGATTCGAACCGACAAAACCCTGGGCTGCCTGCAGTGGAGCCCGCAAACTTAACTACTCGGCCACAGGGCCGGCCCCTCCTTCATATATTTTTTAATATCCTTTACAAAATCACACTCACCACCATTCACGTCTGTGATTAATTGCCTGAAAGTCTTTTGATGTTGAATTGAAATCTGTTAGAAGACTTTTCTATAAGTTAGCTTAATATTATTTTCCAGCTTACATAAGGGACTGCAAGTACAAATGAATAAAATATTATATAAAACTGCATTAGTAATGATAATATCAATGACTTCTAATATGATGACATAAAAAGATACAGAAACTTAAGAGCTACTTTCTACTGCTGCTGCTCTGACAACTAGCTACTGTTCACTGAGCACTTACTGAGTGCTATACATTGGCTAAGTACTTTACCTTTTTTTAAAATCTAGTTTTCAAAACTTACATATATATAATAATTACAATGGGATGTTTTTCAGATTATGAAAGGGTAAGTATTTGATGAAGGTCACATAACTACTGAGGAGAAAGATAGAGTGAATTCGAATCAAGTTCTAAATTTATTTAAGAGTGGAATATAAATTTCAGAAACACCTCTTTACAATTCTTGGGACAGTTGTGTTCCCTAGAACAGTCTGAAAATGTCACCTTAGGTGTTCCAGACTTGATCAGGCTTAAGAAGTCTGAATAATTCAAGTAAGGCTCCTTAGACAAATACAGAGAATCAGAATGTCAGTTTTATTAAGGTACAATGATAAGTATAAATGCTGAAAGAATTAGACACTACAAGTTTTCCAACCAGTGGATTCTGTTCCTGTAAGCAAGTTAGAGACACAGCGACATTACAAACAAATAATTTCTGCATGTTGAAAGAAAAATGCCAAGAGGGAAAATTATTTGAAATGATGCTTAAAAGCATCAGGCAAGTGCAGCTTTTTCCATGGAAGACATATCTGCCACTAGACTCGATAACTCAAGTCCTCGGACCAGGGATCCCTTTTCTTTGGACAGTTCTTGGGTGTGAAGGACTGATGTTTGCCTCCGTGCACGTGTCTTCTATAATGCCATGACTGACAGCCAACTTTCCTTTTGATAGATACTGTTTCTTTAAATCTGTTAAACTTTCAACAAAAATGTAGCAAGCCCGAGGAAGACTTTGTCTCTTTGATATTGTTTTGTATATTTCCATTTTATGTTGATTTACATAGAGAAATCCTGTTTCCAAGGTGAATGGGTGAAGAGGTAGCTTGGGATGGGCCCCAAGGCTATCCCAACCATCAGGTGCCACCAATGGCATAATAGGTATTCAGAAATATTGTGTTATAATGAATAAACAAGCAAATCAGGGAATAAACGGGCCTCTATTTTGATGTCCTGAAAATTCCTAGTTTTATAAATTGAGGAAAAATGAAACGTAAATCAATACTTTGTAGAATTCTTTGATTGCTTTTGTCACCGTCATATAAAATCCTGATACACTAAGAAAAAGTCTGTTACTTTTTTTTGTGCAGAATTTTTTTTTGCACCTTGAATAATAGAATCACTCTTTGCTTTAATATAGTGAGATCCCTTTTATTTCAATTAGAGGATGCTTATAACATATTTTTTGGCTTTATCTCCTGCTCAGAGTAAATGGCTATAATACACAAATTACAATTGCTAAATTCTGGCAGAGCAAAATCCCTACTCGCATTTATCCACCCTGCCATAAATTTCAAGATTTCAAGTTGCCCATTTTATTGTGCTTACTCCTTCTACAGATTCGGCTACCACCACCCCCACCCCCATCCAGAGAGAAAAAGGCAGGCAGGCAATGAAAGCATTTGGCTTTGATGGGATTTTGTCTCCTGTAAACTAAAGAGGTGGGAAGAAACAGAAGGAGATGAGGAGAAGTAATGTGTCTGTAGGATGGCCGGGACAGACGATTATACCCTAAAGCAAATTCTTGTCAATTTAACCTCACTGATAACCCCCATTTCCACATTAGTTGTGATTTTGTTTGTTAAAAGTAAGGGAATTTAACAGGGAAAAGGCAGACTTTTTGAGTTAGCAGGTTTTGATGTTTGGCTGTCTGGAAAAAAGAAGGAACGAGTCTAAAAGGGTGGGGAAGTAGGCAAGGGGCTTAGAAACGCAAGAAGCACAGTAACCAAACAGACTTGGCAATTTAGCTGCCTGCCAGATTAACAGCTCTTGCACACTTGAAAATGCCTGGAATCTTTCAGGAGAGGTCTGGAAGTCAGTTAGTTTGGGTGCTTACCCAGGTGTCTTTCTCCAAGTTAGTCCAGTTGCCATCCAATTTTTATTCACCCTCTGTGAGAAGGGGAGGGAAGAACAAAGTGCACAGAGAGGAGGAAGAGATAGATTTATGTCCCAACAAACTCACTTCCTTTCTCATCTTTAGAGTCAGCAACATATTATTTCCTGGGATTTCCCTATTAAGAGAACACATTCCTTATGAATGCCCAGCATTGTCCACGATGCTTCCACCGCTGCCACTGAGCAGCTGGGTCTCCTCATTCACAAGGCTTTTGAGCACCACCATCATCACGATGCTTATTTGGCTTCTTTTTCTTCCCTAGGAGTAGCTTTGCTATGCCAAACACATTCTCACTTGATCTCCTTCAGAGGCATTGGAGATAAGGAAAGTTAGAGTTTGGGCAGGGCAAGTAGCAGTACATCTTTATTTTAAAACAGCTATAAAACCACTTTCTTTATGCTTATTTCATTTTGGTTGCTGGATCGTTTTTATATTTTATTGCTCCAAAATTTCTTCATTATCTCATATATATATATATCATATATATGCAATATGAGATATATATATATTGCCTTTTAAAGATGTAGCTACATCTACGTTTTCCAACTAATGAGTGAATGAACCACTTGTTATCGTGGGTTACATATACCCAGAGGGACCAATGACAACTCTTCATGCTTTTTAAATCTGAAGTAGCCATCAGAATCTATATTTGAGAACTATCTAAACAATGAGAAATCCAGTCTACTAGAAAAATTTCAATATCATTCAGAATACAATAAAAACTAACTTGAATGAAAGATGAGTCAAAATCAAGAATCAGTGACTGCATATTTTGACATGTGTTTGACTGTCTCCTAAATTAGTTTCTTTACTGTCCCTCCTCCACGCCACTATTTTTAATCAAAGTTAAGGCAGCTAAAATATTTAAGGTCATTATACTACTGTTCATAGTTGTACAGATATTAGAAATATGAATTCAGAAAATATTATCAAAATAAAGTAACCTATTTTTTAATTAACTATTTCGTAAAGTAACAATTGGCCTTGTTGCTAATATATAACTTGTTAGGTGATATTTTACTGAGATCTAGGTTATTTAGTAGAAAAAGATTACACAGACACATGGATTGAAATAAAGGTTAAAACTTTTTATCCTTTTTATCCTTAACACACACTTACCATCTCAATCTCCCCGCACATATCTCTTCCAGACTGCCATCCGGTGTTTTTATCTGAGTGCATGGGAATTCTACTAATACTTTGTGTTCTTTGATACCAGCTATCACTGAGTTGACTTGAGAATTTTAAATCCAGTTGCTCTTTTGTTTTAGAAACCACCACAGTCTTGGAAGTCTCAGAATGAATGAAGTCCTGGGAATTGGCACCAAATCTAACAATCATCTGAATATTTAATCAAAATTCACTCAAACTAAAATTTATGCAAAATAAAATGATGATCATTCTTAACATTAATAAAAACATACTCTTGCTTTCTCCCAGGAGAGTGAACTTGACATTCTTTATAATGTAGAATCAAGAGAAAGTTAGAAAGTTAGATACTGCAAGCTGAAGGCTCTTGCCATGAGATCACATAAAGTCGGTGTCTTCTCTGACATAATTTTCTTCCTTTTCACTTATTGTGCAACTCAAATAAGCAGACATTTACTATGTTTTTAGAATGTGTTTAGTTGGGAAGAGGAGGACGGAAAGAAGACTAAGAAACCATGCTTAATCTAGAGGTGATGATTGTGTAACTGATTTCCCTTACTGCAAACCCCTTACAGTGACTCTCACGTAACATCAACATCCCACACTCCTTCCCTTCTCTTCTCTGTGTCAGTCTTCTCAGCCTGTTTCTACTCACAATAGTCCCAAAAACATCCATTTCAACATTTCCCTCTCTTCCCATGAACCAATCTGGGTGTGGTGCAGAAGTTTCTAAATTTCACCTTGAGAAATGCTAGCTAGAATTCCTTCTATTTGATTTCTGTACGCAGAAAGTCTGGCTGCTCTTCCTCATCTGTGTTTTGCATGCTAACACTCAATCCTCACTCCCTGGACAGCAATAAATAGTGAAAAGAAAGTCAGAAGTAGAAAAACTAAAAACTGGAATGCATGAAGCTAAAAAGCTGTTGACTAAGCTCTATTTAAGGCTGCAATCAGACCAAGTAATGTGAACTTTGAATAAGAATGGGAGTGTGCCAGGGAAGGAAGCAAATTGATGGTTTGGATGAATAATAGGCAGCCAGAGGGGGAATAAGGTGTGGATGAGCTTAAAATGATGAATAGGGAACCTCCTTAGAATATGACTGCAGGTAAATATAGGGAAAGGGAAGTTGTTTTAGAATATAAAAGAATAGAGTATAGGTGTGGGAAAGGGATAAGATATACTTTCCAAAAGAGTGGGAGGACTGATCAGATTTACTAAGCTCTACAGGCAAAGATGAAAAACTGCTTTCATGGTATGCTGCTGTGCCTTGTTACTCCATGTGTCAGCTGTGGGATGCAACATCAGCCTGACCTGGGAACTCATTAGAAATACAGAATCTCAGGCCACACCTCAGCCTCTCTGCATTTAATACTATCCCCGTGTGAATAGTCTGCATGTTAATATATGAGAAGCACTCATGAAGTAGAATCGTCTAACCACTGTTTGAGGGGAGGGGTTGCTTTGTTTTTAATCTTTAAAAAGATTAAAAGTAATACTTTCACAGAATTTGGAGATGATTAATGAAAACACATACTAACAGTAAGGCACACGATAGGTGCTCAATAAATGTTAATATGTGTCCCCTTTTGTTGAAAGTTTCTTTCCTGGCAATTGTCTTTCACAGCTAGAATAGAAATAAGAAATAAAGGAAAGAAACGTTAAATTTCAGCAGATGAGGATTAGGTCATTAAGCTCCACCTCTGAACTGAAAATAACTAGAAAAAAGTAGACCAATACAAGAAACATACATTTGAAGGCACTGAAAGAGTTAAAAAAACAAACAAACAAAAAAAGCAATGAGGAATCGTGGAAGTAAAATCTGTGAGAATGAAGAAAATGCAGAGAGGTGAGTGGCAGTGCAGTCAATTTTTCACTAGAGTTATATACAGACTCTGGAAGAGAAAACTGAGACGATAAGAAACTGAAGAAATCAACAAACTCAATGGACTAAGAGGCCAAAAATTGCTGTTCAGAGCTTACAAGTGGGAGAAGGGTACTGATAAATTTTCAGGTTTTGGTAGGTACTCAAGAGTTAAGCCCTAGGAGTAAAGGTAAAGCAGAAATAAGTAGACTGTTTCACTAAAGTCTAGCTTCCAATCCTCTTGATTCCAGAACTGGATTAAGGTGGTCTAAGATTGAGTCTAGCCTCTTGGGAAAAAGAAATTATAAATCATTTCTGGAAGATGTTGACATCATTCTAAGTCCTATACATTTCTATAATTTTTCATGTAAATATCTGGTATTAAATATAAAATATCTAGTATTAAAGAGACAGGAAGTAAAAGTGTGCCCCAAACCAAAGAGATACAACAAAAAATAGAAAAAACTCACAAAAAATCCAGATAATTGAATTAGCAAATATGTACTTTCAAATAGTTGTGCTTAATATGTTCATAGACACAAAATATAAGTGGAGAATTTTGGCAAAGAACTGAAATTATAAAAGAAAAAGAAAGAACTAGTGGAAAACTGTAGAATTGAAAAATATAATCAATTAAGAACTCAACGGATGGGTTAACAATAAATTAGATACAACTGGAGAGAAAGTTAATGAACGTTTAATGTAGATTAGAATAGAACATTGAACATGAATCAGTGAGTGACAAAATGTTGGAGAATACAGAAGAAAGGGTAAGATAATGGAGGATACAGTGAGAAGTTTTAACATCTGTATAATTGGAGTTCCAAAGGAGAAGAAAGAGAATGAATGCATAGAAACAATGTTTGAAGAGACAGAAATTTCCACTAACATCCTGCTCTTCAACATTGTACGGGACATTCTAACTATGCAATAAAGAAAAATGGTTTCTTTTTAATAAACAGATTGGGGAGACGAAAATTGTCATCATTTGCAAATAGTATGATTGGAAGTTCAGAAAATCTACAATAATGTACTGTACAATAATGTACACATAAACTGTTAGATTAATGGTTAGTTTGGCAAGATTGCTGCATACAAGATCAAAGAATGTACAAAAGTCAATTTTTTACATTCCAGAAAAAGAAAATGATTTTAAAAACTAACAATACCATAAAATTATCAGGTTCTTGAGAACAAATTGGAAAAAAAATGATGTGCAAGAAAATACATAGAAAAGAGAAAACAATAAAATGTTATGCAGAGAAACAGAAGAAAAATTAAGTGAGGAGAAGGATAGATTATGTTCATGAATTGGAAGACTCAAAATTTGGAGTTGTTGGGGCTGGCCCTGCGGTTCAGCAGTTAAGTTCGCATGTTCCACTTCAGCAGCTGGGGGTTTGCTGGTTCAGATCCCGGGTGTGAACCTACGCACTGCTTGTCAAGCCATGCTGTGGTAGGCATCTCACATATAAAGTAGAGGAAGATGGGCATGGATGTTAGCTAGGGCCAGTCTTCCTCAGCAAAAAGAGAAGGATTGGTGGCAGATGATAGCTCAGGGCTAATCTTCCTAAAAAAAAATTTGAAGTTGTCAATTCACTGCAAATTGACCTAGAGACAAAATGCAATCTCAAGAATCTCAACAAGTTGTTTTTAAATTAGCATATGACTATAAAACTTCCATAGAAATACAAAAACTCTAAGAGTAATCAAGATAATCTCGAAGAAGAACATGGTAAGACAACTTATTCTAATGGATATCAACTCTTATTTCTAAACCTGTATAATTACTACAACATGATATTGGTACAAGAACAGACAAAAGTAACGAGGGAACATAACAGAGAGACTAGAAATTAACCCAGTCCTTGGCACACACATGATTTATGTCAAGGCAGCACCAAAGAAAGTGGTGCTGAAACAATTAGGATTTTGTCTCTACTTCACACCATATATAAAAATCTGTTGCAGGTGGATTATAGATCTAAATGCGACAGGCAAAATAATAAAGCTATAAATATATCCAAATGACAAATAAGGAGATGAAGATAATCAACCTATTAGTATTCGGAAAATGATTTTTGAAAACATTAGATACAACTGTATACCTACCAAAATGGCTCAAATTAAAAAGACTGAGGGGCCGGCCCCATGGCCAAGAGGTTAAGTGTGCATGCTCCAAGGGGCCAGCCCAGTGAATGTGGCTTAACGTTAAGTGCACATCTTCCGCATTGGCGGCCTGGGGTTCTCCAGTTCAGATCCTGGCTCTGGACATGGCACTGCTTGGCAAGCCATGCTGTGGTAGGCATCCCACATATAAAGTAGAGGAAGATGGGCACGGATGTTAGCTCAGGGCCAGTCTTCCTCAGCAAAAAGAGAAGGATTGGCGGCAGATGTTAGCTCAGGGCTAATCTTCCTCAAAAAAGAAAAAAAGTTCACATGCTCAGCTTTGGGGCCAGGGTTCCACCGTTTTGGATCCTGGGCATGGACATGACATGGCTCGTCAGGCCATGCTGAGGCGGCGTCCCACATAGCACAACCAGAAGGACCTACAACTAGAATATACAGATATATACTGGGGGGCTTTGGGGAGAAGAAGGGAAAAACAGAAGATTGGTAACAGATGTTAGCTCGGGTGCCAATCTTAAAAAAAAAAGACTAACGATACCAAATGCTGGCATCAATACGAAGCAACAGGATTTTTTTTACACTGCTGGTGGAATTGTAAATTGTTACAACCACCTTGGAAAACTGAATATCAGTATCTATTAAAGCTGAATGCTTTCTTATTCCATGAGCCAGCCATTCTACTTACAGGTATATGCTACAAATATATACATGCACATGTGCACCCAACACACATGATAATGTATACATAGCAGTCTTCCTTGTATAAGTAAAAACTGGACGGGCCAGCGCAGTGGCGTAGCAGTTACGTTGGCATGTTCCGCTCTGGCGGCCAGGGGTTTGCCAGTTAGGATCCCGGGTGCAGACATGGCACTGCTTGGCAAGCCATGCTATGGCAGGCATCCCACATATAAAGTGGAGGAAGATGGGCATGGATGTTAGCTCAGGGCCAGTCTTCCTCAGCAAAAAGAGGAGGATTGGTGGCAGATGTTAGTTCAGGGCTAATCTTCCTCAAAAAGAGAAAACTGGAAACAATCCAAAGGTCCATCAACAGAAGAACATATAAGTAAACTGTGTTATATTCATATTATAGTTACAGCTATTAAAATGAAAAAAGAACTACTTAGAAATGAAAACAAGGTTGAATCTCACGGATATAATATGCAGCAAAAGAAAACATAGTATATGACTATTACAAAATATTCAAAAACAAGAAAACTAAACTATGATGTTCAAAGTCAGAATATGAGTTACTCTTTTGAAGAGAAGGAAGATGTAATGATTGGGAGGGGCTTAATGGGGGCTTCCAGTATTCCTGTTGTGGGGACTGGAATTGGCCACCCCAAGATATGTCTCTTTGGCATGAGGATTATTTGAGGCTGATTGCTTTTGATAAACTGGGACAGGGAAGGAGGCTCTGAGGAGTGGAACTTGCTTGCCCTTTGTTAGGAGACATTTACATTGTAAAGGAACTCTCCATCTGTAAAGATGCCTCCCTCTCTGTACCAGGAAGAAGAAAGGAGATGACCTTGTCTCTAGAAACTCTTAATCAATGGGGAAGGCAAGGACTTAAATCTGCATTTGTTTATTGTGCTTGTCTGGTAACCTCCTGTAACTGACTTCCCTCCCCCTCCCAATGTTGGCATTTCTTTAAGAATTAAGCATCTTTCCTTAGGCTAGGAATTGATTGCTGTGCTCACCTGTGACCACCCAGCTCAAGACAATAGACTTGCCTCCTGCTATGCCCACCAAGATAGCAGACCCACTATCTGCTGTGTCCATCAAGCTCTGTGCCGACAGGACAGGGTAATCTTGTGACTATTGTGGGAGGGACATTTCAACCATATGTGAAATATCCTGTTTGGGGGTATATAACCACTCTGTGCACCTCACTTCTTCTGTGCCCTTTCTTCCTTTGGGAAGAAAGGCCCCAGGCCATGGTCTTCATAAAGCTTTGTTTAATTTTCTCCTGCTATTCTGTCTCATGTGAATTTAATTCGTTCTCTGGCCAGACGAACCCACTTTGGATAGAGGAAATGTCTTCCTCCCCTACACTGTAATGTTCTGCTTCCTGATTAGGAAGACGGCTACACAGATATTCTTTTTGTGGGAACTTATTGAGTTATTCATGTACTTTGATATGTGGATCATTTCATTAAAAATGTCAAAATGAAAAAAGATAAAGGAATAAAATTGATGCCAAAGGAATTTCTGCCAATTTTTGTAAATAAATTATGGTAAAATGAAACAATAAATAGAAGTAAAATAAATAGGAATTGGAAATAAAGAAATGAAGCTGTCACTGTTTGAAGATTTTATGATTTTCCACATAGAAAACCCAAAAGAATTTATGGAAAAATTACTAGAGATAACATTTAATAAAGGTGCTGAGTAACACAGTAAAAATTTAGTTTAAATCTTTTTATCTAATTGAATGTCACAGTGTGCCTGGGTAACAACTTTACAATGCATTTAATAGGCACTCAAATATATATTGAATGAATAGATGAACCATACTGTTGACAAAAGCAGAGGGCACTTCTCCTAATTTCTAAACTAGCAGGGCATGTACTCAGTTACTAAATGGTCATATCAAGTTACTGAAGTTTTTTAATAAATTATTAGGACAGCACTGAATTTTTACTATTTGAGACTGAAATATGGTTCATCAAGGACTATTTCCACTCACTGAGTCTCATACAATGGAATCTTGATAATTTTAAAGTGGCTGTAATAGCCTGGATTCTAGTTGAGGTCTTACATGTTCTTATTTCCTTGACAAGTTGAAACAAAGTCTAGTGAGAGGCGATAGCGAAGTCTAATGGATTCACAGTGTGCTCTCCTTTGTGCAAAATTTGCATTGATGTTGATGAATCGCTTCTGAAATAACTTTCTCTTCTATCCAAATTACTTTTAGCTTGCAACTTCATTCCCATGACAGCTAGCCATCTTTATGAGTGTTGTTTGTATTATTCTTTTTAGCCTTTCTGTACCAGATCAAATTCGCAAATAACTCAATTGCCTGAATGCAAACTCTGGGTCACTAGTTATTTCCGCTAGATAAAGAATCATTTCTTGTCCTCTACGATAACCAGTCAGTTACGATGTGAAAGGGGCTGTTGGTATAATCTTGTTTCCACTGATCCCAGGTCAATAATTTTCATTGTAACAACAAATCTGAAGGTGACCTGTTTTGGTCCAACCTAACGGATTGCATCAGGTTCAGAAAACAGAAGGCTCATTGTGGTAACAAATGACATGGTGTCTCCTGTTGTGAATTAATAATGTGACTCCTACTTTGGCCAGTTATCTGCAAAAAAGCAAACCGACTTTGAAACCTGGGGGAGAGCAGGGGTGATGATTTAAGTCTTATTAGTGATATAATAACATATGCTTATGTTAGACAGTTCCATCTAAACCTCCACGCCTCATTTGTTCACTCTCACGCAAATCTGCTGAATCAAGTCAGTGCCCTGCCTTGTGAAGTGAGTGATGGCTTTTTCAGGCGTGGAGGGAAAGCAGTGCAGAACCAGGAGCTTATATGCAGGATCAAGGTCTAATGTGAGTTGTGGATTTGGTCAGAAGGATACAATGAGGAATTTAATAGCCTACTTAGAGAAAAATTGTTCAGAGCCTGTATGACTAGCAAGCTCTCAAAATCAAACAGAATATGCATGAAAGAGAAAGATTTTGTCTCCTCACTATTTTATTGAGCTCTCACATAGAACTCTCTTTCAACAATATGAAAAACTGAATTCCTATTTTTATTTACACATGTCACCGAGGTTTAGCCACTAGGGGCCAACATCTAGAAATTTCTACTATGATGCTTTTGTATTCATTTTCTGAAAACAAAGAATTATTCCATATAAATTAGAAAACATGAAAAAGAAAATATAAATAATTTACCCGAAACCTTTTAGATTCAAGAAAACCACATTTTGGCATATTCCCATTTTCTGTGGGCTGGGGATAAGGAATGGGGTAAATTCTCTTGAATAGCAGAAGTGACTTTTTAAAGAAATCAGAGTCAATTCAAGAGGAATTATTGGTTTTTTTTGTATGTGGTAATTACAGCTTAGGCCTATAATGAGTGAAAAAAAATCATGGTAAGATTATTTCTTTTGAAGTTTCACCCAGAAGCATCTTTGGGAAGCAACCTCTGTACCAACTTCTCGTCTCATTAATGTTCTATTGGTCTGTAGTGGTGATTCTGCCCAGCCGTCTTGTCAGCAGCTGCACTGCTGGTCTACTTGATACTATGACTTCTTAATTCTCAAAATATGAATCACAATACATATTCTCATCAGCTGAAATACAATGTTAAGAGATTTCTCTGGTTGTCCAGGAAGGATTTCTAAGTTAACAGTGTGTTTTGACTTCATACATGATGGACAACAAGCTAATCTCTATTTCTTCATTCATTACTCATTAAAATATTTAGTGAGTGTCTACTATGTGCTAGACTTTGTTCCAGTTGCTAAGGCTACAGAAGTAAACAAAATAGATCTCTCAGGATTAACTCTTTAAAAATTTATAAAAATTATTCTGGCTTTCAATACTCAAAACTGAGACTGGCCTGGATTTATTCCTTTGAGTCCAACTATGCCTTGAATATCTTTAAATCTTTATCATTAAAATATTTAATCAGGGACTGGGCTGGTAGCGTAGTGGTTAAGTTCCTGTGCTCCACTTTGGCAGCCAGGGGTTCGCAGGTTCGGATCCCGGGCATCAACATACACACTGCTCATCTAGCCATGCTGTAGTGGTGTCCCACATACAAAATAGAGGAAGATTGGCACAGGTGTTAGGTAGGGACAATCTTCCTTACAGAAAAAAGAAAAATTAATCACAAAGTAGGTCTCTCTTCATTAATGTGTGAACTCTTTCAACCAATGTACTTGGGTGTTTTTTCAAGAAAGAATTTTTCTTAAATTACATACTTATTGTCATTTCTGTTTCAGGTTACTGACTCGATTCTTCTTCAGAAATACCTATAAATAATGTCACATCTCTCTTTTCTTTACCCCACCACTACCATTATCTCTTTGATAGCTTTCATGTTTTGTACTTTTTAACTTTTTTCCTGCATCCTGGGATAGTTTATCAAATTTGTTGCTTCTATTCCCTGAATTTCTCTTTTCTATATCTGAAACGGATTTTAATTTCTCACATTACAATTACATATTTAGCTTCTCTATAATTTTCCTTATCAAATAGATTTCCTCTGAATCTCATACTCTTTTTACTTCCTGCCTTTTCTTTATAGAGAACACACATTTTTTTTCCCCCTAAACATCTGCCAAACAGTTTCTAAAAATTTATTTTGGTTTCTGTGATAGGTTGTTTAAGAAGAGGGCTGCATTGCTTCAAGAGTGTTGATATTGCTTTTATCTTGTTCTATAAAAAATTGTTATAAGTCTAAACATATTGCAAATTTTCTCATATTTAGACCTGGTATTTTCCAATAGAGCCATAAATTGTCTTTGAACATCCCCACTCTCTTCAACTGGAAGTACATCAAATCTCCTTTTCTGATCTGTAATTGGATGAAGAGATGGACCACAACCTATGACAGCCCTTAGGCAAAAAAATCACTTGGGATATTTTAAAATTAATAATCTGTAAATATTTCTTCTATATTTATTTAATAAAAAGAGGCCTGATACCTACAAAGAGGTTGTACAAATCAAAGCCATAATACTAATAAGAAATATTAAGACCATGTCCATTCTGGCAGATGAAGGATTGGATTAAATGTTTCCATGTCAGAACTAGAATTCTCTGTCAAGGTCTAACTGCCCTGTTACTTCTTTCTTGCTGTTTTAATGCCCCTCATTGTCAGGTGTACCTTGCAGTGGTATGACTGGCATTACTCTTTATCCAACACTGGCTGATGGCAACTGAGTGTTAACAGGATCCCATCTGGAGAGACCTTGCTACACTCTACTGCTAAAATGCACAGAACCTAGAAGAACTGTGGGACAACATCAAGCTTACCAACATACATATAATGGGAGAGCCAGAGGAGAGGAGATAGAAAAGAGGCAGACAGAATATTTGAAGAAATAATGGCTGAAAAGTCCTCAAATTTGATAAAGAAATAGATCTACGCATCTAAGAAGCTCAACAAACTCCAAGACAGATAAATGCAAAGAGATCTACACAAATTATAATCAAAATGTCAAAAGATAAAGAAAAAATCTTGAAAGCAATAAGAGGAGCAACTCATCATGTACAAGGGATCCTTAATAAGATTAACAAATAAATGAAATAGAGAACAGAAAAATAGCAGAGAGAACCAAAAAAAACAAAAGTTGGTTCTTTGAGAAGATTAACAAAATTGATGAACTTGTAGCTAGAAAGATTAAGAAAGAAAAGGAGAAGACAAGTTATTTAAATCAAAAAGAAAGTAGGGACATTACTACTGACATTACAGAAATAAAAAGGATTCTAAGAGAATGCTATAAACAATAGTACACAAATAAATGAGATAGCCTTGATGAAACAGACAAATTTCTACAAACACACAAAACACCAAAACTGATACAATAAATAACAGAAATTCAAACATTTAACAAATAACAAGATTGAATCAGTAATCAAAAAGCTTTCCAACAAAGAAAGCCCAGGATCAGATAGCTTCACTAATAAATTCTACCAAACATTTAAAGAATTAACAACAATCTTACTCAAACTCTTCTATAAAATAAGAGAAACTACTCTTAACTCATTCTATGAAGTCAGCATTATCCTGAGACTAAAGCTAGACAAAGATACCACAAGGTAAGAAAACTATAGACAAATATCTCTTATGAATATAGATGTAACTATTCTCAACAAAATACTAGCAAACTGAATCCAACAGCATATTAAAAGGATTATTAAATATGACCAAGTGGGATTTGATTTCAGGAATGCAAGGATGGTTCAACATATAAAAATTAACCAAAATAAATATCAACATTAATAGAATGAAGGAAAAAAATGGCATGATCACGTTGATGCAGAAAAAGCATTTGACAAAATCCAACACTCCATTCATCAAAAAAACACTTAAACTAGAAGGGAAATTCCTCAACATGTTAAAGGGCATTTATGACAAACACAGCTTAATACTTTATTGTGAAAAACAGAAAGTCTTTCCATTAATGTTGGAAACAAGACAAGGATGCCTGCTTTCACCACTTCTGTTCAAGAGTGTACTGGAAGTTCTAGCCAGAGCAATTAGGTAAGAAAAGGAGATAACAGCATCCAAATTGGTATGAAAGAAGTGAAGGTATCTCTATTCACAGCTGACATGATCTTATACATAGGAAATTCTAAAGAATCCACATACACACACACAAACTATTAGAGCTTATAAATGAACTTAATAAAGTTGCCCCAAGACTCATTTATATTTCTATAAACCAGCAAAGAACAATCCAAAAGGAAATTAAGAAAACAATTCCATTTACAATAGCTTCAAAGAGAATAAAATACCTAGGAATAAATTTAACCAAGCAAGCACAAGAATTGCATACTGAAGACTATAAAATGTTACTGAAATTGAAGATGACCTAAAGAAATAGACAGACTTCCTGTGTTCGTGGTATTCTAAGACTTGATATTGTTAAGATGGTAATATTTCCCAAACAACCTACAGATTCAATGTTACCCCTCTTAAAATTCTAATCGCCCTTTTTTGTTGTTGCAGAAAGAGCAAAGCTGATCCTCAAACTCCTGTAGAATTGCAAGGGGCTTTGAATAGTCAAAAACACCTTGGAAAAGAAGAACAAAGTTGGAGGGCTCACACTTCTGATTTCAAAACTTAGTGCAAAGCTACAGTGATCAAAACAGTGTGGTACTGGCATAAGGATCGACACAGACAAGTAGAATAGAATTGAGAGTCCAGAAATTAAGTCACACAACTATGGCAAATTGATTTTTGACAAGGGTGTGAATGGGAAAATAGTCTCTTCAACAAGTGGTGCTGGGTCAACTGGATATCCACATGCAAAAGAATGAAGTTGGACCCCTATCTCACAGCATATACAGAAATTAACCAAAAATTGATCAATTGCCTAAATATAAGAGCTAAAACTATAAAACTCTCAAAAGATAACACAGGGGTAAATCTTCATGGTCTTGGATCTGGCAATAGAGTCTTGAATATGACACCAAAAACAAGAAACAATATAGATAAATTGTACTTCTCCAAAAATAGAAAATTTGGGCATCAAAGGACACTATCAATAAAATGAAAAGATAACCTACCAAGTGGAAGAAAATATTTGCAAATCACATATCTGTTAAGGATCGAGAACCTAGAATCCAGAAGAAAAAACTCTTACAACTCACCAAAAAGACAAACAGCCCAGTATAAAAATGGACAAAGAATCTAAATAGACATTCCTCCCAAGAAGATACACAAATGCCTATACAACACATGAAAAGATGGCCAACATCATTAGTCCTTAGGGAAACGCAAATCAAAACCACAATGAGATACCACTTCACACTTATCAGAATGGCTATTACTCCAAAAAACAGAAAATAAGTGTTGGTGAAGATGTGGAAAAATTGAAATCCTCATATTTTGTTGGCAGGAATGCAAATGGTGTGGCCATTGTAGAAAAGTTCGGTGGTTCCTCAAAAAGGTAAACCTTGAATTGCTATATGACCCAGCAATTCTACTCCTAGGCTAGTACCCCAAAGAACTGAAAAAAGATACTCAAACGCATACTTGTACATGAATATCCACAGCAGGATTATTCATAATCATTAAAATGTGGAAACATCCCCAAAGTCCATCAACTGATGAATGGATAAATAAAATGTGGTTTATGCATACAATGGAATATTATTCAGCCACAAAAAGGAATGAAATTCTAGTATGTGCTAAAATGTGGCTGAACCTCCAAAACATTATGCTAAGTGAAAGAAGACAGACACAAAAAAGATGCATATATTATACAATTTTATTTACATGAACTATCCAGAATAGGTAAATCTATAGAGACAGAAAGCAGACTGGTGGTTGCTAGGGCCTTGGGGAGAAGGGAAAAATGAGGAGTGACTGCTCTTTTGGAGTGAAGAAACTGTTTTTCAACTTGATAGATGTGATGGTCACATAACATTGATAATGTACGAAATGCCACTGAATTGTCCACCTCAAAATGGTTCATTTTATGTTATAGGAATTTTACCTCAATAAAAATGTTTAAAAAATTAACGGAATACATTTTTACCCTAAGAAGCTATAGAAATAGAAAATCAGGGGCTGGCCTGGTGGCGCAGCCATTAAGTTTGCACTTTCCACTTCTCAGTGGCCGGGGGTTCACCAGTTCGGATCCCGGGTGTGGACATGGCACCGCATGGCACGCCATGCTGTGGTAGGCATCCCACATATAAAGTAGAGGAAGATGGGCATGGATGTTAGCTCAGGGCCAGTCTTCCTCAGCAAAAAGAGAAGGATTGGCAGTAGTTAGCTCAGGGCTAATCTTCCTCAAAAAGAAAAAAAGAAAAAAGGAAAATCAACCAACAGAATAAATTAACAAAGCCACAAATGGTTTCTTGAAATGATTAACAAAACTGATGGTCTCCTCCAAGGACTGATGAAGAAATAAAAAGTAAAGAAAAACAAATTACCTATATAGGAATTAAAGAAGAGATATCATCACAGAGTTACTAAAAATTAAGATGATAAGAGAATATTAAAACCAACTTTTTTGCCAATAAATTTGATGATTTAGGTGCAAAGGAAAAGTACCTTGACAAACGTAATTTACCAAACCTGGCAAAAGAAGAAATACAAAATCAGAATAGCTCTACATCTATCAAAGTAATTGAATCCATTTCCAAAAGCTTCCCACAAAGAAAACACTAGCCTATAAGGTTCCATTGCTAAAATCAATAAATCATTTAAGGAAGAAATAATGTCTAATGCAAGCTTTTTCAGAAAATAGAGGTGGAGATCACATATTCCAACTAGTTTCAAGTGGATGGCATAACGCTAATAATAAAATGGGATAGAGATATTATAAGAAACATTATAGACTAACTCAGCCTTATGTAAAACGAAGAGGCTGCATTTTCACATCTGTTTGCACTTGATAGATGTTTTAAGGACTGGGATGTTATGAATCATTCCCCTATAAAGTGAAATATTTTTCATCAAATATCACAAGAATGATCAATACCTGGAATAGAGGTTCCCAATAGAATGGAAGAGGAAAAACTTAGAGGAAAAACACAACTTCTTGTCTATTGGCCAGATATAAATAACATGATACAGAGAAGCAAAAGTTCTAGAGGCAGTCTCATTGTTGCAACACAAACCACAGGCAGAGAACTTCATGATTTCAATATACACCGTGACTTAACATAGTAAGAGCATTCCGAGAGCATTAATGTCGCAACAACTTGAGAGGTGCCCCTTCACTCAGTGGGTGCTAAAGAATAAGGCGTGCCTGGGTAAACATCCCCATAATTCAGCTCCCACACATTTTAAATCCAGTTGAGGCTGATAAGAATAAGAGCTAAAAGACCCAATATATCATACCACTAAATCTTATTAGCAGAGTTCTAAAATGGGAAAATAAACGCATTTAATACAGTACCTGTTATTGTCTAGTTGATGACTTTTCTTCTTGATGAATACTTTCAAGTCCATTAAAAGAATTCCTACATTAAGTCAAACCTATTGTCAGCAATTTTTCCCTGTGAAGTTGTAAAAATTTATTTTTTCTTAATGATATTTTATGAATTCTTATTATACATATGAGAACAGTTGATGAACAAAGAGGGAGTTGAATTAATGTTTATGACTGTTAGAAAGATCGCTACTCTATCTTCATTGAATCAGCACTAACGTAAATCCTATTTATTACTTGTAACAACTCCCTTCAGGGTACACACTCCAGTGTTCTTTATTACTTTTATTTATGAAATATGTTTGTAAAATCTTTCCAGTGTGTCTACATTTTCTTCATCCTTAATATAATGTCATAGAATACAGTTTTACTGAATTAGGAACTATTCCACTCCTTTGTGATGTAGTTTATCTTCATATGTGGCCAAAGCAAGACATCTCTGTGGAGTGTCCTTGTCTAATTGCTACTAGGCAGAAAAATAAATAAATATCTGTATCTCTGCTGATCAGGTTGAAGTCCTTGAAAGTATGGGCCAGGAAGAATAAGGCAAGTCAGAGACCCAAGCCATGTCAGTAAGTTTATTAAAAAATTCATCGTCTAGGGGCTCGCCCCGTGGCCGAGTGGTTAAGTTCGCGCGCTCCGCTGCAGGCGGCCCAGTGTTTCGTCGGTTTGAATCCCGGGCGCGGACATGGCACTGCTCGTCAGACCACGCTGAGGCAGGATCCCACATGCCACAGCTACAGGAACCCACAACGAAGAATACACAACTATGTACCGGGGGGCTTTGGGGAGAAAAAGGAAAAAATAAAATCTTTAAAAAAAAAAAACTGTATAAAAAAAAAAATTCATCGTCTATTGAAAACATTACCTATCACATTGCCCAGACAGTGATAACAGGAATCAACTTCTTTATAAGCAGGAGATGAAATCAATGTCTGTTATCCATTTAAATAATATTTTTTCTTGTCTCTTGTTGACATATGCACAAATCAGTATGCAATATACCAACCCACCCTTGCCATACTTCTTTATCGCTACACAGCTTATTTCTCAAGCAAATCAAATTGCAGTACAATAAAGCAACTCATTTATAAGCTCACTTAAAATGCTTTTATTCCTACTCTTCCTATGTTCATGTCCTTCTTCTTCTTCTCTTGCACACATTAGGCATGTCTGATCTTCACTGTACTCATTCATAATATTTTCTGTGTAGCTCTGTGTATTAATGACTGCTAACACATGCAAAGGTGTCCATACAAACATAATATTGTATCTATTGTCATCTCTACATATCCCTAAATTTTTTTTCTAGTTTTACTCCTGTTTCAATTCAAGCTGCATATTTTCTTAGATATTCTGATCATTAGCCAGACAAGTCTACTCTTTCGAGTGCTTCCTTTTCTCCGTGTCATCCCTCCCCTCAGCTAGTTGCTTGTTGCATCCTTCCAATACCATGGCCTCATCAATTCTGTCTTCTGCAACTTTTCTAAAACCTTCTTTGTTCTCCTGGTAATTCTTCACCTCAGCATTGGTCTGCTCCTTTTCCATTCCAGCCCCAAGGAAGCCAAAGGGAATTTTGTTCTTAAGAGGTCAGTAAACCATGGCCCCTGGGTCAAATCCAGCCTATAACCTGTTTTTGTACAGCCCACGAGCTAGGAATAGTTCTTACATTTTTAAATGGTTGGAAAAAAATCAAAAGAAAATAATAGTTCATGACATACGAAAATTATATGAAATTCAAATTTCAATGTCCATAAATAAAGTTTTATTGGAATCTAGCCATGCTCATTCATACATTTTGTTTATGATTGCCTTTGCACTACAACGGCAAAGTTGAGAATTTGCGAGAGAGACCAAATTGCCTACAAAACCCAAACATTAATTACTATTTATAAAAAAAATTGCCAACCTCTGATCTATATCAGACTCCCAAGCGTTACAAAAATGGGAATTGTTGTTTACAGTGGTTAAATGATTTTTCCAAGATCCTGGGAATTTGTTGGTAAGTGAGGGCAGGAACTTACATTCCTTCATTCGCTGACTGTCACTCTCCTCATAGTATCATTAACAGCCATCTCGTTTGAAATATATAGTTAACCTTGTAACTGAAAAACAAGGGGAAATACAACTTTTCCTTAGGTCACCAGTATTTCCAACCTTGGTCAGTCACAAAAGACACTATGTAGGAGATCAATAGTAAGATGGCTGCTGAAACAAGGATTATCATACAGCATCATACAATCCATTCACTAACCAATGGATTACAAAAAAAAATCAATATTATTTTGGTTAGGTAGAGCTGCATTAATACTCAATCTACTCTATAATACTTCATTTCACACCTTATTTTTATATATTCATATAATTCTAGAAGAAAATTAGAACAACTCTCTGGGATAATTCATCATCTTGCTCTAAAATGAAGAAAAGAAAATCATTTCTGCTGCTGAGATGTTTCCCACACGCTCTACCCTTGTCAGGATAAATAATTATTTGATCAAAATAGCAGCTGCCTATGTGCCCTTGGCTGAGGAATTGATTAATGAACTCTCATTAGTAGTTACAACTCCACAACATCCTGTCCCTGATCGTCTACCTCCTTCCTTCATCTTTGCTTTAGGAGTGACCGCTGTGTCTCCTCCAGGCACCAACAGACCCATGGGGAGACAGAGGTTAAGAGCAAGATTGCAGCAACTCCCTGTTTCTTCGTTCCTAGACAAAAGGCACGAGAAACTTCAAACAAATTGCTGTAATTATCTCTTTGTAAATGTAATCTAAATTTCTATTCCTCCTTCGGTGAAAATACTTTTCCTACTATGTTTGAGAAAGGGGAGGGAGTCATCTGTCATCCTTTTCAGAGCCATCCATGCTGCCACAGCTGCTTCTCCCACCACTTAGCTCTTCCCTGGACCTCTGACCACCGCACTCCTGGCACCACTTGCTGGCCAGCTCCCTTGGAGCCATGATGGTATTGTTGCCTTGGCTCAGCAGAGACTATGGAGGGGAGACAACACTACCCTTTCCTACCTATCCCTTGAATTCCCCACAACACCACAAAGTCAGTGTGTGGCGGTGACCTGAGGGGACAGACACAACTGGAGAGAATAACACAGTAGGAGAATCCACTTAAAACGGTATTCTAAATACAACCGAGCTGGCAGAGTCCAAGGAAAAGGCTAACCCCAGCATGATGTCTCCACTTGTGGACACGAGCCAGTTGATAGCCTTGTTCCCCGTCTTGAGTTCACCCTGCTCCACTGCTCGAGGAGAGATCTTCCTGAACTAGATATTCAGAGAATAAATCTCCCTGTCACTTTAGGAAAATAACTACCAATACCCACACTAATGTAACTACCTTGGACCTTGTCTCTTTTTCCTGATTAGGGCAATACATAGGATTAAGCGAAAGTAAAACAGCATTAGCTGGGGCTTCGGCAAGAAAGGGCTGATGTCGAATTCCTGAGAGCATCATCAGACACCCTGTTAATAAAGGCAAACTGAGTTTATTCCAACTCACTGTAGTAAGGAAGACAGTCTTAGTAGCACCTCAGAAGGAAGAAATTTGGCAGGTTTGGGGTCTAGGTCCCAATGGTTTCAGGCAGATCTTTCAAGGCAAGGAAGCGATTGAGCTGGGGCAGTGTCCATGATGTGACAGTTTGGACTGTTGGACACAGGGAGGAGACAGCTTTGAAGTTGTAAGTAAACTGTTGTTTGAGAAATTATCTCTTTACTCAGGTGAGCAGACTTATCTCTGATAAACTGATTTGTAGGACTTTCTTGAAGCCAAATTATTTATTGATTTAGCTTTATCTTTTCCTGGGTAAAGTCCCATCTCTATACACCCTTCCCTCCGCCCAGAGAAAACAACTAAGTCATGCTGACAGAGATGGTGTCAGCTCTCACTAGGATGATCGTTAATACTCGACAGAAGCAGAAAAGGCCAGGTGGGGTATTGACAACCCAAATTTGTGGATCTGGGGTGTTTCCAACAGTGTAAGAAAACATACACAAACATATACATCTCCCTAAAATAAATGTTAATATTCAGAGGTAGTACAGCCATGATACTCAGAAAGGAAGAGAAAGGTTTTTCTCAGGTAATACTATTTTTTAGAGATTTTCCCTAACCACAATGAAGATAGAGATTTACACTATTGCCTAAATGAGTTGTATTCTCCATTTTATCTCTAGATCAGTGCAAGAGAGTTCCTGGTTCATATCGTTCCTGGCACGGAGCATCCAGCTGAACCTCCTGTCAAAAACAGGACCATCTCCTCCTTAACACCCCCAGCAAGGACCTTGTAATTAAAGTGTCACTTCACTATGGGCCGGGCCAAATTCACTAATATTCAGAAAACGAGGGTAAATCATAAACATTGGATTATGTAAATAGTACGTAAATTGTAAATATTTGATTATGAGGGTAATCAACTTTTATTATATCTAAATTAAAGCCATTCACTAGGTGTGGCAGTTCTAGATACACAATTATGTGCAAATTATCTCTTTATCTCTTCTCCTTTCCTTTATCTTCTGTAAGAATGACTGCAGCTGTGCTTAAAATAGTTTTTAACTTTGAGAATTTATTCAAAAATATTTAAGCTAAATTTAATCAGTTTGATGCTGACTGCTGTATGTGTTAATTTCAGTAAAATGAGAATGTTAAATTAAAACTTCTTGGTGATTTTAGCAAGCAAAAGTTGTTAATTCATTCAACAGATATTTTTGTACTTACTATTCTTGATAGGCAGGCACTAGGGTAGGCACAGGGGTTCTAAAAAATGGGATAAAAAATACAGTTCCTTCATTTGAGTAACTTTCAGCCAATAAGAGAGATACACAGACTCTTGCAGTACAATGTGATAACCTAATCATGCTCGCATAAAGGTGTCTAGGGAAGATCTAAATCCATTCCATGTTGAGTTTGAATAAAGCAGAGCCAGGTTATGGGAATGGAGTGGACTTGACCGCGTACTGTGTGCCAAGCACTTTATGTTATTGAAACATCACAACAGCCGGTAAGAAATGCATTGTTTTCTCAATCTTGTAGGTGAGGAAATTTATGCTTATAAATGTTAGGAATGCAAAGTCACCACCACAAGGAAGCAGCCAAACCTGATTTGGAATCCAGCTCTTCTCGGCTCTGAATCATTTACTATTTCCAGCACACTGAGATGAATCTCCTAAGAACACAGATCAGAATTCTAGATTTCAGGCAGGAAGGTATCAGTAAGTTATTCCAGGGACTGAAGCAAAAGAATGAGAAGATGAAAGCGAAATATAGGAAAAGTAATCTGAGAGGGATGTTGGGGAGGGAAGCGGGTGTGGAAGTAGAGAAACCAACCAACCGGCTATGGTATCAAAGTGGAAGGGCTTAGGCGTGAATGGTAATAGCTAATAAAAGCAAACGTTAGTGGGCCGGCCTGGTGGCGCAGTGGTTAAGTACGCACGTCCCGCTTTGACGGCCCAGGGTTCACCAGCCCAGGTCCTGGGTGTGGACATGGCACCGCTTGGCAAGCTATGCTGTGGTAGGCATCCCACATATAAAGCGGGCACCATGGATATTAGCTCAGGGCCAGTCTTCCACAGCAAAAAGAGGAGGATTGGCAGCAGATATTAGCTCAGGGCTAATCTTCCTCAAAAACAAAAGGTGAACGTTAATTAAGAATTACTATGTACCACTTTCTGTGCTAGGCATTTTATATGAACAATCCCATTTGATCCTCAGGATTAATTTATGAGGTACAGCATTTGATATTGTCCCCATTTTGAGAGGATTTAGGCTTAGACAGCAATGTGCCCTAGTCACACAGCCCACAAGTAGAAAAATTACTCTTCACGTCCAGACTTTTCTGGCAGTAAAACCTGAAATCTTAACTGCTTTGCCATGATAAGATTAGAGCAGAAAGGGAAAATATAAGAAATATTTTTAAAAATCTTTCAATAGTAAAATAAGTGAAGAGAATGTCCTTGAGAGAAGCTTAATCCAGAATCTGCCAGTGCATAGAATGAATCATTTGATACCACAGGGCTAGAATCTAACACAGATTGCCCATCTCCTGTGGATAATTAATTCTATTATTAACTTCATCACTGCTACTGTAATCACCCGTTATTACCTACATTCTCGTCCTCATTTGCTCGCAATATTCCTCTAGTTGGCCTGTTCCATCAACACTTCCTTCTCTCCTAAACCCTTCCCCTGTGTGTTGTAGAACTAGTGGGCATGTAAGTATAAATGGTGTCTGGGGACAATGTAATAAGTTTGTCTCTCTCTCCCTGTGTGGTATTGCTCTTCTAGAAACTACAGATGTTAGTGTCTTAAGACCAATGTAGATGGATGCCTAGAGAAGTATACCCCCTTTGCTCCCACCCGCCTGCTCCAAACTCAGTGCATCTCTGAATGACTGTTGTGTGATCAGCAAGCTCCCCTATGTTCTCAGCATCTTCCCTGCAAATCTCCTCCAGCTGCTTTGCTCCAGCTGAGCCTTTGCAGCCCCCTCAAGCACAGGGCTCTTCCTCTCTTGCTCTTTCAACCAGATCATTTCTACCCAATCCCCTATTCATTACAGACTTTTATTCCTGACCCACCATTTTGTTTTCTACTTCTCTATACTTCTTTCAAGGTATTTTTTCCTTAAATATTGGCACCTGAGCTAACATCTGTTGCCAATCTTTTTTCTTCTTCTTCTTCTTCTTCTCCCTAAAGCTCTGCCAGTACATAGTTGTATATTCTAGTTGCAGGTCCTTCTAGTTCTGCTAGGTGGGACGCCACCTCAGCTTGGCCTGATGAGTGGTGCTAGGTCCACATCCAGGATCTGAACCAGGGAAACCCTGGGCCACCGAAGCAGAGCATGCGAATTTAATCACTTGGCCACGGGGCCAGCCTACTTCTGTCAACATTGTAATTGAGTTTAAAATCCAGGAAGAAGACATATCCAACCCCTTGTCATGCATTCTTTGAGCTCATTTTAAATGACATTTACTGCCATCTCCATCTTAACAAATCACCACTGACATATGCTAGATGCTTCTCCTCTTGAAACTATATCAACTACAAAATTTCCATCTCAACCATTTTGCTTTACAATGACCCTCTTTTATTTTTCTATCTCACTTGCAAAAATACACTCATTACAATCATTCTTCAACTTCACTGAGGACCAATTTCTTTACCATGTGATTCTCTCATTACCAAACTGGCCCCTTCTGCATTCATTCTCCTCCTAGTCCGGATTAGATTCTACGGTCCATCACTACAAGCACTCACTACAAAAACTCCTTTGTAAATATGCTCAATTTCTCTACCCTTTTTTTCCCTCTCTGCTAACTGTCTGACAAAATCAAACTTTTAATGAATCATTCACCTTTTAACATGAAGGCAAAAGAAACTACTGTGGCTGGAAAGAGAAATCCCACAAGTGAGTGGACTAGTTTTAACTAAAATGGATCATCGTGTATTTTAAATGGGCAACTCCACATGGGCAGGAACAGAAATTATCAGAGAGAAATTTTCTTATTACCTCCCAACCAATCAAACGGCCTTAAAGTGCACCCATCTGTAACTTTTCGCAGTGTATTTTCCAGCACCAATTCCAGCATAGAGGTTTTTTAAATTTTTCTATAGCACTGCAAAAACTGAAATCATACCAAATAGTGGTAGGAAGGTCTACCTACCTCCAAGAAACTTTACTACCAGAACTCGGTTTTAGTTGAGTGCGTCGATGCCTTGAATAAGACTCCCTTACAGCTTTGTGTGGCCAAATGATTTAATTGTGTTCAATGGAATTGAAGCACTGTGTAATATTTCCAGGAAATCCCCATTTTGCTTTTTCGTTTTTCATTTTCATTTTTGGCTGCCATAAATGTGATACCTCAAGCTTTGGTATGCATCTTGGACCACGCAGTGACCTTGAAAAGCCATATACAAGGATCACAGAGGAGAAAAAGAAAATCTGGGGCCCTAATGACACTGTGGATATGCTTCTACTGCCTAGATCTGGATTGTTTTTAATGAAGAAAGAACTTCTATTTTGTTTAAGCCACTGTGTTCTGTTGGTTTTTACTTTTCCTGTTATATGCAGCAGAACAAAATCCATAAATGATACAGTTGGCTTGGCAAATATTATGTATGTGCAATACAAGTTTAAAATTTATCTGATTATATGGGATAAACATTGTATAATATAACCATATGACTTTTTATACAATTAAACCTGGATTTTAATTTCCTTTGCAATTCCTCTATCAAAAGGAAGGAAATAACTCCCCCAAAACTGGCAGTTCTTTTTTATTACCTCAATCCTAATGCAAAGCACTATTTTCCAACAATGTGCTTCTAAGTGTCTAAAATCACAGTCACTGGAAATTGTTTGAGGAAAATTTGAGACCAGTTCAAGATAACAACACATTTCCTAATTGGGTGTATTAATGTGCTAAAATTATTTAGGTAAACATATGGAAATATTTATATTCCTTCATGTGTCTTATGAAATAACCATATAATGCTAATTAAACATAAAAACAGGGCTGGGATTTTATATTTTAAGTTACATATGTCATTTAGGTTTCTATTAGACGATTGGCATAACAATCTAATTCATTGATCTTGATATTTTAATGGATTCACAAATAGTTGGAATAATTTAGAACTGTGTTTCTTCTCGAAACATGGTTTTATATTCTTTCATTAAAATGGCAGAGCATTATTAGAACATAACAGCATGATCATTTCATAATTTCTATCAATAAAACACCATGTGCCAAAAATATTCAATATATTATTCTATGCTGTCCTATCTGCAACATAGAAGAGATTTAATAAACATTAGTTGACTTAATATGCACAAGAATACTATGACTCAGGTTATACATGTATCCACTTTCTAGGAGAGAGAGTGGAGCCTAAGAAAGATTATAGGATTTGCATAACGTTACCTGTCTGAGAAATGGCAGGGCTTCGATCAGACTCTAAGCCTGTCTGAGAGTGGGCTATGTTGTTCCCACTGTCTCTTGAATCCTTGATCACTCTGAGTCAGAATTTAAACCAAATATGGGTATTTCTACTTAATTTTAAGTGAGTCGACTTGATGAAATACTAGAATTTATCTGGTATGTCCATGCTTCCTTTGCTTTCTCAACACTTGTGAAGGTGAAGTGAGAGAATTAACACAGAAAACAGTCACATTATACCAGAATTCATTTTTGTTAACTTCTGCATTGGTTGAATTTTATAAGGGTCATTTTCAGATTATGCTTTTCTTTGGCTGTCCAAGGAAAATTTGGTGGAAAAATCCCCTTTCTCTTAGGTTTTTGTAGTATGTAGTTGATTTCCACATGGCAGCATTAACAAAAGAAAACTTTCCCTTTAGGGTTTTTCTCCTGAAATTCTATAGAGGACTGGCTGACCTTGCACTTCACAAAGTTAATGATTCAGCTATAACTTGCTAATTAGCTACACTTTAATGCCTTGTGAAAGGCATTGCCTGGCTTTGTCACACTTTAATAGTCTAAACCATACAGAGCTGGATTAGAACGAGCATACCTGGCTTACTTACTCTATTTGGTTTTATTGTTTTTTTCTGATGATTTCTTAAATTGGATTCTTTTCACCTTTTTCTCTCTTAATTTAAACCAATAAGTTTTCTTCGTTGTACTGCTTTTGCTGCACCCCACAATTTTGTTGTGGAGTGTTTTCATTATTATTCGGTTCTAGCTATTTGCCAGGTTCTAGAATGATTTCATATTTAATCTGTGTGTTATTTACAAGTGTCTTTCTAAATTTCTAAATGTACAACGATTTTAAATTTATCCAGTCATTAAATTCTACCTTAAGTGCCTCTGTAGTCAGAGAAAGTAGTCTGCAATTATATATTCATTGACATTTGTCGAGGCTTATTTTATGTCCTAGTATATAATTTTTTTTTTTAATTTCCAGCTGTGCTTGAGAAAGATTTCTATTCTCTCATTCCTGTAGATTTTGATATATGTCCATTAGGTCAAGCTTCTTACTGTATAGTTTTTTGAGATTATCTATATCCTTGTTAATGTTTTATCTGCTTAGTCTATCAATAATTGAGAGGTATCTGAAATATTCCACTATGAAAGTGGATTTGCAGTTACTTCCTCTAATTTAATCCACTAATGATTACATATTTTGAGACTATTATATTAGATGCAAAGCTGATGTAGTAACCATCTCTATCCCTCATGGTGCTTTTTGTCTTGAAGACTTTTGTCTGATATTAATATAGCCATATCTGCTTTTTCAGCATAGTTTGTTTGACAAGTTTCCCATTTGCCAAATAAGAATTTTGTTGTGACTTCCTGCCCATGCTCCTCCAACATACATTAAGTAGGTTTTTGGGTGGCAGCAGATAACCTGTCCCTTTAGTTCATAACTTTCAGACCAAAGAGAGCTGCACATGGATCTGAGGTAGAGAACTGTTCATCATCTAGATGACCTGTCTTTGTGCCAGATGCAGTGACTGGAAGGAACCTGCGATTCTCTTTTGGGGTAAAGGCTATTCTCTATGTGGAAGGAAGAGAGAAACTCATATTTGAGGAGCAGAAGAGCAGATCAGGCAGGGAGAACACAGTTTGTTCAAATACATTTTCTTTTACTCCTTAGCATAAAAATTGGCCAAATTTCAGTCTCCTGAAGTTAGAGGGCTGCAAAAATGAATTCAGGACAATGGAGTGAGAGGATGTAAACCACTAAAACTCTCCTAAAATCTCCCCTGGTATGCTGCATGCTCTCTGTCTTCTCTTGCCTGTTCACTGGATCCAGAAGAGTCCGTGGAGAATTCCACCAGTTGAGTGGGACCCGAGCCCAGACTAGCTGCGAGGAGCACGGCTGCCCTCCTGCCCCTGCTTCTCCTTTCTCCTCATCCCACTCTCCAACTCTCTAAAGACCTACTTTGGATTTTAATGCGAGTGGGAAGTAAATTTTTATTATATTGAGCCACTGAGATTTGGACTTTGTTTGTTAAGATGGGCCAGAAGGCAACCTGACACCGTCATTAGAGCTGCATTCATTTTCCCACTTGGTGATCCCTGTCTTGTAACTGGCAAGTTTAGTTTATTATCATGGATTTTGATTTTTGATATATTTAGGTTGGCCTCACCAATCTTAGTTTATACTTTAGTTTGTCTCAATTTCCTTTTAAACTTTTCTTACTGCTTTCTTTGTATTAAAAATCTAAATCTCCTCTTTAAAAATACAAGAATATTCTCTTATGATCTTTGGTCTCTCACATCCCAACACTCCTCATCTTGATGGTTGTCCAGAATTTTGTTTCTGGGTTTTTACGATTTTACTTTTTCTTTTCTTTTGGTCTTAACTATTTATTGTTTTAATTATTAACTTTAGATATTTAATCACTTTCTAATTAACATATTTCTCACAGCATCTCTGGGATGTTTTTCTCCATTTTATTCCATACTTTCTCCAAAAGAGTTTTAAATGGAGATTTTTGTGAGAGAAAGCTTCCTGTCCTTGTACACTTAAGCTTTTTACAATGCCCTCACTTTCAAATGACAATTTGGCCAGATATAGGGTCTAGATTGAAAGTTCTTTCCTTCAATACGTTGAAAGTACTACTCCATTGTTTTCTTGCATCTATTTTTTTCCGTTATCTGGGATCTGTTCTTTCTGCACAGAAAATTTTAGAATTTTTAAATATTCTTAATATTCACTGTATGTAGATATGGCTTTTCTTTATATTTCCTTTTAGTGCATACTGCATCCTCCTAATATGAGGTCTTTTATTTTTTTTTAGTTGTAAGAAATTCCTCTTCATAATTTTAAAAAATATTTTATCTTCTCCACTTTTTTTCCTTTTTGTGATCTCTCTTGTATGAATATTGATTTTTCTCTATATAGGCTTCATATTTGTTAACATTTCTTCTGGGAGAATTGCTCAATCTTATCTTCCAGCTTTCTTATTTCTTTTTTTGTCTACATCCATTCCATTAAAAAAAAACCCAACAAACTATTGTGTTCTTTATTTCACATCTAATATATTTCACATCTAATATATTTCACATCTAATAATTCCACTTGATTTTCTTAATTCTGTCTATTCTTTTTTCATATTATCTTCCCAGAGCTCTTGAGCACTTATTATGCTTGTTTTAAATTCCATATATTTGAAAACACCTGTTTCTGTTGACATCTGTAAAAGGTTAAGATGTTTTTATTTTGAAATAAAAATACACTCCCTAGACATCTCTTTATTTTGAACGGTCAACTCATATTCCCCTGGTATGCGGCTACTCTGTCCAGTGGTGCGTATTAGGGAAAGATAACAGACCAAGGCTATGACCACCCAGATGGGCTGAAGGACAGGACCGGGTTGGAGAGCCCCAGGTTCCAGGAAACCACAGCCATCAATTCTCCTCGCCACCAGCACTCGGGCCTGGGCTTTACCCCCAGCCTCTCCCAATCTCTCCAGGGAGAAGTAGCACTAGCAGAGGACCCTTTTAACTGGGATGCAGCGCTGCTGGTAGCTGGATGGAGAGAGGGGCGACAGTTTACTCTCTGGCCTAGTCAGTTCCCACTGTCTTCTTCAACTCCTCTCCCTAGCAGGGCCTGTGTCACTGGCCAGACTTTACCCGAGGATTCCTTTATCAGATGATCCACCGTCAGCCATGATGCCTGAGGCGAGGGGTAAGCATTTTCATTGTCTAGGGCAACATGAGAATGGAGGTAGTGGTGGGCACAGGGGACAGTCAAAAGCAGAACTCAAACTCCTTTTGTCCTCAGCTACCCTCCCCTTACCAGCTGTAGCCTCCTCATTCTCTGGGCCGCCCCTACTCTCACCCCCTCCACACACATACCACGGTAAGGAGCACACTCTCTCCTCAGCACTTCCTCCCTGTTTTCCTCCTTATCTCATAGGCTTCTGACATGTCCTTGTGTTCCGTTGGGATTGGTCTTAGGGAAGGAAGCAATTAGCTCATGTTCACTAAATACGCTGACAAGACACAACTAACAAGAAATTTTACTTTCTACTTTTACTCTATCATCCTATAACAATGTATACACATTTTAAAAAAAAAATAATGGAAAGCAAGGCTTTCCAAATTAGATCACTACTTGTCAATGATTATTTGATACATATTGATTACTAGCTATTCACATAATAGTCTTAAACCTGAATTAAATAATGTTTTAAATACCTTGCTCTCTTTGATGAAGTGGAAAGTTAAAATGGGAGTCCCAGTCACTAATACAGCTCTGAAAGTTGCACCTGCAGCAGATTTCTACAGCTGGCTGTAAGGACCAGCTTCTTTAATCCACCACCTACAACTCTTCCTGGAGATTGAGTCATGAAACACGGCTAGTTCCATGACACTGCAGTGACTCTCATCGCCACACGCATGCCTGTGTGGGCAGGGAGATACAAAGCCTGGAGAAAAATGGGTTGTCGCAGTATTAAAAGCAGGTGGACCAGAAGTACAATCTCAGGAAAAGTGATCTCATTATGGAAAATGGGAAATAAGTGACTGATAAACCATTCCATGTGTGGCTCTAAAAATTATTACTGTTTCTTTTGTGCAAAAGTTTCAGGCCAATTCTTCAATTAAGTGTTAACTTCTCAAGTGCAAGAGATTTTCCTTTCCGCCACCCTAGTTTTTATCCGCTAATAGGATAATCCAAGCACACTCAGGGTGATGAATGTTTAAGACCTGGATTTTCTCTCATTCACACCCTCTCAGTTAATTAAATCAGTGGCATCATTCTTTGAAAATAAAATACAAACTGTGGCAAAATAAGATATGTTACTATGGATCACAATAAAACATAAGTAAAAAAGCAACTGGTACCAATAACCATACACTCTCAGAAGTGGGTGGCAAAATTTAAGAACACAAGTTGCTGAATACAGAACCGTTGCACAGAGAATTACTAACTGCCTTCTGCAATATCCTTTCTGTCCTTCCTCCCCGCTTGGATAAGGAAGCAGTGTGCCTAGTGAAAAAAAACACATTTCCTTGCTTCCCTTGCAGCTAGAATTATCCATTGTGACAGATTTCCAGGCAGAGATACAAGGAGAATTCATACTGTAGAACTTGAGGGAAAGCTGTTGACTGAGGCAGGTCTCTGGGCCTAGTTCTTGTGAGCGTTTCCCTCTGCTGTTCTGTCTCTGCCTGTGTAGGACACAGAAGATGCTTTGAGATTCAAGAGTCACCTTCAGAGCACAAGGATAGATACCACAAACTGAGGTTAAGAAGAGCTACACAAGGAGTCTGGGTTCCACTTGGCCTCTTTAAGCCACCATATCAGCTCTTGTCTGCTGACATTTGGACTTTTTGTTATATTAAAAAATCATCCATGGGGCCAGCCCTGTGGCTGAGTGGTTAAATTTGCTCATTCTGCTTGGGCGGCCCAGGGTTTCACTGGTTCACATCCTCAGTGTGGACATGGCACTGCTCATCAAGCCATGCTGAGGTGGCATCCCACATGCCACAACTAGAAGGACTCACAACTAAAACTATACAACTGTGTACTGGGGGGCTTTGGGGAGAAAAAGGAAAAATAAAATCTTTTTTAAAAAATCATCCTATTACTGGCTTAAAGCCAATCTTTGGGTGGAGTTTCTATTACTCCCAACTGAACACAATCCTACTGGCTACCGACACCAGACCATATGGTATGATACAGTTTACAAGCCATTTTGTTCTTTTTTTAAACTCTCAAACACTGAGAAGCTTAGGGATTTGAAGTATGCTTTTTTTGGTGAGGAAGATGGGCCCAGTGCTAACATCTGTTGCCAATTTTCCACTTTTCTTTTCCTCCCCAAAGCCCCATTACGTAGTTGTACATCCCAGTTGCAGATCACTCTAGTTCTTCCATGTGGGACATGACCACAGCACGGTTTGATGAACCGTGTGTAGGGCTGTGCCCAGGATCCAAACCCCAGGCCGCCGAAGCGGAGCATGCAAACCTAACCACTTGGGCACAGGACCCACCCCTACAAGCTATTTTTGAAGAGAACATTTAAACTCTTACATGCTTTAGTTAGTAGTGTAAGGTGCTTGGGTAGTATTTTCTAATTGGTGTATATGGGTAAGTATTTTTGAAGGCAAACTATCTCATTAATTAAGCGCATTGACTCTGGAATCAGACTAAGTTAAAATCTTGGCTGTTCTACTTACTAGCTGTGCGACTTGGCCAAGTTACTTACACTTCATGGACCTCAGTTTCCTCTTCGGTAAAATTAGTACATATCATAGAGCTCTTAGGATAACAGTATCACATGTCATATACTTAGATCTTAGCATAGAGTAATACTGAATTAGTGTTTATTATTATTATCACCCAGGGATTATTGATTTTAGGTGGACATATACACATAATAAATTGTTCTGGCTTCTACCATTGATACAACACATCGCATATATGGTATTGTACTTATTCGAGTAGATCTCTTAACTTTATCCTACAACATTGTAAATTTGTTGAAGGCCAGAGGCATATCTTACACATCTTGGTATTGTCTAGAACTGTGCTGTCTAATATTATGGTGAGTGGCCACATGTGATTATTGGGCACTTGAAACGTGGCTAGTAAGGATCAATATGTAAATGCAAAATACACTTAGTACTAAAAGAAAAATGTAATTTTTATATTGATTACATGTTAAATGATTTAGAATATGTTTAATCAAATACATTTAAAATTTTTTTCTTTTTACTTTTTCAATGCAGCTAACAGAAAGCTTAAAATTATATATTTGGCTTGCATAATATTTCTATTAATATTGTTGCTTAAATAGAATGGGCAGGCAACAGATACTTCAGGAATGATTAAATTGTAATTGCCTAGTTACTTGTCTCTTTCTCCCCACTGTACCATAAGCCCCTTGAAACAGAAGTTACTCATTACTGCTTTTTGTTTTTTAAGACATGGACTGGATCCCGGGCTCCTGGTTCCTACATCAGGGGGTCTCCTTGCTCTCTAAGGCTTTCCTTTTTTTCTAAGATTGGCCCTGAGCTAACATCTGTTGCCAATCTTTTCTTTTTCTTCTTCTTCTCCCCAAAGTCCCCCAGTACATAGTTGTATATTCTAGTTGTAGGTCCTTCGGGCTCTGCTATGTGGGACGCCACCTCACCATGGCTTGATGAGCAGTGCTAGGTCTGTACCCAGGATCTGAATCAGGGAAACCCCGGGCCACTAAAGTGGAGCGCACAAACTTAACCACTCGGCCACAGGGCCGGTCCCTCACCACTGAATTCTAAGAGCTTCATCACAAGGCCTGGCACATAGTAGGTCTAAATAAACTCTTGGTGAGAAGAGTGAGGAAGGAATAAATAATACCTTCACTTGGCTCTTCTGTTATAAATCTAAAGGGGAAGGGGGACCTTGTCTTTGTTACAGGAATTATAATAGTGCTCAGTATCCATTAACTTACTTACCTCTCCCAAAAACTCCAAAGATAAATGTTATTTCGTTCCTTCTACAAGAATAACCCAAGGATCACAGAAATAAAATAATTGAGATAATGTAGCAGGAGTTGGTTTGGTGATGCTCGTATTAAAATCAGAATATACATGACTGCAAACCTCATCCTCTTTATTTCTCTGATCATTGCCTCCCCAGATGTAATTTGTCATTCAGGGACTCCAGTCTTTAAGTTTAACAAGTAAACTTTGAAGACTGGATACATTTTTGTTTAAAAATGCCTAATCAGGCATGATTACATATTGTATTAATCCTGGCTACTGATCCATGTTCTAGTTCGGAAAGTGAGAAAATCTACGTGATATTTTAAAGGGGAAGCTGTGCAGGGTAGGAAAGTCAGATGAAAAGGACACATCTAGATAGTTGGGATATGATGTAAGCCTGTCAGAAGAGAAGGACTAGTAGGATAAATACCTGTGCCATGTAGAGAAAAAGTACGAATTAAGGACTCAAAGTAGCAGGAAAAAAGAGAACCAAGACAGATAAAGGTAAAGAGAAGAAAAACTAGTTTTTAACCACAATTTACTGTGACTCATGCTCTAAGGTAGATTCTTTCATGTGTTTCATTTGGATCCCATTACAAGTTTCATTGATAAGTATTAGCATTTCCATCTAAACTATCAAGGAAACTGAGGCTCAAAGATATGAAGTGACTTGCCCGAGGCAGCAGTGATTGGCAGAACCAAAGTTCGAGCCAAGGTCAGCCTCACCCCACAGCACATGCTTTTTCCATGCTGCTTCAAAGCCCGACTTCAAAGATGGAGACCTGATATGGGAAGAGGAAATTAAATGAACTAACAAACAAGGACAGTAAATACAAGAAACGGCTTGCTGATGGCCAGGGCGGGAAGTGCTGCTGGGGAGGATAAAGAGCAGCAGGGTGACTGTTACCTAAATGGACTAAAATAAATATTCAAGGTGGGAAAATAAATATTTAGAAATAATAGGAAGAGATTAATAAATGGTCATAATAATTGATTATGTTTGTCAACTTACTGTGAAAATTTGTATCCATAAAATATGGGAAATTGTAAAATACAGGTCCACGGGCCAAAAAAAGTTTAAAAAGTAATTTTTCACTTGTTAATGTGTAATGATTTTTACATCCTTAGATTTGTGTTTTTTCATTAATATAAGAACTGTATCTGTTTATTTCATTTTGATTTTAGCCATTATTTATATTCTTTCTCCATTAGGTTTTGTTATTCCCCTTCTGATTTCTTGTACTGAACACAATATTTATTTTATTTTTTACTCATTGATAATAAAGCAATTTAGAGCTATTAATTTATCTCTAAATAGAGCTTTCGTCACATCATTGTTTGGATTTAAAGTATTTTAATTTTATTTTTTTCATAGTTTTTAATTTTCAAAACTTTCTCTTTGATCCAAGAGTTAAGTGAGATTTTTCTCTTTTTTGAGGGGAAGTAATTGGATTTTGGTTTTGGTTTTTGTTGTTATTGTTACACTTTGAATACTAAGTCCTAAGTTTATTAGGTCTATGGCTTTGCATCTTTTGAGGTAATAACACTACACTGTTAATATAGTGAATGACTTTTGTAGATTTTCTAATATTAAACTATCCTTGCTTTACTGGCATAGAACTAATTTTATCATAGTGTATCATCTTTTATATAAAGTGTTGGTTTGTGTTGAATAATTTTTGAGATCTTGTATCTCTACTTATTAATAAAAGGGGCCTACAATTTTCACTTATCATACTATTCCCTCTAGTGTTTTTGTGAAAGTAAATCATTTAACCTCATATAATGAGAGATGGATTCCTACTTTTTCTATTCTTTTAAGATTTTTGTTTAATAATGAATTATTTGCTCTTTAGAACTTTGGATGACCAGCAAAACTTCTCAGGTTTGTTTTCTTTAGAGGAAGAATTTTAACTATCGATTGAATAGCCTCCAAATTTTATTGGTTTTAGTGGTTTCTAGAGACTTGTTATCATGATCTTAAAGCAACTAAAAAATTCCCGGGAAAAGGTGAAAACAAATGACATCAAATCTCCTAATACTTTAAACGTGCTAGCCCTAGAGAAAAACTCTCCAGGCAAGGAGGAAGCTATAAATCTATTAATTGCTTTCTCTTTGAAAAACAGTCTTTTCAAGTGGAAATAAACAGTGTGTATGTGGTGTGTGTTGTGTGTGAGTGGAAGTGAGAGAAAAAGAGACAGGGTGTGTGTATGTGACTCTACATAGCCATATACTCCAACCTTTTATCAACTCAGCATCATAACTACCGCTTTTATCCACATATAACTTCTGGATAAAATCAATAACAATATGCTTCCCTCTAACCTGAAACAACTAAACTTTGCATAACGAAACATGCCCTTCCTCCTATAGTATGAAACACAAAGTCTCAGACTATATTTTATTTGTCTCTCGTTGATATTTATTCATCTTCTTGCTCAACCACAGTTCTTTGATATCCAGCAAAAATATATGAAACAGGGGTTTTTGGACATTGGACAGCAGGCAGTACAAAACTGGTCAGTGAGAGAAAGGTGACTCTATTCAACTGCTCCACATTACTGCCTAGGGGAAGTTTCCAGGCCACAGCATAGAGATGGGGCACACAAATAGAACCTGACAATTTTATAGAGTAGAAGAGAAAGAGAATCATGCTTGGGGAGGCCAAGGAGCTAGACTTCCGTCAGAGTATCAGAGAGGCTGAAACTGCACACAGCGGGAGCTCCGGAGATCTGCGTAAGGGTTTCCTCGGCAAGTAATGGTCTATACATTCACAAGAAGAAATTACCCAAGACTGAAGAAAGAATCACCCAAAAGCAATAGATCAGCTAATTTCGGGGGCCACAACAGGACTGGGGATATTTTGTGTCTCCACCTGACAGCAATCAAAATCATATCGTATACAATGTAATTTATCCAATAAAAAATTAACAGGTATGCAAAGAAGCAAGAATATAGAATCAATAAATTGGAGGAAAAAACTCAATAGAAAACTCACAAAAAACTGAGGCAATACAATTAAAAGATAAGAATGTTAAGACAGCTCTTATACATATGCTCCGTATGTTCAAGAAAGTAGAAGAAAATAGAATCATCCTGAGGAGAGAAATGGAAGATATAAAGAAATCCAAAGCAGGAAGATATTAAGAGCAGATTAGACACTGCAAAAGAAAATATTAGTGATGTCGAAGATACAGCATAGAAACATTTGAAAGTGAAGCAAGAAAGAAAAATTCAACTTCAGGGATACAACAGAGCATCAGTGACATGTGGACAATATTAAGAAGTCTAATGAAAATACAAGTGGGGTTGTAGTAAAGGAGGGAGGTATGGAAAAGATATTTGAAGAAATAATGCTGAAAATTTTCTACTTTTGATATAAATTATGAACCCATAGGTCCAAGAAGTTCAACAAACCTCAAGTAGTATTAACACAAAGAAAACTTCACCAAGGGCAGCACAAATTGCTTAAAATGGATGATGAAGAGAAAAAGCTTTTTTTTTTGGTCTGGAGAAGATTTGCCCCGAGCTAACATCCACTGCCAATCTTCCTCTTTTTTGTGTGAGCCACTGCCATAGCATGGCCACTGAGAGACAAGTTGTATAGGTCCACACCCGGGAACTGAACCTGGGATGCTGAAGTTGAGCACACCAAACTTAACCACTAGGCCACTGGGACTGGCCCAAGCATATGTTGCAAGCAGCCAGAGAGCAGCCAGCCTGGTGGTGTAGTGGTTAAATTCATGCCCTCTGCTTCAGTAGCAAGGGGTTCACCAGATCAGATCACACAGACCTGCACACCACTTATCAAGCCATGCTGTGACATGTGTCCCACATATAAAACAGAGGAAGATGGGCATGGATGCTAGCTCAGGGCTAACCTTCCTCAAAAAAAAAAAAAAAGTAGCTAGAGAAAAAGAAACATTTTATACAGAGAAACACAGATAATCAAAAATTATGCAAACCATAAGACAATGGAACAATAATTTTAAAGTACTTAAGGAAAAAGAAAAAAGTTTCTATCCATAATTCTTTAACCAACAAAAATATATTTTGAAAATGAAGGGGAGATAAAGAATTTTTCATACAAACAAAAGCTGTATGTATGAAATGGATGATATGTTTAAGACTTAATCTCTGGCAGACATACACTAGAAAACACGAAAGGAAGTTCCTTAGTACTTTAGTGTGCTGGGGCTGCTATAAGAAAATGCCAGAGACTGGGTGCCTGAAACAACAGAAATTCGTTTGCTCAATTTTGGAGGCTGGAAGACCCCATGTCAAGGTGTCAGTAGGTTTGGTTTCTCCTGAGGCCTTTCTTCTTAATTTGTAAATGGCTACCTTCTCTCTCTGTTCTCACGTGGACTTTTCTTGTCATGCAGTGTCAATCCTTAAAAAAAAAAGAAAAAAAAGGAAGATTGGCAACAGTTGTTAGCCTACGTGTCAATCTTTCAAAAAGAAAAGAAAAAAGAAAGAAAATTGTTCACGCTGAAAAGAATTACATAACAAAGAAAAACCCCAGATATTGCAGATTTTTAATAGCACCTTGTGCTTTTTTTGTCACTTGTTTAGTAACCTTTGATTTGATTTAGCAGCATTGACATAAAGTAGCCGAAACAAGCAGCTAATGCCACAGAAGCAACACCACGTAAGCGATTCGAGCTTGTTATTAATTGTTAATAGTCTTCTGATCCTTAAACTAGATACCTAAACTGAATAGACCACTATCAGCCAGAGATGTAAATTATATGAATACTGTGGGTGCCCAGACACAAGTGGATCGCTAAATATTTTCTTTCTTTCCCAAGTATCACTGAAGAATTCTACACAATTTTCCTCATACTCTAGAAGAGGTAGTGTCAAAATATTTGTCCTACTACAAGTAATTAGAAATTATTATCTCAAGCTGAAAACAATTTTCCTGAGAGTTTGTCCTGGAAAATCAACCAGAGATTGCATTTTATGTATTTTCTTTTTGTGGATGAGCACTGGGGGAAAATATATCATTATATTTTTCTATTTTTGATGATAAAATGTCAATAATCTTCCACTCCAACCTCTTGGTTAACCTATGCACTTTATATTTAAGGCAAACTGAACAATGACTCTTTCCTCTAAACCCCCAGCATTTTCCTCCTTTTGTATATTTGCCTGCATTCTTACTATAATGTTTTCCCCAATGTCTATGTTGCCTGACAAATCCCGTCCCTTCTAGCTAAAATTTCACTCTGCTGTTCAGCCGGCCCTGAACCTCATAGTTAGAAATGACCTCTTCCCCCTTCGAATTCTCATGATGCTTTTGGCACTACTTTTATGGCGTGGGTCTCACTCTGCTGTAAAATGTTGTTAGCATTTCAGAACTCAAAGTCACCTTAGTAAACTGAAGAACCAATTGGAACTGAAACCCAACATGTAAAATCAAAGTATTTCCCTTAAAGAAAAAAACAACAACAAGTGAATATAGTACTAAAAATAATAAATAATTATGGGACAGAGATTATGAATGGAAAATAGCTGGGCTGTCATATCTGGTTGTGGCTTTTTTATCTCATGATTGAAGAAGATGATTAAGAAATACCCATTATGTGAAGGTAGTCAAAAGGTTCAACCTTCCAGTTATAAAATAAATAAGTCCTGGTAATGTACAGCATGGTGACTACAGTTAATAATACTGTATTATATATTTGAGAGTTAAGAGAATAGATCCTAAAAGTTCTCATCACAAGAAAAAAATTTGTACTTATATGTGCTGATGGATGTTAACTAGACTTATTGTGATGATCATTTCACAATATAAACAAATATCAAACCATTATGCTGTACACCTGAAACTAATATGTTAATTACATCTCAATAAAAAAAAGAAACACCAATTTATATGGAAGTTGGGACATTTGAGGTGAGAAAAGGGGAGGACAAAAAGAAATTTTTTTTAAGATGTAAAAGGCATGGTACCAAGAAATGATTTGTTGTACTTCACTGAAGGAAAATTCTTTGTTTTTCTATATGAGAATTAAGGCTTTTAAACAAAGTTATTGCTTTTTTTTCCCCCCCAAAGATTGGCCCTGAGCTAACATCTGTTGCCAGTTGTCTTTTTTTTTTTTCCTTCTTCTCCCCAAAGCCCCCTAGTACCTTGGTGTATATTCTAGTTGTAAGTCCTTCTAGTTGTGGCGTGTGGGACACTGCCTCAGCATGGCTTGATGAGCAGTGCCATGTCCACGTCCAGGATCCGAACCAGTGAAACTCTGGGCGACTGAGGTGGAGCGCTCGAGCTTAACCACCCGGCCACGGGGCCAGCCCCACAGCTGTTTTTTTTGAGTGTTTGCCATCTTGGTGTCTTCTTCTACAGAAATTTTTAGTAAGCACAGAATTCTAATTTTCTGAATTTTTATTTAAATGAATTCTGTCTGAAGGAGGAAGAATGGTTCTATAAGGTACAAACTTACTAGGGGCAGCCACAGTCGACTTCATATTCTTTATTGTATTGACCTTTTCCACGCAGAGTCTTAGATGAGTATTAATGAACTTGAAAAGTACAATAAAGTCCTATATGATTTGAAAGCTAGGAAAATACAGTGCCAGTTTAGTTGTTTGGTTAACTGAGGGTTAAGCAAAAAGTTTTCTTTATGGAAGATTATGTCACCGTTTTTCATTGTTGAAAGTTTTTCTAAAACCTACCAGAGCAATTTATATTTCACAGAATACAGCACTTGAACATAGTTTCATTTTCATGGAAGCTTCAGGAACTTGCAGTGCACCAGGTTTATTAATTCTAATTTGAAAGTCCTGTGTTTTCAGGCATTGTGCATTTGAGTATGACTCTATTTAAATGATGAAGTTAGATATTTGGTGTTCCATATTATGGAACATTGATCCTGTTAACTATTCCATCATTGCCTTAGACCACACACACACTCGTCTATGAAAATTCATATTTAAGTGAGAGAATTGCTGCAGATCACTGAATGGTGACTTCAGTTTTACCCTTCAAGTTGGAGATATTGTCCATAAATGGGGAATTTTGGAGACATGATCGACCTGCTTGATTTGGCAGGAGTGTGTGAACTGGGAGCAAATCTGCTGACAGGCTCCGCTTCCCTCACTCATCTGGTCGGAGGAGACACTGAGTCAACAGAATAGAATCCCAATAGCTCGCCCACTGCGGAGCACACGCCCTTCAGAGTGATACCTTTGTCCTCTGGGGCTTATTCAACTGCTTTAGGAAAGTGAGAGCCAGAGCAGCAAAAACAGAACAGTGTCCAACCTGCAGAGGGAAAAAAAGGGGGATTTAACCTAAACGAGTGCTGTGCATGCCAGAATTCTTTCTTTTTACTTTTATTTCTTGGTATATTTGTGTAAAATTAAACCTTCTTTGGAACATAATTTTATTGCAATATTATTTTGATTACAATATCTGACTCCTCTCCTTATCATTCTCATAAAGGGTTTTAAAGCTTCTCTTATCCCCTATTTGCAACTCTCAATGTAAAATGAGGTGGGAAAAATTAGAACTCCTCTGAATTGGCAGCAGATTTAGCTTCTCCTCACTCACTCATCTATTCGTTGACAAGAGTTCTCAAGAACTCCGAAGATAGGAATCAAGGAGTAGGAGGAAATGACCACACCTCCATCAGGCCTCAGGCAAGTGTACCAGCATTACCCTATGTGTGTGGCATGGAGTTTGTGTTTGAAAATTGTACTTGGAACAATTCAAGACAGTATGGGACTATAGTCTTGTCCAATCTTTGAACTTCATCTATGAGGAAATGAAGGGAAATGACTTTATAAGGTTACTAGTAAGTAATTAGCAGATGTAAGACTTTTAGGGTGTCTTAGAAAATTGGGAAGTTAGATGCCACCATCATAACATCCTTTCAGTGAGAGGTTTCTATGAATTCACGGGAATAATACACTTCAGGCTCATTATCTGTGATGTTCTAGTCATTCCTTATATTCTCCAAGCACCTGCTATGACCTAAGCACTGTGCCAGTCAGGCAAACTGTAGTTTTGACAAAACCTGGTTCCTGTATGTTTGTCAAGGGATCCAGACAAACAGGAAATTACAAAGCAGTGTAGTAAATGCTTTTTACCATAGAATGTGATCATCCTAGAGAAGGTGATTGAGAGGCATTTTAGGCACAGCAAAGGCTCCAGAGAAAATTTGTGGCTTTGTACCCAAAATACCTCATTCTTGGGAAATGAAAAGTGAATGATTTGTGAGGAAATGAAGTTACTGTACATAAATTATGCTTTCAAGGAATTTGACTAAGCAAACAAAAGCCAAAAAAAAGGAGTTCGATTTACAATGATGTGAGGTGTCAAGGAGGGTTTATTTTTTCCCCAAATACAAGAGATGAGTATATTTATATGCTATAAGAAAGAAGGCAACATATAAAGAGATAATTAATGGAGCCAAATGCCTTTGGAGATGGGATGCATTGGATCTAGATTATTGGCCACTCTTCCATAAAAGAGAAAATAAGATAACGATGATAAGGAATAGATACTTGACACCCAAGTGTAAAGCAGAGTCACCAGCTAAGAGAAAGCCAGGCCAGGCAGGGAGTAAGATGAGAAGGGAGGAATATTGTCTTGGTACTTGTGGGAGCTAGAAGAGGGAGAGAAGAAATGGGAGAAGATGCTGACCAAGGATGCTTATTGTTGATTTGTACTGAAAGGGTAGCTGAGATGAGAGAGCATGCACTTTTAGTACCAACAATCATGTGGTTGTGACATTTTCTCTAGCATTGCTAAGCAGCAACGCGAGAGCTGGTGAGGTGAGAGAACATTGACGATTTGGGTATCATCAGGTCGGTGGAGAAGAAATACATGGGTGAAGGATTTAGGAGGTCTGCAGAGAAAGTATGGGAATTAGGAGCCTCAAAATGTCCAGAGTAGAGAAAGGAGTCAATACAAGAAGACAAAAGAAGGATGGCGGACTAAAAGTCTCCATTCAAAGGCAAGTATACTTAGAAGAAGGAGACTGAGAAAACTAGAAGGGAAAGCGGTGAAATGAATGAAGGGTTTGTTGGGTATTAAAATTCCTGGATTGGGGAACTTCCTGTGTGCTGCCTTTGGAGTGTATATTGAACCACAGTAGAGCTGAATATGACTGGATTTGAAGAACAGAATGCATAGCGTGATGAGGGGGTCGAATAGGACCTCTGGGTCCATATGAAAATCTTCCAGAAGAATGGAGAAAAATGAGATGGAAAGAATGGAAGCTGTAGGCCAAACTCCTCCGTGAATATGGGGAAGGATTGATTTCCCAGAAAAATGACAGAAAGGAGGAAGTTTAAAGGGTGGCATATTTGGATACTATAAACTTTAAAGGATGAAGGAGTTTTTCCTGCATGAACATAAAGAATAATGGTCTAGAACTGGCAAAGAGAAACTAGGAGAATGCTTTGATTGCTTTAGGAATTTGGGGTGTGGGAGAACAAAGAAGGAAAGGATTACAGAGAAGTCAGGTATGCGGAGGTCAGCCAGGTTTCGATTGAGACATAGAAGAGAAATATACAGAGAACTTCTCACATGCTTCCATTTGGAATATTACAAGATGTACTTTGTGTCCCAAAGAGAACCATTTTAAAAGCTCTCTGATGCCCTTTCAAGGTGACTTCTTAAGTATAGGAAGTGCAAGTGCACAAGCTTATCTCTGTATCTTGTGCCCAAGTGGCCATCTGTGAACTATAAACTCCTGGAAATAAGGGACTGCTCTTATCTGTTGTATCCTTGGCATCTAGTACACGGCTTAGCAAATAGCAGGCTCTTAATAAATCCTTGTGCCTGTCATGTTGCAGGTGATCCACACAAACTTGTCAAATGACCATATTATCCAGGACACAGTATAATGTCTTATTCAAGTTTGCTTCCTGTTTGTTTTTTCTTTTGAAGAATTTAAGAGTGAAATAAAGGAGCCCAAAGACAAGAGCTTTTCCCAGCTCAGGCATCCATAACACTTGTCTGAGATCCTCTCTTTAAATAATCACATTACTGTGAAACAGGGCACTTTTCCTATTTGAAATGGGTAGCCATTTTTTTACCTCATGAGAACTTTCCATTTCTTTTTACATAAGGATATAATTCATGATTTTTATCTCAGTAAAAAAAAATTTTAATTCAGTCAGAACTGTCCTTTTTTCCCCCAAGTCTTAGGTAGATACCTGTCGTCCTGTCTTACATGGACACCTATATTTTTCTCTTATGGTTATACAGTAGTCCCTCCTTATCCAGGAGTTACATTCCAGACCCCCAGTGGATGCCTGAAACCATAGATAGTACAAATCCTATACATATCATGATTTTTTCTGCACATATTTGAGGTGCAATAGCAAAACTAGCAAAAATTTTTTTCTTTCTTCACAATTTCATGAATAGAAGTTTCATTCTTATCACAGACCTTAGCAATCTCAGCATATTTTTCCTTTCCTTATAAGTCAAGAACTTTTACCTTTGCACTTAAAGGAAGCACTTTGCAGCTTCTCTTTGGCATATCTGAATTGCCAACATCACTGCTCTTGTACTTTGGGGCCATTAGTAAGTAAAAAAATGGCTACTTAGACTCAAGCATTGTGACACTGTGACAGTGGATGCGACAACCAAGATGGCTACCAAGTGCCTAATGGTTGGGTAGTGTATACAGCATGGCTCTGCTGAACAAAGGGATGATTCACATCCCAGGCAGGACCAGGTAGGATGGCACGAGATTTCAACATGCTACTCAGGATGGTGCACAATTTAAAGCTTATGAACTGTTTATTTCTGGAATTTCCATTTAATATTTTCAGACCTTGGTTGACTGAGGGTAACTGAAACCAAGTGAAATGGCAAATAAGAGGGAACCCCTGTAGCTATTTTGTGCTTTAGTGCTGACAGATGGACATAATTCGATGTTAAGTTTAACTGTGCTGCAAGATAACTTTTAAAAACTTAAAAAATCTAAAACTCAGTGTCACTATCACTGAAAGCCCCAATGAGTTCTACAGTTGTAGGCGCGGCATCTTACAGTTGATCATTTCATGTGCTCAGAATAACGCAGATAAATTCAGTTACTGGATATTTCTCCCATAACCAGTTTATAAAAATGTTCTTCAATTTTCTCTAACACATGTACACATTGAACTTCACAAAAAGTATCAATGATAACTCTCATTTTACATGAATTTCTTATGGAAATATTAGCCCTATGAATATAAATGCCTGCTTCCTTAGACTCATATTTTGTGTTCATGTGTTAATTTTCACACATTCAACAAACCTTTACAGAGTGCCAACGATGCACAAAGCAGTCTGCTAGATTTTTGCTAGAACTTTGGGATTAAATTGACATCAGATACAAAAAGTTTGGTTTATATATGAGGCATGCCATTTGTTTATAAAAACTAGAGGCTCATTACAGAATATTTCAATGATTTTTTTTTAATTACCACAAACAATTATGAGAACTATATATAAAACTATGGTTTGTGTACTGACTAGGTTTGTTCTTGACAGGCTTTGTTCTTTTGGATCTCTCCATTCTCTTACTTTACTAAATTGTGTCCTCTTATGCTATTGTATTCACTTGAACTTGGCAGGATGCGTTATGCAAATAAGTGCCTGCTTCTTATGTATCAGCAAGTGAGATCTCCAAAATGTCTGTGTTCACTAGCTGATTAAAGTTAACCCCTGCCAAATGAGAGCATACTAACTCTCCCTGTAAGAGAGATGGCAGGGGGTGTTTTGTATACTTTCACACCAAGTTCCCATTATAAATGTGACAGAATTAAAACGATATAGGTACACCATGATAAAACACAAAGATCAAATCTATATTTTCAAACAAAAATCTTCTTAAACAAATCCATCGACCTGACTGAGATTAACCATGGAGAAGGCATTTAGTGCCACTGATATATGAAATCATGAATGCCTAAGGACAGATTTAAGTAGCCAAGAAGTTAGCTAATATGTCTCCAGAATACATCCTATAGGCAACAAATTCTACACAGTGTAGTGTAATTAATGGAAGGAGTATAGACTCCAGAGTGGGACATTTCTGAGTTCAAATGATGGGGCAAATGACATTACCTCTTGGAGACTGCATTGTCTCACCTGGAAAATACTTATAATCTTACCTATTTCATAGGTTAATGCTAGTTTCCTATTTCCTTTGTGTGTGTTGAGTATCCATTAATTCAAAGTAAATTTGGTACAGATAATACTTGCCATAGGCAGAATGATGTCCTGCCAGAGGGACCAAATCCTAAACCCTGGTACCTGTGAATATGTTAAACCACGTGACTAGCAACCTTTAAATAGGGAGATTATTTTGGATTATCCAAGTAGACATTGTAATCTAATAGTCCTTAAAAGTGGAAAGCCAGGCAGAAGAGGAAATTCAAAGGAAGGGATCTGATAATGGAAAAAAGATCAGAGTGATGTGATGTGAGAAGGACTTGACCTGTATGGCTGGCTTTGAAGGTGGAGGAAGGGGTCCATGAGTCAAGGAAAGCCGGTAACTCTGGAAGCTAGAAGATGCAAGGAAACAGATCATCCGCTAGAGGCCCCAGAAGGGAACACAGCTCTGCTGATACCTGGATCTAGTCCAGCGAGATGTGTGTCAGAAGTCTGACCTGCAGAACCATGAGACAATAAATTTGTGTTGTTTCAAGTGAGCATGATTTGGGTAATTTGTTAAAGCAGTGATAAGAAACTAATACAATGGTGGAATTTTGAGATTGTCCTTTAAAACTAAGAAAGCCAGCACAGAGGGTAAGAACTGCATAGTTTTTTTTTTAAATTTTTTTCTTGTGGTCTAAATAGTTTATAACATTGTGAAATTTCAGTTGTACGTTAATATTTGTCAAACACCATATAAATGTGCCCCTGCCCACCTTCCTTGTACCCACCTTCCCCTGCCCACTTCCCCCTGGTAACCATTAAATTGTTCTATTTGTCCATAAGTTTGTTTATATTCCACATATGAGTGAAATCATACAGTGTTTGTCTTTCTCTGTCTGGCTTATCTCACATAACATCACGCCCTCAAGGTCCATCCATGTGGTTGCAAATGGGATGATTATGTCTTTCTTTACGGCTGAGCGGTATTCCATTGTATATATACCACATCTTCTTTATCCAGTCATCAGTCGTTGGGCACTTGGGCTGCCTCCACGTCTTGGCTATTGTGAATAATGCTGCAATGAACAGAGGGGTGCCTAAGTCTCTTTGGATTGTTGATTTCGAGTTCTTTGGATAAATGCCCAGTAGTGGGATAGCTGGATCATATGGCTATTCTATTTTTAATTTTTTGAGAAATCTCCATACTGTTTTCCAAAGTGGCTGCACCAGTTTGCATTCTCACCAGCAATAATTTTTCTTTATAGACTAAGTTTATAAGTTAAAGTTTAGAATTAAAATTATAATTAAAAACTAGAATTCAATTACTGAGATGGAAGCAAGAGTATGTTATGTTATAGTCAAGCCCAAGCTAGTATCAGTTTCAGCTTCCTGCTCCCTTCCTGAGGGATTCAACATTAAATATTGTACTTAAAATTATAATTATTGTAATTGTTCTCATTGGCTATTCTTCAGTGAGGCTATGCATTATCACACACTCTATAAGCTATCAAGTGTTTTTTATTTATAAACAATACTTAACATTTTAATCTCCAAAGAAAGAAAATGTTGAAGAGGACTGATACAACAGGTTACAAGAAGAATAGAACTTTAACTAGACCCTAATACTATATAATGCCAGGGTCATGAGGAGGTTTGGCACTGGGACAAGTGTGTACAATGCAAAAACTAACTAGGCCACCATCTGCTTTGGCAGACAGAGAGACACTCTCCAGAGGGAAGCTTGGGTGAGCTGGTAAAAGGATGGGGGGAGAGTTCACCTCTTAGCCTTTAACCTGAGCAGGAAAGAGGAGACAGAAGATAAGGTGAAAGCAGGGAGCAGAACTTCACTGGACTGAGATCCAAAGGGGCTAAACACAAGTCTTCAGCAACATTAAGTATGTTTATCCTATAAAATAACTACCTTACAGTGCTTTGAGAATTCAGAAGCTTCTGCTTTTTAGTGAAACCATTCTTTATGAAGATATCTGAATTGAATTGTAGTCAATATGTTCACCTTTTGGTCAGTCAGGTGAGGGAAGAAGAATATGGCACCCCAAAATATGCCTCTTTGGCATGAGGATTATTTTGAGGAGATTATTTTTGAGAAAAAGCAGATGCAAGAGAATCTCTGAAAACAGAGTATCAGTTACCATTTTGTAGGGAAAATTTACACATATAAGGGTAATCTCCATTTGTGAGGGTGTCTCCCTCTCTGTCCCAGGAAGAGAAAGGCGACTAAACCTCTAGAAACTCTCATCAATGAAGAAGGAACCCACTTAAATCTGCACATCACCCTCACCTTAGTTACCGTGCTTTTCCCAACAACCTCCTTAACTGCCTCTCTCCCCACCCTGCAACATCTTTCTTTTGTCTTTAGCTGAAGATAGTATTTAAGGTGGTGGCTTGGGCCATTTCAGAGAGTTCACTCATTTTCTCTGTGTATCTCCCACGTCTATGTGAGGTACCTACATTATTAATTGTCTGTTTGTTTTCCTCATTGATCTGTCTTTTATTATAGGAGGGGTCTCAGCCACAAAACCTACAAGGATAGAGGGAAAATTATTTTTCCTCCCCTACTCAGACTAACTGAATCACTATCATAACATTTATCATCAGTACATATACATATTTAAATGGAAAATTTCTAAAAATGTAATCAGATTGACTTTGGTGACAATTTGTTGTATCTGTATGTAACACAGCTGTTATCAATTGCCACCATTTGCCTCATTATGTCTTAATATTGCTACCAGAATATAACAATGTTTTATTGATGTGAATCCAAGGTTTTGAATTAGAGAATGTCAGCAGGCAAACTTACCTGATTATAAATATTTCACTGCTTATGGACTAAGCTGTCATTCTCTTTGCCATATGCACAAAGCCAAAAAGTAGCAGCAATAACCATTTACTCATTGCTTCACCATTCAAACAAAATTAAGTGACTACAATGTGCCAAGCATTGTAGGAAATAGAAAAATTCCTGTCCTTAATTACATTCTAGTGGAGAAATCAGACAATAAGATAAACAAATAAACTAAAGGTAAATGCAGAGGAGAAAAATTGAGCAGTGAGGGAGAATAGGGAGTGCAGATGGCTTGAGGAATATTAATAGCTTAGATAGAGCGGTCAGTCAAGGTTTTCTGGCGCAGGCAACTCTAAAGTAGAGGCCTGAATGAAATAAGGGAGCCGGCCAAGTGCATGTCTCACTGAAGGGCATTGTGGGCAGAAGGACTATCAAGAGCAGAGCCTCAGCTTCAGGAACATGCTTGAAACAACGAGGAGACCAGGGTGGCAGAGCAGAGGGAACTAGGGGGAAAACAGTAGGTGAAAAGGGTGTACCGGAAAGGAGGGGAGAGTCAAATGGGGTCCTGCAGTAAAGACTTAGGCATTTACTCCAAGCAAAATCACAAGACATTACTGGCTTTTCTGCGTTGGAGTGACATGATTGGACTTATTTTTTGACAGGATCCCTGGCTGCTTTCTGGAGAATACACTACAGGCTTGTGGCGGGATGGGGTCAAGAAGCAAGGAGGACAGTTAGGAGGCTATTGGAAAAATGCAGGTGAGAAATGGGTGGTTCAACCATGGTGGTGGTAGAAAGCCAGTGGTAGAGAGAAGTGGGTGATTTATGGATATATATGTTGATGGTAGAGTAAACAGAATTTGCCTCAAATTTGGGGTGAATGGGACAGAGAAAAATCAAAGATAAATACCAAGCCTTTTGGCCTTTGAAACTAAAGGTATGGAATTACCATAAATTATGATGGGGAAACTTGCAGGAGGAGCAGTTTTTTAGGGAAATATTAGAAACTCTGTGAACATGGTAAGTCTGAGATGCTTACTGAACGTTCAAATGGAGATGTCAAGTAGGCAGATGATCTGAAATTCAGGGCAAGAAGTTTAAGGTGGCAATGTTAATTTGGGGGTCATCAGTATATAGCTTGTATTTTAAGCCATGAGACTGGATGAGATCACAAGCAGAATGAGTGGAGATAGAGAGAAGAAGCTCTCAACATTAAGATGCTGTAGAGAAAAGGAGAAACCAGCAAAGGGACTGAGAAGGCAAAAGCAGGTGAATGGTGTCCTGGAGGCCAATGAAGCAAAAATTAAAAGGGGAAGAAAGAGATCCAATTGTGTCAGTTATTACTGAAAGGTCAAGAAAGTTGCGCATAACAAAATGACTATAGGATTTAGCAATGTGGAGATTGAAGGAAAGCAGAATATATCACCCCATATTATGCCACTTTGGCATAAAGATTATTTTGAGTTTAAGACAATTGAGAAGAAGCAGATATGTACACGAAGAGCTCCCTGCCCTTCTCCTATTTGCCTAAAAGCAGGATATAAATTTTCAGAGGTGTTCCTCCTCCCCTCTCTAACAGGAAGGACAAAAGTTAATCACTTGAGACAAATTTAGATCTTTATCAGCATGGAGAGATTGCCCCAGAGGAAGCTACATGACAACCTTTACTAACTAGCTTTTATCTAGCATTAGTTTCCCATCTATTTATCTTCTGATAGTTTGCTACATTTGGAAATCTAAACTACGTTCCTTTGGCTTGTTATTTCTCTACAAATTTATTGTCTTTGTTGAAGATGCTAGGTAAGCCTGAATTCTAAGCCATCTCTTTGAGTTACTCATCTCTGGGTCCTCCCATGTGATATACGCATAATACACATGTTAATAAACTTGTTTTTCTTTTGTTAATCTGTCTTATTACAGACCCCCAGCTGAGAACCTAAGATGGGTAGAGGAAAAATTTTTTTCTCCCTTACAAGGTTATCATGACCTTGATAAGAACAGTTCTGATGTAGCAGTGGTGACAAAAAATTCAATGAAGTTTGTTCAAGACAGATTATGAGGAGGACATTTGCAGATAGAGTAAGTATGAAGAATCTTTTCAAGGAGTTTTGTTCCAGCTATCAGGAGAAAAATGGTGCAGGAGCCAGAAGATACAGCAGAAATAAAAGATGTTTTTGGGGGATCTTTTTGTTCTTTGTTTTAGGATGGGAAAAATAACTCCCATCCTATGTGTGATACAGTGTGATTTCATTCATATGTAGAAGATAAAAAACTCCCATATGTTTGTATGCTGTTGGTATGATGCCTTAGAGAGGAGAAAAAACCAGTGGAGGGAAGAGAAGGGATAATTGCTGGAGCAACGACCTTGAGTGGGAGATACGGGATGGGAGGGCACTAGAGGCACCAAGAGTTCTCTCACAGAAACAGGAGAGAAGCTCGAGCTTAGGGACACTATCGCAAGCAGGTCAGTGGATACCATGGTGGGAGGCTGTTGAGTCTATTTTGGCTGCTTCAGTTTCCTCAGTGAAGTTGTTATTCATCTACTGTAATGCGCAAGTGAAAGGACAAAGAAAATATAGTTCTAAAACACAGTAACAACAAACTCTGGGAAGAAACTATGGGATAGTTTCACGTCACTTAATTCTCTACCTACCCTGACAGTTGTTTCTAATGAATTCAGAGGTATTTGAGCAGCAAATGGGATTCATCTGTCAGGATATTAAATCTAAATACTACTTGTGCAATCAGTTGTTACCGCAGGAAAGTAACTAGAGCCTCGTACAAAAGAAAAAAGGAACACCAGATTCCTTGCCCTTGTAGGATAGAGCACACCTCAGCACAACTGCTTCTCCGGAGTGTAGATACCCCATTAAGATGCTAATTAAGCGCTTGTCAGGGAGAATTATTTGCCCTTCCTCTCTCTTGTCTGTGTTTCCCTGTGTTTGAAATCTAGTCTTTGGCTGCAGAATTTCAATTCACAACAAAGATAGTCCTGGGAAAACACAAAACTCTCTGGTAGTTGCAAACAGTGCTTAACATCTCATTTGGTAGAAATCTCTTCCTAAAGTACCGCCAAAATTTGACACTTGTACTTGAAAGGACTGGAATGAATTATCTATGAGGAAGACTATTTCAAAACAACATGTAACCCTACAGCATAAATATTGGTGTGAAGACCTCAGACCTCTTTAATTACTGGAAAGAAGGACGATGTCTAGATTCTGGGTTGGTTCCTTGCTTTTATGGGTGGTAGCAAAGAGCTGGTTGTTATGACCCATAAACTTCAATCATAATTACTAAATTTTAGGCATGAAAATGAATAGCTCGGAAGGGTGTAGTAAATTTTACATATGGACAACTATTGATTGGAACTTCTTATAATCAACTAGTAATTTATCTATATAAATAGAGTAAGTGGTCAGTTGTATTGTACTCCTAAACTAATCAGTTTATTGTGGTACTTTGTTGATATGTCTGTTTAGAGAAAATATATCCACATTTTAAGTATGTTAATATTCACATTAGTTCGTTTCCCTTAAAGTATGCCTACTATGGTCTGGGGACATTATCTATAGTAGGGGACCCTGTGATGATAGAAACTAGCCTGGGAGAAATCTATCTATCCATATATATTAGAAACAGGTAATGCACAAACTGGATTATACATGTATATGAGTGTGGTTTATCAAGAAGCAACTGAACTGGAGAAAAGGTACATGAATTTCATCCATTCATATGCAAAGTGCTCTGTAATAAATATTATGATTATTCTAATTTTTGATGTAATATTAATAGTTGATAATGCTATTGACAAGAGATTTTCACTCATTGAGGTATATGGGGTAACTATTCAGGTTCAAAATTGATTTGGCTTGAACTACAGAAGCCTGACTTAGGGCCTATTAAACATACATTGTACATCTGCTTTAACCATTAAAGTAGAGAATGCCCTCTTTTGCGATAAGAATGCACACTTCCCCTCCTACGCCATATTGGTAACACTCTCTTAGTAAGGCCTGAACTAGTACTCCTAAAACAAGTTCCATTTCCCAGCATCATGTTCATGTTGACTTGTGAATTTGCAAGTAAATACCTCTTTGGAACTTTGATGAAGTTGTATGCTGGGTGTGTTTGATGTACATTTTTTATTCTAAAAATATGTAAGACTGTAAGGAAAACCATGTTTCTCCGGAACACTTTCTCCCTTTCTGGAAGAGGCCTTCCCCGGGTTATAATCCTCACTGGCTTGAGTAAAACACACCCGTCACTCTTAGCTATAGAATGGTTATTGAAATTATACCTAAAATTAATTTTTTTTAACTTTGAAACTTTACCATATACTATTTTAGGTTTTTGTCCCCAAATGAAAGTATAGTGTAGGGGAGGAAGACATTTCCTCTACCCTCTCTGGGTTCATCTGGCGGGAGAACAAATTAAATTCACATGAGAGAGAATAGCAGGAGAAAATTAAACAAAGATTTATAACATGTATACATGGGAGAGTTTCTGAGGACCATGGCCCTTTCTTCCTTTGTGTGCACTTCTTCCCTGTGCACCAAAGAAGTGGGGTGCACAGAGTGGTTATATACCACCAAACAGGATGTTTCACATAGGATTGAAATGTCCCTTCCACAATAGTCACGAGACTGCTCTGCCAGCACAGCGATCGATGGAAACAGCAGATAGGTCTGCCATCTCAGTGAACACAGCAGGGTGGCAGGTCTGCTGTCTCGAGCTGGGTGGTCACAGGTGAGCTGGGTGGTCAAAGGTGAGTGCAGCAATCAATTCCTAGCCTAAGGAAAGATGCTTAACCTTAAGGAAAGGCCAATGGGGGGGAAGTTGCACCTTTATCTTAAGGCCATTTGTTCTTGCCATAGTAAATGTCTAAAGCAGGTATACAACGTGTGTTCAACGGCCACATCAGGCCCTTTTGGAAAAAAACAAAGTCAGGCTGAATTAGGTTTCCACCAAATGGCCTCCTCATGTACTCCAGTATATCCTATTGCTTGCCATTTCTATTTGTCAATGTATACATGGGAGAGGTTCAGATAAGCTGAGCAACTCACCAAAATGGCTGAAGCCCCCACCTTAAATATCATATCCAGCTAATGACAAAGGAGGATGTTGGGGGTGGGCCGAGTCAGTTACAGGAGGTTACCAGACACGCACAATAAACAAATGCAGATTTAAGTCCTTGCCTTCCCCATTGATTAAGAGTTTCTAGAGATAAGGTCATCTCCCCTTCTTCCTGGTACAGAGAGGGAGATATCTTTACAGATGAAGATTTCTTTTACAATGTAAATGTCTCTTACAAAGGGTAAGTAAATTCTACTTTTCAGTTGCTTTCCTGTCTGCAAAGTAACCAGCCCCAAATATTCATCCTGCCAAAGAGACACATCTTGGGGTGGCCAGTTCCAGGCCTCCACAATAGATTAATCTAAGGAGATTTTAATAATAATGATCCATCTTGAAACAAAGAGCTTGGATAATTATATTTTTTGATATTCCAGTTTATGTTAACTAGAGAAAAAAGTGTATTCTTCTAAGCCACTATGGAAAACAGTATGGAGATTTCTCAAAAAATTAAAAATAGAAATACCATATGATCCAGCTACTCCACTACTGGGTATTTATCCAAAGAACATGAAATCAATAATTCAAAAAGATTATGCACCCCTATGTTCATGGTAGCATTATTCATAATAGCCAATGCAACCCAAGTGCCTATCAACAGATCAATGGATAAAGAAGATGTTGTATTTATATACAAAGGATACTACTCAGCCATAAAAAAGATGAAGTCTTGCCATATGTGACAACATGGATGCATCTTGAGGGTATTATGCTATGCAAAATAAATCTGATAGAGAAAGGCAAATTATGTTTGATTTCACTCATATGTGGAAGATAAACACATAGATAAGGAGAACAGATCAGTGGTTACCAGGGTGGAAAGGAGTGGGGAGAGGGTGAAATGAGTAAAAGGGCACACACACGTGTGTGGTGACAGATGAAAACTAGATTATTGGTGGTGAACATAATACAGTCTATATAAAAACTGAAATATGATGTACACCTAAAATTTACACAATTATAAGCCAATGACCCCAATAAAATAAAAAACGTATTTTTCTTAATGAAGTGCTTAAGTTAAAAATTACCCAAACGAGTAAAGTTTTGTTGTTATTGTTTTAATTTCAGATTTGCAGTAATACATCTTCTAATTTGCAAAACTAAAGTCTGCTGCGTAGATTTGTAAGTGTGTTGGGTAGGAATGTGTAGCAGAAGTATTCCTGTAGGTTAAGGCACTCGTAACTTCTGCCTTGTGTGACTGCCCCATAAATTATTCTTTCAGGGCAACAGTTGGGCACAAACGACCATGACTATTATTTGTAAAGAAAACCTCTTATGCAATATTCATAGAATAAAAACTTATCCTACTTGATTAAAAACACTCAGTTCCAGGAAGTTTATTGAGCAGTAGTTTTACCCTTTCCAAGAATCAACAATACTCCATGGATTTTTGAAAACTGATCCGGAAAAAACAGTGGTATCTGTATTCTCCTACAAGTTTTGTTCATTCAAAAATATGGGGGGTTATTTTCTGTTATGTTCACTATGGAGGAGAGGAAGCTAATGAGAGACAAGAATGATATGAATATGCAGACAGAAGTAGAAATGAAAGTGGACAGAAAGAGCCTGAAAGACACTCAAGTCCTTGGTTACAGTTCCACATGGAAGCCCATGTTGATTCTTGCCTTGGGTTCCATGAGTGGTGCCAGAATCCTTATAATAAATTATGCTCTATGTTTAAAATAACTTATGTTGATTTTGTGACATATAACCAAAAGGATCCCAAAACACGCTTCATGAAAAATTGCATACAATGATGTGGATAAAGTCGAGGGTTGCTCCCAGTTACTAACTTGTCTCATGGGGTAGATGAAAACGCCATTCACTGAGATATTTGGTGAAAAAAAAGGTAAAGGGACTTACTAGGCCAAAGAATCTTGTAAATAGGTCCTACACATACATATACACACGTATATACACATACATCCACACACACAGTCGATCCTCACTATTCATGGAGTCCATATTTGTAATTTAGCCCGCTCACTAAAATTTATCTGTAACCACAAATCAATACTCATAGCACTTTCTCACACATTCAGGGACATGCATAGAGCAGCAAAAAATTGGGGTCACCCAATGCACATGTTCCCAACTGAGGTCAAACGAGGTGACGCTCTGCCTTCCTGTTTCAGCTCTCACACTGTAAACAAGTGTCCTTTTCACATTCTGTTTAGGGCCACATTTTCTGCATTTTTGTGCTTTTTCTTGGGAATCTGCTGTTGAAAATAGCCTCCGAGTGTAGCGCTCAAGTGCTGTGTAGCATTCCTAAGTGCAAGAAGACAATAATGTGCCTCATGGAGAAAATACATGTGTTCGATAAGCTTTGTTCAGATATGAGCTGCAGTGCTGTTGACCATGAGTTCAGAGTTAATGAATCAACAACGTACATTAAATAAGGTGTCTTTCAACAGAAGCACACACAAAACAAGGTTACGTGTTGATTAGTTAACAAGAATTTTGCGACCAGAGGCTCACAGGGACCTAATCCTATATTTCCCCTAGGAGCAATGGTTTGTTAATTCAGTGTTTGTGCAACATTATAAAACATAACTACATGAATAATGAGAATCAACTGTATATATATTCCATTTCACAGGGCAAGTGAAATCATATTGAATGAACATAATGTAAATTACTAGTTGAATGAAAAGTTATGTAAATTATAATCAATTTTAAACATATTTTCTAAATCAGAGTTTCACTTTTTAAGACATATCTCACTTATGAATTAGCAAGCTCTATTTTATTACCAAACAGTTAATCTTATTTCCTCGAAGTTCCAAACATTCATCAATTGAGTCACAGGTAGGTGCTTTAGCATATTAGAATAACAAAAGGATATCAGCTCTAACTTCGTGTGAGTGTTCTTTTATCTGAGATATTAAACAAACCATTAAAAAAAAAACAAGATCTGTTTTCATGCTCTTTTATGCATTTAAGAATGAAAATTATACATATGAGCTTACTTAAAATATGTGGTTTGAAGCTGGACAGGTTGAGAAAATGAGAACATAATATTTTCTATTATGCCTTATTACTGCCCAGTCGAAAGATCTCAGTAACTACATCAGTTGTTCCTATATCACACTCTTCCTTTTTTCCTCAGTGACGTCATTGTCAATGCTGAGGAATGGTCCACTATTGGCTTACAGTTCTTCACTCCTTTCAACTCCAATCATCTTCATCTCTCTTCTAATACAGCTCTTCATTGGCAGCAGCACTTTCTATAACACAAGGAAAGCTTCAAACACATATCACAACTCTCCAGCTATAATCTTTCTTTGTATCTTGACTTCTTCACATTCCTCTAGTCTCGTTTTTTCTCCCCTCCCTATATTATCTAGAACACTATGGGCTCATCACATTAACCTCTTAACAATACCCTCAATTTGCCACTGTTCCATCACCACATCTGCAAGAATATCCTAACACTTTCCTTGACCCCCAAGAAGCCATTTTCTCTAGTTTCTTATTCCACATATCTTAATGCTCAATTTTATTCTCCATTGGGCTCTCTTTGTGTATAAATCCTTTAAAACCTGGTGTTTCCTGAGGTTCAAGCCTTGGACACCTTGTCTTCTCATTCTACATGCTTGCCCTGAGCGATCACACCATTTACATGGGTTGAAATACTACCTTTATTCTGATTATTCCCAAGCGAATGTATTCGCCCAGATGCCTGTCTCAAGCTGCCCATGCATATAAACTCACTGCCTTAGATAGCTGTATTTGGATGTCTCCTGGGTACTTAAAACTCAACTTGTACAAGTCTTAATTCATCATCCACCTTCCAAAATCTCTCTCTGAATGCTGTGACCTTCATAAGTCCTTCTCAACTTTTTATCTCCCTCCTAAGGTAGACAGGAAGGCTAGAAGGAGGTAGAGTTGGGCTTCCAGCCCTTCCTCCGAGTCCAATAAGGTTCTCATGAAGTCTTTTCCCTTTTGAGGTAGGCCTTTGTGTGGCAGACTCTCTGGATTTCCTTCAAAATGGTTACTCTTCTCCTCCTGTGGCCAAACACAGGGTTTTTTCCCCTCCAATCTTTACCATGAGAACCTAGTAGGGCTCCTAGAGGTAAAACTCAGAAAAGTGTAAGAGTTCCCCCTTAGACTGGGCTGCCAGGAGTTTTTAATTCTCAAGCTAGCCCACACTTCATCCTCAGCAATGAACTGAATTATCATTTAAATGTTCCTGGCTCCAGAAGTGTCTGCTTCAGAAAAGTTGATCTGTATTCTCTGTATTTTCCTGTCTTTAGAGTCTTCCGGGTGGCGGTTTGCGCTGTGACCTCAATTCTCTGACAGATGTAGGAAAAGACGTTAATTTTCAGTGTGTTCAGCTTTTTTTCTTGTTGTGAAAAGGATAACGATGACTTGCAAGCACTTTATATGTCAAAGGGGAAACCGGAAGTCCCTTTGACAAATATCACCTTTTTTTAGCCACAGTTACACTGAAATGTTTGAGATTCATTTGTTACAACTTATAAACTTTTCTCCCAAATTATATTATCTACGTAATTGCAATTTATATAGCTCATACATCTTAACAGGGAAGCTGTCTTTTAGCATATAATGTCATTAATAGCTTTTATCAAACCAAAAGCTTATTCATAAAATTAACCATTTTGTAAAATCCATTAAATATAAACATGATACACAATTTATTGAAAACTGTTTTTATTTTTGCAGTATTTTGCTAGAACTACTGAGGACTCTGCTTTTCATAGCTGACTCTGACTAAGGACAGGAGTTCAACTCTCCGACTGATTTCTCGGAGGAGGATAACTCAAGGTTAGCATCCACCAACCTGGCAGAAACAAAAGGAATCCTTAGGAGCTGAAGTACTATGCTTAATTACCAAAGGAGACCTCCTACCCTTCTAGAGATAAAATCTATAGACAATGGCTCTGGGACAGAAAATTACTGAAGGAATCCCTGACAATTGATGGCTACTCAGAAGCCATCCTCAGCATCTTAAAAATCCCTTTTGTGATGGAGAGCAAGAGCTTTTGAATTGTGCTGGACTCTTGAGCCACTGCAAAAACTCCCTTCTAAGGGGAGAGCAATAGCCCCCTGAAGGGAGCCCTAGAGGCTCCCAGGCTCTCCTGTGGTCCACAGTGGAGAACTGTGATGGATGCATTGTGTTTCACTCTTCAAGTGTCTGTTTCCCTCCATATGACTTTGGGATGTTTTGGGAAATGGGTGAACACCTTGTGCTATGAAGGATGCATAATTTCATAAAATGGATGTTGCATTTGAATTTTTTGGGGGGACTGAGGAGGATTGGCCCTGAGCTAACATCAGGGCCAAGCTCCCTCCATTTTGTACATGGGATGCTGCGACAGCATGGCTCGATGAGCAGCGTATAGGGCTGTGCCCGGATCTGAACCTGCAAACCCTGGTACCACGGAAGTGGAGCATGCAAACCTAACCACTACGCCATGGGCTGGCCCCTTGAAACTCATTTTTAAAGGTTGCAAGTTGTTTTCAAAACCATTAGATATCAAAAATGACTTTATTGCCTTAAAAGTAAAAAATGATTGATAATATTTCACAAATTTGAGGTGTGAGTTGTGGCATTAGTCTTCCAATAATGAGCAGATAAGAAAATCTCTATATGCGGATAAGCTGAGCTCACTTCTAAGATTGTTGTGAACAGCATAGGCACCAGAAAGAAACAAATATAGCGTACATTGCTGTCTTACACAAGTGAGTTAAAAATGTCTGTGCGACAAACATAAGCAAGAAGATGTTTATATCTTGTTCTCTACCAGCTGCCTCTGTGGCTTCTGGCTTGTCTCTGTTTTCAGAGGAGCCTGTAAACCACTATTGCATTAGGAACCGTGTTTCAGCGGCAATTTTGAACCTAATCACCTGGATCATCTTCTGTACACCTTTCCCTTCATAGGAGGGAATTCTGGGTCCAATATTAATAGCTTCTTTAAAACCACATTAAATTTGTTGGGAATTGTTATGGTTTGAATCTTTATTTTAAAGACTATTCTCATATATTTAATTGCTATTGATTTTTTTTTTTAACTCTGATACTGGTTGCTTCATTTTGACATCTTATATTTTAATAGTTATATTATCACTCAGAGTTGCTTACTGTTGTTTGTTAAAAACTGCTACTTTAAATAAAATTTATTATTAAATATCTTCAGTGTGGTACAAACATGTTTATATTTAAACAAAAAACGGCTGAGTTGGCCAAGTTACATAAATGTGGGACAAGAGAAACGACATTTGTGGATTGCCAAATACTTATCAGTTACTGGGCAAAGCACTTAACATCACTTAGCTCGTTTTATGTGAGCCGGCCTCCGTCTGAGGAGAACTCCTAGAACACGCGGAGGTGAGGGCAGCACAGCACACGGGATGAAAATATTCTGTGGGCTTCATTCCATGCCTTGTTACATCTCACATATGCAAGAGTGTGATGTTTCTTCATATATTTGAGAATATATATTTCTCACAATCATTATTACTAAATATTTCTAGGATTATGCTTACAATTCTTTGTTCTCTCACTGGTTTAGGGTAATCCCAAGAACAACTTAAATGGAATCCAAATGAGATTATCTGGCATCTAACACAGAACATTCCTCAGACACCCACAGTGGATAGCATTCGTGACATTGCCTAAGGAAATGGCCAAGATCCATAGAATACTGAATACTACCACAGAATAAACTGTACACTTCCTAAAATTACTTTCTAGCATACACTGATTTTTACCACACTCTAAGATGGTTTCATTGAAAGCAAACAAAAACATTTTGTCAAGTCCAAAGTCAAAAAAAAAAAAAGGCCTCATTTTAATACATTTTCCCTCATGGAGAGGAAAAGGGCATTGCACCCTACACTAAATTCCAGCCAAGAGAAAAATTTGCAGTTTGACAGATATTCCATTATTTTTTAAGGAATTGTGTGTGTCACATCAGAAGAAATTCTTTTTCAATTAAAATTATTCAGAAACAGAGAAATCTTTTTTAAAGCTATAGCTTTTCATATTTATATAATTTTCTTAATCCTCTTCTTACTGTGATTATAAAATTGAAATGGAATTATTCAAATGGAAAATTGACTTAACCCAATAAAGGAAATGAATGAACTCAGAGTTAGGTCTAGCTGTTACACGTTTGCAGTCCGTCTGTCCTTGGAAGTTTGGAGTTATGTTCCCAGTATTCCTCTGCCCACTTCCTCCCTTGACCCGGCCCCACTGAGGACACTGACCTCCAGGCCCTTGAGTAGGGAAGGATCATTGAAGGCCTTACTCAGTTGGCTTGACGTGAGGTGGTTGAGGAGTCGCCTCACCCGCAGTAGGGAAGAGGCCGCTGCTGACTCAGTGGGCCACAGCACTTCTTAGAGGAAGCTCAGATGTGTTAAGCTGTCGCCTCCTTTGCCTCCCAACATATTCAGCTCCATAAATAAAATGCCTAACTATTTAGCAGGGGAAAACAGTATAGAAGTTCCATGAACAGTAGAGGTTACAGAACCCACAACTTAAGCTTCAGACACTTTTAGCTATTACCCCTAGACTCAAAGTTCACAAGTTGTATCTTATCCTAGAAGCCTTTGATTCTTCCTCATCCTTGTGTAACTATGCACAAGCATTACACTGTCTACATGATTTGGAGCCTGTCAAGTTACACACATAACTCAGTTCACCATCCTTTAACATACATTACAGACTGAATGTGTTCCCCCAAATTTATATGTTGAAGCCCTAACTCCCAATGTGATAGTATTGGGTGGGGGGAGGTGCTTTGAGAGGTAGGTAGCTTTAGATGAGGCTGTGAGGGTGGGGCTCCCCTGATGGGATTAGCATCCTTAGAAGAGATCAGACTTCTTGCTCTCTCTCCACCATGTGAAGACACACTGAGAAGGTGGCCATCTGGGAGCCTGGAAAAGGGCCCTCGCCGAGAACCAAATCTGCTGGCACCTTGATCTTGGACTTCCCAGCCTCTATATTGTGAGGAATGCCTGTTGTTTAAGCCCCCCAGTCTATGCTATTTTGGTATAAGCAGCCTAGGTTGAATCAGACAATATATCATCATGGTTTGGCCAAGTTTTAATTTAAAAATAAAAATGCTTGAAGAAAAGTTTAGGATCATACCCATTTAAAAAAGTTCATGTTCTTTCAATTTATTTTTATTGAAACTACATTTATGTTCATTTTTCAAACTCAGTGGTGATGACTGCCAGGCCTAAATCTTCAGGTTAAAATTCTCACCGACCTTCAACCCTTCAGTCCTGTCTGCTGTATTTTCTCCAATGGACACAACGTCTTCATCACAACATCATGTACCTCGGGCTAAAAGGAAAAACAAATCCCCTCTCCAACACTTCTCGCAGGCATCACTGTCCGCCAGGCCTGACAACTCGGAGGCCTCCATGGAAGATCTCACGCCCTAACTTCTTCACTTAATCACCTAGGTCCTCTTTTCTATACCCCTAAGTTACAGAATTTCTAGCTCAGACTTTAATATTTATAAGCAATTCTACATTTTAAAGCAGTTTTTCATACGTCCTGTTTGTTTCTTCAATTAGATTATATAAGTTTATGGCCAGGAACCCAAATTTATTCTATATCTCCTCCAGCATTTACTAGCATTTACTACAGAACTAGGTAACAAATGGTGCTCAACTCATTCTCTACTAAGACTAAGACGGCCAACTTCAAATGTTTCTTTCTCAGACTCTGGTTTCTAGGCATACAAGTAGATTTAAAAAAAAGTTTTAGGGGATTTTAACCTGTTGTTAAACAATTCTTCAAAAACCATTTAATTGCATCAGTATATCTCTCCTAAACTCTAAGCAAAGGAATTCTCCTCTTGTGGAATATAAACGTTTAGGTAAAATTGAAGGAAGCTGATGGTTCTTTGGTTGTTACACCTTTGTCAAACATTTGCACTTGTCCTTGCCACGTTTGTTCCTTAAATATTTCACTCTTGGATACAAGATATTGCTTAGAGGTTGCAAAGAATAGAAAATAGGAATTATGATAGTGGTAATAAAATCTTAACTTGAAAATTGGAGAAGTACAGATTGTACTGTTACAGACACATAAAATTATACACAAATATGTGTACCCTCCAGCTATTTTGGGCAAGTGGATGACTACTGTTCTTTTTTTTTCCTTCCATACTCCTCATCATTTTTTTTTTAAATTGGTTCCTGAGCTAGTATCTGTTGCCAATTTTCTTTTTTTCTTTTTCTTCTTCTCCCCAAGGCCCCCTTGTACCTTGTTGTATATTCTAGTCGTAGGTCCTTCTGACTCTGCTATGTGGGACGCTGCCTCAACACGGGCTTGATGAGCAGTGCCATGTCTGCACCCAGGATCTGAACCGATGAAACCCTGGGCCACTGAAGCAGAAAGCGTGAAATTAACCACTTGGCTACAGGGCCATTCACACTACTGTTCTTAATTAGAAATTGGTTTGTCATCTTTTAGTACAGAAGAGAATAAAAAATACAATTATTACATAATTTAAATTCATAGTCTTTAATCTATAAATTACAAAAAAATTAGAACATACGAGACCCAAAAGGAAACTTTATAAAAGGACCTATAATTTTTTTAAAATCTTCTATAAACCAGATATTTAGCATATACTTTCCTTGTTTAATACAACTAAATTAGGCAATTATATTTGAGTATCCTTTTTTTTTTAAAGATTGGCACCTGAGCTAACAACTGTCATCAAACTTCTATTTTTTTTCCCTGCTTTTTCTCCCCAAATACCACCTGTACATAGTTGTATATTTTTGTTGTAGGTCCTTCTAGTTGTGGGATGTGGGACGCTGCCTCAGTGTGGCCTGATGAGTCGTGCCATGTCTGCACCCAGGATCCAAACCAGTGAAACCCTGGGCCACCACAATGGAGCACAAACTTAACCATTCCATGGGGCTGACCTCTGAGTATCCCTTTTTATTTAAAAGAAAACTAAAAACTGGGAGTAATTAATTTGTCCAAGGACACACAGAGCTGGTGAGGAGCCAAGCAGGAATTTGAACGATTGTTCCCTGTACTTTACCCATACTTTCCTTTACCCAAGACATCTCACCTCTCAATTTTAGAGACAAAATCATTCAGCTTCATTCATATAATTCATTTCATTTAACACATGTCCCAAGTACTTATTAGACGTTAGGAAAAAAATCAGATCTCCTCTCTCTACAGATGAAATAAATTCTTGAAAATACTCAAACATTATGTGCATTTCTTAGATATTTTGTCACCATTTTACAGCCTTTTCAAAATTAGTTGTTTCCTTTCCCAGATAAGCAAAGAAAGAAAGAAAAAAATCCATTGAGGAGTTAAGTAATTCCTTAGGAAAGTAACAAGAACCAACCCCTCTGCTTCTCCACTTGACCTGCCCTGTTAAAAAGTTCCGGTTTAAGTACTACCAACTGAACGCTCTGGGAATTCAATTACATATCCATCGTCTGTGCGCCCCACCAGAAAGAGCACAGACCAACCAACGCTTCCAAGAAAGGCAGAGGGTCAAGGGCCTGGTGCTGGGGAAAGACCCTTGAGAGAAGAGAGGATTCCATCTCGAGCAGAAGGCAATCCAGGTACATTTGCTGACTTTACACGGCAGCTAGTATTTTCCAAATTGAAACATCTGAGGAATCATCGTAGTAAGTAAACGTTATTCTTTACTTTCAGTAAGTCTAATTATAAATTAGAGAACGGTTATTCATTTTACAACTGGATGGTTTTAAGTGGCAGTCTTGGTCTTAGCATTTCAATTTGTAAAATTATTTACGGCTAACCATATAGATATATTTTGAGGAACAGTGGAGAGAGGCTGAACTGAGAGTCAAGCTCCCTTAAGACTCTTTAATGCTGGCTCTGCAATCCTCTAGTTGATTGTTTCACAGCCTCGGTTTTCGGATCTGAAAAATTGTCACTTGTGTCACTACAATGATACAAGTCTCTGCATCTACTAAAGGAGGTGATAAAGTTAATTCATACATCAGCGCCCAGAAAATGGAGGCTGCGTCGGTGGCCTGACCCACATCACAAATCTAAACCTAACCAGCCTGCACTTAAGGGAAACCTAACATCTACCAATCACAATCCTCCAACTCAGCTTTAGCGGGCTCACCTCACCCCAGAAGACGGCACGTGCTGGCCTTACCAGGAAACCCCACCTCCTAGCCACTCATGCCCTTTCCACATTGCCATGCTCTAGAAACTCTTTCTTATCCAAAATCCCTCCCAAAGAGGGCTCCAGGGCTCGTGAGGCACTGCACTCCCCCATCCATGGGTTGTTGTCCTTGACTAAAGGACAAACTGGCTACTAAATTGTTTTAGTTTTGTCAACTGACAAAAGCAATGTTCACAAGTGCAAAAGTCACGATTTCCACTCCTGCACTAATTTAGATTGTTTTTCCTTATCAAATATCTTAGTAGGTATAATGTAAGAATTTTGATGTTGAAAATCAATGAAGTATCTCAAATCTGATCTTATTTTCTGGAAATGGAGCCTTGTGAACTGGCTCAGTTTAATAACTTATCGGGTTTTTTTAATCTTCTGGAATTAGTTTGAAACAATATCTTTATAAAGGCTTCCAGTAGAAAAGCGAAGAGTCTTAAAGAGGATTTGTATCCTGTGTGCTTAGGTACCACAAAGCTGATCCCTGAGCAATAATACAGCATTATGAACATGCCCAATGCTACATGAAAGCTACAGTGTGCTGTCTTTCAAATACATTTCTAAGAACAGTGTAACTTGTATGCAGCTTTCTCAGATTTTAATAATTATGAAAACTGTCATAAATACTTTTAGAATTCCTCCAGTTAGATATCACTGCAATTTTTTTCCCAAATAACTTAGAAATCCACAGAATCAACTTTATGCTTGCAAAGTTATAAAATGAACTCAATTTGGATTTGAAAAAACACTAAACACTTAAGTTCCCTTTACAGGTGTAAGTATTACAATATATAGAAACATTATTCACAAGGGAAGAAAACAAAGGGAAAAGGCAATAAAACAGAAAGGCAGTGATCTGTGGTTGGGGATGAGGCAAAGGAAATAAAGCAAAAATAGTAGAAAAATAACTCAAAAGGTTCTATGACCTCCAAAATGTGGAATACCTAAGAAATGAGTATAATCACAGCATATTTTTTCTCCCAAGAGTAGAGCCATCTAAATGTCAGGTTATCTTGAAAATTAACACCATAGAGAAAGGAAATGAAGCTTGTGGCTTAGTCTTGATAATGCAGTGGTATTTGTGTAATAAAATTCTAGAGTTTGACTGTTATTTGCATAGCAATTAGTGGTAGATAGAATTCTAAAATGTCCCTCAAAATTTCCGCTGCCTGGTGTTCACATCCTATGTAATCCTCTCCCATTGAGGGTGGGTGGGATCTGGAAAGACGACAGGATATCACTCCTGCGATTAGATTATATTAACAGATTCTGGAGGGGAGTCACTACTTGCAAAAAGTTAACAGTATGAGCTGAGTATCCACTTTTTATGACTTTTAGGGGAAGTCAGGCAGAAGGCAGCACTAGTGAACAGAGCAATTGAGACTTTTGTACAAAGTTTCCAGTCTGTATGGAGATAAACAAGACAGTATTCAGAGCCACCACAAGTGTTGAAAATTGAGGGGGGAATCTTAGAAAGGAGAGAGCCAGAGAGTGGAAGCCCCAAATTCTGGGGATAAACTGTACAAATCTCTTGCTGATGCACAGATGGGAAAGATCTGTTATACGTAAGGAAACTAAACTGAGATATGAGCAATGTGAGACAGAGTTTGTAGACGAAATCCAACCATAAATATGGAGCCATCTAATAACAAGTTCAATTTACATAAAGCAAAAATTATTAGAATTAAAGGAACAAAAAGACAATTTTACAACCATAGGGATTTTGATATTCCTCTCTGAGCAACTGAAAGAACAACTAGACAAAAACCCAGTAAAGCCTAGATGATCTGAACACCATCATCAATCACCTTGACCTATGTATTAGCTTCTTATTACTTCTGTAGCAAATTGCCACAAATTTAATGGCTTAAAACAATAAAATTTGTTATCTTACGTTTCTGGAGATCCAAAGTCCAAAGTGAGTTTTACTGGGTCAAAAGCAAGGAGTTGACAAGGCTAGGTGTCCTCTGGTGGCTTTAGGAGTGAATGCGTTTTCTCACCTTTTCCATCTTCTAAAGGCTCCCTGCATCTTTAAAGCCAGCAGCTGAGTATAATCACACTCCTCTCTGCTTGGTCCTCAGATTGCCTTTTTTCCTCTCTGATCTTATTCCCTCCCTCTTATCAGGACCTTTGTGATTCCATTGGGGCCCACCGGATGATCCAGGATAATTTCCCTATCTGAAAACCCTTAATTTAATCACATCTGCCATTACCCTCTGCAACAAAAGGTAACAGAGTTACAGGTTCTGGGGATCAGGTTGTTTACATCTTTGGGGGTCAAAATTCTATAAACCACAATTGAACTGATGATTGTAGAATTCTATACCCAATAACTATATAATATGATTTTTAAGTGCACATAGTAAACTCACCAAGATGGTCCATATGTAGGGCCATAAAAAAGACCCAATTCTTATCTCAACAAATAAGAGTTGAAACCATGCAGAGTAGGTTTTCTTTACTTTAAATCCACAAGGGAATTAAATTAGAGAATAGTAACATATCTAGGAAACTCCCCAATATGTAGAAATAATGCAACACAGTTCTCTAGGAAACTCCCCAATTCTTGGAAATTATGCAACACAATTCTAAGCAATCCATGAAGCATAAAAGAAATTACAGTGGAAATCAGGAAATATTTTAAACCAAATAATGCCAAAATCTATTTAAATTTGTGGAATATGGCTGAAGCAGTGCTTAGAGAAAAGCGAACACTTTAAATGCTTATATTAAAAAATAAGGTCTAAAATCAATGATGTAACATTCCACCTTGAAAAGACAAAGAAGAAAATCCAAAATAAGTAGAAAGAAAGAATGAAATAATTTTTATTGCAGAACAGGACCTCAAAGCAAAGAAAAAGTAGTTCAAAGAAGAGATGTTCTGATAACAGGAGAAAATGAAATATATAGGGTCAGGGCTTTGAAAAGAAGTAGAAGGGAAAATAATAAAATCCCATAAATGAAGAGACATCACTGAAAAACAGTAAGAGTCCCTTGATTAGAAGAAATGTGAGCAAAATAACACAGAAATTTCAAGTTAAAAATATAGAGAAAAATGTTAGATATGGAAGACAAAACAAATTTAACAGTTGTAATTCAGTATGCCTGAAGGAAATAAACAATGAAATAACTATATGAGAAAGTGTGTTTATACAATTATTGATTTGAGATTATTCTGTTCCTAAGATAGCAAACGCTTTCTTCAAATATTTATGAGTCTATTCTTTCCTGACTTCAAAGAGTGAGGGTTCAGCTGGAAGAAATACTTATATGTAAGTGGGGTGTGTGTGTGTGCATGTGTACACAAGAAAACCTTCTAGAAATAAAACAAGACTTGAATCTTCAGGTTGATAGAACATAGGAGAAAATGACAAAAAACAACTTACAATCAGAATGATGGCAGGTCCTAGCAGAATTAACTTAAAAAAGAAGGGAAAGATCTTTTTGCATCTAGACAAAAAAGATCAAGTCATCAATAATGGAAAATAAAATTGGGCTAGCATCAGATTTCTTCATATCAACATTCAATGCCACAAGGTAGAACAATGCCTACAAGTTCCTGAAGCTAAAAAAAGTACCACTCAATTTTATATTCAAACCTTTGTTCAAACATAAAGACAAAAAAAAATTTAATCTGCAAAAACTCAAGAAATTTAATTTCCATGAGCCCTTCATGAAGAAACTACTAGGAAAAGAACTGAAGCCAACCAGAAAATAAAGGAATACTACTGGCTGTGAACATAGATTTAATTAACTGTAAGACTAACCACAAAAAATAAAAATAATGACCATGGGAGAATAAAATTGAATGGAGATGGGGAAAAGGAAATATTCAAATTTTGACAGTGCTTAGAGATTCTATTTAACAAAATGGAAGATTAAGTGTAAAAACTTAGAATGATTATCCACCATAGCAAAAATGCAGGCTTCCAGATTATCAGAAAACACACATCAAAGGAAAGCAAACAGTCTATGTGGTGAAATATATAAAAACAAAAACCTAGAAAACCAGAAAGCATAAATAAAACACGATGACAGGGGCCAGCCCCGCGGCTGAGTGGTTAAATTTGTGTGATCCGCTTCAGCAGCCCAGGGTTTCGAAGGTTCGGATCCTGGGCTCGGACATGGCACTGCTCATCAGGCCACGTTGAGGCGGCGTCCCACACAGCACAACCAGGGGCGCTCACAGCTAGAATATACAGCTACGTATTGGGGAACTTTGGGAAAAAGAAGCAGCAGCAAAAAAAGAAGATTGGCAACAGATGTTAGCTCGGGTGCCAATCTTTACAAAAAAAAAGGATGACAGAACCAAGAACAGATATATCTTTTATATCAATACACGAAATGTATTAAACTAACCAATTGCCTTAGGCTGAGTTTTCCGGAAGCAGAGATGGAAAAGTTCAGTGGCTTATTAGAAGGCACTCACCAGGAGAAGGGGAGTGAGGGAGGCAGGAGAGGGTAAGGATTAAAAACTAACAAGTTTGTGGTTGCAGCAGAGACTAATTTCAGTGTAATTCCACAGGTAAGTCCTTGAGCAAACATTACACCTGAGTTAGTTCCCTTTGAGGAAAAGGGGCCAGCCTTTCACACCCTGAGTCTGTCAGTCATTGGCTGAGGTCTGCTTCCTCATGGGGAAGTGAGATGGGGAGGTCATTTCTAGCTTGATGGGTAAATTGGCTTTAGCTGAGAGCAATTCTCCAATGAAAGAGGCAACTGTGAGTATTATTAGCCAACAATCAAGGCAATTGAGAATGGGCGCACCCGCACCCGTTAGTAAAGGGATCTGGGTTGGGGTATCAATAGCATCCACCACAGGCCAACCCTTGTACCACCTAGACCTTCTTAATTCTTATGTTAAGTACACTCTATCTGGGCACAGTTTCTCCAGAATCCTGCTTGGTCATAATTTCTAGAGAAATCTACAGGAACAGCTTAGTCAGCCAAGCTATAGCACCAACAGCTGCAGCTAGCCCGGAGGCTATAACTAATACTGATCATCTCCTTTCTCTACGGCCCATGCTGCATGGTGGCCATAAAACCTGGAAACATAAGGAATCTCTCTCTCCTTTAACAGATTGAATCACCTTATTTGCATCTATGGTATGCTAAAGGAGCAAGGTTTCTTCTTTTAGTGAAAATCAGAGAAGCAACACATTGCAGCTACACATGCAGGGATTGACAGAAATTTTGCATTGTTAACAAGTGCAAACTCATGGAGCATACCATGTAATGTCATCCAACATACCATGCATTGTAATATGTTAGCAATAAATCATTTATGTTTGCCACGACTCCATATTTTATGGTCACTCCTGTAGAATGCCCATCTCTTCAACTGGTAGTTTTACTAGTCTAAGTGATGAAGGGTAGCAGACTGTGCCACCCCAAAATATGCCTCTTTGGCATAACGATTATTGTTATTATTTTTTAAAAGATTGGCACCTGAGCTAACAACTGTTGCCAATCTTCTTTTTCTTTTTTTCTGCTTTATTTTCCCAAATCTCCGCAGTACATAGTTGTATATTTCAGTTGTGGGTCCTTCTAGTTGTGGCTTGTGGGGAGCCACCTCATCATGGCCTGATGAGCCTTGCCATGTCCGCGCCCAGGATCCGAACTGGCAAAACCCTGGGCGGCCACAGCAGAGCGCACGAACTTAACCACTTGGCCATGGGGCCAGCCCCAGCATAAGGATTATTTTGAGCTTATTTTTCTTTAACAAACTAGAGATATGAGAGAGGATCTGAAGACAGAGTAGAAGTTATCCTTTTGTAAGGCAAATCTAGTTTATTAAAGAAATTTACATTAGAATGGGGTTCTGTACCAGGGAGAGAGCTGTTACTACAGATAACTTTTTCACCTGAGAGACTTACCTGCAAGGCAGGGCAACCTTTGTTTACCAAACATTTCTTCTTCTCACCTTCTGATGAATTGCCTTACCCCTTTTGAAGCCCCAGACACCCACCCCTTTCCTTAGCTCGGAATGGTGGAATGGTATGTAAGCCTCAATTATCTGGCTGCCTTTTGAGTCTCAGATCTTTGAGAGGCTCTCATACATACATAATTAAAATTGTTTTTTTTTTTCCTATTCATTTGTCTTTTATTACAGGGGTGTCTCAGCCAAGAGCCTACAAGAGTAAAGGGAAAATATTTTTCTACCCTACAGTGACTTGGCTGGTGGATTGAACTGACTCTCACTCCTAAGGTTTCTGAATTTCTGATTACCATGCCCTTACTAGGTGGTTGCCGTACTTGCCCATTTACAGTCACAGCTGAGTGTGGGAGTATTAAGAGACACTCAAGTGAACCATCTGAATTCCAAACATATTCCTTTCTGGCCCTGCCTTACGATGCTTCAGGTTGATCAAGGCCGATTACTGCTGCTGGAATAGTGGTTCTCTTTTTTGCCCATTGTTCTACTGGTGTGAGGACTCTAAGCTGACTCTTGCTATGTCTCTTGGGGAAGGCATTCCCTTTGGAAACCACAACCAGTAGATGTACAGAACCTAAAATGCTGGAATAACAAGCAAAGATTGTGACTAATGTGACAGGGCCATTACTACTTCTATCCCTGGTTTTCAAAACTAATATATTCTACTACTTGAGACAGTACCATGTAATGGTGGTTGGTTTAAGGTATATGCCATATGTTGAAGGATACTGTACCATCCACACAGGGTGTCATCTCCAAGTTGGCATCTCAGCTATACTTTCAGAAAGCTATTCCATCTCTATGAGTCTGGTAGGTTCTGAGGAGGTGTAGTAAGTGGTAGAACCAGCATATAGTTTGACCAGTATGTGGTAGAACCATGATCCCACATTCATGGTGCACTGCTATGACTCTTTTGCTAAAAAGTGAATCCCTTGGTCTGAGAGTATGTTATGTTAGATCTCATCTTGGTAGATTAGATATTCTGTGAGCCCTTGATAGTGGAACTGACTGAGGTACTGGAGACATGAAAGAAAAATTCATACCTGAAATATAAGTCAATTCCACTCAGTATGAATTGATACCTTTCTAGAACTGAAGGGTATGATGTAATCAACTTCCTACCAAGTGTCTGATAGGTGTTCTTGAGGAAATGTGGTATACTGGGTGTTCAGCATTGGTTTCCATTGCTGGCAGGTCAGACATTCAGCAGGAGAAACAGCCAGATCAGCTTGAGTGGGAGGAAGAGGTAAGGGTGAGAGGGAGCCCACATTGTTGGCACACTCTCTTTGTTACTGTGTTTACTTCATCCATGAGCCCAAGATTGGGCTGGGGTGGCTGAGGTCAGAGGAGAGCTGGCATTTGCAGGCTAAGTCATCCTATTTACTTGTTGTTTAGTAGCTCTTTGGATGTCTTCTGATTGGCATCCACATATGATTAAATACATCTTCATACTTTGTCCCAACTCCTGCAGGTACATACACATGCTTCTTCCTCAGATATTCTTGTAATTGATCTTCCAATGTTGTTCATCCCAGGACTCTGATCAACAAGTTAAGATATTTCTAATACTTATGAGTCTATGTAAATCCTTACCTTGGATCACCTTTCTCTGCACACAAAGGAGATAACCTGAGCACTACCCAAAACTCTATCAACAGGGAGGATTTCACTTCATTATCTTTTCTGTACACTCCAAAAAGGGTCTGTAGTAGCAGTGACATCATGGTGAAATTTTCAACTTGACTGTACATAACAGGTCAATCAATTTGTGCACCAAGGTTGAGCTCTTTTCTCCTCCATCAAGTTGTCATAAGAAACTCCCATGAGGCCATAGGTAAGTTTGTGCCAAGGAAGAAGTATCTACGCAATGTCGCAATAGAGGTAAGTGTCATGAGGGACTTGTCTATGCATTCCTTTAGCTAACCTGTGTCCTTGGACATTCTTGAACCTGATCATAGAGGTACCACTTCTATTTTACTCTCAGATGATGAGCCTGCCTGACTTGCTCCTATACTTGCTCGTGATTGGATATTCTGGCCACATAGCCATTTGATGTTCAGTGGTCAGCCACTGTTTCTACTAGGGCCCAATATAATGCTAAGAGATGCTACTCTGTTGCAGATGGCATGATCTTGTCTAAAACCCAAAGGATCTGCACTAAAACTTTCATATTTAGGTTCAAAATGGTGACTTTACCATAGATACCATTTGTATCACAGGATCTGCTGGGTCATACTGTCAAAGAGGCAGGTTGCCTGAACCACAGCTTGGACGTGCTGAGAACCTTCTCTTGCTCTGGGATCTATTCAAAGTTAGCTTTATCAGAATTCCCAGTTTCAGAACATGCTCCTTCAGAAACCCAAGGAGGCCTGTAGATCATTGTACATTGTTTGTTAGTGGAAGTTATAATTTGCAATAACTTGTGCATTATTTTGGAGGGTCCATCTGAGCATGCCCCAGACCATGGTTTCTTAAAACCTTTATCAACGTAGACCCAGTCTAACCTCAGAACTTCTTATGTTCTACTGTTCTACTTCTCCTCCTTTCTCCACATTGAATTTCACCTGGTTAACGCTACCTGATCCTTCAGATTTCAGCACATGCAGCATTGCTTTAAGCAACAGACTTCTTACTAATCTTTCTGGATCCTTCAGTGGATCTCAAAATACCGTGTACTTTCCTTGGCAGCACTTGTCACTTTCAAATTTTCATTTCTTTTTGTGGTTAATGTTTCTCTGACCCATCATATCATATGGATTTTTTTTTTCTTCCTAATCGTTCAAAATACAGGTTAGATAATGGTTGGAGAGGAGGTATTGTATGGAGTTTGGGAAGAGGGAGACTAAGTAAGAATAATTCTTATCATCTTTGTGGTTCCTCAGTTATGTATTTCGATGACTATCTTTTGTCCTAACAAAAGTCCTTGACTCTAGACTGGTTTACCCTGTGCCAGTGTGCTTAAAGACAATGCAATATTAAAAAAAAAAAAAAGTAACACGAAAAATATAACTAAATTAAAAATCCTGATCTGTTCTAGATAAACTATAATAAAGTGAAAAGGAAATTAAATCCCCTTAGGTGAGATGCTGGCAACTTATCTGACAGGTTAGCTCTTGCTATCTGAGAGAAGGGAAATTAGCTCTCCTTTCACCATTACCTGGATGGAGGGGCCTAGAGACAGGACCAAGTCTATCGGAGTTATGTTGCCATCATGTGGTCTTTAAAGAGGAAACATTTTTAATTACAGACATAGAAAAGTATGTGGCATGTAGGGGAAAGATGACATTAAATTTGAATATAGGACCTTAGTTTTTGATTAGAGATATCATGTCTCTAAAAATGTAGTTAATCCCTTTTATCCTAAACTTACCTCTCTAGTCTATGACTTTTAGTAGAAAAAAACCCTTTAGTTTTCACTCCTCTGACAGGAGAAAGAGATAAGAATATTTTTAAAAACTAAAGTAAATTATGATGCATGAGATTTAAATAACAAATATTAGTAAAGCAAAACAGAAGAGGAAGATATGAAAGGCACAAAAAAAGAAAAATCAAAATCTTATACTAGAGGCAGTTTTTCCCTGAAACTGAAGAAGCTTAATCTTAGGGACTCTCATATCCCTTTTCTTTATTTTGTATTGGCAGTTTTTAATTTTTTTCTTAAAGATTGCCACCTAGGTTCAATACGTTTTGGGTTCCACAAAACCTGGATCCGTACCTTTCCTGTAGCACTGCTATCCTATTTAGATGACAAAATCAACTGTTCCAGACGCTGGGATTGGAGATAAACACAGTCCTACACTACAGGAAATCCATAATCAACGTCTTCCCAAAGCCCACAATTTAGGCAATTAATCTTCAAAAGAACTGTATTACTCTTTAGAAATTCAGAATTCGGATGAAAATAAAAGGTGTTTCACAGATGTTAATGCATTAAAGATTAGGAAACATCGTCCTTGATAAACTTCTCTATAACTTCTAGAAACTTTCTAAACTTTGTGGAAACGATAAAAAATGATGACCCGAGTCACAAAGCCCATCCAGAATCAGAAACCACCTAACTTCCTTCACCAGGCCAGAAAAACCATACGTGGAGATAATTTCATTGTAGTTGAACATTTTAAAATGCTAGAAATTTTTAAATCATATAATACATCAAAAGACAAATATTCTGCCATTTTAAACTTATGCCTTGTCTGACAAGCCTATTAACTGTTGGAATCATCATCTAACTGTCCCTCATTCCATTGCCTTCTATAAGCACCTAACCTTTTAGTAACTGAGTACATTTCTGTAGTCTGATTTCATTTCCTGTGGGAAATTTAGTGCTTGCCCAAACTCCTGAAGATATGTGCGTGCAGGCCATGGGAGTTTTATTCGCTAATTATTATTTCGAATCCTTGCTCTCAGGTCTCAATTCTCAACTGCACTTACCCTATTACTTCTCATGACTTTTGAACTCTTTCCATAGCGTTTTACTCCCAAAGATGTATGCATTTAATTTCTCCTTTATTTGCCAAAGCATCACTGACATAACCTTGTGTGAAATAGACTTTTACTAATGGTTTGGAGCAAAAGGGCAAGAAGGTATAAAACAGTACAGAACTAAAAACATCTTAGTAGTATATATCAGCTTTATTAAAATCTCTGGGTGGTCCCTCACAGTTAATTTCTCAGTGACCATCTTTTTCCTATGAATCCAGTCTATAGCCACATTGGTGGGGTATATTCTCCCTATCATGACTTTTCCAAATTCTTCTTTATCCAGAGTCCTTGCTGTCCCTAGGGCTTTCTTTACCATCAGCTGTTGGATAGCTACCAAAAGTCCTCTTGCTTTATTACGCAACAAAATTTACTTCTTTTATTTCAAATTTCTTCTTCTAGATTCACCAAAATACTCAGTCTCACCTTCATCAGGAAATCTCTGAACTATCGCCAAAGATTCTCAGAGTTTTGTGGAGCCCAGTTTGAAAATTAAAGATTTAAAGATTTCCTTCACTGTGACACATATGCCATAGGTTATTTTCATGCATCGTAATTCTGTCCATCCTTTTAAGACAATTCACATCTCACCGTCTCTATCATTGTCTTCACGCCTAGTAAATCAATGCATAGTTTTTAAATCATAATACAAACTTTACTTCAACATAATTTGAGTTAAACTCTAAATACTGTGTTTGCTGTATCATCATACCCTCAAACATGTTTTAATATCTACTCACAGCACTGGTACTCAATAAGTCTGGCTGTTTTAATTATATTGTGTTTTAATAGTTTCTAATTTGGCTTTATTTTCTCATCTCCTAGAAAGTTCTAGCTAACGTCCAAGATAAATTAGAGACCTTTGACTATATTCTCAGGACACTTGCACATACTTTCCTATATCTAGCACACCACCTACCTATAGGTGCAATGGAGTTTGTAGAGCATCTTCAATCAGTGGTTTTAGGTCTTTCATGAATTTTGGAAAATTTTCAAGTATGTCTTTTGTACATTCTCTATTCTTGTCCTGAGACTTCATTACACAGACTTTAGACCTTTCAATCTTACAATCTGGATACTTTCTACTAACACTAGCCTCTCTTCTAATTCATGAATCCTCTGTTCTAAATAGGTCTAATCTGCTATTAAACCCAACTATTGAGTTCTTAATTTTAGCTTTTGAATTTCCAGTGATAAGTTCCAGGAATCTGTTGAAATTCTCAATCTTTTCCTCAATTTTTAATATATTAATATTAATCATAGTTATTTTAAATTCTCTATTTGAAAATCTAATATCTGCTATATCTATTTCTATAGATAACCATTTTTTCTCTTGGTTTTTGGTCATTTTGTCCTGGATTTCAGCATGATTCATCATTTATTAGATGTTAGACATTGTGGATTAAAAAATATAGGAAAATGTTGTTTTCCTCCTAAGAGGATAAATCTTCTGGCAGTTATGTAGTGAGAAAGCAAATCACCATAATCTGGCCGAATGTTGTTTTAGGGTTTGCTCAGGCTGCTGTATTTCAGGCCTTTCGGGGCCCTGCAGGGCAAGGTTGAAATGCTTATCTCCTCAATAGTACTTGAACTCTAGCCTCTTTATCTTGTTACTCAATAGCTGCTAAAATGTTGGCTTAGCTTTCTAGCCTCCTGGGTGCTGTCTTTTGCTGGGTTTCTTGCAGTTTTACTCTGGACTTGCAGGTTTAGAGTTGTACTTAAGAGGAGGTTGCAAACAAATTCAGGATCTCATTTTCCGGTAGTTTCCTTCTCTTTGGGATTCTGTACCTCAAATCTGAACTTCTTTGGATGCTCTAAACTCCAACATTTGTCTGCATAGAAAAACAGTGAGACTGCCACAACTTGCTAGGACTCTATGCCAAACAGGGCTTGGGCCACACAATGGACTTTCTGCAGATTAGCCCTAAGAAGATGAAAAATCAAGTGTAACCAAGTTCAGGTGATCAGCCAATAATTGAGTCTTATACTAATACAAAACTAAACACTCTTTAGAAGAAGATAACAGAGTCTGAGGACTTAACAACATATTACCTCAAATCTCCAGTATGCAGTCAAACATTACAAAGCATGCAAAGAAATGGAAAAATGTTTCCCATGATCAGGTTGAAAAACAGTCACTAAAAAGCACCTCTGAGGTTACCTAACGGTTGGATTTAGCAGAAAAAGCTTTAAAGTAGCTATTATAAATATATCCAATTAATGAAATGAAAGTCTGTTCAAGGGATTAAAGGAAAATATTACCTTAATGAGTGAATAGAGACAGAATCAATGCAGAGAATGAAAACTATAAAAATATTCAAATTCTAGAAATGGAAAGTGCATTAAACTTCTCAGAAACTGGGCAAGCAAGAAAAGCATGGGTTGAAATATTTCAAGTGTCAAGAGAAAAAAAATCCACCAACCTAGAATTCTGTACCCTGCAAAATTATCCATCAAAAGTGAAGGAAAAATAAAGAGTTTTTTCAGAAAAACAAAAATTGAAGGAATTTGTTGCCAGTAGAACTGTCTTGCAAAAAAGTTAAAAGAAGTCCTTTAGCGAGAAGAAAAATAATACAGGTCAGAAACTCAGATCCACATAAAGAAAGAAAGAACACTGAAGAAGGAATTAGTGAAGATAAAATAAAAACTTTTACATTTCTTATTCTTAATTGATCTAACAGATAACAGTTTGTTCTAAATAACAGCAGCAACAATGTATTCAATTTGCATGTTTCTGAATATATATTATGCATATACATATGCTTATTTTTGCTAACGTATGAATGAAATGAATGACAGCAATGACATAAGGGATGAGAAGTAGGAATTAGGATTATTTTATTGTAAGGTACTTACACTACTCGTGAAGTGGTATAGTGTTATATGAAAGTGGACTTGGATTAGCTGTAAATATATATGGTGAACTCTATGGAAATCACTCTAAGGAAACTAAAAAAAGTGAAATATTCTAATAAAGAACAGAAAATAGAATAACAATATGCTCAATTAAAACAATAGAAGGCAGAAAAGGTGAAAGACAGTAATGGGAATAAAGAACAAGGGAAACAAACAGAAAAGAACAACAAGTATGTCAGATATTACTCCAACTACATCAATAACCATTTCAAACATCAATAGTGTAAATACACCAATAAAAAGACAGAAATTGTCAGAGTGAATCAAAAAACAATACCCAAATATATGTTGCCTACAAAAAGCCACTTTAAATATAAAGATACATATAGATTAAAAGTAAATCAAAGGAGAAAAATATACCATGCTAATAGTAATCAAAAGAAAACAGGAGTAGCTATATTAATTTCAGACAAAGCCAACTTCAAGCAAGAACAATTATCAGGGGAAAAGAACAGCATTACATAATGATAAAGAAGTCAATTCTCCAATAAGATTCAATAACATTTAACGTGTATGTGCCTAACAACAGAGTCAAAATATGTGAAGCAAAAACTAATAGAATTTTAAAGAGAAATAGATGAATCCACTATCATAGTTGGAGATTTCAACACCTTTCCATCAGAAATCTCTAGATCCAGAAGGCACAAATTCAGTAAGGACATGTCTGAACTCAACAACACTATCAATTAACTGGATATAATTGACATCTGTAGATCACTTCATCCAACACCACCAGAATACACATTCTTCTCAAGCTCCTCTGAAACATTCCCCAAGATAGATTACGTTCTATAAAACACACCTTATCAAATTTAAAAGAGTAGAAATCACATAAAGTCTGCTCTCAGACCACAGTGGAATTAAACTAGAAATCAATAACAGTAAGATAACTAGAAAATCCCAAAAATGTGGAGAATTAACAACATGCTTCTAAATAACACAGGGGTTAAAGAAGAAATCTCAAGAGAAATTAAAAAATATTTTGAGCCAAATGAAAATGAAAACACAAGTTAACAAAAATTTATGTAAACAGTGAGTGCAGCACTTCAAGGGAAACTTATGGCATTGAATGCATATATTAGGAAAGAAGAAACATCTACAATCAGTCATGTAAGTTTCCACCTTAGGAAATTATAAAAAGAGGAGCATATTAAATTCAAAGTGAGCAGAAGAAAAGAAGCAAAATGAATTAGAACAGAAATCAGTGAAATTGAAAATAAGAAATCAATAGAGAAAATAAACAAAGCAAAAAGCTGGTTCCTTGAAAAGATCAACAAAACTGATCAGTTTCTGGCAGGCTAACTTAAAAAAAAAGGATAAAAATTACTAATATCAGAAATGAAAGAGAGACTTCACTATAGATTTTATGGATATTAAAATTAGGAAAATAAAACAATATTATGAACAAGTCTATGCCCACAAATTTGATAACTCAGATCAAATGAACCAGTTTCTTGAAAGCCACAACATGCCAAACCTCACACAAAAAGGAATAATCATTCTGAATAAGCCTATGTCCATTAAAGAAATTGAATCAATAATTAATAACCTTCCATAACAGAAAGCATCAGGCCTAGATAGGTTGAATTCTACTGGTGAATTCTACTGAATATTCAAGGAAGAAATTATGCCCTTTCTCTACAATTTCTTTCAGATGATAGAAGCAGAAAGAATTCTTCCTACCTCATTCTATGACACCAGCATTGCGCTAATACCAAAACCAGACAAGGACATCACAAGAAAAGAAAATTACAGGCCAATATTTCTCATGAGTATAGATGCAAAAATCTTCAACAAAAATATTAACAAATCAAATTCAACAATGCATAAAAAGAAATCTATGCCATGACCTAGTGGGATTACTTCCAGGTATGTAAGGCTGGTTTGACATTTGAAAATCATTTCATATAATCCATCACATCAACAGGCTAAAGGCAAAAAATTCACATGATCATCTCAATAGATGTAGAAAAAGCATCTAACAAAATCTAACACCCACTCATGACAAAAACTCTAGGTAGCTAGGAATAGAGGGGAACTTCCTCAGCTTAACAAAGAATATCTACAAAAACCCTACAGCTAACATAATATTTAATGGTGAGAAATTGGAAGCTTTCCCAATAAGATCAGGTAAAAGGCAAAGACGTCCCCCCTCACCACTCCTTTTTACCATCATACTAGAAGTTCTAACTAATGTAATTCAACAAGAAAATAAAATAAAATGTGCACAGATTGGGAAGAAAGAAATAAAACTGTCTTTTTTCCCAGATGGCATGATTATCTATATAGAAAATCTGAAAGAATCAACAATAAAAACCCTCAAAAAACTCCTGGAATTCATAAGCGAGTATAGCAAATTTTCAAGATACAAGGTTAATGTACAAAGGTCCATTGCTTTGCTCCATACCAGTGATGAAAAAGTGGAATTTGAAATTAAAAACACAAAACCAATTATATTTGTACCCCCAAAATAAAATACTTAAGTATAAATCTAACAAAATATGTGCAATATCTGTATGAGGAAAACTATAAAATTCTGATGGACAAAAATCAAAGAAAAAGTAAATAAATGGAGAGATATTCCATGTTTATGGATCGGAAGTCTCAGTATTGTCAAGATGTCAGTTCTGCCCAAATTTTTCTATACATTCAATGAAATCCCAATCAAAATTGGAACATGTTACTTTATGGATATCAACAAACTGATTCAAGTTTATATGCAGAGCCAAAAGACCCAGAAACCAACACAATATTGAAGAAGAACAAAGTTGGAGGACTGACACTACCTGACTTCAAGACTTCCTATAAAGCTATAGTAATCAAGACAGTGTGGTACTGATCAAAGAATAGGCAAGTAGATCAATAGAACAGAGTAGACAGCCTGAAAACAGACCTACATAAATATAGCCAACTGATCTTTGACAAAGGAACAAAGGCAATACAATGGAGCAAAGATAGTTTCTTCAACAAACGGTGCTGGAACAAATGCACATCCAATGCAAAAATAATGAATGTAGACACAGATCGTACACCCTTTAGCAAAAACTAATTCAAAATGGATCACAGACCTCAATGTAAAACACAAAACTATAAAACTCCTAGAAGTTAACATGGGAGGAAACCTAGATGACCTTGGGTCTGGTGATGACTTTTTAGATCCAACACCAAAGGCAAGATCCAGGAAAGAAAGACTTGATAAGCTGGACTCATTAATACTAAAAACTTCTGCTCTCTGAGAAACAATGTCAACAGAATGAGAAGACAAACCACAAACTCAGAGAAAATATTTGCAAAAGATGCATCTGGTAAAGGACCATTATCCAAAAGCTACAAAGAACTCTTAAGACTCAATAATGAGAATGTAATAACCTGATTAAAAAGTGAGCCAAAGACCTTAACAAACACCTCACTAAAGACAACATATAGATAGCAAATAAGCATATGAAAAGATGCTCCACATCACATGTCACCAGGGAAATGCAAATCAAAACAGCAATGAGATGCCACTACACACCTCTTAGAATGGCCCAAATCTGGAACACTTACAACACCAAAGGCTGGCGAGGATGTAGAGCAAGAAGAGCCCTCATTTCTTCTGTGTGGGAATGCAAAATGGTACATCCACTTTGGAAGACACTTTAGTAGTTTCTTGCAAAACTAAGCCTATTCCTATCATATGATCCAGCCACATATTGTACGATTCCAACTATATTTGCTATCCTGGAAAAGGCAAAACTTTGGAGACAATAAAAAGATCAGTGGTTGCTAGTGGTTAGGGAGGAGGGAGAAATGCGTAGTTGGAGCACAAGGGATTTTTAGACCAGTGAAACTATTCTGTACGATACTATCACGGTGGATACGTGTCATACATTTGTTCAAATCCATAGAACATACAACTCACCAAACTTCTCTCGTGTGTCTTTAAGCAGAAAAGGGTCACGTGGCCACTATTACCTGCAAGATGGTGCTTGGAAATAATGATTTTTAAGTGGAGCATTTTGCTGACCTCTCTGAAAAACAGGGTTACTCGGTTTTGTATTTCTTCTTTGGCCAATTCCTACAAACTATTTTCTGAAAAATTGCTACTTTGAGTTTTCAAACTTAGTGGCATAAAGTGGTTCAAAATATCATCTTATTATTTTTCAAATGTCTGTCCTGTTAGAGTTTTCCCTTTCCTCATCCCTAATTTGGGCCATTTGGGCCTTCTTTTTCTTTCATTCCTTGGATGATTTTGCCAGCAGTTTGCCTATTTTAATTGTCTTTTCAAAGAATTGATGTTAGAGAGGAATATATTCTTCATGCTTCGTAATTCAACATAAGAAAAATATTAGGGGCTAAAGGTAAATTTGCTACCTCCTTTTCTTCAACTTATTACTTACAATTTCACTTAAGAATATATTGTTAGCGGGGCTGGCCCCGTGGCTGAGTGGTTAAGTTCGCGCGCTCTGCTGCAGGCGGCCCAGTGTTTCGTTGGTTCGAATCCTGGGCGCGGACATGGCACTGCTCATCAGACCACGCTGAGGCAGCGTCCCACATGCCACAACTAGAAGAACCCACAACGAAGAATGCACAACTATGTACCGGGGGGCTTTGGGGAGAAAAAGGAAAAAAATAAAATCTTTAAAAAAAAAAAAGAATATATTGTTAGCAATTGTTAATATGTTAATGGTTAATATTCACTGTGAGATTTTAATTAAATTTTGAATATTGTTAAATAATATTAAATTATGAATGTTACTCATAGAGATAAAAGAAAAAGTAAGACTATTAGCTATTGTGAAGACGTAAATTTTTAGCACTCCATAAATGCTATTTCTCCTCCCACTCCCCTTCTCCTTATTTTTCTCTTTCTTCTTCTCATTGTTGGTATTAATTTTTATAGGAACTGGTGTGTTAAATCATCAAAGAAAGAAGATAAAAGGATCATAAGCAAGCTCTTGGGTTTCATATTACAGTAGGAACACTGGGGAGAAATGGGTAATGTACACTGGTTTTGACCTGTAAAGATATTAACTAGAACTGAGGTTGTGTCTGGATGTTCCCTGACTTTTAAAAAGAAAATTTATAAATTTAACCCAAACTCCATTTTCAAATACATGTTACATCACTTACTTTCAGTGAATGAAGTTGTAACACAAATTAATTCAATTTTTCTCGGTTTCATAATCGAGTATTTTATCATGTACTTTAAGCCTTAGAACATAGATCTGACTGCCCAAGAACACCATTAATTAGTTGAAAATTGTATGTGTGTCTGTGCGTGTGTGTGTGTTTGAGAGAGAGAGAAGTTTGTGTTAAGCGTGTGACAATACATGGCTCTGTTTTTATGCCTCTTCTAATTTCAGAAATTGTGGTTCATTATAAAATGACAGAAATACAAAGAGGGATGATAGATAGATAGATAAAGGGATCCTGGGATACAGAAACTATTAAATGACATGCAACCTTAAGTCTAACGTATGCTGCAAAGTGATAAATTTCTGTAGGCACAAATGTTGTCAAATCTCTATTTGGAACAAACAAGCAAAACCCTGTAAACACATTTTTTTTTTTCATGCCCAGAGCACCTACAGAGGAATAATACACAGTTAAAAGCATTGGGTTACCCATGGAGACATCTAAAACGTTTCTTCCATTTCACTCGTCCACAACAGAGGCTTTAGGCTTTATCTTAGGAGTCGAGTGAATGCCTCCCAAGGCTACACTGGGTAGTGCTTTTTAAAATCTACCACCTGAATTGAGCATAATAGATTTAACAGCTCAGACACTCCAGGGGGTGGAAATCCTTGACTACCTGAGTATGAGCTTTCTCTTGTCAGGCTATAGAAACCTTAGAGAAAATAGAAAATGTCAATAGAAATGTCATCTAAAACCAGAGCTCCAAAAATGCTAACTCTTCTGTCAATTGTTTTTGACACTTGCTGATGACCTATTATGCATTGGTGCTATCTACAAATACCCTCTCTTGATAAAAATGTTCTAAGCAATCCACTTTATTCCTGCAGGTACTTCGTTTTTTACATTCAATTTGTAATGCCATTCGCACATGGTCTACACTAAACTGAGCCAGATAATAACTGATCCCCAGGAATAAATGCGGCTGTGAGTTTTCCTCTAATGGTTCTCTCTAATTTCCTTACAAGTTCAAAATTTTCTATGAAATTTCTAAGAAAGTTCTCAAGATGAAGTAAGTTGGAAAATGGTCTTTTGGCTAGCTCTCTCTTTAATATAAGATAATATAAAATATTAAAGTCTCTGCATAGTACAAGAAGTGAAAACATTTGTTTAACTATGTTATTCCACACTCATTTAACCAAAGATCCTCCCTTTCACTACATACTCCAAATTAAACATATTAACATCACATGCCACCGATTTTTTAGTAAACACGTTTTAGGAAATAGTTTTAAGCTGCTGTGAAAATTCATATTATATACACATTTTAAAGGTTTCAAAATTCGTTTTAGGAACTGTTTTTGATTGTTTTATCTGCTTTGATAGTATATTATGGTAGAAAATTAACAAAAATTACAAATACACCCACATGATGGTTCTGCTCATTGTGTACATTCATTAAAGACATAAAAACAGTGTTTGGTGGGGCTGGCCCCGTGGCCGAGTGGTTGGGTTCACACGCTCCGCTGCAGGCGGCCCAGTGTTTCGTTGGTTCAAATCCTGGGCGCGGACATGGCACTGCTCATCAAACCACGCTGAGGCAGCGTCCCACATGCCACAACTAGAAGGACCCACAACTAAGAATATACAACTATGTACCGGGGGGCTTTGGGGAGAAAAAGGAAAAAATAAAATAAAATCTTTAAAAAAAATTAAAAAATAAAAAAAACCAGTGTTTGGAGCAAAAGTATAGACTACGATGTGAGTGGTGCAATTTGCAGTTGAGCAACATGGCAGCCTTATAAAGACAAAGTTAAACTCAAAAGCAGAAAGTGATTGAAACACCACAATTGATTTATTCTTTACTGGAATGACTCAGTTCTCTATCTAGTGTGCTCTTTCTTCATGCAGAGTGACTGGTGTAGACTAAGTATGCAAGAAGACTAATCATTATAGTTTAATTTGTAATATTATATTTTAAAAAAAGCTTTAAGATGGGATCACTTATACATTGCTGATGTGAATGCAAAGTGGTAGAGCCACTCTGGGACACAGTTTGATAATTTCTTAAAAAATTAAACATACACTTACCATTAGATTAAATAATCCCACCCCTATGTATTAACCCTAGAGAATGAAAATTTACATTCACACAAAGTGCCTGTGTTTATAGCAGCTGTATTCATAATGGCCCCAAACTGGAAATAACCAAATGTGTTTCAAGGGGTGAATGGATAAAGCTCTGGTATCTGCGTGCAACAGAATACAAACCCATCCTAACTCTTAGCCACATAGATATAAAGCATATAAGGCCTATTTATCTCAGTTCCTTTTACCCAGTACATCTTTTCTGGCTTTCACCAGAAAATTACAATGCATACTAAGAGATGAAAAACACAGTTTAAAGAGATAGAGGAAGCATTAGAACCAGGCTCAGATATGGCAGAGATGTTGGAATTATTGGACTGGGAATGTAAAATAACTATAAGCAATATGCTAAGGTCACTAATGGGAAAAGTGGACAGCACTCAAGAACAGATGAGTAATGTAAGCAGTGACATGGAAGCTCTAAGAAAGAATCAATGGAAATGCTAGAAAGCAAAAACACTGTAACAGAAATGAAGACTACTCAGTAGACTAGACGTGACCAACGAAAGAACCAGCAAACTTGACTAAATGTCAATAGAAACCTCCAAAACTTAAATGTAAAGAGAGAAAGAATGAAAAAGATGGAATAGAACATCTGAGAACTATGGGAGAATTGCAAAAGATGTAACATATGTGTGATGATAATGCCAGAAAAATAGAAATCGGAACAGAATAAATGTTTGAAGCAATAATGATTGGGAATTTTCCGAAATTACTGATAGACAAACCACAGATCCAGGAAGCTTAATGGACAGTAAGCAGTATAAATACCCAAAATCTTCACCTAGGAATATTATATTCAAACTGCAGAAAATGCAAGACAACAACTAAAATCTTGAAGGAAACCAAAGAAGAAAAACCACATTACCCATACAGAAGCAAGGATAAGAATCACAGCGAACTTATCTTCAGAAACCATGCACAGCAGCAGAGAGTGAAATGAAATATTTCGTGTTGAAAGAGAGAACTTGTTCTCCAGTTTCCTCAGGAAAGGCTCCTGTCAATAACAATCCCTGAGCTCTCTCCTGTCCAAAGCCATGTGCAGTGCTAACATGTAACAGACAACTTGGCTTGGCATGAAATCCTAGATTCATACTTTCTTCTCTTAAATCTCCTGTAGGTGCCGCTCCACTGTCTTCTGGCACTGATTGTTGCTGGGAAAAAGTGTAATGCCTGCCTGATTTATTTTCCTTTATAAGTGACTTATTCTTTTCACCTGGATGTCCAAAGTATTCTTTCTTTAATGCTAAAGGCCAATGATTTTACTAGAATATATTTCAAAGTTAAGAATTTGGGCTGAATATTCCTGCGTATATGACGTGCCTTTTCAATTTATAGATAAAAATTTTCTTTTAAGTCAGGAAAATGTTCTTGAATTGTGGTTTTGAGTCTTCCTTCAGCTTTAGTTTTTCTTTATATCTTCCATTATTTTGCCTTATTTCCTCATACTACAATGTGGTCATCACTTCCTGTTGCCTGGTCATCTTTTACCAGACTTGCCGTACTTCTGATCTGATGACTTCCTTCATGGTCACAAGAGCTTCCTTAAAGGATTGTCAAATGTAGGTTGCAAATATATCTTTCAACCTTTATTCCTTTGTAATGACTTTTTAAAACTCATCTGTTAGAAAGTTATGCTGCACTTTTCTCTTTTTTTTAGAGTATCTTTGTGGGTAGAATTTTAAGATACCATCCCTAGGTAACAGCTGACCTTGGTCACAATACAATTAGCTAACTCTCCCATTTTCTCCCTGGGCTGCTTACGTTGTTTGTGGTGCCGCATCGCTGATCCCTGTGGCCACGTGAACTTTGGATCACCAAGAATATACGTGACTTTTCTCTAACGTAGAAAAATAAGCTGTCCTTGAACATCTTAGCACTGTAGATCTCACTAAAAATAGACTGAATCTACAATATTCTGCTCTCTCACTGGCACCTTGAATAAAGGAATTCTTCTGTCATGCTCAAACTTGATCCATGGGCAAGTAAATTGAGATTCCCAGCCAGATGATATAGGTAAACTTCGATGTATGTTTGGGTGTGTCTATTTTTTCAAGGACTGGGCTCATTATTTTCCTGGCATTCACAAAGGAGACCAAGAACAACAACGACGACAGAAAAGGTGAAGGGCCTTTGCCTTGAGGAAGGAGCACTAAAGACGACCTAAGACAAATCATAGTTTCTGCCATTTACTAGCTTGTGTGCACGTCACTTACTACCTCTGGGGAATAAGTGATTTTAAAGCCCTTTATAGCTGAAAATTCCTTGATTCTAAGTCCAGAAGCCTCTGTCAAATGCTGGCTCCTCCAACAAATCCTTAGCAGCAATTCACAGATAGCCCTTCCTTACTATCTTCATTATGTGGTGCAATACTCCAATTTTGCTACCGTCAGAACTATGGCAAGAAGAGTGTAAAGCTATAAAACACACTTAGTCTTAGATCTCAAGGACACTGACGATCCAGAGTGCACAGATTCCAAGTCTTGAAGCCACTATCTTTTATGACAATTAGATTGAGCTTTCAAGGACAGAGTTAAAAGAAGAACACGGTTTAGACAGCAATATAACGTTCACCCCGAAAAAGACTCGCACTTCTTCTCTAGTTATTTTTACATTCTACTCAAAGAAGATCTCTAACAACTGTCATCCCCCAACCCGCACCTTTCACAGTTTACTAAACAAAAAACAAACAGAAAACCCCCACTTTTGGTATAAGAGATTTGAGTCTATAAAAAGAGTAATATTCTACAGGCAACAGCATAATATAACTTGAAGAATTATGAAATAAAGCTATCCTTTAGAGCTGTGGTATCAAAGGGTTCCCCTACAACTCAGTGGCCGCTTTCCTCGGCAAATGAGACTTAAAATAAATGAGATGCAAAGTCCCTTCTTTAATCAGAATTTTCTTTTTAATCTATTGTGGTTGTTTATAAGGTTTTGAATGAAAAAAAAATGTTCCAGAACCGAACTAGATAAATAAATAAATAAATGTGAAAAATGTAACTCTGAGGAAAGTGAGGTTAAGAAGACACTGGGGGAGGTCTCCACTGAGGAGGAGTTCCTGTTAGTGTACATGGGACCTCAGGATGTAAATGTCAGGTCAGAACATGCCCCTTGTTTTCCAAGATGGTAAAGAGAAGAGTACAACAGATGCTCTCTTGACCTCCAAATAACGTACTGTACAGATTAGCAGACAATGCTGACTTGGTGAATACATTTGGCCAGGAGCCTGATCTCTGCTATGCTGTGCTCTATTGCTTTTATCGGTTGAATCACGTGTTTACCAAGGGTGAGTTGCACTTTTCCCAAGAACCATTACATCACTATAATTATCACTGTAATTATGTAATTCAACTAAATATTGCATAAACAAATGAGCAAGTATATAATGGAAAAGGGTTGTTGCTATAAATGCTTTTGAAGTGTCAATAATAATGAGTTGCTAAAAAAGTTGCTGCTCAATTAAAGTGGACAGGCAACTCTAAAGGCTTGGAAAATTTATAAAATATAGGAATTTCTGAATTAGAACTCTCATCATTCTATTTTTGAGAACATAGAACTGGATGTATTTTGCATGTGAGAGACAGACACAGACCCCACACTAAAAGGAAAGGTCTTATTCCCAAATTGGCAAATAAATGTACATTTATATGTTTTAAACCAAAATAAAATGTTTAAGAGATTTACATATCCTTTCTTTTTTGTTACTTCAAATAACAATTTCAAATAACCAATCAACTTACATCTTGGGCTACTCTGTAAGGTGGCTTCTACTCTGTACGTCAGAAAGGGATTACTTTTCAGTGGGAATTTTCTGGCCTTAGATAGGACAAATGAAAGGCAATTTAGATATTTTAAAAACAGAAAAAGACAACTCTCTCAATATGACACAATATGCAAGGAGGTGTGGTGCAGTTTGTCTTAACACAGCCTCAGTGTTTGTAATAGTAAGCACAAACATGGAATCCAGAATGCACAAACAGTTCAAAACTTCAATTTCAAATAATGATTCTGGAGCATTCACAGTACACAGCAGAGTGGGGGTTGGGGAGTGTCTGAACCCCATGCAGCTCCCTGCAAGCTTCCCCAGTGGGCAGAGGATAAAGTGAATGCTGTTGGTGCTCCGCCCAGGTGCCATTTTCTCAGATGCACTCATCAGCCAAGTGTAATGATGTCAGCTGCCTCCTTCTTGAAAGAATTAATCTCACCCAAATAGAAGCCACCTCACTCAGGAGGCTATGCTCATGCTCACTGTAGATTACAGACAATGACTAACTGGCATGAGGGTTCTCAAAAGTCAGGCACTATGCATTGGGATGAACCAGAAGAGAATGCCTGAGAGTGTATACATGAGCTGTTGGGTCAAGAGGAAGCTAGATACGGGAGAGTTTGTCAATATGGAGACTTTACATTTTAGGCAGAGCTCCAGGATTTGATTCCAATATGCTGCAAGAAGGCTCTTGAAAGCAATGGCCTGCAGTAAATGAAGTAGAGATACCAGACTGCTGTAGGCAAAATGTGGAAGAAGGACTCTACAGGCTCAAAGAAATGGGTCTGCTTGACTGAGTCTACTAGATAAAGATGGGCAACACATTAGCTGTCCATATTCTTCAGAAGGATTTGTAGCTGGCTTCAATTTTGAATGTGTTCACCAACTCACAAAGAGGAACTGGCAAAAGGTTGAAGTCTTAAGGCTGAAATCATTGACCGATCATTAAGCCACGAAGGCACAGAAGCAACTCGTAGGAATGCAGGCTAAATAATAAAAACAAAAATAAGAAAAACTGAATAGATACATTGGTGCTCACTGTGGAAGAGATAAGTAGATAGAAGGACTTGGCCAGTTCATGTCACAGCCTCTGTCCTGGAGCATGCCAGTTCCTTTAAGAGCTCATGGCCAGAGTGGACATGGAGGCAGGGATGGATGCAAAGCACAGGCCCAGCAGCATGGGTTCCTTCTTGATAAGGCTGACTCATATAATACCACTGCTGAACATCTGATCTACCAGAAACAGAGACCAACAGTGATCCCTCAAAAGTGTACCATACCCCAAGGAGACTAATCAGTCAGCTACTGGCAAGTTGATTATATCAGATCCTTTTTATTCTGGAAAGGCAAAGATTCATACTGGCCAGGTTTGACACATATTCCACATATGGATTTGCTTTCCCTGCTTAGTTTCTCAGCCAGAACTACTATGCAAGGGCTCTCAGGATCTGTTCCTCCAACAAGATCCTGTAAAACATTGCTGTGGACTAAGAGGCCTGCCCTACGACAAAGGTGCACCGTGAGATCCGCTGGTTCTACCGCAAACTACACTATCTAGAAGTTGCCAACTCTTGAAGACATAGTGGAGGCACCAGCTTGGAGATAACATGGTTTAATAATGGGATTTTAACCTTCAAAATGAAGTATGTGCATTTTTTAAAATGGCCATTATATGGTACAGTATCTCCAATTGGTGAAGACGCAGGTTCAGAATTGCTGCATAGCAAGTTACCACACACTGAGCAACTTCAAACAGCATTCATTTATTATCTCACAGTTTCTGTGGTCAGGAGTCTACACATGGGTTAGCTGGGTCCTCTGCTTAGAGTTCACAAGGCTTCAGTCAAGGTCTCAGCCAGGCTGCATCCTCATTTGGAGGCTTGCCTGGGGAAGAATGTGTTTCAAAGCTCACTATATTCGTTTCCTAAGGCTGGCATAACAAAATATACACACTGGGTGGCTTACACAGCAGAAGTGTGTTGTCTCACAGTCCTGGAAGCTAGAAGTCTGAAATCAAGGTGGCAGCAGAGCGTGCTCCCTCTGAAACCTGTAGAAGACAATCCTTCTTTGCCTCTTCTAGCTTCTGGTGTTTCCTGGCAATCCTCGGCATTCCTTGTTTTGTAGATGAATCACTCCAAATTCTGCCTCTGTCCTCACATGGCCATCTTCTCCCTGCGTGTCTCTCTTCTCTTCTTCTCAGGACATCAGTCAAATTGAATTAAGGGCCTACCCTACTCTAGCATGACCTTATCTTAACTATTACATCTGCAATAGCCTTATTTCCAAATGACATCACATTCTGGGGTGCTGACGGTTAGGGCTTCAACATATCCTTTTTGGGGAACACGATTCAACCATAACATTCACTAAAGTTGTTGGGAGAATCCATTTCCTTGTGGTTGTAGGACTCAGGTCCTCAGCTTCTTGCTGGCTGTCAGCTAGAGACAGTCTTTAGCTCTTAGAAGCCTCCCACAGTTCCTAGAGGCTGCGCACAGTTTCCTGACACCTGGGCTTCTCCAAAATGGCTGCTTACTTCATCAAGCCATCAAGGAGCATAATCTCTCTAGCATAATCATGGAAATGACAACTGTTCTGGGTTGAATAGTGCCCCTCCCCAATTCATGTCTACTTGGAATCTCAGAGTATAACCTTATTTGGAAATAGGGTCTTTGCAGATGCAGTAAGTTAAGATGAAGTCATGCTGGATATGGGTAGGTCCTAAATCCAATAACTGTGTCCTTATGGGAAGGTCATGTGAAGACACAGAGACACATATAAAGAAGAAGGGCATGTGATGACGGAGGCGGAGATTAGAGTGATGCAGCTACAAGCCTACAAATGCCAGGGGTTGCTGGCAACCACTAGAAGCCAAGAAGAGGCAAGGAAGAATTCTTCCTTAGAGCCTAAGAGGGACCATGGCTCTGCCAACACCTTGCTGTTGGATTTTTAGACTCTATAACTGTGAGAGAATAAATTCCTGCTGTTTTAAGCCATCCAGTTTACGGTAATGTGTTGTATCAGCCCTAGAAAACAAAAACACAGCCAATACTTCAGTATATTCTGTTAGTTAAAAGCAAATCACAGGCCCCATTCACACCCAAGGAGAGAAATTTACACAAATGCGTGAACACAGTTGGCAGGGATCATAGGCAGCCACCTTAGTGTCTCCTGCTGCTGCCTTGTCACTTGGGACTTCTTGTGCCGGGAAGAAAGTGAGTAGAGAAAAGAGTTACTTTACTGGCATGATATTAGACCTAGTCATCAATAGGAGGTAGGGCTGCTACTAAATAAGAGTGACAAGCAGGAGTATTTTGGGCACTAAAGTGATCTACTAGGCTATCTCTTGGTCCCTTAGGCCCAGTGGAAACTGGAAATAGGCAGGTTCTAAAACTACATCCTGATAAGGACATAGTACCCAGGACCTCATGATGAGTGGTGAGGGTCTGGATTCACCCAACAAGCAAGTCACATAGTACCAGCCAAAGGGGAAGGGAAGCTAGAACGTGCCGTGTTGACTATCGGTTATTATCTCAGGACCACCTAAAGCCTTAGGAACCATAGTTCAACCTACTAACTCTCCTCTGAAGTTTCCCCAGGAATTGTGACTAGTGATAGTCCTGGAGACACTCTTCCCGGATGGAGTGAACTTAACACGAGAAGCATGTAGACAAGGGGTGAAGAATCATGGATACAATTGGTGCTCTGCCGGGATCTCCTTTGCCAGCTAGTGCACCCAGCCCTCCGGTGATGTGAGGGTTGGCTGACAATAATGAATAGGTTCTCCTTTTCCAGAGAATTGTTCTTGGCTAAATAGGAGCAACCTTGATCAGTTGGCTATGTCCTTCTTACCCCCTCTCTCCTTAAGGTAAGATTGAGCTTGTGATCTCAAGAGCTGTTCCAGAGCTTTCCTGTGGGATCTGACTAAAGCTAGTTTCCACCTAAGGACATGTTCTTGCTTGGGCTCTTTTTTTGTTTACTCAAATTTGTATTCCTAGATCCTTTTCTCTTGAGAGCAATTTCTTAATAAATTATTTGAACAAGAGTTGTCATCTCAGGCTTTGCTTCTAGAGAAAACTCTGTAAGACATGGGCCACTAGTTTTTATTTGCTTAGGGTGCCCCAAATAACCTTTCCATTTGCATTGTATTTATCTTTATTAGTTCTTTTGTTTTGTTTGTTTTAAGTATATAACACACCCATCCCTGCTTCTCTGAATTTCTGGATTTCTTTTATCATCAAGAATGAACAAAAACACCAACTTGGAGAATTAGCTGTTATGGATATTTATTTTAAAAAATCTCAAATTACTGATCTCTTTGTAAATAATTGATCTTTGAACTTTCCTGCGTGGATTCAAGGTTTTGTATTATTTGATGACACTCCTCTTTTGCACAGCACGTGTTCCCTCATGGAGAGAAAATTCTGTGGCTCAGGAGCTGGCAAACCATGAAGTTAAAGCTGTTCATACTCAGTTCCTTGGGCCCCTGAGTGGGAAAGGCTGGCTACAAGCCATTGGCTATTGAGTTGCAAATGGATTCCCTTTGTTTTCCTACATCTAGATATGGTATGTCTTAGCATTGCTGGAGTATTTTGGGAGTGTGGCTAAATTCTTCTCATAACTAGTTTGTGATAGTAGTGTGCAAACTCTTGAAAGAAACTGGTACTAATGAATATGTATCTACTTCAGGAAGGCTTTCAAAGTCATACCCCACAAAAGTATTCAGCATTCATTCCACCACCCTCAAAACCTTCCCAGGAAATTCCATGCTAACCACAATCAACTATTGTACTTTTATCTTTGCATTCAAGCCACAGAGGCTGGACCTTAGCAAGTTTTGTCAGGAGAAATTGGTGAGATATACTGATAAAATTACTGAAAAATTTATAGTGACTTGGTATGTTCCCCATAAATTGACAAGGTACTCACTTTGTCTGAATCAGCACATTCTACCAATCCATGGGGAAGGAACCTTGAGGGTAGAGTGGAGTTGGGGTGGGGTCACAGAGCTGTGAAGTGAGGCTGAACCAGTGATCTGCAAGACCCAGGCAAGGGCCATACGCTCTTTTGGAGATTGCTCTAAACATTCCCCATAATTTGCAACACAAATGCCATTACCTGGCAGTGTGTACTTGGAGACCACATGAGTTTACTCACGTTGGTGACAAGAACTGGACCATCTTTGCCTGGAATTTAGACAAAGTCTTCTGTCTTGATGCCTGACCTCCCTTCCCAAGGTGGAGTTTGGAGGTTCTCAAGTCCCACTGACTTGTCTTTCTAAAAGTTTTGCTCTACTCACTAAGGCACAAGCTTGGTGCTGAGTCACCACTCCCGTCAATCTATTTGGCTTCAAAAATTTGCTGTGTTCTCAGCTTCTCCTCCACCCAAGTTAATTGCATTATGTGAGAAATTTAAGAGGGCACTCAAGTTAATTTTATCATTGATTTTGATTTACAGATTCTGGCAATAAATGCTTCCTCGCAAACAATTCTTTGAACTATACCGGTTTTCTGGTCAAGTTCCATGGTCCCCTCTACGTTGCATACATTTTTAATAAACCCATTACTTAATTCAAAATCTTTCAGCCCTCTAGTAGAATGAGTGATGAAAACTTGGCATACATGTCCTTATCACCTTCCATTCTTCCAAAGACTTACTCAAAAACCAGTATCGAATCATGCACCAAGATTGACACATCCTTGACTTTCAGCTCATACCTCACTTTCAGAGAAGTGTTCTGGAAACTCTCTGGAACCTGAAGGGTAGCAGAATATGCCACTCCAAAATATGACTGTAGGAGATCAGGACATGCCACCTCAAAATATACTGCTTTCATAAATTGATATTTAGAGCTATAGGCACTGGGAAAACAGCGAAAGCAGGAAGAGGCTGTCTCTGAACTCCCCATATCTGCCTAAAGACAGATCCTCCAAGAGGAACTCAATCATCATCAATCTCCTCCCCGGGAGTCTCATCAACCAGGGAAGAGACAAGACTAGAAGTCGACGCCACAGCCAGACAAACTGTCACAAACCATCATACCTTCCATTGATTCTTTTAAGGGCACAGTCATTTTTCCTAAAAATCACTTACTCTCCCCTAAAAGGCCTACCTCCCTTTCCCTATTAAGATGGTATTTAAGCCTGAATTTTTTTTTAAAGATTGGCACCTGAGCTAACAACTGTTGCCAATCTTCTTTCTTTTCCTTCTCCCCAAAGCCCCCCAGCGCATAGTTGTATATTCTAGTTGTAGGTCCCTCTCGTTGTGCTATGTGGGATGCCGCCTCAGTGTGGCCTGATGAGTGGTGCCACGTCTGCGCTTGGGATCCGAAACGGCAAAACCCTGGGCCACTGAAGCGGAGCCCACAGGCTTAACCACTCAACTGGCCCCCTAAGCATGAATTCTAAGCCACTTCTTTGAATTACTCATTTTCCCCTGGGTATCTCCCGTGTGCACATGAGGTGTACATGCTAATAAACTGCTGTTTGTTTTTCTCTTGTTAAGCTGTCTTTTATTACAGGGGTCTCAGCCAAGAAATCGGAATGGTAAGGGGAAAATTATTCTTCCTCCCCTACAAACCTATGTTTTGTTTCTCAATTTTCACACTTAAAGCATTTGCCTAATACATTTTTCATGGTTCAAAATTATCATCCCCAGACTTTGGCTTCTTCTTAAAAACTCAGAAACACTTTAGCTTTTAGCACCTGGGGTAACAAAGAACACAGGGGTTTCAAACTGATTTAGGGCCAGTGGTTTCAAGTCATCTGCCTAGGGTACAAAAGAGGGTACCTCCTAATCGCATCTTCTCTGGCCCATCTACCACTCTACCATGTGACTCCTGCATACGGCTTTCATTTTTTCCAAAAGTAATTCATCTTCCTTTAAGAATTTTTAAGAATTCTTGCCAAATAACTTGAACTTCCGAAACACCACCCAGGTGACATCCCCTGTGGGAGATTTTGGAAGGAAACCAACGAGGTAAATTTCCAGCATAGCATAATTCTGGTTCTCTGGTTAAAGAATTTATCTCAAATACTGTTCTCACAAAAGGACTCGAGCTGTGAAATCATTACTATGCGTACTGTGCACTTCACTTGAAAGCATTTTCTAAACTAAATTATAATTTGTGCTAAGTCCATTTTTCCTCATTGGCACATTCTGTTAACAACTTAAATGATATGGTGGAACATTCTTTCCTTCAGAATAATGGATATTTTGATTTAGATACAGATATGGATTTAGATATATACAAGTTCACAGGCTTGGATGGGAGCATCTGCTTCCCTGCTGCCTGTGCTTCCAGCCCGTTTGCCCTTATTGAAGAAAGAAGAGAATTAAAATCCATAATCATGTGAGCGAACCAGCCGGGAAAACCGACATAGACAGGTAAGCCTTTACTTTGCGTTTGTGGCCACAGAGGGGTAGAAGTATGGAAATGATTTTCTATTCTATTAAATTTTATCCAAAATGCACATGGTTTTAGGTTTAAATTCTTGGAGCACCTCATGTGGTCACCCACTAACCTCTGGCAGTCACCTTCATCACAGACTGTCTCCCTTAGCGCCTCATCCTTTTAATTACCTTGCATCTTCCCATTAGGTCTCATACTTGGCTTGTGTTTGGGATTGTTGAATAGTCAGCCCTGTCTAGTTCTGTTATTGGATAAGGTCCAAACTGTGTGTGTGTGTTTGCATGTGTCGGGGGAAGTTGAGACGGCAACAGAGAAGACATTAACACCCTCTGGTGGCACAGGGCATTTGGGAGAAAGTCTCATGGTGCTCTATCCTCAGGGTTTCTATATATGAGGTATTAAGGCCTTTCACTATGGCAAGATTAAATCTTGCATGAATATTTCCTGTATGTGTTTATGCTAGAATAACTTTTCCACGTTGTGTTGCACTTCGCATCCTTGATCTGGCAATTAAGAGCAGCCCTTCATTGGTGACTCTGTCACAAACAGTGGATGACAAACTCCTGCTTATTCAATCTACTCCTCATCTGGTGAGTCCATCTTTGGTTTCCAGGAGACTGATCACCTTGAAATTACTGGGACAGATTTGCTGTACATGCAAAAGTCTGTAAATTATGAACAGAGTCTGAGCAGAGTCTAGCATTATATTCAAATCTAATGCATATCAAAATTCTTCAGATAGAATTATTTAGTAGAATGATTATTCTATGTTCCTTAGTAGTTAGTTATTAATTCATTTTTAGCCCATAACATTCTTATCAAAACAATGTATCAAGTTAAAATATTATCCAGAATCATCTTAAGAGAGAAGGACAGAGAGGTACATTTTAAAATCAGGAAGGAATCAAGAATCACACAGAGCATTTGTCACTGCCAGGGAGAGAGATCTAGAAGGGAGTGACATGATGAGTGACCTTGGCAGCCCTTCAGACCAGAGGCTCAAGGGTTCAGGTTGGATAAGGATTGGGGCAAATGAGAATAAAGAGAGGTTGCAAAAGGGAAGCAAATGGAGCTGATGAAAAACAGCTCTTCTTTTTCAACTCTGCTTAGAGCTTGTTTTTGTCGGGTCAATCATAGAGCATAAATGGAAAGAACTGAAGAAGAGAAAAATCTGTGTTTATATTTAGCTCATTCCTTCTTCCCGTGCCTGACATGGTAAATGTTAGTGTGTGTTATGGACTGAATATTTGCGTCTCCCCAAAATTCATATGTTGAAATCCCCACCCCCAATGTGATGGTGTTAGGAGATGAGGACCTAGGGAGGTGATAGGTCATGAGGGCAGAGCCCACATGAATGGGATTAGTGTCGCTATGAAAGACGCCCAGAGAGCTCCCTCCTTTTTTCTCAGCCACCTGAGGACACAGCGAGAAGATGACTGTCTATGAACCAGGAAGTGGACTCTCACCAGACACTGAATCTTCTAGTGCCTTGATCTTGGACTCCCCAAGCCTCTAGGACTATGGGAAATAATGTTTGTTGTTTAAGACATTCCGGCTACGGTAGTTTGTTAGAGCAGCCCGAATGGACTAGACGGTGTCCAACATTAGAAAGGAAGTTACCTGAGACCAGGGACTTTATTTTGATTACTCCTTTCTCATCTGTACCTATAACAGAGCTTGGCTCTTAGACATTACATATTCAGTAAGTACTTGTTGAATGTGTGAAAATGAATGAATGCATTATGTATTGTAAAGCATTTCATATATATATGAAGAAAGGAAATCACCCCTAATTAACTTATGGGCTCTGTGCACAAAAGGCTCATCTGAAGATAAAAAGATATACTATTAGACAACATTTCATCACTAACTTCTGATTAAGCTTTACATCATACAATAGAAATAAGTCTATATAGGAACTCTTCTGTCCATGCAGTCAGAATACTACCTCAAAACACTTTTGTAAATTAGGAAATGTGGTAAGTGCTGGTAGAAAGGGGAGAAATAGCCTGTGCTCTGGAGTAAGACTGCTTGGGTTCAAATTCTGGATCCACTGCATAATAGTTCTGTAACCTTGGGCAAGATCACACTAATGAATTAACCCTTGGTTCATGAAAATGCAAACTACAAATTGTTCTTTTGTGTTTCTGCATTCTTAAGATTGTCTAAGCGAGGTTCTCCAAATTTGACAGATCAGGCACTCCCATCAAATTTGAGCATGCACCCTGATATGTGTACCCCTGTTTAGTTTCTATTTGCAACTGTACTCATGTACTGTCTGCATCTTAAAACATACAGAAAATTAGAAAGATAAAAATAGGTGGCAAAGACAAAAATATACAAAATATACTATTTCAAATAATTAATTCTAGCTTATTAATAATGGTACAGAAATCATTTTTGCTCTCAGTAAAAATATGATTAATAAGAACATTGTTTTATGAGAATAATGTGATTGAACATATTTTATTCAATTAAATCACCATGCATTTTACTTTCTTGTGGCTGAAAAAGGGCTAATCTTGGGAGGTGTCAGCTCTGTCATTTCCTTAATGCTTTTTTCTTTATACATGCACTATCAGAGTTACATACATGACGATTTTATTGAAGGGATCTTTTTTATGATATTTGTTTATTTTTTTAGGATTAGCACAATTTACATGATATAGTATTATCTATGAATACATCTAATAGGAACAGAAAGTTTTCAATACTTAGCAAATTTTATACAAGACCAAAAAGTAAGAACGATACCTTCCACATGTGAGGACATCCTGCGTGTTTTAGGGATGTGGGAACAATGAAAGGATCTGACTTGCAGAGCAGACGAAGGCTCCCACATCAATCCACATATTAAGGAATAGAAAAGACTAATTTGTTTCTCAATTTATGAAAAAATTAAATATAAATAGAAGGTCAAATATTTTCCCCACTCCAGCCAATGTTATTTCTACTAGACTTGGAGATCATTGTTCTACTGTGCTAGCCTATAAATATTTCTCCTTCTATCTTTGTGTTTCTATTACAGCATATTTTATTATTAATCTATTTTTAAATTTAAACTAAAAAGAAGCAGGTAGTTCTTTCACGTTAAATAAGATTACTGCCACATAGATCTTCAGAACGTAAATCTCAGAAAATAACTCTGGAAATGTGTGTACAAATTAATCTTGTGAGGCTCACACAGATTTGATTCTGTGATTATAACAGGAAACTTCTCATATTAGGCCTGGAGGAATCGTAACCTTAACCCCAATAGGTGAACACAAAATCTATTAAACTGTTGAGCTATTGAAAATAATGATCTGAAATGCATTGTGTCTTCACTAAAAATGAAAGTTCTTTATGTAGGGCAGTAAAATATAAAACTGCAGGTAATTCGTCTGCCTTGTTCATGTCTTCCTACCACTTCAAATGGTGGGATCTCCAGGCCTTCACCGTGACTCCTGGATGTTGGCTTGTGATTGTTATACAAACCTGGGTTTATCTAGGTCTTTTATTTAAGGCAATATAATTTTGGGCAAAACTTTTAACCACCCTGGACCTCCATTTCCGAGTCAGTAAAGTAGGAATGCAAAAATAAGATATTAATATCAACTATGAACAGAGAGAGAGAACATAAATAAGTTGTCTGGCACAGTGCCTGAACTCCAACTGCCTTGTCTTCTTGAAGGTTCTGATGCCATCTGGGCCTGTCTTGGGACTATTTGCCTTAAGATCCATCTCTTGTCGGTTCCCTGCTCTGCTCCGTGTGGCAGGAGGCTGCCCTCATCAGGCTGTCTTTCTTTGACTCCGATGTCAGCCAATATCCAACAGGACCTGGCCAAGGGGAGGCACTCCTGGACAACTGGAAAGTGGCAAGAAGGAAGATGCACCCCTCTCTGTGCCTCAGGCTGTGTGTCTGGAACTACCACAGCTCACCCAGTGGCTCTGTGTGCCCTGGACAGGCTACTGTGGTTCCAACTTCTGTGTGAGTCCAACCCCTGGGCTTTGGTAACTCTCCTCTCACGGTTCCTCTGACCTGGGGGTGGTAGTAGCTTTCTGCAGCTGCTAATCAGAGCTGCCTCTCATCTTCCATTTAGCTTCTCTGCTCTTCCATCATTTATGTAACAAAAACCTTATGCTGAAGTCCCTCTTCCTTAAACTCTCAAATGCTTCCTGTTTTCAGGTTAGACTTAGTTTTAGTTTTCTGTTGCTATGCGTCAAATTACTAAAAGTTAACAGCTCAAGAGAACATCAGTTTATCATCTCACAGTTCCAGGTCAAAATTTCACATGGGCTCAACTGGGTTTGCTGTTTAGGACCTCACGAGACTGAAATCAAGGGGCTAGCTGGGGCTGGACTCTTATCTGGATGCTCTGAGAAGAATCAGCTTCCACATTCATTCACGTTGTTGGCAGAATTCAGTTACTTGCACTTACGGCTCTTCGTTTCCCTGCCTGCTGTCAGCTGGGGGCCGCTCAGGCTGCTTCTCTCACCGCCTGGCCCCTCCATCTCAGCAACGGAGAACATTTGTTCCTCGGGTCCAATCCCTCTCATGCTTCGAAAATTTCTGATGTCCTCTTCTGCCCACAGCTGGAGAAAATTCTACTCTTTAAAGGGCTCATGTGATTAAGTTAAGCCCACCTGGATAATTTCCCTCTTTTAAGGTCAACTGATTAACATTAATTGTATCAGCAAAATCTCTTTTGCCTCTTAAGTTAATTTAATCACCAGGAGCAACACCAGGGGAGAAGGTCATCATAGAATTCAGCTTTCCACAGACCTTAAGTGATCCATCACTTCTGGCACTTGCCGGGTTTGTGTCCTTGAGCCTATCATTTAACCTCCGAGGGCCTTAGATTCTTCATTTATAAAGCATTTATAAATAAGAGAGACAATTTGATTGCCCATGTTCTAGTTCTATAATGCTATCATTCTGTGACCAGAGACTGACGTTATTTGGGCTAGCAGGAAGACTAGTGTAGTCTTCTCTTGCACTGTCCCTCTTTCCCCGGGGACCATTTCAATTTTTCTTTGAAAAGGAGAGAATTGTGTTTTACTAGAAACATTTCTTAAGTATGGCCACAACGAAATGTTTCTATTTAAATTGTATTAACTTCAATATTTAGGAATGAGTTGCTGCTTCTTCTGGTGCTGCCGGTGCTGCCTGAAGTTCTGACGTGAATCAGTAAGCCCTGTGTGTCCATGTTCAGGGTGATGCTCTGATGTGGTGGTGACCTGGAGACTACAGAAGGGCTGCTCTGAGAGGGGAAGTTAGAGGAGATGACAGCGCCAGCCCTGGGGGGGTCTGAGGCATACCACCTAGTATCTCTGAACTCCAGTTGTATCATTTGTAAAATGAGGAACTTACAATAGGGGCTCTTAGTGTCAAGTTTTAACAATGATCCTCCTCCATCTTAAACCCTTCATTGTAATAAAACATAGTGACCATACGTATAATGAAATAAGAAGGTTATTAAATTCTCAGGTAGAAAGAAAGCTGAGCGCTTTAAGCAGAATCATTTGGAAAATTATTTTCATTAAAAGATTTCAGTGTATAGTTTTTGGATGCTATGATTCATCACTTTTTTTTCCCACAGATCTAGTCTTTAAATTTTTAAAAGTATATACTAATACACCATCATATGGCAGTCATGTAATGCCCTCTTCTGGCTAAAGACTGAAGCGCAACCTGTCTCCGGGCTATGGCATTATCTGGAAATTTGCATGTTCTTAGTTCTTTTCTGTACATTTGCTCTGCAACATATGTTTTGACAATTTTTAATCAGCTTAGTCCTTATCACTTTCAAAAATGAATGTGTTTTATAAATGATGTAGGCGTTTACCTGCTTAACAACTTAGCTTAATAAACTTGGGCAGCTTAAAATAATTTTTAAACAAATCTTGAAATATAATCTATCTAGTTGGGATATTTTTTTATTGATAAAATTAATCCATTTACCAGATCCCTGTATTACATTGTACTTTTAAAGGACAAAATGATAGATAAGTTCTAAAACAACTTGGTATTATTATAATTAATTATTCACTATATTTGAGTTTCTGCCCCCACATATGTGTGCGAGCTGGCTAAACGATTTCTGTTGCTCCCTATTGGAGACAAACTGTACTGAGATATTATTTTACCATTAATGTTCTTACGGTTTTCACCATCTAGAACAGTGGTTATCAACCCTTAGGGCCACATCAGAAGCACCTGGAGGCGTGATGGGAAGATTAAATTTTCTCTGATAATGAAATGTGTGGTATTCTTTAGATGTGTTGGAACACTTTGATAGCCTTATTTTGAAAGTTATCATATAATTTATCATCCAAATATGGACACTTTTGAGGGTGAAAGAATTGTTATTAACAATTATACCAGGATACCGGCCTAACCCAGGGTTTTGGCAGGCAGAGCAGAAGTAGGGTCACAGTATTTAGATACAAGACGTATGAGCTGGAGCAGTGGAAAGCTGAGAATCATTGCTAAAATTCTGTTTTTACTTTTATTTTCAATGGTGTTTTTCATTTTCAATTTACAATTTCTGTTGTATGGCAAATAGAAATCATGTTCGACTTTATACTCTCCTTGGAGCCAGAGGGCCTAGTTTCAAATCCTGACAAATTACTTAATTTCTCTGTGCCTCAATTTCCTCATCTGTGGGATGGGAATAATAACAGTGCTTACCTTAGAGGGGTGTTAAAGGATTAGAGAGTTAACGATTAACGAGTAAATATGTGGCTAACATTTAGAATAGTACCTGGAGCATAGTAAACCCTATTACTGATAATAAAATGATTGGTTTCCGTAGGAGAACAATAATATAGGTGAATTTTTACAAAGTATGAGCGTTTCAGAGGTTGTACATTAACTTCAGGAAAGCTCGCGTGGTCAGCAGCCTCTAAGAAGGCCTCCAGGAATCCCTGCTTCCTGGTGCTCACGTTGTGGCGTAACCCTCTCCCCTTGAGCGCAACTGGACTGCGTGACTCATTTTTAATGAGTAGAAAAAACAGCAAAAGTGATGCGATGTCACTTCTGAGATTAGGTCACAAAAGGACTGTGACTTCCCTTTTGCTCTTCCTCCCTTAATCTTTCTCCTTCTCTCTTGGATCCATTTCTCCAAGAGGGAAGCAGACGCCATGTTGTGAGCAGCTGTATGGAGAGGCCCATGTGGTAAGGGACTGATGTCTCCTGCCAAAAGTCAGTGAGGACCTGAGGGCGGACAACAGTATTTCCAGAAGCAAATGATACTTGAAAGATACTCAAAGCATCAAATTGAAAATAGTAGGAAAAAGTGATTCTTTAGTTTCCATACCAAAAAAAATCTAAATACTCCATCTCTGTCTATAAACAAAATCATTACATTTTCCAAATTAAAAATGGCTCAGTTTGTGCTTTGAAACAAAGAAATAATTATTTATAAACACAGCCTTGATAGAAATTCTAGTATGGAAATTAAACTGGAAGCTTCATGTCAATGTTACCACTTGATGGAGCTATAATGCCAGAGAACCCTTCAAAAACCATAGGGTTTACATGGAAGCAATCTTTAGGAGAAATGTAGATAAAATGAATAATTCTAATTATTAGTTGGGGTCATTCTAGAGATTACTCTCTGTTCTCACCAAGCAATTTTTTTAATATGTGAAAGAGAAAACTTGATATAATAATCCTGAGCTGTTAATGGAGGATAATTTGCTAATTTTTATTTTTAGATAAAATATAGAAATATTATAGAAAAATATGGAAATTTAAGGAGTAGACTCTTTGGCAAATGCTTACATATTTGTAATGAGAAAGCTCTTCTTCCACAGACTCAGCCAGAAAATGGAAATGAGTGACCTCCATTCGTAACAACGTTGTTTCTCCTCTCACCATTGTAATCCTCATTGTGTTGGAAAACCATGTAGCATTTGGGCTCTTCAGTTTAATGGCTTTGTTAATAATAATTAAAGCTGGAACAGAAGAGAGCCCAGAAGTAAACCCACCCACACATATATGGTCCATTAATTTACAACAAAGGAGCCAAGAACAGACAATGGGGAAAGGACCGTCTCTTCAATAAATGATGTTGGGAAAACTGGATATCTACATGCAAAAGAGTGAAAATGGACCACTATCTTACACCATACACAAAAATTAACTCAAATTGACTAAATATTTGAATATCAGACCTGAAACCATAGAACTCCTAAAAGAAAACATAGGCAATAAACTCCTTGACATTGATCTTGGAGATAATTTTTTTGGATTTGACACCAAAAGCAAAGGCAACAAAGCCAAAAATAAACAAATGGGACTACATCAAATTTAAAAGCTTCTGCACAGCAAAAAAAGCAATCAACCAAATGAAAGGGCAACATACCAAGTGGGAGAAAATATTTACAAATCATGCATCTGATAAGGGGTTAATCTCCCAAATATATAAAGAACTCATACAACTCAATAGCAAAAAAAAAGTAAGCAATCTGATTAAAAAAATAGCCAGAGGATCTGAATAGACATTTTTCAAAGAAGATAATACGGATGGCTAACAGGAACGTGAAAAGGCACTCAGTGTCACTAATCATCAGAGAAATGCCAACCAAAACCACATGAGATGTCACCCCACGCCTGTTAGAATGACTGTTATTAAAATGACAAGAAATAGCAAATGTTGGAGAGAATGTGGAGCAAAGCGAACCCTCCTGTACTGTTGGAATGAATGTAAAGTGGTGCAGCCCCTATGGAAAACAGCGTGGAGGTTCCTCAGAAAATTAAAAATAGAGCTACCATACAATCTAGCAATTCTACTACTAGGTATTTATCTGAAGGAAACAAAAACACTAAATCTAAAAGATATCTGCACCCTCGTGTTTATTGCAGCATTATTTATAATAGCTAAGATGTGGAAGCAACATAAGTGTCCATGTCTGGATAAATAAAGAAAATGTGATACACACAGGAATATTATTCAGCCATAAAAAGAAGGAAATGCTGCCATTTGCGGCAACATGGGTCATGAATGGACCTTGAGGGCATTATGCTAAGTGAAATAAGTCAGACAGAGAAAGACAAATACTGTACGATCTCACTTATATGTGGAATCTAAAAGAAAAAGCAAAACCGAAGTCATAGATACAGAGAACAGATTAGTGCTTGCCAGAGATGGGAGGTGGGTGAAACGAGTAAAGGGGGTCAAAAGGTACAAACTTCCAGTTATGAGATAAACAAGTCATGGAATGTGATGGACAGCATGGTGACTATTGATAATAACACTGTCTGTGTATTTCAAAGTTGCTAAGAGAGTGGATCTTAAACGTACTCATCACAAGAAAAAAAATTGTAACTACGTGTGCTGATGGATGTTAACCAGACTTATCGTGGTGATCATATGGTCTATCTGAAACTAATACAATATTATATATTAATTATGTCTCAATTTTTAAAAAATGAATAATTAAAACTATAAATATCCTGTCAGTTCAAGTAAATTTCTGCTGCCAAATAAGTTTGCAAAAAAAAAAAAAAATAACTGTTGGATCTCCAAAATCTTTATATTTTGGAATTGTGGACAAGGGATTCTCAGATGGACAAAGAAAGTACCAGAGAATCCTGTCTATGGGATTCTTGTGACAACCTTTTGTAAACAAGGTGTCACATTCTATACTCAGAGACGGCAATGTGTCAGTGCTACTCTTCCTTCTCACAGGTGGTGCCCATTCTCATATGTCCATCCCTCAGGCCTCTGCCCCAGCCTTCCTTGACTCTGCTCACTCAATCTTTCTCTCTCCAGGCGCTGATCAGTCAAGCCATTTGCCATTGCCCATGACTCCATATATATACTAAACTTGAGCTTAGATATGGCAGTAGGTGGTGACTCTGAAACATAGGGCAGGGACAGAAGCAGATTAGATACGAGTGTCTCATGTCACAGCAGATAATTATAACCACTCACCTAAGACCCTGGACCAACATGGGACGTGAGGATGATCACAACCAAAGCAGGAAGTTAGAGAGAAGACTGTGAAAATCCTCTTTACCTGGTGGCCACTAGCTGACAACACAAATATCATTTAAATAATAAAATACAACAAAGCATGAATCTGATTATTTCAAAATGCTTATCAGGGGCCGGCCCCGTGGCCAAGTGGTTAAGTTCTCATGCTCTGCTTCGGAGGCCCAGGGTTCGGATCCTGGGGGCAGACATGGCACCACTCATTAGGCCATGTTGAATTGGCGTCCCACATGCCACATCTAGAAGGACCCACAACTAAAATATACAACTATGTACTGGGGGGCTTTGGGAAGAAAAAAAAGCAGGCAAAATAAAAAAGAAGATTGGCAACAGTTGTTAGCTCAGGTGCCAATCTTTAAAAAAAAATGCTTATCAAAGAGATGGTAGAAAAAAATTTCTAAGAGCTCTTCAGTGTTCATATATGCAGATTGCTGTCACGTTAAACTCAATTTATTTAAAATCAAACAAAACAAACCTTGAAAGAAATAAAGGAACAGTGTGCCAATGTTTATGCTTCTCACACTGTTACATTTTTATCAGTCTCTAACTTTAGAATCATCTGTGATGCTCACATCTCTTCAGATCCTGCATTGAACTAATCCGCATCCTTCTTCCCTTACAAAGCATCTGACGGTTATTCATTACACTTTGTTTCCATCTCTGGCTCTGACTGCAGACCCTTGTTTTGCTGTTTGATTGTGGACTGATGCCCTAACAGCTTTTCCTGTCTAAACAAGCCTGCCCACCTCTGCTGGACTGGTTTTCCTGAAAATCTACTTTCAATACCTCATTTTTGCCCCAAAACTATAAAAATATAAATAAATGTTTCTTGTTAAATACTCTTAAACAATTTTAAAAAGAAACCCAAAACTGACAAACTGTATTTGCAACATGTTTGAGTGATTACTATTTAATTTAGCTACTACATAACGGATGCTAGCAACTGAGTAAGCAAAAGACCAAGTCTCCAAAGAAACATGGGAAAACATCAAATGGTAATTCACAAATAAAAAAATATAAACAAAAAGTACACACAAAAAAATTCCTAAAGTTGATAATAATAAAAGTGCAAATTAAAATACAACTCATTACCTTTATGCACTACCCAGAGAGGGGTCCATGCAGCGTTGTTCTGGGTTCCTGTCATGACTTAAATGGAAACTTTCACAGCGTCTGGGGCCCCTGATGTCCTGCAAATGGAGGAGGAGGAAGTCCTCAAATTCCTTGCAGCAGGAACTCACTTAGGTGGCACCAACTTTGACTTCCAAATGGAACGATACATCTATAAAAGGGAAAATGATGACATCTACATCATACATCTGAAAAGAACCTGGGAGAAGCTTCAGCTGGCAGCTTGTGCCATTGAAAACCCGGCTGGTATCAGTAACATATGCTCCAGGAATACTGGCCAGTGAGTTGTGCTGAAGGTTGATGCGCCACTGGAGCCACTCCTATTGCTTGTCACTTCACTCCTGGGAACTTTACCAACCAGATCCAGGTGGCCTTTAGGGAGCCATAACTTCCAGTGGTTAATGATCCCAGGGCTGACCACCAGCCTTTCACAGAGGCATCTCATGTTGACCTGCCTACCATTTCTCTGTGTAACACAGACTCTGCTCAGTGCTATGTGGACATTGCCATCTCCTGCTACTCTAAGGGAACTCACTCAGTGGATCTGACGTAAATGCTGGCCTGGGAAGCTCTGTACATGCATGACACCGTCTTCCATGAACACCCATCCAAGGTCATGCCTGGTCTCTACCTCTACAGGCATCCTGAAGAGATTGCAAAGGAAGAGTAGGCTGCTGCTGAAGAGGCTGTGCCAAAGGAGGAATTTCAGATGAATGGACTGCTCCAGTTCTCAAATTTACTGCTACTCAATCCAAAGTCGCAGGCTGGTCTGAATGTGTGCAGGTGCCCTCTGCGCCTATCCAGCAGTTCCCTTCTGAAGACTGGAGCACTCAGTCTGCCACCAAAGACTGGTCTGCAGCTCCCACTGCTCAGGCCACTGAATGGGTAGGAGCAGCAACGGAGTGGTCCTAAGCTGTTCTTCCACAGACGCTTAGCCAGAAAATGGGAATAAGGGTGATGGAAAATAAATGGTTTCTAAAAAAAAAAATTACAGCTCATTATTAATTGACTCTCAGGTTGGTCAAGATTAAGGAAGAATGATAATATCCATTATCAGTGAAGGAGTGGGGAAACAGAGCCTCTCACAAGCACTATTGGACTGAATGTCAACTGATGCAAACTTTCCAGAGAAAGATTCCATATATATTTGTAAAACTGAAAAACGTATATGCTCTTTGATCTAGGATTTTCACTTTTAGAAATTTTTCCTAAGAAATAATCATGCATTTGCCCAAAGATTTATCTATAAAAATGCTTGCTGAAAAATATTTATGACTGAAAAACAAATTATTAGAGAAAAATAAATAAGAAGCTAGTTAAAAAAGTTGTATAATCTGCATATGGTAGAACACCATACGCAATCATCACAATGGTGCAGTAGAATATACTGTAGACTGGGCAACATATTCAAAATACAGTGTTAGGTAACAAAACAAATTAACAGCTAAACAGCTATAGAGAACGCTGAGGACCAGCCTAACCCCACAGATCCCAAACATGGTAGCCCATTCTGCTGTCATTTCTCCCTACTTCCCTCCCGCTCCCCCTCTCCCTCCCAGCCCCTGCCTCCCTCCACCCCCACTGATCTGGGTTATTGAAAGAACACAACTCACTTAGTCTGGAGGCTCCAGCAAGGAGGACAGACACCCTGGCTGCATAACAGTTCTTCAGGATTTGGTTCCATTGCTTTCTCAACATGCAGCTTCAGGGAAGACATATCCAATGTCAACCAGATAAGCCAAATGCCAAACCAATCCAGATGATTAATGGAGTGACAGATGTGGGAGTTAGGTTTTACTCATATTCAACAGAAGCAGTTATGTTTAAGGATAGCATATTTTCTTGTTGTTGTTCAAATGGAAGTATTTATTTTTATAAATGTTTTCTCCAGCCAGTTTATCTCTAATTGCACTTAATAAACAGAAAAAAATCTGTATTAATCTTGTGCCAAGTTAGAAGAATAACCAGTAGCTTCCATTTCTTGTTTTAGGATGTTATTACCATTAAATTATATTCTCTTGGTATGAAAATATTTTTTAAAAAAATCCCAAACACATAAGCAAGCAACAGCCTGTCAACATATATGTATAAACACAAACATGACCAATACACACACGTTAGGCAAAACAGGAATGATATTTCTGGGTGGCTTAATGGCAGCAGGTTTTGCAAGAATGACAGTTCCCAGAACATGATCAATCTTCCTTTCTCACACAGGATAACCTTTCATTTCATGGTTTCACAATATTAAAAAACAACATCCTGATTTACCTGATTAAAACCAGAGAGAGAAGGACAATGTTTATGGGGAGCAACAACTTAGAAAAAGCACCCTGGGGGCCCCACACTGACCAGTTGGAGGCCCCAGTTTCAAAGTCTGACCCATCAGGCATAGGAACAAGTTGTCAAATCTTTGCCTATGTAGATGTATCAAGGATTTACATGAAGCTTTTAAAATGTGTGTTCCCCTGTCTGGGTTTAATGTACTCTAAGGATGCTCAGTTTGAGGGAGAAGTGCTCTTTCTGAATCACATGTAGGACGCCATTTCCAGATTCAATGAAATGGTTGTCCTCTTCTGTGTCTTCACTTCAGGTGACCAGCTGAACCAGGAAGTGTTCTCCTCTCTTGCCAGTGGTTTCTCAGCCTCCTGTTGCTTCTTCTGCTGTTCGGATCTTTTAACTACGAATGTCAATTGTTTGCTGCCAACTATGGTATCTGATACACTCAATGTCCCATTTTTTAGCTTCAAGTTTCAAATGATCTTCAAGGGTTTCATTCATCAGCTTCTGCTTTGTGTGAGAACCTTGGAAGCTTCTGAGTTCTTCTGCTGCTTTGATCTCAGAAAAGCGGGCCTGAGGACCGGCTTCTGGTCCTCCTTGAGTCGTTTCTGCCGCTTCACATTTTCCTTCTGGTGGAGAAGTCTGTGCTGTTTCCCGATCTCTTCAGCTCAGACCTTTTCATCATCTGAACCCTCAGAAATTTCTTCATCACTTGGTTTTCCTTCCAGTCCTCCTCCTCATCTTTTTTCATGAAGTCTTATTGCTCTAAGTCTTTGTTTCTTCTTCCTTTTTTCACTGATTTTTCGAACAGGTAGATTTAAAAGCCGAAATTCTTTACTCTCTTCATCTACTTGGAAGCCAGGGTTCTCAAACAACCTTAAATCTATCATCGGTGAGAATATTAGGAAGACTCTTAATTTTCTTTTTCAATGTAGATTTTTGCTTCTCTTCCTCTTCTTCAATTAAATTAAGAGCCAGGTCTTTGTTAACTTTTGGCAACTACTTTAATTGGACTCCCCGTGCACGTGTTTCTTCTATCTTCTGTCAGATCTAATCTTTCCTATATTCTTCATAAGCAAGTGGATTTACCGTCAATTTCACCTCATGATAGAGTCTTATATCCATGAAAAATCCATGCAGATATGCCTTTTGAAAAGGTGATCCAATGAGATGTGTGAGCCCTAGATTTTCAACGTCTTTCTTGGTGACAAATTTGTAATCATTGTAAACCGTGCTTTCTGGATTCTCTTCTAATTCTTCTGTCAAGTTTTCTAAGAAGGAACACCACCTGGGAGCAGGACCCAAAACTAGATTACTGTTTATTATAAAGGGATATAACTCAAGAATAGCCAGATGAAAGAGATTCATAGGGCATGGTATGGGGAAAGGGCTCGGAGCTTCCATGCCCTTTCCTAGCGTGCCACTCCCCGAATCGCCACTTGTTCACCAACCCAGAAGCTCCAAGATAACGCATTTTCATGAACCAAAACATGAAACATAGATGTCATATATAAAAGTATACTGATGGGGACAGTGAAACAGCATATTTTAAATTGAAGTTGCCTCTGATAATCTGACATATGATTGGCTTAGAGACATCTTCAGAAAGTGGGCGAAAAATTGCTTTTTTTCTTATGTTCATTACCATCCCCAGGCTTTCAGAGACAACAAGAAAAATCAGGATAAGAAATTCTTAGGAATTTGAGGACATCATGACAAAAAAAATCAACAATAAATTATTTTTTAAAAGAAGCAAATGTATCAACATTTTCAAAACGGAACCACAGACTGAAAAACAATGTGACTTTTTAAAATGCTTACTATATGCTAGCTACCTTCTTATATATTACTTCTTAAAGCCACACATCTATTCCATAGGATGCATATAGAAAAGAGTTTAGCAGAAATACTAAAGGAAATCAAATATCTCTTAGAATCTCTGGGAGAGCTGGAGGAGAGCCAGACTTGGATGCTACATGGTCAGGAATAGCATAGGAATGAAAAACTCCAAAATAGACCTTAGACATGGAAGTTATTCTGAGGGAAAAAAAAGCATAAGAGAAATTATTATTAATGGCATCATGAGAAACTGTAAGTGCAATAGAAAACATATTCAATATCTTCTTTCAACTTTCACATGATTGATCTTCATCCAATTTCATGGCCATTGTAGGCACCCCAAAGCAATATGTGTCCTTCAAACTTGCTGACATTAATTTTAGTTCTAAAGATGCTTAAGCAAATTTTACAAATTACCAGACACTCAGCAAAGTGATTAAGTTGTCAGTTAACAAGGTAAGGTAGTTTATCACAATTATTCATGTCCTCCCCAGCCTTGTCATGCTTCCCCATTGGCAGGAAATAGATCCTCAAGCCCTGTTGACATTGGCTTAGTCGTACAAATTGCTTGGTGAATGGAATGTGGGTAGATGCGATATATACCTGTTCAAGTAGAAGCTTTAAATGCCTTTTATGTGTCGGCTCTGTCCCGCCTGAGCAGTTGTCCTCTGCCATGAGAACATCATGTCTCAGACGGTGGGTCCTCCCAGAAGGGATCCAGGAGTGAGGGAACTCATGGAGCTGGGCTGAGCCCAGAGGAGCCTAGTAGAGATCAGCCTTCAAGTTACATCCACAACAGTAAAACAAGGGTATTGTGGAAAGCCGCCACAATTTTGACTTTGCTGCCATTAGCACAAGTTGGCTAATATACAAGTAAACACAATTTTTTTTAAAGTAGGGTCAAACTTAGAAATTACTAAAATTTAAAAGGAAAATCCATAAGATTAAATTAAGGTTGAATTCATTTTGCTTCCAGACACCTTCCCTAGTAATTTATTTCTCCCAGCGGAAAGACTTTATTGTGAAAGAAGTATATTCCACAGGGGCCCTGGACTGATAAAATAGAGTGAGTAGTGTGTATATCACTTTTTACATAATATATGAACACTTTAGAAAATTTTCTGAGTTGCATGTTATAATTTTTTATTAATTATAATCAGTTTTAGATAAAAATACAAATACAATTGAATGTAGAATTCAGAAGTGATAATTAGCATGAATTTGCTTTCAAATAATGGTAGAATTTCTATGAACTAAACCTTATTATTGCTGGGCATACTTAAATATAAGATAAAGGGTTTTTTTCTCCTAAAATATTAACCCTCAGATAAGAGGGTCGAGTTACTTTATATCCAAGATCTTACTTATTGCTGGTCCTCTCTCTCTTCACTAAATTTATTAAAGTTTGACTAATCAAGTACTGTTTGAGGTAGAAGACAGACTAGTCTGAAACCATGTGTGTCAATGCTTGTAGTAACTGATTGACTAAATTGATGAGAAAGCAAGAAAAAACTTTAATGCAGATTATTCTCACGGGCATGACTCCACTGTTCAAGTGTGTGATTGTAAACAAACTTTTTAAAGTTTACTTAAAAAGCAAAGCAGGAAGTGGTTACATTGGGGAAGTCATGAAATCATGAATGCATGTACATAGGATATAAATATAAAGAACAAATGTACTAATGTTTTGTGATTGTCTACTCTCAGGATAAATTTTCCAGTGAGAACATCATATACAGACCCAAAACATGTTTTATCTCAAAAAATGTGGACCAACAAACTAACGTGCTCTTGACAAATGCATCAGAGGATTCAACAAGCAACTCTGATGGTGATGAGACTACTTTGGAAGATGCATATGGAGAGCTTGAATAAAAGATTGTCAGGAAATGTGAAAAGCATATTTCTATATTAATAAAGTAATTATATGATCATATGTGATTTTGAATATATTTTTATAACATTTAGAAGTTATAAATTAAATATTAGAAGTTGATATTTTATAATTTTATATGTAATTAAATGTTAATATCGTATGGTTAGTGAAAAAACAACCCTCATTTTGGATCTTCTCCTTGGGAAAATTGGAGATGGCTTTATATTTTGGTTAACTCATAGTAGGAATGTGTAGTATCTAACTCTATTCTCAACCATTTTTCTTTAATATTTACTAACTACTATTAATGTCTCATTCGTTTCCCCACCTAAGATCAGTTTGCTCATTCACTGATCAATTAACAAGCCTAGAGTGTAATTTACAACAGGAAATGTCTATGTCTCCTAACTCTAGAAGCCTAAACATTCAATAGAAAGGCACTATTTAATCCTTCTAACATGCATGATTATTTTTCTTTTGATTAAGAAGCAGCAGCTAGAATTCCAAGAGCCAAAGGGCAAGCTGTCACCTCAGGCTCAGGTCAACGCTTTGCTAATTTAGGACATTGCTGAGCCCAATTAAACAAGTAATGATTCTACTGCTGTCATTGGTGAAAGGGCACAAATTGGTTTCCTTCACCACGTTTTAAACTGAATCTTCATTAAAACCACAAAGGTGCATTTCTTTGAAAATGGCAAAAAATAAAGAAAAAAAAGACTGTGCAGTCCCATTTGGGGAATTTTTTCCCCCCCAAAGTTCCAAAATTATAGGTTGACTTTTACTAATAAGTGAGGATGTACAAATAGAAGATACTTTCCCATTGACTTGTGAGTGGATTAATATGAACTCATGTGGGTTAATCCTTCCAGAATAATGGCTAATAGGACTTTCAAAGTTATATCAGGAACTTACACCTGTGTCCTCTCCAGCAAAGCGTGGTCAGAAACAAGATAATCCAGTGATTCCCTCGGAGCCTACCTGTGAAAACTCAACTTTGACCACTTCAGGTTAGCTTGGTCCAGTATTTTATTTTAAAGAATCAGTATTCTTTAAAAGAATTTGTAGTTTTGGACAATTTAATGTAAAAATATTCTTAAAATTGGCTATGTTTGTAAATTTGATCAGCTCCTACTCCAGCTCTGATTTCTTTTCCTGAATAACAGATTCCCGTGCCAGATGAGTCATCCACTTGCTAATCGCTCGTTTCTTTACATCTGTGGAAGATGTGCCACACGTGCTGATAAGTGTGCTCGGGAGCTCTTTGAGGTGTGGGCTCTGGTCGTGCTCACAGAGGAGAATCTCAGGCTGCACCCTAGACCTCCGGGATCAAAATCCTCATTGTTAAGAGTGGCCCCAGGGGACTGGCTTGTGCTTTAGTTTGTGGAACACTCCTTTGGGGATGTCTTTGTAGCTCCTCCTTGAGTTCTCAGCCCAGCTTTACATCAGAATCACTTGGGGAACTTTCAGAATGCCCAGTTTTGATGCCCAGGCCACACACTTGACTACATCAGAATCGTGGGAGGTGGTCCAGGCCTCAGTAGATTTTAAAGATCCCCAGATGACTCCACCATGCAATCAAGGCTAAAACCCGTTAGAATGAATCAGAATCACCTGGTGGGGATTCTTAACACAGATTCTAGCCCCCAAATGCTCAGAATTTCTGATTTAGTAGGTAAAGGGTGGGCCTAGGATGTTGTTTCTTGAACAAGTTCCAAATTGCTACAGCTGCTCTGGTGGCCGTACTTTGAGAAATGCAACCTTGGAGGATGTGACTCAAAGGTGGAAATTTCAAAAATCATTGCCTATGGAAAAATGTTACTCCATTTCCAGCCCATCTCCTGCTATTACCTTGTAAATAAATTGGTTAACTCAATATTGAGCCATCTGACATCCTCAACTTTGCTCTGAAACCTGTGTCTCTGCCCTACTTCAGAAACCCAAGCACAGAGCCACAACATGGATTTTTTTCAGCACCCAGAACAGTTCCACTTGAAAAAAGTCAAACTTAATACTAGATACATACACTTAAACACAACATAAGAACCCTTGACAACATGCTCCTCTTTCTAGAGTTTTCATCTCACTCACTTACGTCACCATTGACCTCATCTATCTAATCGATTATGTCCCAGAGTCATCTCCGATTCTTTTTTCTCTTTTACCTTGAATTCAGTATGCCAGCAAGTCCTGCAGACCATCTCCTTGTAACACGCTTAACCACATCTCCTCCTTTCCCTGTTGACCAGAGCAATCAGCTCAGTCTCTGTCTCTTCACTGATGGTCTTCTCTCTTCCCATTCTCATCCAGTCAGGCTTTGACTGAATTTCTAAAATACCAACTTGCTTGTTACACATAAATTTTGTTCCCATAATGAAAAAGTGCCAATATTTCTCCACTATCCATAAAATAAAGTCCAAAATATATATGGCATTCAGAGTACTTTCACAATCTTCTCCCCTAGTCCACCTTTCCAGTCTCTCTCTCACGACCCTCCTTCATAATTCTGCTGAATTTCCAAATCCACTGAATTTCCCATGATTCCATAAACATGCTATTTGCTTCTCTTCTTGTATAAACATATACATATATCTGCACATCCATGTACACGTATAGTTGTATCTACACCTATCTATACGACTGGAATATACAATACATATTCTATGTAGTTCTGTCATAGGTAGATAGAAAATCTCTCTCTTCATTATTCTTCTTTTAAAATCCAACACAGTCTTCAAGACTCAGATCTCAAATTCCCTCAAATGCAGTCTTCCTCAATGCCCTGAAGTAGAATGAAAAACTCATTCAATTTTACCATTTAACATTTTCCTCTTGTTAGTTCTACATCAATATATCTTTATTTACTCATAATAATATCCTCTACAGCATTTAGCAGTATCTGGCTTTCAATGGAAATCCCTGAATTTATTATTATTTAAATGGTAGAATTATTATCAGATAATAATTCTCCATCCTTCAGGATTGTTATTATGCCCCACTTCAAAAATATACAAAAGTGGTAGAATCAGGGAAAATTCTCTTTCCAGTGTAGGTGGGGAATTCTTTTCCATTAGGAGTTCATATGGATTAGACAATCCTGATAATGTCACTAGCAGATACTGCTATATTTCTATAAAGGAATAAGTTCCATGTCATCTATCAGGATTCTGAAGCCATATTTTGTGCTATTTCTATTATGACAAAAGAGTTGGTGTAAGAAAATGATGGGGAAGAGTTCCTTTCTCATTAGACAACAGCTATATTCCTATGATGAATATAAAATAATAAATAATATAATAAAATATAATAATAAAAATACAATAATCTTTTTAATATGAAATACAAAATAATACAAAATTTTTAACATGAAAATAATAAAAATACAATTTATCTTTTTTTGTCAATTTCAAATACAGCTCTTTCAAATACTTTTTCATATCAATTTTGAAATGAAGGGAGAAAATTTTCCTATTTTTCCAGCTCAGCAAACTGAGACATAGGGAAACTAAATAATTTCCATGTTAGATAATTAGTGACAATATTAAGATATAACTAGTAGTCTACTTCTTAATACATCAGAAGACTTTACAGTCAATAGCTGCTTTCCATTTCAATTATGTTTCTAGTCGAGATCAGGCTGAGAAAGTAAGTGATTTGAGAGGTTTGATATGCCAGTGAAATCCAGAACCAGCAGACGCAACTACAGAACTAAACTACAATCAACTTAATAGAAATATATTAAACTAGCAAAAATTACCTAGTAATTTAAAAATTTCTAATAGCAATTTAGCAATTCAATTATCTAAGTGTTTAGTAATTACTAAACAGTAATTTATCAAATATATTACAAGAAAAATACGTGAAACTTGCTTCTTAAAATGATCATTTCTTCTACTCCATAATTGAATGTCAGCATGAGTCAGAGTAAAAAAAAACACTTTAGTTCAGAAGTTACCTAGCTGACATTGTGATATAATCACATAAATTAATTCAGAAACAACCAAATTATGCAAAATTTAGGTGAGAGGTCAGAATATGAAACATATATAAACAGCTTCATAAAGTTTATTATATTCTTCCCTGCCTTAATAATGAAAATACACTAAATGTGATTAAGCCTTTACTTGTTAACTCAGAGTAATTATTTTACATCAATTATACACTGCAATATGGAAACATCTCTTCTCCCTTCCCCCAATCCTTGACTTAACATTATGTGTAAGGCCTATCTTGCTTTTTTTTTTTTTTTTTACCAAAAGTTCTGCCAGTCGGCTACGTTGTTCTAGTTGCTCACCGGTCTTCTCTCCATGATGTGTCACTTGTTACTGCTGTCCTACTATTTGTTTCTCTGTTATCCCACAGCTTCTTTCTTTCCTTCAGTTGTAAGTTAGCAAGGATCTGAGGATTATCAGGGGATTTCAGAAACCAAGCAGTAGAACTATCAGAAGACATTGTCAGATACAGAGATTTGCTCTTTTCATTTTTACTTGAGAAACTAGAGGAGGGGGAAAACCCGTGGAAGAACTGGATCCATCCCAGGGAAAGCTGGTCACAGTGGAGGTGGAACCACAAAGGGACCTGATTGGGCAGGGTCATCCTGACCTGTCCACAGTCCATCCTGGACTGTTCTGAGTATCTCTGACAAAGGGAAATAAACACGACAGTGTGGGTTTGGGGGACCTGAGGGTTGCCCTAGTTAGGAAAGAAAATAGACTTGAGAGCCTGAGGACAACCCTGAGTTCAGGAGTGAAGATGTAAAGAGTCACTCTTTCTGAGAAGGTGACAGGAGGACTGTACTTCAGATGGAAACAAGGCTAGCAGTGAGCCCACGCAGGATCTTTTCAAGGTCATAACCTCTTTTTTCTTGAATGTTACCATCCAGTCTTAAGCTTCCCGTCCATTCCTCAGACCACTACTCCAGATTAAAATTCCCTCTGGTTATCATGAGTCTGTACCCTTCTGTTCTTGGTGGGGCTATGGGAAATTATAGCAGAGGGCAGTAGAGAGAAGTAGGGCTTTCCCCAATGAGAATAGGAGCATGATAATGGGAGGACAGTGATACCGGTGTTCTGGGGGTAATCACAGTGGAGTAAGCGATGGCCCCAGGCGGCGCCCAGAGTGGCAGGCAGAAGAGGGCAGTGTGGAGCTGCAATTGCCACTTGGTTTGACTCTAGACGTGTGAAATATATCTTTTTTACTGCTAACTATATCACAGAAAGATGACTCTTAACAGCGGAGGTCACAAGTTACAACTTAAATTATAATAAATAGACTATACAACTACTGTTTATTCTATTAATTTTACTCATATTGTTTTCTTGATTTGTTCAAGATCACTTCAGAAGTCTGAGATTGCTGTAAAATTTTTACTTTTTTACTCATCACTTTAGGGACCAATTTAGTAATATAAGATTGCCAAAGCCAGATAAAAGACAAAAATCTAGGGTGCTCTGGAAAGGAAGTGTCTGCTGCCTGGGATCCGCACAGTTAACCATGTACACACAAACACACAGACACACAAAAACTTCAGAAAGAAAGATATGCAGTCTGTGCTGTAAACCATCTCGCTATTTTTATAATATGCACATTTAGACATTTTCTGGTCTAAATTATCCTTATCCATTAAAGACATACATCATGCTCTTCCCAAGCGAATTGTCATAATAAATATTTCAATGTCTAAGGTGGGTTAAAGTACATTAGAAATACATTTTAAGATCATGTTATTTCTCTCCAGGAGCTTTTACAACCTATTAGGGAAGCCCAGCCTGGGTACTATTAATCATTACCTAGAAAGAGTGAAGGACCATAGTGAAATTGCAACACAGGGCTAGTTCTCGACTGGGAATCAGAAAATACAGTAAGAGTCTGAAATTAATTAGCCCCTAATTTCTGGTATTTCTGAGTAAATATCCTTCTGAACAAAAGTTCAAAATATCATGTCTCCGTTTTATGTCTATAACTGTGCTGTCTAATGTGAAAGCCACTAACCATATGTGGCCCTTTGAATATAAATTTAAATTAATTGCAATTAAGTAAAATTAAAATTTTCCTCCTTATGCAGACTAGCCACATTTCATTTGGTTAGTGGCTACCATATTGGATAGTGCAGATACAGAGCATTTCCATCTTCAGGAAGTTCTCATGAATAGCGTTGGTGTATAGTACGATTTTCCTTTTCTCTTTTTTTTCCTTTTACTCCACATTGCCCAGGTACACATTAAAGTGTAAGCCATTATTGCAACATTTAGGAATGGCATATCCCAATATTCTGGCTAGCTAAAATGGAAAACACTTTAGAGATACAAACATATCTTTTTTTTTTTTTTCATTATCTTTCTTGGACTAAAGATACAATAAAGTTTAGATGCTTCCAGAGTTATTTGGTTCTTATGTAACCAGGTTATGACCACGCCCCTGAGAAAAGAAAATCCAGCTGCTTATTTTCCTCATAGGCTGGTTTATTATTTCTTGGATTCATCGAATCTTGGGGAATGGTAACATACAATTTGGGAAATGATACACAATTAAACAAAGTTGCGTTCCCCTCCCCTGCCAGGGAACAGAGGAGAATAGAGACCTACACTTGCTCACGGAAGCATCAAATAGTGCCATGAGTTAGAGATCCTGGCACTAAGTTCAGGCCTCCTCTGTGAATTGCCAATGGGTACTGAATTTAAATACTTCCCAGCTTCTCACCACATGGCCATCAGGACAAACGTAAGGTCTTTGTTGGTATTATTTCCTTTCTCTTCTCCAGATAATTGCATTTTTAAAATGTAATCAAGATTGGGAATTACTTTAATTGTTTTCAGAAGTCTAGTCGACCCAAATATCACAACTTTAATGTCTCAAATAAAGAACGTAGGACTGTCATTGCATATATGTCATGCTGCACCCACTTTGAATACTGTGCTGTTAAGATTTGACATGTGGTTAATCCGGTTTGTATGAATGAGTTCCTTGTATGAGGTCAAGAACACAAAGGAACCATCCATACAAATCACAGTTGCTGCTCCTGCTGATAGATTATGGGGGAGAAAAAAAAAGGATCGCTTAAGGGAGCTACCTCAGAAACCCTGCCTCAAATTGACTCTCTCTTAGACTGCCCAATATATTCTCATCATTTCATGACAATGCTTGAGATGCTACCAGGTAGAACTTTATTGGGCAAAAAAAACCCTTTTCTGTTTTATAATAGGAAATCTTCTCAGCAGAGTAAAACTACCAGTACAATAAGCTTGTAAAAAGTACTTCAACCAGATTGTTCTTGTAGCAAGAGCTTGTCCTATCATCTGAACCTGGGAGCAAGGGGAGGGCCAAATGTAAAGAGTGGGAGTTACTCAGAAAGCTGACTTGCAGCCGGAATATTTTATTTATTCTGTGGTCCAGAGTGGGGAGGTTCAGTGGTATAACTTAGAAGAGGGAGACCGGGAGTTGCTATGGGATTGCTCTGTGCGTGTAACAAAATACAATAAATCTGTGATTTAGCAGGCCCAGAGACCATCAGGTAGCTGGGGGAAATCAAGGAATGTGGAGAAATAAATTCTCTTGATCCTCCATAACGGCCCCACATATACTAATATTAGTAAGCCCTTTAATTACTTACCCTGAAAAAAAAAGGAGAAATCTATTTATTGGGAAAAGAGCAGGCCCATCCCTATATTCCATATGCCATATGTATAAGGTCATCCCATATGCTGTATATTTAAACAGGAAAAATGATAAATTAGAATAGCAAACTGTTAAATCAAATATTCCCGTTTAGACAAATATCTCCATAATTAAAAAATTAAAAATATGTGTAAAATTATTGTTTTTATATTGCTGAAAATTGGCACAAAAAATCAGACAAGTAAATCCATCATTATTGTCCACCTTTTGATTTTTTTATTGACAGTACAGCAATGTTTGAATAATAGAACATTAATAATTTATAAATAATTTCATATTTATCCCATAAAATTTATTTCTTGTCTTACATACAGCAAAATAACTATTCTGTAATAATCAAGAAATTCATGTAATTTTTTTGCCCCTGTGGCAGGCAAAATTCTAACATGGCCCTCCAAGATTCCTAGTGCCTTGTGTACCAGGGGTTCCCAGTTATTGCATTCAACCAAACACTAATCTAGGTATTACTGTGAAGGGACTTTGCAAATATAACGAACATCCAAAATCAGTTGACCTTCAAATAGAAGATTGTTTGGCAGGCCTGATCTATTTACATATGCCCTTTGAAAGCAGAGCGCTGGTCAAAGAGAAAGTGGGAGACTCGAAGCATAAGAAGAATTCTTTGTTTCATTGCTGGCTTCTAGACACATGAGACCGTACGACAAGGAATGCAGGCCACCTCTGGAGCTGAGAGCAGCCCCGGCTGACAGCCAAGAAAGAAATGGGGGAGCTCAGTTCTATAGCCCCCATCAACACAATGAACTAGGATGCAGATTTTTCCCCAGGGCCTCCAGTTAAGAACTCAGTCTAGCCAACATCTTGATATCAGCCTTGTAATCCCCTGAGGGAGGGCCCAGACACACTGTGCTGGACTTCTGTCTACAGAACTGAGTGCTAACATATGAGTGTTGAAGCCACTCAATTTGTGGCAATTTGTTGTGTATCAATAGAAAACTAATACACCTTCATTAAAAAGCTGTATTGGTGAAATTGTTACAAGAATGTGACTGAATGCTACTTTGCTTTTTAAATCTTGCTTTCACATTTTGTCATATAGAGACTAGAAGATCTGGTTGAGTTTGGTTTACTTGATACTGGGCTAATCATTGATAGCTGATAAAGATATTTCACAGGGCTATACAAATCTTGACTGAACTGACTAATTAACGATACTTATTTTTTAGTCTATCCATCCATTACACAAAGGCTTTTGCTGAAATTTAGGTAGCAAATTTTATCTTTCCTAATGTTAATCAGTTATCCATGACACTAATCAGAAGCTATTATATTTTTGTATTTATAATAAATGTGTTCAAAGTTAACTAAAATTCTTTGTTTATGCAATTTTTAAACAGTTAGAAAATTCTCTTGCCAAGTTTTTACATTTTTAAATGTTATTTTAAAATTTGTGACATGTTTTCAGAAGCAAAATCATGTAACGTGAATATTTTCTAATATGCATATCCCTTTGCTATCTCTACTTTTTGCTTGAAAAACATTTGCTTACTTGGTTTTTTTGTTTAAATTCACCTCCATTTGGAAGGGAAAGATTAAGTTTTTTTTTTTTTAATTGGAAATACTGTCTTGGAATATATCAAGACAGTATCAGCCAGCGGTCATCACAGAAAAAGAAAAGAAATTTGGAACTCATCTTTTTTTGAAAATAAATCTGTTTGGTTCATCTTTAGTTCTTCACTATGAAACAACCAGTAACTTCTATAAATGCCAGAGATTTTCCCAATCATCTACGTCTTCTTATGAAGTATGTACTATGCTTCTCTTTAAGAAAAGGAATCCACAAATCCTCTTAATTTGGCATATGTAAACTGTAATGTGTCCAAAAATGATGAAAGCAAATACATAAAAGGGAACATTTCGTGGAGATACGAATAGTCTTTTCAATAAATGGTACTGAGTCTGCAATCAGGAAAATGCAAATCAAAATCACAGTTACATATTTCTGCATATCCACCAAAATGGTTAAAATTAAAGAAAATAATAATGAATTTCGGTGAGAACATGAAACAACTGAAACACTCAGGACCTGCTGGCAGAAGTGTAAATTGGAGCAATCACATGTCCTATGCCCCAGTAATTCCATCTCTAGATATATACTCATCAGAAATGCATACATAAAAAGACACATGCAAAAGTGTTTGGAGCAACATCATTTCTTAAAACCCCGAGCTGGAAGCATCATAAATTTCCATTAGCACTATAATAAATGAATAAATAATGACATATTTACACAATGGAATAATATGCAGTCACTGAAATGAACAAAGTACTTAGAACAACTTGAAAGAAATCTCACAAACATAATGTTGAGCAAACAAATTAGACACAAATGCGTATGGACTGCATGATTCCATTTACGTAAAGTTCAAAAGCAGGCAAAACAGCTATGGTGATGGAAGTCAGAAGAGTGTTCAGCTTTGAGGAAGGCAGCTGAGGAGGCTGCTGAGCTGCTGGTGACAGGCTATTTATCAATCCAGGTGTGTTAACTTCACAAGCTGTATGCTTATGATTTGTGCACTTAACGTATGTTTCAACAAAGAGTTACTTTAAAAGAAGAAGGAGCAGAACACCACCACTGTTATCTCCCACTCTTCCCTCAATACTCCAAATACTAGACTTGGCAGACAACCATCTGGACCAAATGAGGATTCCAGGTTCAATTGGGTGTCAAGAGAGCTTAATTTCTATTTTATATCCAAACATATATGTACATAAAACATACAAGCATTTCTTCTTCCACTCCAATGGATCGCATGGCACACTTCCTGGGAAGTGCACAGCCCACTGTGGGGACCATTGGTGCATGTGAGTGACCCGTGGAATCAAGCCTGCATACCGCACTGGTCATGGGTTGGGGGACCATCTTCTCCCTAAGTTCATCCCTCAGTTCTTGTTATCCCAAGTGCTCCTCTCTGATCCAGCTCCCTCAGGAGTGTTATATTGGAAGCGGAAGTCTACGTTTATTGACAACCATTTTATCACACTTACTGAGCACAGTTTTATAACAAGAGGAAGTGAAATATTCTTACAGGTTGTTTTTTATGTATTATTTCTTGTTATAAATAGAGAACTCCTATTAAGTATTTGTGTTTAATTGAATCTTTCTCCTCCACCTTAAATTTTCTGAATCACTAATGACCTACTCTGAAGACTGGGAACTCCATAATATTCCAAGTGCTGTAGTTCAGCTTTTACTCTGGGTTTATAAGGCGTTTATGACTGGCCTGAGAACCAGACTCCCATTTGCAACTTTGTTTGTAAGGATGAATATGTTCCACGTTTCTAACTGACCCACAAATAAACCTTGTGGAATAAAATGAATTTGTAAATTAGGGACTTCTTTTGTAATTGAATTGTGGAAAATGTAAATAATAAAAATGTGGTTTTTGCTATTTAAATATATTTAAAATGTTTTAAAATACATCACATTTAAAAAACACAACATCTTTAAAAACTATCACAGGAATGGCATAGGTAGCACCCATCTTCTGAGATTAAGATAACTTAATTAATAGTCTTCAGTCTGGAATGGAGCTCACTAACAAAGTCAGGAACAGAATGGTGGACTAAAATTGACAATTTTTTCCAATCCTAGGATAGTATACGTTCAATACAGAATTATAAGCAAATCTTCATTATTATAGTTGAATCGTTTTAGACTCAGTGAAATATTAAAATGAATAAAAAGTGTCCTTTTTAAAGTAGCAGTTAGAGATTCGAGCCAGGCAGATAACATTCTTTCTTCCTAATGTTTTATTTTACATAATTTAGTAGGCTTCCTTGACATTTAAAATCTCTTCAACCTCTTTAGTGAAAATAACTTAATGCACTTGTTTCAAGCAACGGCTTTGAAAAGCAGACCTGTATTCCAATCTCAACTCTACTACTTACTGTGGTTGACTTTGGACAAATTCTTTAGCCTCACTGGGTGTCAGTCTCCCAATCTGTGAAATGGGGATAAGGACTCATCCCTCACATGGCCATTGTCAGGATTAAATGAGATAGCCTGTTTAAAGCACTTGGCACAGTATCTGCCATATAGTAAGTGTTCAATAAACAGTATTCTTTGTAAATCTTTATACTTAGTGTGGGTTTAATGTTGTCATTTACTTTCGTTTGTCGTAAGGGAAAACAAAAGGTTAGCCTTGGGTCATATGTTCTACTTATCGATATTTAAGTTACGTCATTGTGTTCAGCTGTAGAGAAATAAGAACCCTCCATACAAATGCAATGAATACCATAATTTCATTTAGAAAACTGGAGGAAGTGAAAGTTTGTTTAATAAATAGAAGTTGCTGTAAAACCAAGGTAACCCTCAGTTACGTCTTCCATGCAGACAATATAGCTAAACGCACCCTGGAGAAATCAGATGTACCCTTTTTTTTTTTACAGAAAGTTATTACACCTAGTTGTGAGGGGATAGCTCACAGGGGAGTCACTGATGTTGCTTCTTTTGCTTTTGTTGCTGTCTCTGAAATACATAAGATATACACCTTAAAATCTGCACTATTAAGAGATTTCAGATAAAGAATGAAGAGGAAAAGGAAAGCATTTGTGATTTAGCTCAGCTTGTGGATGAGAACCGAGGAGAAAAGAATGGAGGTGGGACATAGGGACAACCACATCCTGTAACTTTAAAAAGCCAGATGACAATTCGTAGAGAATCAGTTTAGGTTTTCAAACAGTGCCAAGAGTGATAGTTTCAACTTCAACAACGTGGACTCTTTCCTCAGGACTCAGGGTTTACTCCACATCTAGGTACCCCTGTATGTCTACTGTCCTTCTGGGCCACTCAGCTCTCCTGACCAGATGTTAATTCATTTCTCCACCCTCTTCCAAGACTTCTTCTGGCCAACACCACACCTCTCCGTACTCATTTACTTTCATTTCAATCAGCAGGACAGTCTTCGATCTCCCTGCTCATTGGAAAACAAAATAATTCCATGAGCTATTTTAATTTTCAAAGTTAGAAGGGTTCAAAGGCTTACTGAGGTAAAGTAAGCAGTAGAAACTGTGAAAGCAGAGGCTGGGTAGTTGACGAGGGATGACAGGATATGATGCTCTGGGAGTGATTTCTTTAGGAGCCACCTGTGGTTGCAGGGGAAGCCTTTTCAAATGTGTTAAAAGAGGTTTCTGCCTTTTTCCTGCGTGACGTTATTGAAGTCGAGATGTTTGTTTCCAATATGCTTCTTAATGAAGTCAACCCAAGAAGAGCAATTTCTCATAATCAGATTAACACTCCATCATCTCTTTCCTTTTTTTTTTTTTCTGCTTTATCTCCCCAAACCTCCCCTGTACACAGTTGTATATCTTAGTTGCAGGTCCTTCTAGTTGTGGGATGTGGGACGCCACGTCAACGTGGCCTGACTAGCGGTGCCATGTCCGCGCCCAGGATCCGAACCCTGGGCTGCCGCAGCGGAGCACGTGAACTTAACCACTTGGCCACGGAACCGGCCCCCATCATCTCTTTCTTGAAATGTCTCAGAACCACGGAAAATGACTGGATCAGTGACAGTATTGGATAGTTTCCTGAATTCACCATTGTACTTATAACAAAAGGTTCATTTTGACAGCAAATGTGATAGTAAATACCTGTTTTCTCTTCTGCCCCACCCTCCTACCCCCACCCTCCTTTTTGTTTTTCACAATCAAAAATTTGGCAAAGATAAGCATTTTCCTCAATTTGAAGCCAATTCTTCAAGTCCAGTCATCCTGAAAATTTTCAACAGTGTCATTATTTCCAACTAGTTATGTTCCATACATCACACTTCTATCACATGTCAATCTGCAGATTACAGACATCACGGGGATGCTCCCAAATGTTTACAGACGAAAATGATTCTCTACGTAACCTGGTACAACCACAAAATACCATTTCCGTCTAGAGTGATTCTAGTGATGCTACTCAGTTAAATCAGAGATCAGGAAAGTGAATTCAGAGTGTGCTACGAGTGAGAAAAACGGTCTCACATACCAAGGCACAATCACGAAATAATTCTAGGAAACCATGCAGTATTCCTGTTTCCAATCGAAACCTTATACAGCTCTGCTCAGATTAGCTCCTGATAAAGATGAGATGCAAAGGATATGGACATTTTCTTCATAATTGTAACCTTAAGAGATTTTTCCAAAAGCATTTTCTTATAGGTCTCAAATGAATTTGTGAATTATATTCATCAATTAGGTATATCAATATATGTCCCTTCCTTTGTGGTAAATAGTGGGGCACTCATAGCCTTTAGGAAACAATGAAATTTAGCTGGGCTATTCAAAATAAAGTTAGATTTATGTCCATCTGATCCAATAGATGTCTATGTTTACATTCCAGTAGTGTATGGTGATATTTATGTAAAGTGAGCCATAAAATGAGTCATTATGTATAACACGTCGAGATGCTTGCTTCTTTGAGCAGAGGATGAGTTACATATTTTCTCCGTAAGTCCAGATTTGTTCCTAGTTATAGCTAACCTGCTTTCTAAGACTTTTTCTGAAGGTAAATTATAGGCAGCTCTAAGACAAATGTATACATGCAAGAATGAATGAATGACACACTAGCAATTACTTATACTATTGTCTGTAGCTAAATAAGTATTGGCAATTTCATTGGACTATTAAGGGGAAAATATTTATATCAAGAAACAAGAGATGGTTCATTTCTCTCTGTATTGATTTTAGTTGTTGCTATAGGAGCAGGGCTTGCTCATAACTGTAGCAGGCAATTGGTGTCATTTATTCTATATGTGAAAGTATTTTTTACTGCTATTCTATATTTTAAAGATTTTTTTTTACCCCCATCCTTAATCCATTTAAATCTATTTTCTAACCCTATTTCCAAAAAGAACTTTTCATTTAAAAAAGATCACGTTTCCATGTTCTTGGCCCTTTCTGACTTGATTATTTGTACAGAGATCCAGAAACTTGATATTTCTTTCTTAAATTTCTCTTCCTTTTCAGTAGCAAAGAAGCCTCAGATACATCCCCATAATTATTTTACCATGTTTCTTTTAAGAAAAATATTGGTATCCCTTTGCTACAAATATTCAATAGAACTTTGGACAGGATTTTCTGGTGATTCTAACACTGGGCTCTTTCAAATTTAAAAGAAAAATATTTTCCTTTAATTGCCCTCAGTTGGATTTTGTAGAGCTGACTATCTGACTTTGTGGAAATTTTCAGGTAAAATCCCATACATTTTCCAAAAGAGGGAACAATTTCTGCGATGGTGGATTTGGCTTAGGAACTATTAGCTTACAAAGCAGCATATTCATTCATGTAAGCTTTTTTTAATATAAGGAGTTAGAGAAGCTAGTGAGCTGATGATTTCAAAGCAAAGCATAGGATTTTTCATTTTTTATTTCCTTATGAAGAAATTCTTAACCTTCATAATTTTTGGAGGTTAATTTTTACATTTTTGATACAGGATTTTCTTAAAAGCCATGGAGCTCTTTTCATAAAGAAAACTCAAAAGTTAATTTTTATTTGAGTATTTTGAAGATATCTTGAATTAGGGGAATTCCTTGAATATGTATCTATTTAATTTTATTATTTTAATTGCATTGTAATATTTCTGAATTCTTTACTGGGCGTTCTTTTTTCTTTTGCCTTCCCAAGTGAACAGCAATCATTTGACAATGTCTTCTATGTTATTTCTATTTAATTCCTGCTCTGTACCTCTCTGTCGACTCAACATTTCTCCTTGTATGTTTAATAAGCATCCCCAACCTGATAAACCCAAATCTGAACTCTTTGATCCCCAATTTTACCCCTAAAGCTCAAGCCTCCTTTTCTATCTTAGTGAAAGGCTGCTACTTTCTTCCAGTTTTTGAGCAAAAACTCTCAGACTCATCTTTGACTTTCTGTCTCTCACCCCCCACTTTTAATCTATCAGCATATCCTATCAACTCACCTTTCAAAATCTATTCAGCATCTTACTACTTCTTACAGGCTCCATTGCTACATCTACACCCACGAGCAAATCTCAACCTTCCCTCACCCGGATTATCGCATGTCTCCTCAGTGGTCTTTTTACTTTCATCTTCGCGCAGCCATAGTTTATTCACAACACAGAACTGGAGTAATCCTTCTCAGTGGGAGAGCCCATCACTCTCCTGTGCAGAACCATTCAATGCTCACCATCTCATGCACAGCAAAAGCCGGGGTCCCTCCCTGCAAAGGTTGGCCCATTCCTCCCTGATCTGCCCCCCACTCTCAGCTCACCTTCTGCTCTGGCTCCTCACTTACTTGACTCCGCCCACTCTGGCCTCCTTACTGGGTCTCCAACAGGCCAAGTCTGCTCTGTCACAGGGTCTTTGCATTTTCTCTTCCCCTCTGTCTGTAATTCTCTACCCCAAATATCCACTGGCTCACTTCGCTTCCTTTGGTGTCTTCTCAAATGTTATCTTCTCAGAGAGATCTTCCCTCACCAGCCTGTATAAGACAGCACCCCTCACCACCACCCGTCTCTAGCCCCTTCTTCTGCTTTAGTTTTCTTTGGATTGCACTTATTGCTATCTGACATGCCAGGTATTTCTTAAGATTTGTTTGGAGTTTGTCTACCTCCACTAGCTGTAAACTCCACAAAACGGGGCTTTGTTTTGTTCACCTTGTGTCCCAGTGACCAGCACACTGTGCGCTCTCAGCAGGTGTTGCTAGAAAGGACGTATGAATGAACTGTACAGTGCTCTGTGCAAGTAAACACCAGCTGGACATTACGACACGCGTTTTGGGTTGAAATAGTCATGTAAAAAGTAAAGGCATTTGAACAGTTATTAACCACAGCTTAATTTGTCTTTAGAATAACCTCTTTTTCACAGAACATTTTAACACAGCTTGAGTACATATGGAATCATCAGACTCGGTTAAATAGTTCTTATTTTAATTTCTAAAGGAGAAAAGCACTCATCATTATTCTGCTAAAAGCTTTCTTTGTGTTTCCTGTCAGCATCACCATCAACTAGTATTTATTGTTCACCTGCCGTGTTTCAATCTTTGTCAGTATTATTACTCCAGTAGCTTGTTCTTTGTCTCTAGAGAAGAAGCGAAAATTGGAAGATTAAAAGATAAATAAAATGTACATGCTAATACAGGTAATGATCAGAATTATTGCCAAATGCTGTACTCAGAGCAGACCGAAATATTTCTGGGGAGCTGGTTCACCTACCAGCATGTCATTCCTCATGCTTTTAACAGTTCCTCATCATAATAACTTACTTCGTTCATTTCTTATTAGTATCCAGATGGTAAGAGTGTGGTTAAGAAATCAGTTGAACATTTGATTATTGATAAACCGGATGAGAACGCAGGGCCACACGTATAATGAAATGGTGAAGGAACTCTCTGCTTTATTTTTGACAGTAAAAGCACTGTTTTCTATTCATTTTCATTTTTTTTTCTTGGTTTCTGCTGGGAGTCTGTTCTAGTTCCTAGCTTCCTCACACTTAATCCTTTAATCTCTTAGCATCCTGACCACTCAAATATTTAATCTTATGTTAATAATCTGAAATTCAGAGATTTACATGAAGATTCACAAAAGATCAGTGGTTTTTCTGTTTTTCATTTCCCAGTCTCTAGTTGTCCAAATTGGGCAAAATGGTTTCTGCAGTTAACATTATGCCCACAGGTTCCTGGTTTCCACTCAAGCTAAAAGCTGCTTAAAAAAAGGGGTCCACCATAATAACACTAAAGATAAAATAATGACCTAAAAATCTATTAGCAATAGCCGTATAAGTTATTTATAACACAGCAACCGATAGCCCTGTTTAACTTTCTCTTTGCATTTTGCCTTAAAACTCTCTCTTCAACATTTGTGTTTAAATATTAAATCCAGGAATAAATTATTTATATTAAGTATAATAATTTTTAGGTTTCTATAAACTTTAGGTTTCCATAAAATTTTCTTATTAAAAGATGCACACATGAGAGAATATGCCAGTATAAGCAAAATATTCCTTTGTCTAAAATAAGACTTTTCTCACTTGGGTAAGCAAATACAAAATGTCTACTTTTTGTACTATAAGGACTTCAAATGCACGAGCACAGCTTTAATTCCCAAACACGGAAGACCACTTCACTTACTCCGTGTCTATGACCTGTATGGTATAAAGTAACATTGGCATTTGACATGTGAAAGGGTAGGCACCCTTCTTGAGGCATAATTACTTTTACCCATAACAGTCTAATTGAGTCTATAATTATTCATTTACAAATGAGATATTTTTTGGCCCATATACAAAATGATTTTTCAGTGTCGGGCAATAGTTGACACTGTACTGTGTTCTTACTGGTGTTATAGGATGTGTTCAAAGCCAGAAACAAGTATAGTTATGATGCATTTGAGTCTCATGTGGCTTGAGGCAGTGATAGGAACACCCTTTCAGATACTGAGTACTTTCTAGTACTGCAGACTTGGCGTGTTTTTCTACCCTTAATCTCCCCTCAGATCATCAAATGCTAACAACTCCTATTCCTCCGGCTGAGCTGTGCATCACTTCACCAAAGGATTAATCACTCTTTTTAAAAAATGCTCTTTTGAGATAAGTCTAGGCTAGGGAAAAATATTTTACTAAACCTTCTCTGCCTTTGCACACGGTCAGGGGCCACTAGAGAACACGTCCCTGGGAGTCAGGACACTGGATTCGCAGCAGCAAACCACTGGGATGAGTTTTAAACAAGTCAGGACCTTGACCTACAGGTCAATTTCATTACTTTTCCCATTCTGTAGGTGAAGAATGATCTGTTTCCATTAACAAATGGTGTTCTGAGATCTAATTCGAATTTGGAGTTAAATAAGAAAGTGTTTATGGCTAGTTATGAAACTCAGACTTAGTCATGGAAGCTCTAGGATGATGTGAAGGAAGGTGACCAAGGGGCCGGCCTGGTGGGGTAGTGGTTAAGTTCGCATGCTCCACTTTGGTGGCCCTGGGTTCACAGGTTCGGATTCTGGGCACGGACCTAGCACCACTCATCAAGTCACACTGTGGTGGCATCCCACACAAAATAGAAGAAGACTGGCACAGATGTAGCTCAGTGACAATCTTCCTCAAGCAAAAAGAGGAAGTTTGGCAACAGATGTTAGCTCAGGGCCAGTCTTCTTCACAAAAAAAAAAAGAAGAAGAAGAAGAAGAAGAAGACGAGAAGAAGAAAGGAAAAAGAAAGGTGAACCAAGTGACCATTTCAGTTTCTATGAGAAGCTGTGTTTTACAGTGAAAAAAGCCAGAGCCTTGGAAATAGACAAGAAATTCAATGTCTAACCTTGAACATTTCGAAGCTCAGCATTTTCGTCACCTTGGACAAGCCATATATTCCCACCACTTTGTTACTACTCTCACTATTATGACTAGTACCAGCTATACTTTAAATAACTTGCCCAATCACAGAGATAAAGAAATTAACTTCTCAAAGTCTCAGGGTTTTGCTTGTTTTTCCACTGAAAAACAAGAATAATAAATCCTACTTTTTGTGGTGCTGTAAGAATTAGAGTTAATTTCTATGGAGATGTTGGTAGGCAATTAGCAAAACTTCAAAAATTGAGTACTCTTCTGTTGTTAACGGTTGGTATTAGGACACTTATGGATAATTCTTAAATCTGCACTTCCTGAATTTAGTCCGCAGTTAATTGTAATAATGGCAGAAAGCATGAAATTTTTCTCACAATCTTAAAACTTTCTGAAAAAAATGCAAGTAACTCATCTAGAGTTTAAGGCTACTTCTGCTTGTAATCCAGTTTCCTAAAGATTATCAAATGTGGCCACTTGACTCTCAATATATACTTGTTGAATAAAATTTATTGACTCCATACAAACAAGCAAAAAGGCTGAAGACTTTTGACATCAGTTTTTCAGTGAACATATTTAATTTGTAAAGTTGTACTTGAAACTTGGATTTGTAAAATCTCCTGGAGAAGTGAAAGTGGTTTGGGAGAGAAGAATATATTGCTTATTGTGTACCTTTAATGTCCCAGGCAACTAAACGAAGGACTTGAGTAGCATCAAGGCTACTCAAGGGTTTTACTTTTTCAACAACTGCACTAAGTGTACCGGGTGGAGCAGTCAGTCCATCCACAGGTGACAGGTGCATCACTGAACAGCTCTAGGGGACACATTCAGCTTGATGTCCTCTCCCATGACTTTATCTCAATCCACTTAAACAATTTATTTCCAATAACTTTCTATTATTAAACAATCACTCTTGTTTTCCTTCTCACCCTATCCCCAGGAGGTTAAACTTTAGTGGCATGGAAGTGTGCGTAGAGGGGGAATGTTCTGGTTCCCAAATCGCTACCTCACACTCTCCCCAGTGTGCACCTTTCTAGAAAAGTTAGAGATGGATGGAAGGGGAGGGAGGCAGTCTCCTTGAATGACTTCCTATGACAAAACTATGCTTGGGGCCAGCCCAGTGGCCCAGTGGTTAATTTCGCACACTCCGCTTTGGTGGCCTGTGGTTCACTGGTTCGGATCCCGGGTGTGGACCTACGCACCACCTGGCAAGCCATGCTGTGACAGGCGTCCCACATATAAAGCAGAGGAAGATGGGCATGGATGTTAGCTCATGGCCAATCTTCCTCAGCAAAAAGAGGAGGATTGGTGATGTTAGCTCAGGGCTAATCTTCCTCAAAAAAAAAAAAAAAAAACCACAAAAAAGCAACTATGGCCCTGTCTTTAATTGGCACAAACTCCTCAACTAGCTCATTTTTTTGTGGGCTTGATATTGACACGTGAAGCCCTGTTGGTGAAAGGCGCACTCACATGCAGCTCACTTGGGCATTGGTGTAAGCCATACACGTTCGTCCTTCTAGTGGCCTCATACTCCATTCCTGTGCAAAGTGCATGCTTTTGACCCACACTCCTATGGTCCCCTGTCAAACCATGGCTCCATGTGTTAGCTAGCCTCTTGGTGAGTTCTCGGACCAGAGACACTTGTGGGATCAGACACTGAGATGACATTATCATCCTCTCTTTCTTCTCTCAGATTGGAAATCCCAGCAAACCTTCATCTCTCCTGTTTTTTGCCAATGCTTTGGTAGCACAGAAAGCAGAAAGTCTGATGGCTAAATAGATATCCAACCAGAAAATGAACTGTAGGTCCCTCATTTTACAGGTACCCCAAACTTATCAGGGATTCTCTTTGGGCCTCCCACGTTGGTTTTCAGAAGGAAAAGCATGCCACTCATTTGAATGGGAGATGGGCAGATGGAATGACTTCTTTTGATAAAATTTTCTACAATTTTCTGCTGTTAACCTTCATCTTATATCAACAGCGGGTGGTGGTGATAATAGTATCAGGAAGTGGGTGGCCTTAACAGTTGGAGATTCTCTGAGTTTAGGACATACAGTTTTGAGTTGTGAGTCTCACTCATTAATTCGGATGTATATTCTACTACCCTAGATGGATTTTCACAAGTTTGGTATTCACAAATCAGTATGTTTTAAAAGAAAAAAAATATGTATGGTTTTGTAGTTAAATTGGACCTGGATTTCATTAGCTGTATTTATTTTGGACCTGGATCTATTAGCTGTATTAATCTTGGGCAAGTGTATTAATCATTCTGAGCTTAAATTTCCACAGTTGTAAGACATAAATAATAATTTCTTCCTAGGGTATCAAAATAATTAGACAATGCATATCTTACATAAATATCTTAGCATGATGTATGGCAAATACGAGACATTTAGTAAAGCTGTTATCTCCATTTAGAGGTCAGGGAACCAACGCTCACTAGCGATTACAAAATTTTGTCAGGATTATTGAAAGTAGCAGAGACAGTATTTGAACTCACATCTGTCTGATGCTAAGACTTATGTATTTCCCACTGCCACATTGTCACCACTACATTTAACACTTAGTAAGAAAAATTAATCAGTTGACTTCTTTTCCTTAAATGTACAAATGCAGTTTCTAATTTAAAATGGAACTCTTTTTTAATTTCTAAAAAAAATTTAGGATGTTGTCCAAATATACAGTGCTATCATTCACATTAGAAGCAAGGAGAAAAATATGGTAAAGGAAAAACAAGGATCAATGTAAAATGGAGTCAGCAATGAGGCAAATACACAAAATAAATGTGATGAAGTGAAGGCTGTCTCCATGATAATGGTGAGCTGCTGACAAAACTCCCAGAGGAAATCACAATCAATTACACAACTCAGAATCCAAAAGATAAACACCAATTGTTTACGAGGAGCACAACACTGGATTGCTGCTTAGATAAGAAAGTACTGCTCTCAAAAATATTTACGAAGAAGATGCTGAGTAAAGGATTACAATATGCATTAGTGCATTCTTACAGCAATAAACAGAATCCTCAATATAGGCTGTTAACCTTACACCAAATGGAAACTATGGGGAGCCAAAAATGTTCATGTGCACCTCTGATAGGTTAGCAGTATATCTGGAAGTACCTTGAGTAGGAAGAGTCCTTGCCTGGAATCCCTGGACCAACTTTAGGCTTCATGGGAGGTCCACGAGTCCCTGAAATTATGTGCAGTATTTTCTATGTGAATGCATATGTGTAACATCCTTCGGTATTCCAATTGTTTTCATCAGAAAATTTAAACAAAACAAAACACCCGAGCAAAAACTCTATGAAAATCCTTTGTTCCATGGCATTGGATGCATATTCTATGAGAAATTGCCCGGTAAATTCTCCTTGTTCTCACACTCATAGAGATACTATGTAGCACTGACTTTGAGTTTAAGGACTCTGAAAAGTACTTGGAGAACAACTTTTTTTATGTTGCGAATTAAATGCAGAACCTTGTGGTTAAAGAGTCAGAGGGACTTGGTCCAGCAGCATCCTTTACAAAGGATCTGTGTCTCCTGGAAGGGCACCTCACCTCAGCTTGAAGCTAAATGCAGCTAGAAATATCTTCCAAAATTTGAATAAATTCTTACGACAGGAGTTGGCATCATCTCTAAAACCTGGATTGATGCACACTAATTCAATCATTATCTGTCATTACAAATTTGAGGGCTCAGATCGAAGGTTCAGGGCCAAAAACTTTGCCAAAAGTAGCCTGCACCGCAAATCAAATTGTATAAAAATCGATAAAAATGCTTCAACAATTACTCATCATTATTCCCATGTAAGATTCCCAATAATAATCTGCTGAAAAATTCAGTTTGTTGTCTTATAAAACCTACTCTTTTATAGGCCTTAAAATCTTAAAAATTTTTAAATAGCAAAACCTTTAAAATATATGTTTATATAAAAAACCTAATTATTATAGAGATTATCATTCTGCTTATGTCTTTTATTATTTAAGCCCAAATTCATTTACAGATACCATTTAATTTATTGCATAAATTAAATTTCATTTTTCTTCTACAATACAGTAGATGTATAGTATTTGATTAAAAAAATAAAAGAAAAAAACTTTCAGCAAGGTTGAATTTTCAGCTTAACTCTTAATCTTATAATGTTATTCCTTTCTAAATAATCTAGAATAATTCAAGACTTTTTAAAGCTAATACCTTCAGAAATGAATTTAGCTCCAGAAACACCAGAATTGTTTTAAACTTTCTTAAATTTAGGGTACTTCCCTTCATTATTTTTCTTTTTACTTTATCAGATGTAAAGCATTACTTAAACTCACTTCAGTTTTCAGCAGTAATCAGCTATCCTAATCATCTCTAGGAAAAAATGCAGTGAAATCTATAATCTATCTACACTTTAAATCTCGAAAAAAGTAACAGAATTATACATTTCATCAATGGGAGACATGGAACTCAACACTAATCCTGTTAAGATGAGGAGAAAGAATTAAAATTTTATTGAAATCCATATATTGGTTAAATTATTACCTATCATCGGGGTCGGGGGTGGAATATTTCTGATTTGTCATTGTAAAAAATGAAACAAGCTTTAATGTTAAATTAGGTAACATTGGTTACCAAGCTGTTTCCATGTAATTTAACTACACAGTTCACTCCAACTGGCGATGGCCTCACATTCAACAGTATCTCCCAGAACCTTATTGCCGGAAATCATGTAATTATATACTATTAGAAGTTGACCTTTTATTATTTAATCTTCCTCTCATCCGTTGGAGATGAGGAAGTTGAAAATAACAAGAGCACTGGGTTAGCAACAGATCTGATACCTATGTGTCCTCCTGATAATCACTAGTCACATGACATTTAGAATTTAGAATGTTACTTCATTTCCTTTAGTCCCTGTTTTCTTGTCAAACTTGAAAAATGTTATAAGGATAAAATGAGACAACATGTATGGAAGTACTTTATAAGTGATGAAATTATTGTTTTATGATTATGGAACACTATACGTCTGGAACAGTGTGCAGTTGGCACACACACACACACACACACACACACACACACACACACACCATTAAGGGAACTCAGTTAGGGCACATGCTCTGATGCACCGTAGGAGACTTGGAAAGAGTGTCGGGTTTGTACCCAGTTCATCAACTTTAGTCCCACTCCCAGCATTATGGTCAACACTCCAGAATAAATCAGGAGGAAACTCTCCAACAAGACAAGAAAGAGATGGAGAATATTTATCCTGCTTTAGGATTTAGCCAAAAGAGGATTAAGAATTATCTTATCCTTTTGTTTCTCCAGAATATGGAAAGCCCAGGACCTACTTTTCCAAAGATCCCTTTTCAGCGAGCTACTAGTTTAGGTTCCACTGTTGAAAGGCACCACACAATAATTGGAAGGTGAAAGAGAATCAGAGCCATTTTGCTCTGGAAGCAGTAGGCCAGTGTGTGGGTAAAAGACAGACATGATGTTTTTCCAGCAGCTTCAGGCGTTCCGTGAATACCTGCGGCCATGCTGCAGGCAGCTGATACTGTCTGCAGTGGTGTCCTGAAACCCCGATTGTTTCCTTTGCTATTGCCTGCAACCTCCTGATTTCCTGAAAGTCACTGATGGCTTTCCTGACCTTTGTTTTTCTAGCTTTTCTAATGCTTTTGTGTTCACATAATTTATTACATTAAATCTCTTCTTATTTTCTTTACAAAACCCTGACTGATATGGTATCTCACTTTGCTTGGATATTTATGAGAATTTCTTTGTCAATTACCTAATTGCTGCATAACACACGATCCAAAATTTAGTGGTTTAAAGCAACAACAATGAATTAAACTAGAAATCAATTAAAGAAAGATATCTAGAAAATCTCCAAATATTTGGAAACTAAGTATGACACCTTTAAATAACGCATTGGTCATAGAAGAAATTGAAATAGAAACTAGAAAGATTTTCAGCTAAATGAACATGAGAACACAACATACAAAAATTTGTGAGCTGCAGATGAAGCACCGCTTAGAGAGAAATTTATAGAACTAAATGCCTGTATTAGAAAAGAAAGAATATTTGAAATCAATGACATCAGCTTCCATCTTAAAATATTAGAAAAAGAAGAGCAAGTTAAACCCAAAGTAAGCAGGAGAGGAAATAAAAGTTAAGAACAGAAATCAATGAAATTGGACACAGAAAAACAATAGAGAAAATAATGAAACAAAAAGCTGGTTCTTTGAGAAGATCAACAAATTGACAAATGTCTAGCCAGACTGATCAGAAAAAAAGAAGGCACAAATTGCCAATATCAGGAATGTTAGAGATGGCATAAGTACAGGTCTTATAGGTGTTTAAATATTAATATAGAAATGTTGTAAACAACTTAATTTGATGGTAAATTTGACAACCGAGGTGAAATTCACTGATAGACATGAACTATCAAAGCCCATCAGGAAGAAATAACCAGAATGGCCTTACAGTTATTAAGATATTGGATTTGTAGTTGAAAACTTTCCCACAAAGGAAACTTGGGGCCCAGATGGTTTCATTGATGAACTCTACCAAATATTTAAGGAAAAAATAACACCAATTTTACATAAATTCTTCCAGAAAGTATAGGAAGAGAGAATACTTCACCACTCATCCGATGAACTCAGTATTTCTCTGATATCCAAGACAATGCAAGAAAAGAAAAGCATGGGGCCAGCTCCGTGGCCGAGCGGTTAAGTTCATGCTCTCCGCTGCGGCAGCCCAGGGTTCGGATCCTGGGCGAGGAAATGGCACCGCTCGTCAGGCCACGTTGACGTGGCGTCCCACATCCCACAACTAGAAGGACCTGCAACTAAGATATACAACTGTGTACGGGGGGGTTTGGGGAGATAAAGCAGAAAGAAAGAAAAAAAAAACGATTGGCAACAGTTGCTGCCCAGGTGCCAATCTTAAAAAAAAAAAAGAAAAGAAAAGCATGGACCCACATAACTCACAAAAACAGATGCAAGATTTCTTAAGATTTTAGCAAATCTATTCCAATGGTTTAAAAGAAGAATAAAACATGATGAAATGTGGATTATCAGAAAAATACAGAGTAAAAAAAAGATATATATGATTACCTCATTAGATGCAGAAAAGGCATATGACAAATATATCAGCAAATAAGAAATAGAAGGAACTTCCTTGACCTTAATAAAGACTGATTACTTCCCCTTCAAATATCAGGAATAAGGCAAAAATGTCCACTTTTATGATTTCTACTCAACATTGTACTAAAGATTCTATTCAGTACAACAAGGCAACAAAAAATGTATAAAAGTATCCAGATTGGAAATGAACAAGTAAAACTATATTTATAGACAATCTGATTGTTTATGTAGAAAATAGCAGGAAATTTATAAAAATAGCAGTGAATTTAGCAAGGTTGCATAATACAAGATCAATATGTAAAAATCAGTTGTTTTTCTATATATTAGCAACAAGCAATCTGAAACTGAAATTTAAAGTACCATTTAAAATAGCATCAAATTATGAAATTCCTAGGGATAAATTTGTCAAAAAATATGCAAGATTTATAAACTGAAAGCCAAAAAATTACTTAGAGAGAGTTTTAAAAAAATTAAATAAATGAAGAGGTATACTGTGTTCAGAAATGGAAAGCTCAGTATTATTAAGATATCAATTTTCCCCCATTGAATCTATAGATTAATTGCAATCTCTACCCACCCTCCAAAACAAACCTGAACATCTTTTTGTAGAAATACGCATACTGATTGTAAAATTCATAAAAATGAATTTGATCTATAAAATACATAACTACTTTGAAAAAGAACAAATTTGGAGACTTAAAACCTACTTTCAAAGTTTAACAGTAATTAAGACATTGTGCTATTGGCATGGAGATAGATAAATACATCAATGGGACAGAAAAGCAAGTCCAGAAATAGACTCATACATATATGGTCAATTGATCTTTTTTTTTTGTCAACTGACTTTTGACAAAGGTGACAAGGCAATTCAATGGGGAAAGGACAACCTTTTCAATGAATGGTGCTAGGACAATTGGTTAGCCATACGAAAAAATACGAACTTTCATCCATACCTCATAACTAACACAAACATTCACACAAGATGAATCATTGACCTAATTGTAAGGTATTTTTTTCTATAAAATTTCTAGAGGAAAACATAGGAAAAATATTTGTGACCTTGGGCTAGCCAATTTTTTCTTGTAGATCCAACAGTAAAAGCATAATTCCTAAATTGGTGTGTATTTGAACCATGAATGGCTGAAAATTGGCACAGGAGGCCACTGAAGGTGGCGGTGAGAAAAGAAATTAGGAAAATCTTTGTAAAATTTTGCTTTTGATTCTCCCTCTGTTATCTTTGGATAATTATTGCCTGCTCTTTATTAGTGGAAATTGGCAGCAACATCCCAGACAGCTGACGCTGATTCTGTGTAATAATAACCAGGGAAGGAAAATCCCTGCGGAGGTGATGGAAACACGTACCGATTGTCTCCACTTTTGATCCTTTACCCACATCCCTGTGCAAAACTCAGAGTTGGGATTTACTTCTCCATAAGGGTTTACAGATGAAACTGTGATCAAAAGATTTGCCTGATATTGAGTAAATTTAAAATATAGTAATTGAGACTTTCAGAAATAGAATCCACTAATACGTTCTCCATAAGAGATCTACTTAAAAATACCCAAACAGGGTAAAAATAAAAGGATGGAGAGATATATACCAGGTAAATAACTAAGAAGAAAGCTGAGGAAACAATACCAATATCTGATTAAACAGATTTTAATGTAAGAAGATATGATAAGAGCATTGTTTCCGTAAAAGATACAATAGGACCAGATGATCTATCTCCCATAAACATATGTCCATCTAATAAAATACAGACTCCAAATACATCAAAGCTACAACTAAACAGCAGGAAGACAGATATAAATCAACAATTATAGTTGTTGTTTCTGGAATACCTTTCTCAGAAACTGATAGAACAAGTAGACCCAAAATAAACACAGATATTGAAGACTTGAATACAATGAAAAATCTTGAGCTAGTATAGATCTCTTCTCTCTCTACCTATCCTGCTTTATTCAACAGGCATAAAATATAGATTATTTTCCAGAACACATAGAACATTTAAAAAAATGTCAGGTATAAGGCCATAAAAGAAACTTAAATAAATTCCAAAGGATCAGTACTTTATACATTTTTATTTTACCAAAATTAAATTAAATTAGAAATAAATAAAAAAGAACACCTAAGAAAAATCCATATGCTTTTAAACTAAATAACATGTTGTTAAATACTCTTTAACAAAACTAGAAAACTATAAAGGAAATGTAAATATATTTGCAAATAGATAATGAAAAAAATGATAGATACATAGATAATTAGATAAATACAAGTATAGATACATAATAGTTATGTAAAAAGATATATAGTTTCAGCATTTGTGAGAAACAGCTAAAGCCAAACTTGGAGGAATACTGATAGCTTTAAATACTTTTATCAAGAGTTAAGAAAGATTAATGAGCTAAATATTCAACTCAGGAAGTTGGAAATAGAACAAGAAAGGGAACTCTAAGAAATGAGAAGCTGGGAAATAAAGATAAGGGCTGAGACAGATGAAAGAATGAATAGAAAATATTAACAAATTCAAAATCACATTTGTTGAACTGATTTATAAAATAGATGGCTGGCAAAGCTGATTAAGAGAGAAAAGAGGGAAGAAGTAAAAAGGAAAAAGATGCAAATAAATAAAATATAGAATGGAAATGGAAAAATCAGCACTGACACATAGAGATTAAAAGAATATCAAAAGTGTATTAAAACCGGCATTCGCCAACAAATCTGAAAACTGGATCACATGAATAAATTCCTAGAAAAACAAAAAATATCAAAAATTGGATCAAATAGGGAACTCAGAGACCAATAAGTATTAAACCATTGCAATGGTAAAATATTCCTCTGTTAAGAAACCTTAGACCCATTTGGTTTATAGGTTAATTCAGCTAAGCTGTAAATTACTAGTTAATTGCAGTCTTATAAAACTTCTGGAAAACTGAAAAAGCATGAAAGCTATATAGCCCATTTTATTAGTGACAATTTCATATGATCCAACCTAATATTAGACTTGTGAATATTGATTCAAAGCCACACAAATAATAGAAGAAAATAAAATCTCAGGTCTATTACACTTTATGAACCTAAAGGCAAAATACAGTACTAGGCCACCAAATCCAATATATTATTTAAAAATAATATAACACCATCAAGTGGTGTGAATTCCAGAATTCAAGGATTTTTAACATCAGATAATTTGTCCCTACAATTTATCACAGGAATAATCTAAGGTAGGGATTGATAAACTACAGCCCATGGATCAAATCCAGCCTGTAGGCTGTTTTTATAAGGCCGTTGAGCTGAGAATGGTTTCTACTTTTTTAAAGGGTTGTAAACAAACAAACAAATAAAACTAAGAATATGTGACAGAGACTGTATGTGGTCTGCAGTCTAAAATATTTAATATCTGGCCCTTTGCAGAAAAAGTTTGCCAATCCTTGGTCTAAATGATAAAACTAATGAATACCCCAATCAATAGAGAAAAAGCATTTGATATTTATGATGAAAATTCTTGGCAACCCAGGAAGAGAAGGGAATTTTTTTAACTTGGAAAATTTTTATATAAAAAAAATCTATGGCAGATGTTAAACATAATTGAGAAAATAATGGTGTACTCTTTTACATTTAGGAGGTAGAAAAAGGCTATTATCACTAATACAATTGAACATAACACTGGAATTCCAGGTCCAAGTCCCAATAAGAGAGAAAGAAAGAAGAAGTGTAAGTATTAGAAGAGAAGAGAGAATTTCTTATTTACAGATTATATGATTATCTACCAGGGGAAAATAGAATTAATAGATTATTTGAACAAGTAAGACTTCAACAAATTTTCTGGATATAAATCAATTTCATAGCATTTTTCTACACCAGGAATAATCGTCAAAAAATAAAAAATGAAATAATATATGTAAAAATAAGATAAAATAGGAAGAAAAACCAAGAAATATCCTAAATATTACCTAAATCAAACATGTATAAGATGTCTATAGACAAAAATTTTTATTTGGAAGCTCTTGGATAAGATGAGTTAATCTTATAAAAATATCAATTATCCATAAATTAATTTATATATTCAACGTTTTCTAAGTCTAAAGTCCCAGTAGATTTTTTCAAAGAGATCAATAACTTTCCTCTCTATTTGTAATCCTGAGGAAATTCTCACCTTGAGCCATAGGTGACTCATAAGAGGACTATCACTCAGGAGGTGGAAGCAACGGCGAACGCAGAGCGATATGCACGACTTTAAAGATATGATGCGCTTTTTTTGTGAGAACACACAAAACAATAATACAAAATTTTTCAGCAATATGATGAAACAAAGGTAAACAGATAAAGTTGATTCAAATGGTTTCCTCCGACAGAGATTGGATTGGTGGTTACCAGAGGGGAAGGGGGGAGGGGGGAGGGCAAAAGGGGTGACCAGGCTCACATGTGAGGGGATGCACTATAATTAGATTTTGGGTGGTGAACATGATGTAATCTGCACAGAATTCAAAACATATTACAATGTACATATGAAAGCTATATAATGTTATAATCCAATGATACTGCATTAAAAAATAATAATAATAAATAAAATAAAATAAAATAAAATGGTTGCCTTTGAAGTATTGGAAAGGAAGGGAAATGGGAGTGGGGACATGAGATAAGAGGAAATAAGGATGTAAGTGAAAAAAGTAAGCGTAGGATGTTGCACAGACCCAATGATGATAGTGCTGTAGCATGAACTGAGGCATTTCATTCACCCTACTCTCTGAGCCTGAGAGCCAAAAGAGATGAAACAGCCAAAGAAAAACACACAAGAGAAGGTACTGTTTAGAAACCAGTAACTGTAGGCTACTAAAAGTCTATATTAATCTACTAAACAAAAAGCATCTGAATTTTTTTCCTCCTTTTCTGTTTAGTCATCAGGCTCTCCCTTTCCTGTCTCTTTCTCCTGAACCTATACTTATTCAATCTTCTCAAACTCTAAAATAAAATAAAGTAATGTAATAACTTGTCCTTAACCCTACACCACTCCTAGGACTATTCTCTTCGAAGATTCTTAGAAAAGCAGCTTATGCTCAATGCTGTTTCCCCACCTCTTATTTATACTTTAGGCATTGTAAGTGGGCCACTGATCCTCTGATATATGCATGACATACATTTCAACATTTAAGTATGTTTACATTTTTAATATTGAATATATTTTATTTATTTAACTTAGTGTTTTTCTTTTTCTAGTGAGGAAGATTAGCCCTGAGCTAACATCTGTTGCCAATCTTCCTCTTTTTGCTTGAGGAAGATTTGTCACTGAGCTAACATCTATACCAATCTTCCTCTATTTAGTATGTGGGATGCTGCTACAGCAGGCTTGATGAGCAGTGTGTAAGTCCACGCCCCGGATTTGAACCTGTGAACCCCAGGCTGCAGAAATGCAGTGTGCAAACTTAACCACTATGCCACCAGGTGGCCCCTAATTTAGTGAGTTTTAAACATATTAATATCCCATTTAATATATCCTTTTCCTACATTAGGTAAAAAGTTTTGTAAGGTCACCCCACGTATAATTCATCTTTTCATCCACTCACACGTCTTGGCATAGTGCCTTGCAATATTAAGCATCTTAAAACAGTAAATGAATAAGCAGAGTTTTGATTTAATAAAAGTAGAAAGGTCCAGTTACTGAAAAAATTGAGAAGCTGGTACATTTTACTTTTGGAGTCCCGATCTACTTTTTCTTTGTCTTCTGTCATAGTCACACAATCTGGGTCTATATGTTGACCCCATCACTCATGGCTTATGTACGTTGAGAAAGATACTGAGCCTCTCCCAGCTTCCACTTCCTCATCTGTTAAAGGGCAAATGAAGAGTATCTGTGACCAAGGGCTATCATAAAAATTCAATAAAATTAGACTTGATGAAGTTGCCTGTCCCACCATATGTGAGAGCTCAAAAATAATTGCAGCACTGTTATTACATAGTGGTCCCTCAATTCCTCTTTCTACCTTCTTGTCTCTTGTGCTCAACTTATTCCCTATCAAAATGGGAGTGATTGCATCTCAGTTACTTAAGTCATAAGACAAGGTGTCAGTCTTCAAACTGACTCCTGTAGAATGTCAGTGCTGAAGTCTGACAGGCCAGACTGGGAATAGCAAGGATTAAAGCCAGAGAAGACTTCTGCTATCAAGACAGCCAATCAATTGGTTTTGCAGAATTAGAGGGATGAGAGCTTGGAGTGAAGATGCTATCAGTAGAAAACAGGCTGACATTTTCCCAGGAGTCAAACAAGGCATTGAAAGAATTTGAAGTAGAAGGCACACTGAATTCAAACACAGTAGTGGTCTACACTGGAAACTTGGGGATTGATTTAAAGTCACACGAGGACTGGAGATGCACAAGGATGCAGGAAAGGGGAGCAAGGGCAAATCCAGCCCAGAGAGAGACAGAGACGTATGCATTGTAAGGGAACACAACAGTATATGCTCTTCCTTCCCTTTTGCTACCAACAACACAGTACAGGAGTGTATCTTTCTGCATGCAGTCCATGTTCTTTAGGTGAAGTTGACCCACTCCTAGTTCCAGGAGAAGGGTTGATTGGGCTAAAAGTGGTCCCATCTCTTTTTACATTGCTTAGTGAATATGGAGCAAGACATGGCATTTCCCTGGCCTAGTAAAAGAGTCTGGCTCCGTAATTGACTTAAGACTCCATCTGTGCTAATAAGAGACAAGTGGTGGCATGCTGGGGATTTGGGGAAGGAGATTTTCTCATTCTCCTTTGCCTTGTTGGCCAGCAAACGGTCCGCTCTCCAGTTTGGGATGATGTGGTGTGGGATGAGAATCCCGGAAGTGCTACAGCCATTTTGCTTTTCCATTGGGAAGGGAACCATGGCAGACAATGTGCTATGTGGTCACTGAAACCTGTTTCCTCTTCCTCCTGGGGGCTGTAAAACATTTTCTATATGCTCTGCACTTAGGGAGGTCACATACACATGTCACTAAATTCTGGTGACCAATATAAACTGAACTGTGTGTTATTTCTGAGCAGTGACGAGAAGTAGGTATGCCTCCCCCAAGCTCTCTTTTGCCTGTCTGTAGAGAACTCTGGAGACTTAGAAGAGAGAGGAACCGCAAATTGGGAGGAACCTATGTCCTTCAGATGATGATGTGAGCAGGAAGTTCATTTCTGTTGTGTAAAGCCTCCAAGAATTCAGGATTTATCTACTGCAGCAGCTAACTAAATCACTCACCTTAGAATGAAGCTGACACAAGCAAGACAGTGTAGTGATGGACCAGCAACTAAGACCCTGATGATTCCTCTGAGCTGCTCAATCAAATAATCCCTGAAACTCAGATTATCTTGACTCTTCCAGTAATGGGAACAAATAAATCCCCATTACTGCTTAAATAGCATGAGTTGGGTTTTCTGTTACTTTTAGATGAAAGCTAATTTCATGAAGAATAAGACAAAAACCAATCGGTAGACACAGGTTACGAGGCTAAGCCAAGCCACAAAGAACAGGGCAAAGAGATACTAAACAGAACCAGGATGCAAGATGGACAGGGTTCCAGCAATAAAGCAGTATAGCCAATTTGATGCTGAATTGTCAAGCTGTGAATCCATGGATCTTTGTATTTTTTAATGCCCTTGGCCCAAATCATCCAATCGGTTGGGTTAGAGCTGAACCTGTTGGTGGAGGTTAAGTAGCCCAGGTATAGGGGAAGCTATACCTGGACTGTGTAAGCAGGAAGCCAGCTTCCCATTATGCCAGAAACGTAAATCTGGGACTGGCTGGCCTGCAGGTGATAAAAGTCCACTTCAAGTAGCCGATAGGATAGAACATCCTTTTTAATGTCTGCTCTGCACAAGCAAAGAACTAATTTGTAGATCCCTGCCAATCCACTCTCTTTCTCTCTTCTACTTACCCTTTATTTGTCCTTTCCTGTATTGGCAACTGTGAACATTTTACTCTCTCTCTGATATTACGTACGTAGTTTCTGATACATTTGATTTTTTCATTAGTACAGCTTATATTTTAATATGTAAGTCCCTTATATGATATACTGGTAGGCATATCTCTGCTTCTTCTATCATTTTGGCCTCTAGTAATATTACTTATGACAAACTATGTCCTTGTAAAACATCCTTTTCATTGTTAAAAATGTAATGTTAATGTTATAGCAATATCTCTCACTAACAATAAAAACACCTCGATTATTTCAAGTGATCCCTAATGATAATGTTTTATGTATATTCAAGGAGAATGGGTCAACGGTAATGAAAATCATGTATCAATTAACAACGTAATTTATCTGAGATAATTAGATCGGTTCTAAATCCTATTCTAAAACCTACTAAAAGTGGCTTAACCTCTCCTTGGCTCTATTGTTTTACCTGTAAATTATGGTGAATTTTAGGGTTCTTAAAAAAATTTTTTTAATGCGTTATCTGAGATTCTACTAGCCCAGCATATCTTTATAATTGCAGTTGCAAGGAATCAAGATAGTAGCATTCTACTGTGGTCCTAAGAAAGGACTGGAAAGTATCCAAATTTAAACTTTTCCAAAGTTAATCATGAATAGAGTGAGGAGATAAAATTATTTCCAAGTGAGGAAAATGTCTGCAGCTCAATAAGGCAGAATTTGGCACACAGTCTTCTGAATTTATTGAATACGAGAGTAGAAATAGAAATAGAATTCAGACAATAGTTCAGACTACCTCTAAGTAAATCAAGGAAAATATTTTGAGGATTTACCAGTGAAGAGTTCTGTTCCTGGGCCTCTAGTAAACTAGCAGATATTAGATGCACTCTCTCCCCTCAGGCAACTTAAAATTCAATCGTTTTATTAAGGGTTTAGTGCTTATATTGGGGGAAAAAACACCATATAATCAAAGGAAAAGTTACACCAAACATAAAAAAAATGAATTGTTTTAAACAAAGTACAGACTCTCTAGGAACCTGAGAGACTCACTTTTCTTCTAAGAATTATTTATTTTTCTGCACCTGCAGAATCTGGACATTGTGAGTCCAGCAGGTTACCAGGAATTGGATAATCATTTTACCTGTTACCCATGCAGAGATTAACTATCAGAAGAACAATTTTAACACACTGAAATGACTACCTAATAGTAGGCAGTGTTTTCCAAATCATGTTACTGAACAGACAATTGTCTAAGGAATACCTTATATTTCTTTATTAAATAATGGCAAAGAATATTTCATTCACATGAAATTTTTTTTTTTAGATTGAAGGACTAAAATCCCAGATGGATGTTTAAATAAATTTTCAGTGGAAGAACAATATATTCTGGTGCACTCAGTGGATTTGAGCAACCTGAACGTGACCTTGGTTAAAAGCTGTGAAAATAAAGTGGTTGTGGTGGAGGAAAGCTTAAAAATTAGTCATAAGTAACAAAAAAACAGTCCTTTCTTCAGCTCAACCAAATACAGGAAAATAGTATTTTATTCTTTTTTATTATTCTTGAATTTCTAGCTAACGATTAAAAATGCTGAAAAAATGTATTTAGAACATTTTCCAAATATCAACATGATAATGGAATCTTGACAGAAAAAAAACCCTGATCCTTAAGCTAAATAAAACTTTGATCTACACTGATCCATGAGCTTGTCTTCAACTCATACAAAGAGCAGAAGGGGTTGAAAGTTGTACTGTACGTAATGAAACTGACTTCACTGTTGAGGTTTTCCAATTTTCCTGTACAGAGAGGAAAAGTTAGAGATTTAAGAAATAAGCTACAAAAATATAAAGTTCCAGTAAGATTTTGGAATGTTAGGATATCACATTGCTGAGTTCACAGTTCCTTAATGAGATATTTTACATTTTGCAGAAGACCTCTGTTATATCCACTGGTTTCCTAAGACGATGATCTGACTGCTCGTGAACACTTCCTGCTAAGGAGTAGAGAAGTGTGATTGTAGGGGTGATTGGTGGTTCTATGGAACTAGAGGAATTCCATTTTCTGAAGGAAAGGGCTGTTGAACGTGGTTAAATTGGAATCAGGGTAGCTCTTTTCCCACTTTGAAGCAAACATTTATTTCCCCATACCTTGAGCTGAAGGAACATCAAACTCCAATATTTTTCTTAGAACGAAATAGTAATTATCCCCATTTCTACTCGTCATACACATTCTTTTGAAGGAAGGTACAGCAGATGCAATGTTGTCCCTCCCAAAATGGTGGTATTTGGAAGTGGAACTTTGAGAGGTAATTAGGCTGTAAAGATGGGGCTCTCATGAATGGGATTAGTGCCTTTAAGAGAAGGCCAGGGAGCTAGCATGCTCTCTTTCTGCCCTGTGAGGGTACACAAAGTTGGCAGAGTCTGCAACCTGGAAGAGGGCCCTCACTTAGCCATGCTGGCACCCCGAGCTCAGACTTCAAACTTTCAGAACTATGAGAAATAAATTTCTCTTGTTTATAAGCCACTAGTTTACTGGATCTTGTTATAGCAGCCTGAGCTGACTATGACAAAGTCATACCCAGAGCTGGCCTGGTAGACACGTTGAGGCCATGGTGTTCTCCTGTTGAACACAATCCCACAGATGACCAACATCAGACAAGCCCACTCTGTGACCATGGCGAAGCAAGACTAAAACAAACTCAGTTCATAATGATGTTTGAGCACAGATGCACACTAGGTCACCGTGAAACCACTGAAGTCACCAAATACCTCCCTCTCCCAGCTAATGTGAGTGACTGACTTTTGAATGTTAAATCAGTTACAGATTCAGCCTCTTCTGGCTTCACAGAGAAAATTCATTAACATATCCAAACGGAGAACTACTCCTTCTTCCTGACAGCTTCTTGAACCCTCCCCAAAATCACCTAGCACAAGCCCAAAGTTCCTTCTATTACCTTCTTCCTGAGGTCACCCCAGGTTCCCACGGTATAGGGTCTCCCATGCTGCAGCAAACATCAATAAACCCAAATTTGTTTGACTACAGGTGTGTTCCTGGTGGTCTTTGACTTATGGCCACCAACTTTATGCCATTAGCCTCAGCAGCGTAGCATATTTCATTATTTAGGACAAAATAGTCTTTGATTAACCACATACAATCTAAAGGGTTTCAAATCCAGATTCTACATGCAGGTTTAAGTCCGAACCTGAAAGGCTGTAATTGCCTGGTTTACTTTTCCATCTATCAGTACTATGTCTCTGGCCTGTTACATATAAACCATTCTCTTTGAGCCACTAATAGACAGCCTTCTCTCCGAGCATTAGACAATAAAATCAAAATTGCTTTAAAAAGGTGTATTTAGGATTTGCATTAATTAGCAAGTCAGACATGGCTGCAAGATAACGGAAAATGATCAAGGAACCCCTCACTGTGTCATTTTACAATATGCATATACTTGAGTGCAAGAACTACTTTAGGATATTTTACATATTCAACTGGGGCCCATAGTCTGATGACCAATGAATACAACTATTTACATGCCCTAAATCTTTAATAAAGTCTTCATTAATGTAAGGCAAGTTAATCACACAGAAATCAAATGATGTTTTGATACCATCTGATGGTGTTAACTCTGAACAACATAGAGAGCCCAAATTCTGCCCTGCCAATCGCTCATGATCGATCCCACCTGGTTTCCAAATAGTTCTGCACAAAGAACACAAACCGAATGGGGATAAAATGGCATTTTAATTCATATTTGAACAGGTGTCAATGCAGATTTCTGGTAAAGGCTTGGTTGATACACAGAGTCCACACATAATCTAAGCTTAAAGCTTTAAGCGGATTCCTGCATTGCTTTTAAATATTAGTATTGGGACCAACATGTCCAGATGTATCTTAATGGTAAAGAGAAAGTGAGTCAGAGAGATTGGGGGAGGGGAGAGATGGGGACAGAGAAAGAAGAGAGAGAGAGAGAGACCAGATAGATAAGAGAGACAGATAACTCGGCCCCATGAAAGACCTTGTATCCATTTCCTGATAAAACTACATTGTACCAGAAAAAACTAGACAGTACACTAACCCACTTTTTGGTGAAATGTAGCCCAAATGAACATCTTACACCCTACTCCATCAGATGAGCACCTTCTTTTACTCTTAGAGGAACAAAGAATTTGGAGACCAGACCCCCTGTCTTCAAATCCCAGCTCAACCTCTTATGAGCTGTGGGGCTTTGGACAAGTTACTTAGCCTTTCTGTGCTCTTTCTTCATGCATAAATTTGGGATAAATTACCCGATAACATTACCCAGCTCATTGGGCTCTTATGAGGGTTAAATGAAGAAGCATGTATAAAGTACTTAGAACAATGCCATACATATATATACAATAAGTACCATGTATTAGATTTTACCTTTATTATCATTCACAGAAAGCTAGGAAGGGAATGTGGACCCGGCTTGGGAAGAAGATTGACAACTGTCATCTCTCCTACACTCACTGGGTTTGTAGAACTCAACCTCTGATCCCCCACTGGAATGAGATCCCAAGTTCATCCAGGTAATTCTGTTCTTATTCTCCTAAAACCACTCCCCTAGTGTCTACAACACTGCTTTTGTAAATGATCCTGGGAAAAGGGAAATGGGAAGTGTCATTTTTGCCTCAGAAGTGTGTCTGAACAGACATTAGTTAGCTTATTTCCAAGGTTTCAGCATATACTAGATAGGAAAATCACTCCCTAATCTACTATGAATTGCAAAGTACCTAGCCACATTATTTAACCACACTCACTAGGGGAGGTTCTTCAGTTAGTACCACAAGGTAGCTTAGCTCAAACACAATGCCAGTTAAATAAAAATGTTTCCAAATTGGAATCATCTTCTCCTTAAGATTTCACAAAAAGTTAAATTTAAAATTAATTCTTCTTTCAGATTATAATATAAAGAAATAAAAATCTAAAATCTAAAATTATCCTCCCCTCAATTTTTCCCATTCTTAGCAAATAGGTTCTAACTCAAGAACTTGCTAAAATTTTAGTTTATTTTCCAGCACCTATCTCTAGAGTCATGGATTAATTCAATCCCGAATCTCACGTTGTCCTATTTTCCAATATCTGAAATGGTTAACAAAAACTAGAAGTCTATTACAAAATTAGTCCTCTACTCAAAAAATTCATGGGAAAAATGCAAGCTCCTATAAGAAACTATTTCAAACAAAATGATGGTATTAGCCAGGAATTCAGCTCTAACTAGCTTATATAAAAATATGAAATGTACTATCCCATGTAGCAGAACAACTTATGATGCTTCTGGATCCAGGGGCTCAAACTGTGTCATCAAGCCTCTCTCTTCCCCTTTCCACCTCCTGGAATGTCCCTTCTTACACGCAGGCTTCAATCACAGGCAGGCCTTTCAACAGCTCCAAGTGTACAAAATTCTTCAAAGTAGCACTTCTAGCAGAAAGAGATCTGCTCTTCCTGAGTTCAAAAAAAAAAAAAAAAAAAACTTAAGATTAGCCTCGCTGTACTGACATATCTCATGCTCATCAAAGATCAGAGCAGAGACATGTTTTCTGGGAAAATGGGGGGATGGAGAAAGATAAAAGAGAAAATTTTCTTGGTTTAACATTATCCAGGGTACCAATCTGTGCATACTATTTGTCCAGAATTCATAACTTAAACTCAACTGGGGAAAATTCTGTTAAGCAATTAATTTTCCTACCATGTGTTTTCACCTTGCCCTGTAGAACCCGAAGCTCTGTGCTTTTGCTGTTCAGCCTTCATAATCTCCGCCTCTGGTGGCCCAATAAGAGTTAATATGACCTCTGCCATGGGTTTTGCTCCCAAATCTCGTGGTAGCCAAATCCCTTTGCTCAGTTGTCTGCTTTTCTCAATTTCCCACAATTTTAGAAGCCATATTTGAAGCAATGCCTTCTATCAGATGTTAGTCCTCCAATGTTGCTTTTCCTCTTCTTTTTAGGGACTTATTCCTGAGGCATCATAAAGTCCTGGCTCTCCCTTCAGTTTTGGATCTAGTAAGACTCGACTTTAAATGAAGAATCAAGTCATTTTCTTAGCCTCTAGAAATGGGAGGGAGGAGAAAAGATAAGAAAAAGAAACCCACATATAAACATTGAAAATAAAATACAAAGCCCCAGACTTGGAGGCTTGCAATCCCATGGTACGTACCAGTTCCAGGAATTAGCAATACAGATGCCAAAAATCTTTTTACACTTCATCTCTGCTAGAGATTTCTCTGGACCTGACAACTTTGTTTAAGAAAGAAAGATTTTTTTAAAAAAAGTGTTTTATGGTGATTTTAACCAGTCACTAGCAAGAATCTTTCCTTCTCCTTGTCTCCAGGGTCCCTGAAGAAGAACAAGAAAATAACTACTTATCTCTGAACAACGTGTGATCCCTGTTTTCTCATTTTAAGGGCCTAAATAAGCCCAGTCTGCAGCCCAAGTGAATCACGCTGCTTGCAAACCACAAACCCTAGCTGTCATAGTTCCCGAAAATCTTTGATTTCCTCATGCAGTAGTTTATACTCAAACGCTGGCCTCTTTGTTGCGCCATTCTTGAGATTGAGAAGATAGGAGCTGGGACTGACTTGGATGTTATTTGATGGTACTGGAACATTCAAATCACAGTCTTTTGTGCAAGTGGCAAGTGCTTCCGTGTGACTGCAGCTCAGAGGGTGACCAGGGTGAGGGCACTGAATCCACAAAGGCATGTTAAAGCTGCATTTGTTTCCTGTGCTGTGCTCTATCCAGGTTTTACTCTGTGGGCAAGGGGGAGATTCACAAGGTGAAAGATGTGACATTTGTATTAAATTCAGTATTAAAAGGAATATATCTCAACTTTTATTAAACATTTATGTCGCTAATTGGCATTGCATTCAGCTTAAAAGAGTGTGTGAGTAATAGAAGGGCACACATTGAGTCAGCTTTTGTTATTTAATACCCAAGCCAGTTATAGAAGGGAAATTACACTCATTTGGCACATCTTGTTATCTTATAAAAGTCCTAGTAATATGACTTAATTCCAGGAGTTAATCCCTAAAGAAATATCTCCAAATTTTGCTAATTTCCACACAAACTGCATGATTTAAGCCATTGAGCAGGACATTTGGATGTCTGCGCCAACAGCACAGACTCGGAGCATCTTTTAGAATTCACCCTGCATTCATAAGCTCCGTTAGATCATCAGCAAAGGGCGTCACCCAGAGTAGCAGTATTGAAGCTTCTTTGGGGGCAAAGAAGAGAAATTCATTCAAACAAAGAGTGTCCTAGTCCATTCAGGTTGCCATAACAAAATACCACAGACTAGGTGGCTTATAAACGACAGAAATGTATTTCTCACAGTTCTGGAGGCTGGAAGTCCAAGATCAGGATTCTAGCATGGTCGGTTGAGAGCCCTCCTCCAGGTGACAGAATTCTCCTTGTGTCATTACATGGTGGAAGGGGAGGAGGGATCGCTCTGGAGCCTCTTTTATAAGGACACTAATCCCATTGAGGAGGCTCTGCCCTCATAATCGAATCACCAAAGGTCTCGCCTCCTAATACCATCAACTAGGGGGTTAGGATTTCAACATACGAACTGGAGGGGGACATTCAGATCACAGCAAAGAGGAGATTTGCTGAAAGGATATGGGGGCCAAGCTCAAGAAGCCTGTGGAAGTGAGTTATGAACTGTGAAGCCATGAGGTCTGCAGTAGCCACTCTTTCTGTCTCTCAGGAGTCACATTACTTCTCATTGCTTCTTTCTTGGTGTGTCTCCTACTTTTTCCCACAAACTGGTTTGGTGTTATTCACAAAGATTCACATGGCCCACTCTGGCCGTTGTAGCCCTGAATTCCGTTCTGTGGATGCCTTACTTCAAATTCTCCTGGAAGGTGTTCTGGTTGGTCACTGGTCATTCATTGCTTTGCTGTTCTTGGATTCCCCTCCTCCCTGGTCACATGCCATTCACAAAGCTGACTGGACTCCGCTGGGCACCAGGCACCGAAGGTGCTGAGAAGTTTCCAGCGAAGAGGAGAGGGTGGGGCCAGTCTTCTCAAAAGGTTGATAATTTGTCTTTTAGAAACGATAATTGAATGAATAGGCTATGATGGTTATTTTAGCTTTGATCTAACCGACTGCCAGACTTTATCCTGCAGCTCAAGATTAATAAATGACACCTCGAATGTTGGTCACATTTTGTTCTCCTTCTCCAGTTCCAAATCCACGTCCGATGGCTGAAATCAAGAGGATGAGAGTCGCTTATAGAATAAATCATCAATTTTAAAGTTCTAATGAGTTTTACCATGGAGTTATACAAATTTTTATCTCATCATTTGGAATAATTATTTTGTCAAATAAGTAGAATTTGAAATTTACAAAAATGTTATGGATAAACTTATAAAGAAAAGAGGTTACAGCTAAGAGCAAAAACAGCCATCACCATGGGAACTAGATTTTTACACATGCACTAATAGTGCTTCCTGGATAAATAACAGATATCTAGAGGCAAAGAGATTTCGATATTTGAAATAAGACGTAACTCTAACTGATCTTTTATATGCTTCAATGCCACTAAAAAACCTCACAAAAGTGACAAAAATTATTTTTTCTCTCTTTTCTTTCCTTTGATTCATGTCCATTTAAATAATCAGATAGTTGAAGACAGGAATACACTGTCATAACAAATCAAATGACCAGATTCTACGTGCTCAATTGCCAACTATTTCTTCTTCCCCCTCGCAAGCAAGAGTAGAACGTGAAACAAATATAAATGAGAAATCCTAAACACAATTAACTTTCTTGTTAAATAAAATCACTCAGAATCAAGAGCAAACATTTTGAGCATTTACCATGCCCCAGGCAACATGCCAGGTGCTTTACACACGTGATCACAGTTCAAGTTAATAAGAACCCTGAGGGAGGAAGTTTTATTATTATGCTTCTCATTCTACAGATGAGGAAACTGAGGCTCACGGGGGTGAAGTAACAGAGAGTAAGTTGTGGAGCCTGGAAAAGAGAATGAGGAGAGAGGGAAGAGACCATTCCGAAGGCAGCGGTTGCTTGGCGAGAATAAGTCCTTGGCTGGGGTACCTGTTGTAAACAAACGATCTTGTTCAGTGAGGTATTGCATAGCAGGGAGTCCCACATTTAGTCTTGAGGAACAGGCTATAGGAGACATTAATGACAAAGTTTACCACTCAGCCTCCTAGATGTTGAAATATACTTCAAATGGAACAAATTACGTAATGGTGTTTATTTGGAACGCAAATTGTTCAAGCTCCAAGACAATCCCACAGAATCTCCTGCTTGTATGATCTTGAGCAAATCAATTAAACCATCTAGTTATCAGTTTATTTATGTGAAAATTATGTTTCTAAGGAAACAGCAAGCTCTAATGTTCTATGATTTAATGGGGATTTTTGGTTTGTTTGTTTCAACTCCTTCCCCTCTCCTGCCCCATTTACTTTCCTATGAAGAAGTCTGTGCTTAAGTTTGTTTATTCAATCAAGGATTTGGCTTTGTACCAATCTTGAAGGAATTCACTTTTTTTCTCAGTTAAATAATTGAGATGGAGAGTGCAACCCTTCTGAAACTAAAACTCATATAAAACTGTTTACATTTATCCTGCTTTAAAAAGTAAATATTTCAGTCTGAATTTTTCCCTTTGACAACTAGCTCTCATAAGCAGCTGTGGAAACGTAGAAAAACCACGTCATCAGTATAGTATTCTTTCCCAAGAAAATGGAGGTCACTTTGAATAAAGAAACGATATTCTGTGCCGGGTGGGAGTATTCTGAGTCATTAAAACCACAGTGAATTTGAGGCACTTGAAACTTAAATAGATTGGGAAACAAACACAACAAGAGCAAAATCCACAGAATTTAGAATTACCACAGGTCTTTAGAAATACTTCATCAAATAATGATTTAAGGTAATAGAAATGGAACTGGCTATCCTAGTCATAGTGGTATGCTAGAATACTGTCTAGCAGGCAATTGGGTTTGATTCTAAAGGAAATTTTTATACGCATTTTAAACCTCCTTTTGTCATAAAACCACCATCACTGTGAATTTAGTCACGATAGGATTTTCTGAGATGATCAGTAAAATGCTTATCAACAAAGTCTTAATGTGTCTTAAAAGGGCAGACTGGGAATGGAGATGCAATTAAAGCAGAAATGCTGTTTTCATCTCCCCCATACTTCATATCTCTGGTCACAATTAAGCAAAGATTTAGAGACAATCAATCAAGAATTACTAAAAATATTTCAAATATTTAATTTGAGGGTAGCTTTTGATTAGATCAGCATTACCCAAACATAACTAGAAGGAAAATATATTTCCTTCCTGCAGTTTTCAGATATTATCAGTGAACATTTACTGAGGTCCAAATAGATAAATTAAATTGTTTGTAGGTTATTTGGTGAAAGTTCATTGCATATTATCTTATGCTGTTTGGTAGATACATTTTCCCTGAAATATGAAAAGTATTTGGTTTATGGAAAATTATAACATTTTCTAAAGCCCTTCTTATTTTCCAAAGAAAACTTGTAAATATTCTATAGAACTAATGTTCTTGGGATCATACTTTGGAAAATGTCAATGGTTACAAGATCTCCTTCTATATGGTATAAAAGGTGCACCGACGACTGATTTCCATCTCTTTGTGTGTTCTCATATTGCCCTACTCTCTACAACACAGACCCTGAGACAGGCCTCTCTATGCCTTACAGAATGCAAGAGCTGATTTTGGGGTCGCTCTTTGTTTCTCTGTTCATATGTGTGCGTTAGTTCACTAGGGCTGCCATGACAAAATACTACAGACTGGGCAGCTTAAACAAAAGTCATGTATTTCTCAGAGTTCTGGAGGCTAGAAGTCCAAGGTCAAGGTGTCGGCAGGTCAGTTTCTTTGAGGCCTCTCTCCTTGGCTAGCAGATGGTCACCGTCTTGCCATGTCCTCTCGTGGTCTTTCCCCTGTGTGCCCCCTCGTGCATCTCTGTGTCCAAATTTCCTCTTCTTATAAAGACACCAATCAGATTGTGTTAGGGCCTATCTACCTATATGACCTCACTTAATTTTAATTACTCTTTAAAAGCTCTATCTTCAAATGCCGTTACTTTCCTAGATCCTGGGGGTTAGAACTTCAACATGGGAATGTGAGGGGAAGACACATTCCCCGTAACAATGTGCAATGTATCTGACCTCACTCCCGGCAGCTTTTATATTTTCTCCTTATAACTAGTTTTCACAAATTTTCATAATGGGCTTTGGTGTGGTTTTCTTTGTATTTGTCCTGCTTGGGCTTTATCATGCTTCTTGGATTTATGGGTTTATAATTTTTATTAAATTTGGAAAATTTGGGGCCATTTTTTTCTTCAGATATATTTTCAATCCTCTCTTTACTTCTGGAAATTCACTTACACGTATGCCATGCTTTTGCCTCTCTGTGAACTGTGTATTTGAGTCTTTTTCCCCCTTTACTAGTGTTTTATCTAGCCTTTTTAACGTTGATTTTTAAAAGTTTGTTAACAGCAATAGCCCTTTTTCCATGACATATATTGCATGTATTTCCTCCCAGTTTATCATTTGTCTTTTGAATGTGTTTGTTGGTTGTCATTGTTTGGAGTTTTAGGGGGCATGTAGCAGCATTTTTTTTAAGGTAGTTGAATTTACCTAACATTTTTTTTTTTGCTCCTGATTTTGGATAATAGGAAGATGTTCTCTATATCCAGAATATAAATGAATTTGCATGTTTTCTTCTAGTATTTCTCTATTCTTTCTTGACATTTAGTCTTCTGATTTATTTGGAGTTCGTTTTTTAAAGGTTTTGAAGCATGGTTTCAAGCTTAATTTTCTTCCACTATTATTTGTCTCAACATCTTTTATTAAAACTCCACATTTTTGCCATTGCCTAGAGATTCCATATTTATATCAGATTCTAAATATTCGGGTGGACGTGGTTCCATTTCTGATGCTATTCTTTTCCTTTAGTCTTCTGTTTATTAATGTGTCAGTATCACACTACATTGCACTTACATCCCTCTCCATATTGTTTCCCCCCCCCCTCCTCTGGACTGGACCTTATACTGAAGGGCCGTTGTGGTAAAGCGTCAACCTGGAAGCATTCCTTTCTCTTGGCTGACTGTCGTTTGCTCAGTGCTCATCAGGTCATGTTTACGTGTATTACCTGCACCTTTCTCAGGGTTATTTGCTCTTCCAGAAGAAGGCTCTGTCCAGTTTGCCCTCATCCATTGAAGACTGAAACAAGTACTCTACTAATTTGGTAGTTACTGGAGGACTCATGAATCTCTACAAAGGTAACGGCCCTGGTAAGGCAAGACAGTATGAACCCTTCTGGAAATGCCTCTCCTTGTAGGCACAGCATGCCTGAAATCTTGGAAAGGAGAGGCATATTGACTGTCTTGCACTTATAATTCATCCCACCCTACTCTCACAGGTGATGTCCATTTCAGCGAGTCTTTCATGATTCTAGACCAGACCAAAGGCTAAACCCTGGAACTGATATATCTAACTATTCACTCCCCTCTACTGCCCAGTTTCATTCCTTAAAAACATTAATGAGTAAATTAAGTAAGTGAATGAATGAATAATGAACTCAATGCACAGGTTATAGATTTAAAGGAAAGATGATGTGTTATATCAAAGTAAATAAGATACTAATGGAATACTCTCATCATTACATTCTTCTCAACACGGTCTTATTTATCCCAGAAACAAAAGAGCCCCTGATGTTTGCTTTCTTTGAACCAATGTTTAACTCTCGAGATGATTATTTTTAAAGCAAATACACCATTTATTGTAAAACTGTAGTTCAAACTTAATATTCCTATTTTCCAGCACACATCCTTTTGAAAATGAGTAACAGCCCAAGAATTTCAGAAACACGGTTCTGAGTCAGGAAGTCCCTGTAAATCTGTGTGTGGTTTTGATATATATTCATGTCTATTTACGTATGCAGCTTAAATCAGCTATTTCCTGATTACATTGTATTTTCCCTCCTTAGCTTGGTTTTATGCTTGTTACATAAACATTTTTAAATTAATACTTTATAAAACTCCAAAATGCAATTCTAACTAATGATTTGGCTATGTGTGGTTTTGTACAAATTCTAGTATATTTTCTGCCCCAGTCCTACTAATAAACATCTACTCAAGAGTGAAACAGTATTCCGACTCATCATACTACAATTTCTTCTAGTGGTAAATAGCATGCTATCCCAGAAGAATGTTCAGCACAATATTGTGAAGTAACCTTCCCCTAAGGTCAGTCAGAAACGAGATTCCCAGCACAAACCTTCTAGTAACATCCTTGAAATTCTCCTTAGATTGCACCCAGTATTTGGCAAGACGTCAGAAGGGGGCATGGAAAGAACGCAAACACTCAGTAATCACAATAATTAATATTTTAATGGAACATTTTTAAAAATCCAAATTATTTTTAAAACATCATGAACAAGATAGCAGAACTTTAGATAAAGACAGATGCAACTCTGCACTTGCAGGAGCCCATCTCACTCAATTCACTGTAATCCAAGCTCTAGTTCCAATAAAACTTTATTTATAAAACTAGGTGGATGGCCCACAGGTCATAGCTTGTCAATTTGACTTTTTAAAAATATATTATTTACCTTGAAAAGTGTGTTTTTTGGTTCCTACTTAAATAATGTGTCTGAGATGAGTGCCCACCCACCTCACTCTAGTCCCTGCCTTGGTGGATACATATGTCAAACCTTATTAAACTGTGTGCTTTAAATATCTGCAAGCAATTTTACATCAATTATATCTAATAAAGCTGTAAAAAATAAAAATGAAAAAGCTCTTCAGTTACAAAGCTGTAGATGCTTTTATTTACTTTCACTTCCACTACTCACTCATCTACTCATAGGGCATAGAGGATACAGCCTTATATCTGAGGGCAATTTATCTCCTTTATTTCCACGTTCTTGTCTGTAGAGACACAGATTGTGGTAGGGCTCAAGAAGAAGGGATTTATGACTATTTTTCTGACAACGTATTTGTGTATTAGTTGGAATTAGGTTTATCTGTGAGTGACAGAAAGCAGCGGTTGGAGTGAGGTAAAGTTTATTTCCCCTTCTCTTTTCTTTCTGAGCTACAACCTTCATTCTTTTCCCTAAGTAGGAGACCTCTGAGCTCCTGCAGCAAACATTCCAGCTGTCCCTTTAGGAAGGTTTCAGAAAGCTACTGTAATATACTTCTTTTTCATTCCTTCCACAGATTTTAGTCACATGAACACATAGCTTAGCTGCAAGGAGCTTGGCTTCAGGGAGACTGGGAAATTAATCTGCGTGGCCATGTGCACATGCGAATATTTATCATCACGGAATTGGGACTTACCCGCCTCCTCTCTAAAATGAGGGAACGTGCTTCATGACCCTGATGTTTTCCTCAGACTTAATATTATGCATTTTAATTCAATCAGAAGCAAAAGTGGATCTAATTTTGAGGTCAGTGGAAAGAAGGGGGTGTAATAATAAAATCATGCCTGACTGAAAATGGGCTCTCCTTTATGAGCACAATAACACACAGGGAAATACATTTCAAAGAGAAGCAGTTACACTAAATGGTTAAAATCTCTCTTCTTTTTGTTTTTTTGTGGTTCTTCTGCTGAAGAAGATTTGCCCTGAGCTAACATCTGTTGCCAATCTTCCTCTTTTTTTTTTACGTGAGCTGTTGCCACAGCATGGCCACTAACAGACGAGTGGTGTGGTTCCCTGCCTTGGAACCAAACCTGGGCCACTGAAGCAGAGTGTGCCAAACTTTAATGACTAGGCCATTAGGGCTGGCCCAAAATGTCTAAGATCCATGTTTGTATATTCTAAACTGGACATAAAAACTGAAGGAACTATTTTAATAACATTGTCACTTATATTTGAAAACATGTTTTATTTCTCCCATGAACATAGGCATACCTTTCTCACCTTTTTCTCTTGATTAAAAACTCTTTAAGCTGACTAAAACATGCATGTTCAATCTGACATATTTTGTCCTTTTTGGAAGATTTAGTGACAATGATTAATCTGTTAAAATGTCATGTTGTAAGACAACAACCAGTATTTAGGGATATAACTCCAAGATTTTAGAATCATCTAACCTGTAGTAGCTGAATAGAAAGCATGGAAATGAGGATGTCAACATTTTCTTAAATAACTGAAAAGATCTGTGGCCAATGGAATTTAACAAAGGGCTGGAAAGGTTAGTGGTATTGAGGCGACACTTGGGGATTGGACACGTTCGGGTTAGAGTCTGTGTTGTAAATTTTAAAACTTCCTGTTTTCCTACTGCCTCAGCATCCCCACAAACAGGCTGTGAGCGCCTGGCAGAGGGGACCAGTACACCAGGGAGATAAGGCTGGTCCTGCCACAGTCTCCCCTTCTTGCCCTCCTCTGACTGCAACCTAGTGACATTCAAACCCATCAGTCAAATCCCCTCACCCTTTCGTCTGTGTGCCTTACCCCAGCCGCAGTAAAGTCACCTGCCCACAGGACCTCACTCTCTCTCAGCTCCCCACCTGCTTTTTGAGCCCACTCCCATGGCACTCCTCCCTTGTGGCCTTGCGAGGCGTGCTGTGTGCCTCCCTTTTCTAGGACCTCTGAGTACGATAAATCTCTTCACTTTCATATGCCTCTCCATGGTGTTATTCCATGTCCACACCAGACTGATCATCAAAAACTCCATTTTAAGTAGCATAATTATCCCTTACAATATAGAGTCCTTGCTCTGGCTCTTACCAGCTGTGGGACCTGGAGTAAGTGACAATCTCTTTGAGCTTCAGTTTCTTCATCGAAAACATAGGGTTGATAATAGAATCTCTATTGTAAGGTTACGATGCTGCTTCATTATCATCACGTGTATAAAGTGCTTCACATGGAACCTGACACATGGGGATTAATCAATAAAAGGTAGTTGTTATTATTGCTAAAATATTAGAGAACAGAGAAAGAAAGTGAGAAAGAGAAGCAGGCTTGTGATGAGGAAATCTGGCATTTTTATACTCAAGAACTGCAGTGCTTGTGAGGGAGAATAACATGCTGGAATCATAAACAAATGAGTGTAGGAGAAGCCATGAATCTCAGGTGCTGGCATAATGGTAAGGAACATCCTGGGAGACAGCACTCCTGAGTAAACTCATCACACACAGCCTGTGTTCTATGTGCATGTGGGTTTTAACTAGAAAGAACCCCAGCCATCTCATGTGATTCCAAAACCAGACCTTCTTGCACACACTTAGTCCTTGCATCAGCAGCTGGGCACCACTGGCTGTGACATCGGTGGATTTTGTTTGCATAGTGATGACCAGAAGTCCAGCAGGCCACAAACCCCTACATTGCCTGGCTTCACAAAAAGAAAATACACAGTTCTGATCCAGTGTGAAACATGGTGTGAGAATATATTCAAGAGAACAAGGAAAAGGTGAAACATATTCATTGGCTATTTTTACAGTGCAATATACAGTAAATATAGACTACTTTGTAATTCTTTAAAATTGACATGTACGGTATAATGCAACAAGGAGAAAGAATAAGCTAGGGATGAAGGGCACAATTTCTGGAATGGCTTAAATTAATAAACTTATTATTAAGTCCTTGACAAAGTGCTGGAATAAATTAGGTACCCATAAATTTAATTCTTCATTTAAAATACCCAGAATGGTAAATTTAAAGTCCTAAGCTCTAGAGGTCTGTTCTCTGATGTCATAGGAAAACCAAAATGTCAACAGTGTGTGTAATGCTTTATATATAATGCTTTCTTTTGAACGTTTACTTAATTATAAAAATCCATTTTTTCTTTTTTTTAACCTTAAAATCAATGGAATCCACGGAAAGAGGAAGAGGAAAGGGAAAATTAATAAGTTGGGTCTCAGTGAGCATTACAATAACATAGCATCATGCTGATCTTTCTAATTACACAGTAGAAATTCAGCCAGTCATATCCACAATGCTAAATTTTTTTTTAAGCAGTATGATACAGCAATTTATTTTTTTGGTGAAGAAGATTGGCCCTGAGCTAACATCTGTTGCCAATCTTCCTCTTTTTTTTTCTCCCCAAAGCCCCAGGACATAGTTGTATATCCTAGTTCAAAGTCATTCTAGTTCTTCTGTGTGGGATGCTTCCACAGCATGTCTTGATAAGCAGTGTGTAGGTCCACACCCAGGATCTGAACGAGTGAACCCCAGGCCGCTGAAGTGGAGCATACCAACTTAATCACGTGGCCATGGGGCTGGCCCCCATAATGCTGAATTCATGGCCGTAGATATAATCGTTCTCAGTGAGGACGAATCCGTCTAATTTGCTGGTATTAGCAGGTCTGCAGCCATTCCCGTTTTTCATATGAAGACCAAAGTTTTGGTATATAAACAGTTTAGAACATTCAAAACTCCTAATGAAAGCCTCCTGTCCACACATTCACAGTTGAATTAAGAAGGGCCATTTATATGTTTATGGTTAACTAATAGTTAAGAAAATGACAACTATTATCAACTTTTCCTAAAGCATGTCGTCGTGGTTAACTGATGGCTTTTTTATTTGACTGATCACGTCCAGGTGCAAAGTGAGGGAAATATCCTACTCAGCCTGACACTCCTCTCATGCAAGAACTGTGCTCTGTTACCCAAAACTCCAAGCTGATCGAGAATGAGAGGCACAGATGCCCAAGTCTGGTCTTCTGATTACGTCACTTCTTTCCTATCCACACCCATTAGTGCAAGTTATTTTGCAAATGACTTTTGTATTTAGTAAAAATTCAAAAGTGTGTTTAAAGAATTATTTTAAAAATATTAGAAATTGTCTCAAAAATCTAGTTTTCTTATGAAATTTTACACAAATTTACCAACACCAGCTCCTCACGGGCCTGGTTTTGTTCACCCCTTTGGCTGTTTTTCATATGCATTGGCTAAAGCAATCGAAGCTCCTCACGTTTAGAGCAGCCCTGTGGTTCTCACAGCCATAGTCCCTCTGGTATCAAAATGAAACCTTTTTCTAAAAAAATGGCAGAGTGATTTATCTGCTGTCTTAATTTCAATAAGAGCAAGTAGATTTTTGCTGCGAATTAAAGAGAATAATTTATAACAGCACAGTCAAGTAAGTTAGAAATTGGGATCATTAAAATGAGGATCAATGACCAGGCAAATCGTCTTGTAGATTTTCTACTTCTACAGTTACTTCTCCTATTGTTATATATGTTTATATAATAGAAATGACTAAAACATAGAAAATAAATATCAAGGGCAGTTAGAAACAAAAGGCAGAGGGAGTGAAGGTGGCACTATCTTATCTTAATGCCTTGCAAAGGAGGTGGTGGTAATATGTTTTTTGAATGAGAATGTAGGAGTTCATGAACCCAGAGGAAGCTGTCTCACTCTCCTTCACAGACTGTCCATATGGGACCCATCCTATAAGCCTGGACCTTATCTACTGTTCTGCCAGTATTTACCAATCTGTTTCCACGGAAAAAAATCACATCCCTCTGAATATACCCAGAAAAATTATGAAAAAAATTGTAGTTTTAGTTGTATTCTTCTTTGAGAAGCAACAGAAGCAATTTAAATTAAGAATGTAAGATAAATATTTAAAAATAGAGATTGCTTAAATATTGACTGAATTTCCTGGATGACAGAAAGAGAATGTCTTTCAATTACGTTCTTTAAGCTACTTCTGAGAAAAGTATGCTTGAAGCAGATTCATCATCTATAAATAAAACTATTAAAACTTGAATTCACAAGAAATATGGAAATCAAACATGTGCAGTGATTTGAAGCCCTGTGTGTTCATCTGACAAATATCTACTATAAGCACAGCAATTATTAGATGTATATGAGAAAAAAGATAAATTAGACATAGTCTCTGTTTAATAAAATGCAGAAAAACTTTTTTAAAAAGGTAAGCTCTATGGTAATATCTAAATAGTTTGCCTTCATGAATAATATCATGTCCATTCATTGACACAGTTGGTTATGAGAAGACAGGAAGAAAAGGTCCGATCCATAAAACTTGCAAAGTGTTTTTGTGTAAGGTAGTAAATGAGTGGTAAGAAATACGCTAGTTAATAAGGTATGCCAAAGTTAGTCATTTCTACTAAAAATATTTTAAAATGAAAAAGAGAAAGGAAAAGAAAACATTTCCTGAATGCTGATCATTGGGTTATCTCATTTAATTATTTATAGATGAGAAAACTAAGTCAAACAGTAAACAATGGGTCAGGGATTAAAATTAATACACTTTCATGACAAAATGGAACCAGAATATAATTTTCTGGGCTCCTCACATGTTAATATTCTGTGTCCTCTTCATAAGCCCTTTGAACACCGTGACAGCCAATGACATATTACATACAGGGGTGAGCAGAAGAATGCAGAAGAGCCTTAGACAACCATGGCAACTTTCCCAGCACTGGCCATTACAGGTTTTTACTGTGGAATTGGTCACATGAGGGGCAGGACAAGTAGGAAAAAGAAATGGGTGCTTTTAATATCCATTAGCCCTCAACCAGATTATTAGCTTTGACTTATAATTGACCTAGAATATATTCAAGTGAGGAAAACAAAGACTATTACTGACAAGGAGAAGTGATGCATTTTACCTTCACCCATAAAATAATTCAACAGTTGTTAGTTACATCTAGTTTGTTGACCAGCTATTCATTTTCCCTGAGGATAGAACAAGATGAACTTAGATGAATAAATTAGTTAGTTTTTGTGGTAAGCAGAATAACGTCTCCCCAAAGATGTCCATGCTCTAATCCCCAAGCTTGTGGCTCTGTTACCTTATATGGCAAAAAGGATTTGCAGATATGATTAAGGATCAAGGCCTTGAGATGGGAGATTATTTTGGATTAACTGGCTGAGCCCAATCTAATAACATGAGTTCTACTAACTCAGAGAGGTACGACATCAGAAGGGCTTGAGCCACTGTTACCGACTTTAAAGATGGAGGAAGGGGGCCAGGATCCAAAGAATGCGAGTGACTCTAGAAGCTATAAAAAGCAAGGAAACTGATCTCCTCTTTAGTTTTCAAAAAGGAATCAGTCCTGCCGACACCTTGATTTTGGCCCAGTGAGATCTGTGTTTGACTTCAAACCAACATAACTATAAATAATATATTTCTGTAGCTTTAAGCTACTAAGTTTGTGATAATTTGTTAAAGTAGTGATATAGAAATAATAGCTAATATAAGCAATATGTCGGTGTGTTACATATGATATATCTATGGTAAACATATGCAGTAGAAATAGACATAATATTGACTGTGTATCTTGCACAATGCAGTGGTAAATCCAAATTAAATATAAAATATGACTCAAACAATAGCTCACCTTGCTAAAAGGAATAAGACTTCCAAACACAAAACAATTAGAAGATACTAAAAATTATTATGTAACCAAGTGCTAATTTGTGTGATTCAAAGAAAATATTATAAGACTTGAAAAAGATGTGTTTGGATACCAATGTGAGCCCATGGAATTGGATAATCTTCTCCTTGAGGAGGGAATATGAGTGCTATATGGAAGATGTGAGAAAGATTTCCTTGATAACCTTGACTGAAGAATGGCTGGCATTAAAAGAAAGTTTTGAATTCCCATTTCCTTACAATTATTTCAGATCACAGATGAAGAGTAGTTTTTTCTCAAAATAGACAACTTGCTTTGACTGGTAGTGAGGCCCTGAAGAAGATCTGAGATGGAATCTGAGACCTTGTTTGGACTCATCAGGAAATGGTGCCGTGATCAATTGGAGATGTGTATTAGGGTCACAGGAAAGAGGAAGAATTTCCATGCTTAGCTTGCATAGCACCGGGGTTGATAGTCAGCCAGTATGTACCAGTTGATAAAATATGGAACTATATTGAACTGTATCAACTATTCAGGTGGATAAAAATTGGCTCCCTGATCCCTCCAATGCCTCACTATTACCTTGATTATTTGGTTAAACCACCCCTAATCTAGCAACTACAGATTTTTATGTGTGGTGCAATGGTCATACTGGTTGTTACGTATCTTGGATGTTTTCTGGATATTATATTGAATGGAGGTAGGGTGATAGACTAGAGGATTTTTCAAGGTTTTTTGAATCCATGTTTATGCAATATCTAAAACAAATAGAATATATATACTTGGTTAAAAGATTATACTGATTTATGTTTCTCGATGTAATTTATTTGGAATCCAATAGAGAAGTAGCTGTATTAAGCTTACTTCTCAGGAAAAGCCTAATAATCACCAGCATGGAAAAGCTCTTGGTACAAGCACTTTATAAATGCTTCGCAATGACCTCAGAACAGTAGCAGGAGTTTGCAGATGCATGCCATTGAGCTTTCTCAGGCCAAATAGTACAGTTTCTTGGCATACTTTGAAAAAATTCTAAAAATGGCATTCCGCATGTACAAAGCAATGAGAATGGAATGTCTTTTCTGTTACTACCATATATGGAAGGAATCCAGAGTTCCTTCCAGACATGTAAGTTTTGTCGTGGTAGCTAGAAACAACACCAACATGTGGAGGATAGAGAAGCAGACATTTATACTTATTTTACATAACAGAATTTTTAAAAAAACATTTCCATTAGCAGTCATGCTGGGAGAATGTGTGACCATATTTCAGTCGTGGCCATACAAAAACAATTAAATAAGGAAACTGCACCACATCCAGGTACAGCTGCTGTTCTCATCTACGCTTTTATCTATGAGGTCATGGTTGACTTGTTGAACTAGCCAAAACTTGACATTTTCTGTAGAACGTGGATCAGTTGCCAGAAGTCTACTTCACTTTATAAGAATGATTCCCTCTATGTCCCCCTCTATGCAGAATTTACCCATTCCATATGTTTACCCCAGTCTTCAGCAAGATCTCCTACTTTTCCTGAAATCTTTGAGCAATCTGGGTGAAGAGCCTGTGGAATAATCTAGGACCTATCATACAGAACTGGCTCAGTTTTAAGGAAACATTCATCAAAATATCACAAATGAGAATGACCCAGAAGTTTATTACTTGATTATGCTCTGCCATTAATGGTATGTAAATTACATTGTTGCCAAATCTAGATATGAAATTTACATTATTACTCCTTATGGAAGTACTTTTGAGCTTGGAAATATGTTAAACTTTAAATATGAATCATAAATGTATATGTATAACTTATATGCAAAATTGTAAATTTTAATTCTAGCAATAATCATAGTTTGACTTGTATTTTACTTAGTTGTGTAGTTGTTTATACGTCTATTTTCCGTATGATACTTGGCTTCTTATGGATAAAGGGCATGACTTATCCACTTTTATTTACCAAGAATATAGAGTTATTCTTGGAAGAAGATAGTAAGCACCCTAGATATCTTTTTTCAATTGAGTTGAGTGGAACTGCATTCCACTTTCAAAGCTTTAGGATACAGATACTTTGAGGACAACATTCTGCTTGGACGATACCCTGCATTGCTAGTAAAATATAACATTTTTGAATTGATTTTTTGGTGAATTATAGGAAAATCAAAATGTGTTTTCAGAGATATTGCTGTTGCATTTCATCTTTTGTTACCATAATGTTACACATAACCTTAAATTAAAAAAAATATTTATAGCTAACTATATGGTACTTATTCTTCCAGTCCTCAAAAAAACATCCCCCAAACACAGAACAGTATTAAAGAACTGGGTTTGAGCCTAGCGTTTGTTGTTAACTAGCATTTGACTTTAAGCTAACTTCTTGAGGCTTAAAATTGCACTGAATTTTTAAGGCAGGAAAAAATGGTCTAGATAATGTCTAGTGTCTCTTGAAGTCCAAAGTTCTTTTATTTTATAATGTGTCATTTTGTGTTTACAAAGTCCAATAAGATATGAGGAACAGAAGTTAGGCAATCCCTTTGATTCTATCCCCAACTTGAGAAAAAGAAAGCCATAGTTAGGTATCATTATTTACCATTGTACTTTCCCATGCAGAAGATGTAGGCAGGTATTGGGATCCTTATTCCTCAAGGAGACAAATGGAAGCACAGACATAGCAAGAGATCTGAACAAGCTCATTTAATCAACGGTAGAGTAGGATTAGATCAGCTCTCCTTAGTCCAAGTCCGTTATTTGACAAGTGACTTATTTTCACAAATACAGCCTTATTTTTTCATGTTGCTCTACCTGATAGATTTCTCCACCTCCATTTGAACATGTTTCCACCCCTCTTTCATAATGCTTTCCTCCCTTTTGTTCCTTATCCTCCTTTTTTCCCGTTAGACCCCTTTATATGTTTACTTACTTTTTAAATTTTCCAATTCCTTCTTTCCATGGGAGAAATCCTAGAAGCAGCACTGTCTAGTTATTTTCTCCTTTTAACAGTAATCGTAACAGTAAAAGCTAAAGTAAGTACACATTTGAAGCCATATTTGACAGCATGCAATAAAGTTTCCATTTTAATGGACCACAAACTATACAGAAATACATAAATCCTTTTCCCTTTTTCCCCCTCTATCGACTGTAAAATTCTATTTGGAATGATTTAATCAGAGCTGAGTTGAGACTTTTTTTTAAGTAATTGAATGCTAATTACTAATCTGCTCTTCAATTAAATATAACCTTTTGGGGTAAGATTTCAAGCTGAGTGCTTAAATTAGTTGTGCTCAACTTTTAGCAGTGGCTTCCTCTAATAGAAGAAGAAACACATATTATTGAAATAACAGGGAACAGTGAAGCTATGAAAGGAGAGAAAGAAGCAGGATTCAGAAGGTTAGGAAACAGTGTGTCGTAACACTATACACCTTTGTTGTTTAAGTTTGAGTTCTTGGCAATTTTGTTTCCTTTCAGATCCCTATAATTTAAGAAAGTTTTCAAATTTTAAGAAAATCAGAAGCCCCTGGAGCATTTGCTAAAATACACATTGCTGGATCCCATCCCCAGAGCTTCTGATTCAATAGGTTCAAGAATTTGTCTTTCTAATTGGTTCCCAGGTAATGCCCATGTTGCTAGTCAGGAGACCATATTCTTGAGAATACATTGGTATGGGTTGTATAGTGGCTTCTCTCTTAAAAGAAAATAATTCTAAAACCAGCTCCTGTTCTGCCTTCAAAATTATTGAATCTCTATTTTTTTCTAGACTTAGATTATATGAGCTCTCTTTTTAAATGCTTTTCATCAATACTACTTAACAGTTTTTAGTAAGATCTTAATGCAAGAGTCAAAGTTTTATTTAAATTCTGGTTTGATAAAATAAGAAAGGCAGGTAGGCTGAAAATGTGTATATAAATAGAGAGAATTTGCAATCACTATTATATTAAATTAAGTATCTGAAACATATTAGCAGAGTACCCTGAGAAAAGTTATGCTGCTTTCTGAAAACTGAAATCATCCCAGACTCCTGAAAAAATGAGTAGAGCATCATAAAAATTATAATACAAGCACATAGACATACACATTATAACACTGACCATCATTTTGAAAATTCCCCAATAGCAGATAATATGGAAATCTTAATGGTGTAAGGTGACATGCAGCTTGCGGAAATGTCACATCATGTTTTCATTTTATTCACTGTAAATGGAATAATTTGTTACACAAATAAAAGGAAAAGATTTACTCATATAATCATCCTATGACTCCATACACATCATCAGAATTCCTTAAAGTATTTGTTTGGAATTTTTGATATCTGGGAATTTTATTTTCTTGGGCATAAATAAATAAGCTTAGTGCAGTTAAAGGTGATTAACAATTACAGCTCTTATACTATTTGATATGATGCCTTATAAACTGGGACTTTAGAATATGTTCTCATTCAAAATGACCAAGTCTGTTATCACTGGATTCAAGCTCATCAATTTTTTAGTTTTTAGAATTCCAAACAGTGGCATAATTTCACACTGGTTTCAAAGGTGACAGGAGAAGAGGATTAGAGACAAAACAGTTCTTGTTTAGATGACAGTAATACTACTGTGATAGTAAAACCATCTCTCTGTCTCTGGCTTTGCTCCTCTCTCTCTCTCTCAGTCTCTCTTTGAATTTTATGAAATGTGGTAGGGAATTTAGTTCTTAACAAGGCCTTCACTCCAGAGAAACTATTATTCAAGAGCTTAAAGTGACGGAGTGTTGTCAAAGCCTAATTGACCTGGCAGAAGGGAAGTACTCAATTCCATTCCTTCCAGCCAACCTGTCCCACAGAGGGGTGGGGAGGCGGAGGAGTAACTGGGAAGTTCACAGTACAGAAGCACAGGCTAAGACTGAGATGTAATTGTAGGAGCATAGGACCTGCCCTCACCCCCTACTACCATATTACGAAAGGCCTCTTCCCTGCTTTTTCTTTTACCCAGTATGTTATGTCTGGAGATCAAGAAAAAATTACAGGGCCAACTAAAAGGCAAAAAACAAAGTTTGAAGAGACAGAGCAAGCATCAGACCCAGACTCAGATATGTCAGGGATGTTGGAATTATCAGACCAGGAATTTAAAACAACTGCAATTAATATGCTAAGGACTCAAATGGGTAAAATAGAAAGCATGCAGAACAGACAGGCAATATAAGTAGAGAGGTGGAAATACTAAGAAAGAACCAAAATAAAATCCTAGAGATTAAAAATACTGTAACAGAAATGAAGAATGCCTTTGAGGGGCTTATTATTAGACTGGAAACGGCTGAAGAAAGAATCTCTGACTTTGAGATCAACAGTAACATCAAAAACAAAAGCAAAGACTAAAAACTGAAAAAACAAAATGGAACAGAATATCCAAGAACTGTGGGACAAATATAGAAGATGTAACATAGGTATAATGAGGATACCAGAAGGAGAAGGAAGAGAAGAAATATTTGACGTAATAATGGCTGAGAATTTCCCCAAATTGTCAGACACCAAATCATAGATCCAGGAAGGTCAGAGAAGACCAAGCAGAATACATATCAAACAAACAAACAAACCAAAAACTACAAGTAGGCATATCATATTCAAACTGCAGAGAATCAAAGATATAGAAAAAAATCTTAAAAGACCGAGAGAAAAACAAAAAACACCTTACCCATAAAGGAACAAAGATAAGAACTACATGTAACTGCACCACAATAACCATGCAGGCAAGAAGATTGGAGTGAAATACTGAAACGTTGAGAGAAAAAAACTCAACCAAGCTAGAATTCTATACCCTGTGAAATTATTCTTCAAAAGTTGAAGGTGAAATGAACAGTTTCTCACACAAGCAAAAATCAAGGGAATCTGTTGCCAGTAGACCTGCCTTGCAAGAAATATTAAAAAGAAATTATCCAGAGAGAAGAAAGGTAATATAGGTCAGAAACTTTGATTTATGTAAAGAAAGAGCACCAGAGAAGGAATAAGTGAAGGTAAAACAGAAACTTATTTTTCTTACTCTTTTTTTTTTAAAGATTTTATTTTTTCCTTTTTTCTCCCCAAAGCCCCCCCAGTACATAGTTGTATATTCTTCGTTGTGGGTCCTTCTAGTTGTGGCATGTGGGACACTGCCTCAGCGTGGTTTGATGAACAGTGCCATGTCCACGCCCAGGATTCGAACCAATGAAACACTGGGCCGCCTGCAGCGGAGCGCGCGAACTTAACCACTCGGCCACGGGGCCAGCCCCTTATTTTTCTTATTCTTAATTGATTTAACAGAGAATAGTTTGTTCAAAGCATTAATAGCAACATTGTAATTGATTATGTAGCCTTATGCATTTATATTCTTATGTAAAGTGAAATGAATGACAGCAATGATACAAGGGCAAGAGAGAAGAACCAGGATTATTTTAATTTGTTATTATAAGGTACTCACATCACCTGTGAAGTGGCTTAGTGTTATTTGAAAGTGGACTTGGGTTAGTTATAAATATATATTGCAAACTCTAGCGCAACCACTTGAAAAAGTGAAAAAAGAAGAAAGGAGATAAATGGAATCATACAGGATGTTCAATTAAAACCAAAAAAGGCAGAAAAGGAGTGGAAGACAAAAACGGGAACAAAAAACAAGGGAAATGAGCAGAAAATATTAACAAATATGGTAGAGGTTAACCCAGTTATGTTAATAGCCACTTCAAACATCAGGGGTATAAACACATCAATAAAAAGACAGAGATTAGGGGCCGGCCTGGTGGCGCAGTGGGTAAGTTTGCACATTCCACTTCGGCGGCCCAGGGTTCAGATCCCAGGTGCGCACATTGCACCGCTTGGCAAGCCATGCTGTGGTAGGTGTCCCACATATAAAGCAGAAGAAGATGGGCATGGATGTTAGCTCAGGGCCAGTCTTCCTCAAAACAAAAAAAAAAGAGATTGTCAGAATGGATCAAAAAACAAGACCCCACTATATTCTGTCTATAAGAAACCCCCTTTAAATATAAAGACATAAAGATTAAAAGTAAAAGGATTCAAGAAAGATATACCATGCTAACATTAATCAAAAGAAAGCAGGAGTTGCTATGTTAATTTTAGACAGAGAAGACTTCAGAGCAAGGAATGTTATCAGGGATAGAGAGGATCATTACATACGTAAAGGGGTCAATTCTACAAGAAGACAAAACATTTCTTAACATGTATGCACCTAACAACAGAGCATCAAAAATACACAAGGTAAAAGCTGATAGAAGTGCAAGGAGAAATAGGTAAATCCTTTACTATAGTTGGAGACATCAACACCTCTCTGTCAGAAATGGGCAGGTTCAGCAGGAAGAAAATCAGTAAGGACACAGTTGAACTCAACAGGACCACCAATCAACTAGATATAATGGACATCCATAGTCTACTTCATCCAACAACAGCAAAATACAATCTTCTCAAGCTCACATGGAACACTCATCAAGATAGACCACACTTTGGACCATAAAACATATTCCAAGAAATTAAAAAATATTTAAAATATACAATGTCTGCTTTCAGACCACAATGGAATTAAACCAGAAATGAATAACAGCAAGGTAACTAGAAAATCTCCAAATACTTGGAGATTAAACAATACTGAAGTAACACACAGGTTGAAGAAGAAATCACAAGAAAAAGTTAAAAATACTTAGAACTAAATTAAAATGAAAATACAATTTTTCAAATTTTGTGCGATGTAGTGAAAGCAGTGCTTATGGGGGAAATTTACAGCATTGGTTGCATATACTAAAAAGGAATAAAGATCTAAAATCAATAATTTAAATTTCACCTTAGAAAATTAGACAAAGAAGAGCAAATTAAATCCAAAATAAGCAGATAAGAAGAAAGAGTGAAAAACCAGAGCAGAAATCAATAAAATTGGAAATAGGAAATCACCAGAGAAAATGAAGGAAAACAAAAGCCGCTATTTTGAAAAGACCAATAAAATCAATAAGCCTAAGTAAAAAAGAGAGAAAAGAACTAAATTATTATTATGATAAATGAAAAGACAAATATCAGAGTGTCTTAGAAATGAGACATCACTACAGATTCCATGGACATTAAAAGTATAATAAAGGACTATTATGAACAACTCTATGCCCACAAATTTGATAATATATATCAAAAGGACTAATTCCTTGAAAGACGTTATCTGCCAAACTCACACAAGAAATAAACAATATGCATACGCATATATCTATTAAAGAAATTGAATGAATAATTAATAGACTTCTGAAACAGAAAGCACCAGGTCCAAATGTATTCACTGATGAATTCTACCAAACATTTAAAGAAGACATTATACCAATTCTCTACAATCTCTTTTAGAAGAGCGAAGCAGAGGGAATACTTCCTAACTCATTTTATGGGGCCAGTGTTACCCTAATACCAACCTGACAAAGATACTACAAGAAAAGAAAATTTGAACTTCATTAAAATTAAAATTAAAAACTTTTGCTATGTGAAACATTGTCTTTTTACTCACTAAAGAATAAGAAGATAAGCCATAGACTGGGAGAAAATATTTGCAAATGACATATCTGATAAAGGACTGTTATGCAAAATATACAAAGAACTCAAAACTCAACAATAAGAAAATGAACAACTAATTAAAAAATGGGCAAAAGATCTTAACAGATACCTTATAAAAGAAGATACATATAAGAACACGAAAAGAAGCCCCACATTATATATTATCAGGGAAATGCAAATTAAAACAACAATGAGATACCACCACACACCTACTAAAATCACCAAAATCCAAAACATTGACAACGCCAAATGCTGGCAAGGATGTGGAGCAACAGGAATTCTCATTCATTGCTGGTGGGAATGCAAAATGGTACAGCCACTTTGGAATACAGTTTGGCAGTTTCTTCCAAAATTAAACACACTCTTATTATCCTACAGTTCAGCAATTGCACTCCTTGGTATTTACCCAAATGAATTGAAAACCCGCATATGAATGCTTATAGCAGCTTTATGCATTATCACCAAAACTTGCAAGCAACCAAGATATTCTTCAGTAGGTGAATGGATAAATAAACTGTAGTACATCCAGAAAATAATATATTATTCAGTGCTAAAAAGAAATGAGCTATTAAGCCATGAAAAGACCTGGAAGAAACTTAAATGCATATTATTAAGTAAAAGAAGCCAGTCTGAAAAAGCTACCTACTCTATGATTCGAACTATATGACATTTTGGAAAAAGCAAAACTACGGAGACAGTAAAAAGATCAGTGTTTGCCAAGGATTCATGAGGAGAGAGTGTTGAATAGGCAGAGACAGCATAGAGGATTTTTAGGGCAGTGGAACTATTTTGTATACTATAATGTGGGTATATATCATTATGAATTTGTCAAAACTCATAGAATGTACACCACCAAGAGTGAATCTTAATGTAAACTATGGCTTTGTGGTGATAATCATGTGCCAATGTAGATTCATTGGTTGTAACAAATATACCACTCTAGTGTGGGATTTTGATAGTGGAGGAGGCTATGTGTATGTGGAGGCAGGAATATATAGGAAACTGTACTTTCTATTTGCTTTTGCTATGAACCTAATACCACTCTAAAAAAAATTGTTTTTTAATTTCTTCCAGCAAAAAAATATACATATGTCACAAACTTGAATCCATTTAAAGAAAGGAAGAGCAACAGAGAAGGAATAAATGAAAGTAAAATAAATTCTTTCATTTTATTACTTCTAATTGTTCTAAAAGATAATTGTTTACAGCAATAAAAGTAGAAATGTATTAGGTGATTACAGTATATGGATAAGTAAAATGGATGATAGCATTGTCACAAGGGAAGAGAGAAAGGAATTGGGAATACTAGGTTATAAGTTACCTGCACTACATGGAAGTGGTACCATTTCTTTGAAAGTGGATTTAGATTATATAAGAATGACTATTTTAAACTCTAGGGCAACCACCAAAAAAATTTTTAAGTAGTATATTGATAGTCTAAGAGAAGAGATGAAATGGGAATCGTGTAAAAATGTTCACTAATACCAGACAAAGCAGAAAAGAGGGGGAAAAAAGAAACAAAGAATAAATTCCACAAATTAAAAACCAGTTACAAACGTGGTAGATATTCATTCAATTGTATCACTATCCACTTTAAATGTGAAATGGTCTAATAAACCAGTTAAAAGAGATTTGTCAGAGTGGATACTAAAATAAGACCCAAATATATGCCGTCTACATGAATCTCGCTTTAAATATAAAGACTTGTATAGGTTAGAAATGAAAGATACGGGGACAGATATACTAACACTAATCCAAAGAAAGCTGAAGTAGCTCTATTAACTTCAGACAAAGCAGACTTTAGAGTAAGGAAGACTACCAGGCATAAAGAGTGGCACTGCCTAATGATAAAGGGGTCAATTCTCCAAGAAGACATAACAAGCCTAATCAAGTATTCATCTAACAAAAGAGAATCAAAATAAATGAGACAAAATCTGATGGAACTTAAAGAAAAAGCAAACAAAGCCACTGTTATAGTTGCAGACTTCGACCTCTCTCTCAGTTATTGATAGATAAACTAGGCAAAAAGTCAGTAAGAATATAGATGATGTGAACAGTACCACGAATCAAATTGATCTAATTCACATTTATAGAATACTCCATTCCAACAGCAGAATACACAATCTTGTCAAGCTCAAATGGCATATTCACTAAGATAGATTGCATTCTAGATCACAAAACATAGCAAAACAAATTTAAAAGAATAGTAATTATACTTAGTCTGTTATTAGAACAATATGAAATTAAGCTGGAAATCAATAAGAGAAAGACAGCAGGAAAATCCTCCAGATATTTAGAAATTAAGCTGCACTTTTATAAATAATTCATGGATCAAAGAGAAAGTTTAAGAGAAATTTTTAAATATTTTGAACTTAAAGCAAAATAAAACACACCTTATCAAAATTTGTGGGATGCAGCAAAAGCAGTGCTTGGGGGGATAACATTAAATGTATATATCATAAGAGAAGAAAGATCTTAAATCAATAACTGAAGCTTCAACATTAGGAAATTACAGAAAGAAGAGCAGAAATCAACAAAATTGAAAAAAGGGAAACAATAGCAAAAATCAACAACAAAAAAGCTAGTTCTTTAAAAGATTCATAAAACTCTAGCCAGTCTAACCAAGAAAGAGGAAACACATAATTTACTAATATCAGAAATGAACAAGGGATTACCACTACTTATTCCATTAAAAGGATAATAAAAAGACTTATTAAAAGGATAATAAAGGAATGCTATGAGAAATTCCATGCCTATAAATTTAATAACAAATAATATGGACCAATTTCTTGGAAGACAAAATTGCAAAACTCACACAAGAAGATTATCTATTAAAGAAATTAAGTCAATAAACAATAACCTTCCCAAAATAAAGCACCAGATGATTTCACCCATATGTAGACTCTAAAACATTCTAACTCACAGAAGCAGAGAGTACAATGGTGGTTGTAAGAGGCTGGGGGTAGGGGAAGTGGAGAGATGTTGATCAAAGTGTACAAACTTTCAGTTATGCAGGATGAATAAGTTCTGGAAATCCAATGTACAGCATGGGGACCATAGTTAATAATACTGTGTTGCATACTTGAAATTTGCTAAGACAGTGGATCTTAAGTGTTCTCACCACACACGCAAAAATGGTAACTATGTGAGGTTATGGATATGTTCATTACATTGATTGTGGGAGTCATTTCACAATGTGTGTATATATCAAAACATCAGATTATACACCTTAAATATATACAAGTTTCATTTGTCAATTATACCTCAATAAAAAGTAAAATAAATTAAAGCACGAGCCCCAGATGGGTTCAGTGGTGACTTCTACCAAACATTAAAGAAGAAATAACCTCTCTGATGTAGGACTTGTTCCCAAAATGTGCAAAGACTTAAAACACAACAATAAGAAACAAACAACTCAATTAAAAAATGGGAAAAAGATCTGAACAGAGAACTTTTCAAAAAAAATATACAGATGGCAAATAAGCATGTGGGAAAATGCTAAATATCATTTGACACTGGGGAGCTGCACGTGAAAATAATAATGAGATACACCAGATACCATTACATACCTATTGGAATGACTAAAATCCAAAAACAAACAAACAAACAAAAACCTGACAATACCAACTGCTGGCCAGGATGCATAGCCACAGGAACTCTCATTCCTCGCTGGTGGGAATACAGAATGGTACAGCCACTTTGGAAGACAGTTCAGCAGTTTCTTACGAAGCTAAACATACTCTTACCATACGATCCAGAAATCACACTCCTAAGTATTTACCCAACTGATTTGAAAACTTACGTCTACGCAAAAACCTGCACACAAATGTTTCTAACAGCTTTATTCCTAATTGCTAAAAACTGGAAACAAACAAGATGTCCTTTAATAGGTTAATGGATAAACAAACTATGATATATCCATACAATGGAATCCTATTCTGCAATAAAAGGATTGAGCTATTAAGTCATGAAAAGCCACCAAGGAACTTCAAATGCATATTGTTAAGTGAAAGAAGCTAGTCTGAAAATATTACAGACTTGATTCCATTTGTATGAGATTCTGGAAAAGACAAAACTATAGACACAGCAAACAGATCAGTGGTGCCAGGACTTGAGTCGAGGGTGAGGGTGTTGAATAGATAAAGCACAGAGGATTTTTTTAGGATGGTGAAACTATTCTACATAATAATGTTATGTTGGATACATGACTCTGTTTTTGTCAGTACTCACTGTGCTTTCCAGAAGAATGAGTAAACCTTAATGTATGCAGATTTTTAAAAATCATTTATAAGTCAGAGGATGCCAGCATAGAAGGCCGCAACAACAACAACAAAATCGAACTATGTTGCAAATATATGAAAGAATCTCACTGAAGAAAGTGGGGGGAAAAGATGTTGACCTAAGTAACTTTGGAAATAAATGGAATATAAGAATTTTATAACATGTTTAATGAGTCCTTTTAATATAATATGTAAATTTGAATTCTTCCTAAAGTGTATTTGTCAAACGTGTTGGGTTCAAGGAAAGCCATAAGTGCTTAAAACTCATGACCTCAGTATGACTGATAAGTCAGAACTGTTTCTTGAGAGAACAGTACTGTCAGTCGTGCTGTCAGTCAATCTGCTCCATGAATAACTGCAAGACAACCCGAACTTGGAGAAGAGACTTCTGACTAAAGAAAGGACATATTGAAAAATATCCTGTCCTTTTAATTTCCTGCCAAGAATAGAAATAGAAATAATTATCCTAGGAAATCGTGACCCAGAGGAGTTACATGAATTCTTTGTAGTAATTTATTAAGTCAGTGGCCTAATTCCTTGTTAGTTCATCTAGTTTACATTTCTAAATCCTGTGGGCCATAATCGTCCTAAAACCACTGAAACCTGCTCTGATGACATAAAATAAAATTGGGTACATAGAACCCAGGAAATCAAAGAAATCTTCATTGAGGGCCTCACAGGAGAGCAGAGAACATGACTTCTCTTCTTTCAATATGTTTTCTTTCAGTACCTACTTAGACTTCTTCCTTTAAATATTTGAAAAGCTTAGTTTTCAGAAACAAAAGTAATGAAATGACATGATACTCCTTCAGCCCTCTAGAAATATTAAATCTATTTTGCTGGGTTAGCCAGTAGGTGAAGCATTCAATAACACTCAATTATTTTCATCCATCTGTTCAATATGGTAAAGTGACCTTCCTAGTCAGCCATCTCCCCATGAAAAGAAACAGCGAAGAGAAAAATTCCTTAGGTCTCACAAAGATAAACAGCAAAGGAAGTAGATTACTATTCAACCTCATGAACAGTTCTTAAAAAAATGTTTCTGTATTTTGAATCTAAATATTATAGAGTGCTGTAACGCAGATAACGGTTTCAAAACAAAACTAAAATGTCATTTTAAAAAGCCTTAAAAGAGAAACTCAATTTGTAGGGCTGCTTCGGCTTCTGTTTTTTTTACCATTGTTTTATGATATAGACTCTATAGGGCGTACATCTGGTAAAAACACCCTTTTAAAAATCTTTGGTCCATTATGGTCACTTCTTTGGTTACAAAACTATATTTCTAGGTGACTTATGTGAACGATAATTCTAACACTTTTTTAAAAACCGAAAATTAAACCCCAGAGTTCTAAACCTTCAATATTTTTTCTGGATCTTTATGAAGTCCATAAAATATTGCCTTTTTCTTTTTTTTTCCCACTAGTGTTCTTTCTATTGACACTGTTCACCGATTCGCTTGCTTTCTTTCAACATCTCCCTCTTGATTCTTATGTCACCTTTTTAGTTATTCTACTGACTAACACCAAACCAATTCTATTATTTCTCTCTCTCTTAATTTTTCTTCATGGCTTAATCCAACCATTCCTTCCTTTGTAGATTTATTCCTCTTCCATACCAGGGTTTTTTTCCCTTTTTAATTCTGCAAATGATCCTTTAACTTCATGGAGTTCATATTATACATTCAGTTTAAGGACTTAAAATAGCATGCATAATACTAAATTCCATTTTCACCTTGCTCAACTTAATTTTTGTAAGCTCCATGTGCCAATTCTAGTAAAGAGTGTAAAAATCTGGTTTATTACAATTTCACGAATGAATAAATGGTTTTAATAAACCGAAACCATATTGGAAAGGAGATGCCCTAAAAATGACATGCATTGCTTCGTCCGTATCATACTGATGGGCTGATTGAAAATGCTGAACACTCTTGAAATTGCCAGCTTGCTAGATAATGAAATTAAATGAAAGCAGCACATGGTGAGGCTGGGCAGAAAAGATTGATGGAGATAGTTAAGTTGAAGTTTTCTCTTTTTTTCTAAAAGGTGAAGCAAATTAACTGAAAATACAAAATAGCTTTTTCTTTCTTCCTATTGCTCTCTAATGTAAGGTTTCCAAAGACTAGAACATGGTTGACTAGCTTGTTATTATTTAAAGCCCAAATCAATCACTGATATGTGCTGCAATGATGTGTGTGTGTGTCTGTGCACACACACCTAATAATGTGATACAACTGGTTTAGGTAAAATAAAACCTCACCAAAATCGTCCTCCTGTGATGCAATGTCAGAATAATCTTTTAAGGAAAGAATTCAAATATAAAATTAATCACTTTTATCACAAACGTGTATTGACTATTTGCATTTTAGACATTATTACTTATTTTCCTGGGGATACAATGATTAACGAAAAATTTTTGAATTTGAGAAACTTAAAACATAGTCTAGTACAGGAATTGACTTGGGCTTAAGTATAATAAGGGAGAGAGAATAAGTGCCCAAGGGAAGTATGAGGAAAGGATTGTGGCAGTTTGGATAGAAGAGTTTCTGTGTGTGTGTGCATGTGTGCTGGTAATTAGGGGAAAAATTTCAATTGAACCCTGAAAATCCATTAGGATTTGAACATGTAAAAATGGTAACATAGAACATTTCTGGCATTTAATAGGGCACGGAGGAAAGGATACAAAAATAACATATAAGAAAAATATTAAGAAATTCCAATTTGCCAAGAGGATAGAAATTAAATAGAGTTTTGGAAAATAGAGTTGGGAAGGTAAATTGGGGTCAGATCATTTAGGATTTTGAATTTTTAAACAACGATACTAAGCACTTTCTGTGGGCACAGGAAAGTCAATAATATTTTTAGGATAAAGGAGTGATCTGACCACAGTCAGCAGCAGGATGACAACTTTGACAGCAGAGGGTAAGAATGGTAAGAAAGACAAGACACTGAATATGCATTACTTTTTTTTTTCAATTGGCAGTGAAGGAAAGATAGTAAAGAGGGCAGAGACTCGGTTAAAGGACCAGGGGAAGATTTTGTCACTTCTCATTTGGGCTGAAAAGACATGAGGGCACTGTTGCTCCCAAATAGATGTAAGTTGGAAAATCTCATCATCAGATACAAGATGGAAAGATACAGGAGAAGATATTATCAAGCAGAGATGGTAAGAGTCCTCTTATAAGGAAATCCCACATGCATGCAACATTTCCCAAGATGGGAGGAGGGAAAGAGTTGAAGGAGAGGCAGGAGCATATTTCAACGTTGGTTGGAGCGCCTGTGAATTCCCCCCTACTCTTGGGTGAGTCTCCGGGATGGAGGTGAGAGCTGGGAATGAACTAGAACTATTTTAATTCTCAGCTAAATCTGGACCCAATCCCCATTTCCTGTCCAGAATTCTGAGGCCAGCGGTCTGAGGAGAAACTTCTCTTCTGCCATAGTCAAGTGTTAACAATTGATCAAGAATGGCAAAGTACAGTAGAGTCTTAGTTGGAGAGAGCCTGATGTCGACACCCTGAATCTCCTGAGTCCTGAGGCCTAAGTGTCACTGGAAAGCATTGAACTTTCTCTCCCAGAGAAGTTGGAAACTAGCTGAGAAGACACCATGGCAGAAAATGGAGTGAAAATTTGAAGACTTCATTTGAAGCTTATGACTGGGCCACAGATATCACAGCAGAATAAGTGGGATGAAAGCCATGACAAGACTTCATGGTTTCTGCTGATTGCCCTCTGCCCCTCACTGAAGATCCCTACTTCTCTCTGTGTATCTGGTGTTCTCATTTCCAAAAGAAAAGCCATAATTTGTTCAAATGGAATTTAAGCATAAAAATTATTGAAATGTAGAATCTGAGAAAGAAGAGACCCTATGCAAACGTTTTAAAAATAAGCAATCTGCAGTACTGTAATCCACAAGGTTGTGAAGTACGTGACATAAACAGATAACAGACCAAGGTAAATAGAGATGGAGCTCCATTCAATGGTGGACCACCAGATGAGGGAGCAAGTGATACCTGCTGAGGGAGTCACTCAGGGTTGTAATAAATTGTCAATGTGGGCCAGTTTCTGTGACGTTTAGTCAAAGTCCCACAGAGCCCTGGGATGGAGGCTTGATGGAAATGAGCATTTTGACACATACACTTTACGGAGGTTACAATTTACTGCTGTAAACACAAAGGATAAATCCTGAGCAAATCTCACCAGGAGATGTGAAGCTGGATGATATTCTGTGAACCTGGCTTTTGTAGTCTCCTCACTTCCTCAAGGGAGCTGTGCTTAGTTTGGAAGTGATGATATCCAACCTATCCCAGGTAAGGTCCTGCCCTGATATGCGAAGCCCAAATTAGGTTTTAGCAAGTCATTTATGATGTGGGGACGGCAAGCCGAAGAGTTGAAAGAAAGATTTCTTGGACTCTTAAGGTCTGGCAGTAGTGCTCTTTTATTTAGAGAATAGTATGGAATAGCATGGGGACAGGACCCATGGGCAGTAAAGAGCTGCTGCCCTGAGTTGAGGGTTAGGGCTAAATTTATACGGCACGGGTACGTGACTTATTTTTACTGGAAAAAGAAAAGATGATGTAAAAAGTCATTAAATGATTTCAGTGCAGATGGGGTCTGGTTATTGTGCGGTCGTATAACTTTAGATATGAATCTGGTCATATAGATCGGCATGTAGGCGAGGATGCCCTGGGCTTCTCTCCCTGGGGCAGGCCTAATTCACACCATAAAAATCCATCGAGTCATATAGATCGGCACGTAGGCCAGGTCACCTTGGGCTTCTCTACCTGGGGCAGCCTTAATCCACATCAATTTATACTCTAACAACATCGCCCTGAAACGTTAGCATCCTTATGCATAAATAGCAAATGTTGCCTTTAGCAAATCACATCACCCAGTTTAGTTCTGGGTTCACTTTCTTATTACATCACCCGTGGCCGGCTCACTTACTGTCCAGAGATTATGCAATAATGTCTAAGCATAACAAAAAGGACATCTCATTGCAATTATGTGAGAGTGAGCAGATGGTGAGCAAGCAAAATCAGCTCAAAGCACAGTGGGTCAGTTAAAGTAAGCTATGGTCTGGCAATGCGCCAGTTTGGGTTCTTGTCTTCCTTCCCCATGTGTCCTTACAATAGCCTCTTTTGCTTACTGTAAACTCAATGTGTCTTGTCCTTACTACTTCAAACACCTTCTAAATACTTTGAGTTGTTTCAACCTTAAGTTTCAAAAGTTCAAAATGAATATCCCTGAATAAGTGAACTTCTCTTTACTTCCCATCTTTCCTGCATAACCTCCCATCAACTTAATTCTTTTGAAGAACATGGAAATCCATTCATACTATTTTATTTCTGTGATTATTGCTATCTGCTGATTTTCAGCAAACTCTTCGCCTCCCTTAATGATTTTAGTACTTAGTGGATGTAAATTCATATCTATGAAACCATATATGCAAAAACATAGTATTTTCTATTTTCCTAAAACTGACTTTCATTTCTACTTTTGAATCTTCTTTCCACCTGAAACCACAAAATGTATCCATGTCACCATAACAGCATGATGAAACTCTCAGGTGGGGCCAGTCGCAGCCGGGACCAACTTGAGGGGTGGGCTCTCCCTTTCCACTGAGCTATTGAGACATCGACCCAGGGAGGAGAAGAGGGAGGGGCAAAACGCCGATTATTTGAATGAAGTGAAACCTAATTCAATCTGGAAATTAGTGCTGACTAGTTTTTTCTCCTAAAATAATTGCTTCTAATGATCAATTTTAGGGCTAAATCTAAAAAGTGTGATGCAGGAAACACTGGGAAGTCGCTCCCTCTTCCCACAATAAGAATTTACTTTACAATTTATTACAACACTCTTTCAACTTCTTTCCCTGGGTCCATGCCATTTGGAGAAATACATGCGTCAGAGATCTTATTTAACCATTCGGTGACATCAATGACATGCAAAATCAAGTCAATAAGGTTACTAGTCTATCTATTTATCTCTCTCTCTATTTTAGTCCCTTAGGCAATCCTAAAATAATAAAGGACTTCATCTCACCACACTTCTTGTTCTGTCTGATAAATTAAATCCTTCTCTCTCTTCACTGCCCTTCCCCAAAACTTTCATCATAAATCAAATTATACTGTCTTTAATATAGAACATGAGCTCTATGAAAGCAGGTGCTTTTTTTTGTTTGTTTTGCTCACTGTTCACAGTAGAAAATGCTTAATATCTAGTGAATGCTCAATAACAAATGTGGGTCCTCCCCACCAGACTGTAAAATCTATATGGCATAAATGGATAAATACCACATACTTTACTCTCCACGGTGGAATGTTCATTTTGGAGGTTTACACAGTGGTGTTTCCAGCTCTTCATTATTTGGGCCTTATTTACATTCCCTCCCATGAACTGCTCCAGGCACACTAGAAACTCCAGCCTGTTGGCAATGCCCCAACTCCCTGGACACAAACCATGCTTCTTTTTTATTGAATGCTTTCTCCACTAATCTCCTACTTCAGACTCAATCAGCCCTTTAAGATCTTGCTCAAATTGGGCTCTGGGTCTATACAATTATAGCCATTTAATCAAACATAAATCCATCTAATGTTTAATTCACCTAAGGAAGTCTTTGAAAAATTTATTTTGGTAAAATATATAACTTTTTCTATGCAACCAGTGTATTCCACCTTTGAAGAATTTTTGCATATGTATTTATATTTTGCATGCTTTTGAATATTTCAAAATTTCTTGCTTAATTTATCAAAAGCACCTCAGCCTTGATTCTATATTAACAGCTATATTATTCAATTTAATGTATTATATTGACAATTTTTTTACTCATTTAAACATCTTTTCTTGATATTTTTGAACATTTTCAAAAACTTTTAACCAAGATCCAAATTAATATTGTATATTTTATAAGTATTAACAAAATTTTTACTTCATATCAGACTGATCAAATTATCCATTTTGTGCAGCCCTGAGTAATCTAAATGACTTTTGTACAATAATAATTTTATTCATTTAATAAACAATAATAATTCATTCTGAATAATAATTGCACAGATAAGTTATAGCACATAATTCAGGATAGTTCAGAAATGCTTTAACTTACACTAAACAGATATCTTACTTGTTTATATTAAGATATAAACATAGATATATAATTATACTCATTTACAACAGTGTATACCACAAATACTATCATACTTATATATTTTATTATGTCTTGTATAATCCATAATATATATTATAGGTTAAAGAAAATTTAGAAAATGAAAGTAAAATGAATAATAATAAATATAGACACACTAACCATGCGAATCACTCATGACTTTTGGCTGTCTTCTTCCAGTTATTTTTCTATGCACAGGGTGTTTTCCTCAACATGATTTAAACCAATCTATACACATATACATAGCCATGTATCATGCTTTTTATTTACTACTTATACTACTAGTTTTGCACATTTTTTTACTATTTCCTTAAACATAAACTTTAGTGGTAGTGTTATATTTAATATCTGTAAAAATTCATAATGAATGGATGAATCAACAGGTGTTTACTAAGTGAGGCTGAGAGGCTGGAAAACCTTCCATCTTTTCCAAAGCTAGCTCTTTATTTTAATTAGATTTCCTTCTGATCTTTAAAGATATTTAGCCCTGTAGTTGTCTAAAGCGAAATTCTATAGCATTATAATTTTGGAGTTATTCATAAAATGGTCTATCCATTTACCAAATTAAAAAAATCATTTTAGCAGAAATAAATTTTTTAAATGTACTGGGCGCACTGAGGGGTTGTGAAGAGAATATAGGGAGTCATGTATATGGATCGCCATTCAGCATCCAATTATTGGAAGACCCACAGATAACATAACAATGTAGTCTGGAGTCCTATTGCATAACTTGGGGAATTCCTGATATCAGACACTTGAAGTAAAAGTGATAATTATACAGTCAAATAACATTGTAATCACTGAACACACTTCCAAAAGTAAGTTGAAATGCATGGGCGAGTCAACAATGTCATGTGGCAGAGAGGAAGCTCTCGAGATCCATCTTGAACTCTGGTGAGAGGAGAGGAATGGAGGAATGGCGGGCAATAAGCCAGAGAAGATACATTTGGTTCAGTTTACCCAGACATTTTAAACAAAGTCTCACTTGTGGGTCTTTAGTTTCAAATGTTCTTTATGGACTCATGTCTTGAAATATGCTTGAGTTTTTCCAAGAAACCTTTTCTAACTTATTACAAATAGGGCAATATTAGTTAACACTCATAAAGTTACAAAGTCCCAGAGGACCAAGGGTGATGCCAATCCTAACACATTATTCTATCAGTTCATACCTGAATCTGAGATTTACTTCCAATCTTTGCTTATAAATGTTTTATTTATGTTAGATACAGTGATTTTTTTCCTACGGTTTTCAAAGAGGCATTGCAAAGAAATTAAGAAGGTAAACAATATGCAATTGTTTAAATGAAAAATCTTTGCTAGACCACATTCCTTCATAAAACTACAACCTTAAAGTTTTGCCAGAGATTAGAGGTTCTTGCTAGTCAATATTTAAGCTGGCAAGTCCTTGTTAGTTAATAATTAAGCAGTAGCAATATTTTAGAAAACCAATTAAATCTTCACAACTCACTTTTTAGTTCCAGCTGCCACAGCCAAGGAAATGTTTATGTCAGAAGATAGAAAACTATCATACAATGAAGAGTTCCTAAAGAATGGGGGACAATCTCCTCCAACCTACAGTGTATAAGATAGGTTCTTTTTGCCTAAATCCAAAGAGGATCTAAAATTCCTCCTACCTAAGAAGCAGGAGGCATTCATTCATCAGCAGTGCTAAGCAAGGAACACATATATTTAGCTTTGGCTTTAGTTTTTGCAGGTATTAGTGGAATATGTTTTCATAAAAAGAAGATCTACTTCCTGAATTGCCAACATTTGTGGGAGAGTGTGCAAGAGGATATAGAAACCAAAACAGGACAGCAGGAGAATAATAGTCCAGGTGCAGTTTTTTTTCTCTTTATTTAAAATATTATTGAAAACACCAGTATTTTTACAAGTTAAACCCTGAACAAGAGAGTCAAGAATGCAGAGTTAGAAGACAGGCATAGCTATGCTCAAGTGAAGACTATGAACGAAGTATAGCCTTCAAGAGACCGGAAGTTCTTTCTAGACCAAAAAGAGGGCCCAAGAAAAGGTGCACATGGATACAGATTTGGTATGTGACAAAAGATGCACTGCAGGCCAAGGAGGGCATAGTCAGTAAATGGTGCTCAGAGGACCAGGTAACTGGAAGGAAAAAGAAATCAAATCTCAACCTCACAAAAAATATAAAAGTTTGTTTAGATAAAGTAAATGCTTAAATATAAAAGGCGAAACTTTAAAGCTTCTAGAAGAAAATATAAGAAAAAAAGCCCCTTGCTGTTTACTCCACATAAAAAAGGATATTTTTTCAAAAGAATACAAAAAAATACTACCTACTAAAATTTTAATAAATGTGCTTATGTTAAAATGAAGACTTTATATTCAATAAAAGGTATTCCCCCTCCCCACAAAAAAGAAAAGAAAATTAAGTATTTATAATACATATAACTGGCTAGTGATTCGCAAACCAAAATATATAAAGAAAATGTTCAAATAACTTAAACAAAGATAAAATAACTAACAAAAGAATGAGAAAAAGACATGAATAGGCATTTCACCAAAGAAAACCCCCAAATAATTAATAAATATATGAAAATATATTCAACTTAATAATCAGGGAAATGTAAATTAATACCAAAATGATTTATGTGTACTAAACCAGAAAAAAAAATTACTCTGACAATCCTGAACTTTGGCAAGTTTGTAGATGAACAGGAACTCATACACTGAGGTGGGAATGTAAAATGATATGACCCCTTTCGAAAACAACTTAACATTATCTTATAAAGAATATTCACGTATCGTGTATCTCATCAATTTAACTCCTTGATATACACTCTAGAGAAATTCCTGCAAATGTATCGAAAGACAAATACAAAAAAAAGGTCTTAGTATCATTACTCATCTTAGAAAAATATTGGAAGCAACACCAGCATCCATGAATAAGAGAATGGATGATAAATTGTGATATACTCACACAGCTGAATATTACACAGCAATGAAAAAGAATGAACTAGAGCCACATGCAATAATATAGATGGATCTTAGAAACATACTTTTGAATAGAAAAAGAAAGTCATAAAAACTACATATGCATTGTGATACCATTTTTACAAAGCTAAAACACAAGCAAAATTAAACAATATCTTGTTAAGAGATGCATATACGTGTGATAAAACAATTTAACAAATAGAAAGAAAGCAATAAACACAAACATCAAGATACTGCTTATCTTTTGGTTGGGGTTGGGGGAGTACAAGAGGATGGGATAGTGGAGAAGCCACTTATATGTATGTAACACGTAGTCTTTCATTTATCCAAAATTATGTAATAATATAAAATTAGACCCAACAGTCCTTATAGCCTAATCAGATACAGCAGTCTAGGGGCTCATATCAGGGGCCCTTGTTTGAAGGGATAAAGGTTCTTAGAACTTCTGAGGCATAATTTTCCTCACACAGAGCATCTCCTTTGGCAACCCATGATGGGCTTCCTAAACAATGGTCAAGGAAGGCACAAAGGCCAAGCAGCTGGTGAACCTGCATGCGTCTAGAGGCAGAATTCTCCTCTGCAGTGGTTAGTTAACTCAGCATAATCTGGGTTCTTTTCCAATTTGTGGGATGGCCTAACCTGTGTAATTTTACAGGATGATATCCTAATTTTCTCAATCGTTTTCTTATTGAATTTATGATAGTAATTTTGGTTATAAACTGGAATTTTTTAATTTAAATGTATTACATCCAAGTGTTTTACATATAACTAGCTCTATTTACAATATCAATGATTATGTTTTTCCAATTAGTTGAAGCATAATAATAAGAATTGCTATTTTTTTTCTGATTAGAAGTCACAGGCCAAATTAATTAGGAGGCCAAATAAATTCCAAATGTACCAAATTAATTAAATAGGACAAATCAGTGTTTCCTATCTTTGTTTCTCATTCATTTCTGGGAATTCATATGAACAGTTGCATAATAGCACATTTTTAGCACAGTTTATGTATATATTTTCTCTTTTTAAATTTTTTGTTATTTTTTTCTGAGCACACTCAACCAAGGACCGTTAAGAATTTTATTCTTGAAAATTTCCTTTGGGTCCTATTAAAAATCCCTGAATATGACCTCACAGTCTTCATTTTTACTTTCTCGGCCAGGCTGGTTTGCATATGCGCAACATCTCAGTCCTCAACAACGTTGTATTCTCTTCTGGCATATTGCACGTACCGTCGCTAAAAAGATTAGCTCAGGTGTCCAAGGTGCAGGAAAGTGTGTTGCATGTGGCCAAAAATTACAGTGAGTAGAGAGGCTTAACATGCCTACCCAGCTCAGGGCAAGAGAGCGGCACAGGCTCTGAACTAATGGCAAGATCATAAAATTTTCCACGTAACTGAACACTGGGCTCAGACCCTTTAGCGAGCAGACGTTCACCGGGAGACTTGAGGTCACCTCCCTGGCTGAAGGGAGAACAATGGAGAGACAGTTGGCCTGCGTCCTGCTTTGGGCCTTTGTGGGAGGATGAATAAGCAGAGCAGAAACTTGCAGAACAGGCAGTTCTATAAAGTGGTTCTAATTAGTTTGCTCAAGAAGGGGGCACAGCAACATAGGCAGTAGATGCGTTTTAGAACTCCGATCCTTTGAGATTCATCCCATTGGTCTATAAATTGATATTGATGAGGGACATCTGTCACATGCAAAATAATTTTTTAACCCTAGCCTTATAAGATTCATACTTACATTTTAACCACTGTTAACCTTGGTTATTTTAATGCAAAATTTAATGTGCTTATCATCATATTGCAATAAAGTATCCCTTTAAAGTACTCAGTATCACTGTGGAACAGAGTACTGAAATAGATTTGTAATAAAACCTAAACTCTTAGAAATACCCTAATTACACAAGGTCTTTCATTTTACAGAAGAACGATTCTCTTTTTGAAGCAGTATCATCGTATTGCAATGAAGAATCCCTTTAAACGAAAGTAATAATACCACAAAAAGAATTCTTTTTTGCTTATGTATGGCCATATGAAATTTCTGCAGTTATAGCTTAGGTTATTATTTCTGCAACTTAGCTGTTTATGTAAAACAGAGGCTTCTTGTTTAAGAGTTGGTATCTGTGTTTTTCTGCTGCTGCTTCCCTTTGGCGAATTGTCTTAGGAATGAAGTACTAGAAAGCCTAGTCCTGGTTGGCAAATGCTACACTGAAGCACAGAAAGAATGTCCAGCACTTGCCATCCTGGTAACTCCCCAGATAGCAGACATGAACCCAGATTGTAATGCGCATCATCTAGCTAATGGCTGCTGAGATACGACCAGGCACACCCTAATACACCCACACAGTCTAGAGCTGTCTTGGGTATTCCCAGTGAATGAGTTAGAACAGAGGTGGCATGATGGGGGAACAAGTGATACCTCAAAATGAGGAAAGCAACAAGGGCAGCCAAGCCAGGGTGAAAGGAGGCCTAAATCTAAGGGGAAAGTGTCGGGAAAAGCAGCCCAGGTGCCCTTTCTTCCAAACACTGTCAGCAGCTCTTGGAGATCAGAAACATGCTGGAAAGGTGGTATTTGAGCACCCTCTCTTTGATTTGATAAGCAGTGCACTTATCAAATCTCTATTTCAAATTATACTGCACCATCCCAGGAAGGCCCCATTGTTACCTCCTCTTGTATTCTCTTTTGCTAACACCTAGAATCCTAGCTTTCACCAGCACAGCACAGAAGACTCTCTGTGGCCAGATGGGGCCCTGAGTGGAGAGAACCGTCTCCTGGCTTTGGAATGGTTGTCAGCACTCATGCAATTTCCGTGGCTCTGTGATCCATCAGAGGCTGCATTCTCCTGGCCATAGGGGAAAAAATTATCTACTTTCACTTAACATTTTGAGCCATCTTTCTTAAATCGGAAAACTAAAAGTGCAATACTCTTCATGTGTGTATTATGTGTCGTGAACTACAAATGCTTAAATGTTGTTATATAATAAATTGCACGCTCTATTAATTTTCTATTGCTGCCAAAACAAATTCCCATAAACTTGTCAGTTTAAGAAAACCCACATTTGTGACCTTACAGTTCTGTAGGTCAGAAGTTCGACAGTGGTCTCATCAAGTGTTGGCAGGATTGCATTCCTATCTAGAATCTCTAGAGATACTCTGTTTCCTTGCTCATTCAGGTTGTTGGCAGAATTCAATTCTTTGTCATTGTCAGACTGACATCCTCATTTCATTGGTGGCTGTATACAGGCCACTTGAATTCCTTGACTCATGGCCCCCTTCTTCCATCTTCAAAGCAGGCAACTGTGAGCCAAGTTCCTCTCATGCTTCAAATCTCTCTGCGTCTTCTTCCCTTGTCCTATCTCTCACTGAGACTTCCATCTTCCTCTTCCACTTCAGAGTTCATGTCATCGCACTAGAATCACCCAGGTAATCCTGGATAATCTCCCCTTTTTAAGTTCAGCTAATTAGCAATCTTAATTCCACCTGCAAAATCCCTTGTTATGTTATGTGAGGTAACATATTCACAGGTCCTGGGGATTGGAGTGTAGACATCCTTGGGGAGGGGGCCATTATTTGGCCTACGACACACACAAAAATCTCTTTCAAAGCATTTGCTCACATAAAGCCTGATTTTTTATGAGTTGGCACATACAATAACCTCGATCTGTGCTAGGTACATTACGTTAAACTCTTCTCTTTGATTTCTTTTCCTGTAAAATATTGGTTACGACTCTTCGAAGCATCTAGGAAGGAGCTAAATTTCTGTAAGCCTTGTGTCAATCCCTGAAATTTCTCAGGGGATAAACAAAAAAACAAAAATAACTGTTTGACATTTGTAGCTTATTGCTTTCCTTCATTCATTTAATGAATTCATAAACCCTTCCAACAATCTTGAAAGGTTCTTCCAGAAGTCCCCTAGCTAACCATCCCTTCTGCCCCACCTCATCCACTTCTCCGCAGACATTACCTAACTCTTCTAGCAGATATGAATCTCTCTGTTTCTTTAACAGCAATGAGGCACCAAAGAGTCAGTCTATGATTTCTTGCTCATGCATATCAGACTTCGCTGTCAGGAAATCTTTCTTTGTATTTAACCTAAGGAGTCCTTGACATAATTTAAAGCTTTTTAACTTCTTCTTTTAGAAAGTAGTGGATTCTTACCTTAAAGTGCTAATAAAGTTTTATAAGTTCTTTTGATCTCTTCTCCCCAGAAAGTCTTTTTTAAAACCCAGAAGTTTCAATAACATCAAAAGAACATCCATAGGAAATCGCTGTTATTAAAATTCATTGACATTGATAATAATACCAACGTACATTTAATTGTCAATAATATCATGACAAATTATTAATGAACAGAATCTTTACGAGTAGAAATTCTTAGTTAAAATGTCAATATAAAAATGCAGTTAAGAAACATGAAACTATTTTTGTGCCTCTAGTAACAAAGAACAAATTTCGTGCAAGAAAATGTGAATTCTATTAAGTCCACCACTAAGTTAAGAAATGTGTCTCAATTAAAAAACAGATGCTAGCCTAAAATCAGGCTAGCTCTTATGAATTCTTTCTGTGTCTATGTTAATGACAAGGAAATTCTTCAATTTACAATAAGAAATACTTAGCTATGAAAATAAAGGGGTACTGGGAAGACAGGTCAAATTCCTTCTAGTCTAGAGAACCACAACATATGAAGAATCCAAACGTATGAATTCCCATAGCATTTTGTCTGAACTTCTTCGATGGAGCTTGTCGCTAACTGCATTATGTCTTGATTATTGTGAATGTGTCTTATCTTCTAAATTTTGGAATCACAGAGCCCTTGATTTAAATCCTGATTTTATCACTGCAGTTCATATCAAGCACTTATTATACAGAAGAATAAAAGAGTTCCTGCTCTCAGGTTAGTGTGGTACTCCAGTTCAGTGGGGATAAAGGCTTTGTTGGAAATATTCACAGGTGTCACATAAGCTCAGAGGCAGCTAATCCAGTCTAATAGTAAAGATTTATGGAGGAGGTAACTCTAATAGATTTCAGCAAGGCAAAGAAGGATGAGAGGGCAGGGCAGGTGTCCTTCTAATGGGAAACAACACAAGCAAAGGTAGGAAGATAGGAAAGTCCTTTTAGGGTGGTGTTGAGGAAGCTTACAATGTGAGGCAAGAGTAAAAGAAGGTAAGGATGCTGGAGACCCCAGTGTACTAGATACTACAGGGATCTTGCAATTTTTCCTAAAAACTGTGAGGCCTTGGGCAATGTTGTATGACCTCTGTTTCTGCATCTGTAAAATAGAGATAGTGCCTACTTAGATGCTCTTTAAAAAAATAAGTAACAACACATGCAAAGAGTTTAACAGATACTTGCCAGAAAGCAGGTATCCAAAAATGTTAGCTATCTCCCTGTCTTTTATTCATCTCATTTCTAAGGAGTTCAAGTACGTGGGCCTACTCTTGGAGGCCGTCTAGTCTTGGGTAAGAAGTTTCAGTGGTAATGACTCCAAGTTCATGCCTTCTTCACTGATGCCCCCACTGGTCCTCCATTCTTCTGAGTACTCTTGGTGTTCAGTTCTCACTACATAGCCATGACTTAAGAGAAGCAATTTTCCTTCAAGTGTTTCAGATCGTTATGCTAGGCTGAGCTACCATCTATGAGAAAGCATGGATAATTTACTCCTCAATAGATTCTATCACAGTTTCAGTTTTAAAGTCTTTCCTATTGGGAAATGTAGAGCAATCTTTTTTAAGTTCTGGGTTAGAATTCAAATAAGTGATATCATACTGTTCCATCCACTCCAGCAATGGGCATGTGTATTAGGATGTTTTCCCTAATTTAGTAGTTTACTAAGTTCCCAGAGCTCCACCTCTCCCCAGAAAACACATAAAGGAGGGCAACTTTGTATTCCCTCCCCACTACAGGACATTTGATATAGAACTGAAAGTCCATTTTCAGTCTCACAATTTCCTTCACCATTTCTCCCAGGGAGCCTAGGGTTGCTTGTGAAAATGGAATTTGATATGGTCTCCTTTCTTACACTAGACTTCCTTAGGTGGGTATGCCAAATATATCTACTGTTCTGTACATACTACTTGTTATGCCTCACACGTATAGTATGCATTCAGTAAATAATAACAGAAAAAGAGAGAAAAGGAGAAAGCAAGGAAGGAAGGGAAGGAGGGAGGAAGGAAAGAGAGAGGAGAGAGAAAGAAGGAAAGAAAGAAAGAGAAAAAGAAAGAAAGAAATTAGGCTTGATGTATGCCAAAGCAGTCAATAAACATGTTTAAATAAGAATAAATGATTAAATGCATACAAAGTTCATCCCATTTAAAAATGTAAATTATCTTGAGATTAAACCACTGGAAAAGGATAAGACCAGTATATAAGCATAAATTATTAAATTCCAAGTTACATGGTTGAGATGAGTAGTTCAAAAAATTAATAAAAGGGAGATAATGAAGTCCAAGAAAGTGTCCAAATAAGTTGAAACACAAGTTGAGTCTTAAAGGACAGGCAAGTAGGGATTTTTTTAATCACTCTATATATGATAGAGATAAGTGGGGGGGTGGGGAGAGGAAAGTTAGAACCTTTTTGTGAATGAAGGCCCACGAGCAAAACTATACAGAGAGCATATTCGAGGATCCCAAGACACCTGGCTCGAGTTCTCCATCTTTAACAGAAAACTCACCAATCTTGGTAGATATACTCCATTCCACTGTTCACAGCCGTGAATTCAAAGGCTTGGAAATTACATAGCTTTTTCCCCGCCACAAACCTGCCAACCGTGTTACCAATTACTTTCACCCAGGGCAATGACACAATAACTGTTCCACGGTTCACCTGAGATTGATAATATGCCTCAAAGATCTGGAGATAAAGACTTCAGACCCGTGATTTATAGATGTAAATTCGTGTGCATTTCTTCCAGTATCCCACAATAACGCGTGAGGCAGTGAGTCTTGTGCTGTGAACTGTGGGGAGATATATTGGACCATACATCAGGCTGTGCAGAGCAACAAGCCTTTGCTAAACATGAAATCATAATCCAATTTCTGCAATAAAAAGTGATTCAGTGATTCTCTAGCAGCATTGCACATTCAGAAAGCTAGATGCATGAAAGGAGATTATATATGGTAGAATTAACCAGTGAAAGATGGCTCATATGCACAGATTTATGGAGAATAATAGTGAGAACATTTTTTTGAAGTACCTTAGATTAAAACAGCAACACACGAAATCAAAAGACTAGACTGGAACAACAGGTATGAACATGAAGATACAGTTAATTAGGCCTGCAAAACCAATCATCTCTAACTCTACTGTCAGAAGAGAAAACATAGGAAAGACACACTATTTTAGAATGAACTATGTTGTCATCTATTATTTTAACTTATTGCTTTCTGATGTTGCTTTACTTCTCAAAGGTGCCAGTCTTTATAAATCCTTTATATTATTAATTGTAGTGTCAAAAATTACCTTATTGGTTCTATTTATTTTATATTCACTCTAGATCTTAGTAAAAAGAAATAAATATAAAGATTATTTGATTGTACTTCAAATCAATATAGCTATACTTTTCTACGTTTTATTGAAGAAGAATATACATACAGAAAAGTTCATATTTCATAGAGTGCTCATAGTCATACAAAGAACCTGGACAGAGATCACGAAATGGTCCAAAGTGTTCTTCAACAAATATATCTTAAGTATTCAGAAGATCAAAGGCTCCAGTCTGCTACATTATCTATGATAGTAAACACTACATGAGGCTCCCAAAGCTACTGAAATTGCATTGAGCCTTTAGAACATTTTATTTCTTAACCGCCTCCATTAAATTCATTGTTCTTTGAAGTTGCTACAACAAAACCAATGAAATCTCTCATTGTTGTTAAGTTAGAAAACTATCACAGAACTAGGTCCCCAATCGCATTAGTTATGCATTTCTGCATGACCATGTTACAATGAACTTTGCAGCTAAAAACAATACATATTTATTATTTCACAGCATCTGTAGGTCAGGAATCCAGACATGGTTTTTGGGTCCCCTGCAAAGCTGCAATCAAAGTGCCAGACAGGACTGGATTCTCATCTGGGGTCATCTGGGAAAGGATATACTTTCAAACTCCTAAAGTTATTGGCAGTGTTTAATTTCTTGCAGTCTCCCAGACTGAGGGCCTCCGTTTCTTGCTGGCTGTCAGCCGAAAGCTGTCTTTAGCTCCTTGCTGTGTGGTCCTATTCATATGGTATCTTACAACATGGCAACTTGTTTCTTCAAAGCCAGCGAAGGAGAAAGACTCTCAGCAAGATGGACATTACAATCTTATGTAACATAATCGTGCACATCCTGTCGTCTTTGGCATGCTCTGTTGATTAGAAGCAAGTCGTAGTGTTTTTAATTCAGAGAAATTTTTAAAACAGCCCACAATCTAATCCCCCAAATATGCTTTTTGACATAGTTGGGATAGACTAAGTCATGCTGTGGGAACAAACAGGTCCCAAATTATCAGCGGCTTAAGACAAAAATGTTTATTTTTCACTTATACCAAATGTAACTGAACACTACAGATCAGTTAGGAATCTAACCAGACAGTTAAAACCTGTTTGACAACCATAGAACAGAGAATACATCTGCCCAATTTTCAGAAATATAGATACGAAAAATAATCTTTCAAATAAAAATTATTTGTGAATAACGAAAAATAAATCTCATATAAATATTAAACATTATTTTTCAAATGAATCAATATACAAATGATTTTGAGTAACTTGCCTATTGCATAAAATTAGTCAAATAAACAGCAGCCTTTTAATAACTAAAACTAAGTCATAAAAATTTCCTTAGGGCCAGCCCCGTGGCTGAATGGTTAAGTTTGCGCACTTGCTTAGGTGGCCCAGAGCTTCGCTGGTTCGGATTCTGGGTGCAGACATGGCACCGCTCGTCAGGCCACGTTGAGGCAGCATCCCACATGCCACAACTAGAAGGATCCACAACTAAGATATACAAGTATGTACAGGGGGGATTTGGAGAGATAAAGCAGAAAAAAAAAACACTGGCAACAGTTGTTAGCTCAGGTGCCAATCTTTAAAAAAAAAAATTTCTTGAAGATCTTTAAGAAAGATAGACGTGGAATAAATAAATAAATTTTTAAGTGAAGAAAGATAGACAAGGTAAAGGAATGACAAATTCTTAAGAGGGTTTATATTCCTTCCTGCCTGTGTGCAATAGGGTGTGCTGGAGGGTCATACCAGGTTTCTTTTGATATGAGACATGCGATGACATAACTTCAAAATATAGTGCAATTAGAATGGGCTTCTAGTGACTGGCCTGTGGCTGAGTGGTTAAGTTTGTGCGCTCCACTTCAGCGGACCAGGGTTTCACCGGTTTGGATCCTGGGCGCTGACTTAGCACCACTCATCAGGCCATGCTGAGGTGGTGTTCCACATAGCACAACCAGAAGGACCTGCAACTAGAATATACAACTATGTACTGGGGGGCTTAGGGGAGAAAAAGAAGAAGAAGAAAAGAGAGGAGATTGGCAAAAGATGTTAGCTCAGGTGCCAATCTTAAAAAAAAAAGAATGAGCTTCTAGAAATAAATATTGCTTTCCTTACACAAAATGATGATGAGCGTTTCCATCTAACATGAAAGAATTATGCTGTCAAACAGTCATTTGTTTAAATAACTACATCTTCATTTTGTTAAGTGACTGCTCCTCTTTGGGCATACTATCAATAAAATTTCTGAGCATTGGATAAAATTACGTAATAAATAATTATGAAACTTGACAGAATGCCTAATCTAAATCTGTTCAGGCAATGACTGAAAATTGAACTTAATACAATTTATCAAGTCAGGTTAATTATATTAAAAACTTTAAACTACAAATGATGCTACAAATTTTAAACAAGGCCAAAATAATCCAAGCTATGGAACTGTAACTTAGAGGAATTACCCATGTAAAATTTAATATTTCTGAAACTATTTTAGGTTCTGAACTTATCTTTTAAAGACCTACTTTAAAACAGTATATAATCTATGATTGATGACCAAGTATTAGTGTTCCTGCTTTACTACTTATCATGGCACCATTTTTTTCTTGCCCAAAGTAATTGAGGTTTACAGCTTAATCCTCACCCCAACACCATGCGATGACTGAGGCTTAAAGAGTAGTTAGCTTTATACAAAGGGTGTAGGCTAGAGATTAAAACATGGGGAAAGCCATTGGATTGGATGAGATCTGAGGACTGAAGCGAGAGACCCAACTAGGAGGAGAAATTAGAGGTCATTTGAAGGAGGCTCATCCAGAAGAGGATGATGAGAAGTGTCCACAGTAGTGGCATAAATAAATGAGGAACTTGTAAAGATAAATAAGGTTTCTGTGACAGTGCGCGTGCTGTTTCTCAAAGCAGGAGAGAAACCTCATGTTCTTTTGATGAGGTTGCCCAGTGCTGCAGAGCCAATTCTCTGCTAAGCTACGTAAGGAGGAAACAGAGAGGGCAACCAGGACCATGAGCCCAGGCAAACCAAAGCACAAGAATTATGTCTCTACTCTGTGCCCTTGAAAGCAGCCCCTTCTAGACAAAAGTTTGGCTATGTCAGAAGAAAGTAAAAAGCTTTGGTGGCTCAAAAAGATGTGGGGTTAGGATTTTTTTTTTAAAAAATATGGGAGATCCTAGACCATGTTGGTGTGCTGAAGAGAGTAATTCAGAGGATGAATAACGGTAATGCAGAACTGAGACGGGACTCTCAAGGTAGCCAAGATGTTTGAGGAGATGAGCAGAGATTGAATCTAGAGAACATGAAGAAGGAATTGTCATCAAGGTTGAAATAGGAGAGAAGAAAAAGAAGAGTCTGGATGTTGGGTTTTGTAGACATTCATTCCTTTCTGCCAATGTGATAATCTCGTTGTCTGGACCCTGTCCTTCAAAAGATTAATGAGCTGACAATTCAAGTAGTGTTAATGGCTTATTCTGGACCATGGTGTTGCTGTGTAAGTCACCCAGTTTTCTGTCCATGGAGAGCTAAAGAAGCAGCATTGGGTCTCAGGGTGTAACCGGAATAAAACGATGCAACATCAGCTGCCACACTCTTAGGAACTGTGGCTGGAGGTTAGTGTGTTGACAGTACTCCCTCTCTGTTGTACGCATCACAATGCAAAGACCACCTCTGCACTGACCAGGGTCGGTGGTCCATCTACCAGTCCATGTGCTTGAAGGCTGCCAGAACAAAGTAAAGACTGTTTCTTTCCTCTTACACTAGTAATCTCCAATAAGAGAAAAGCGTCTTAATCCCTATTAGACCACGATCACCTTCATACAGGGCAGGGCTCATTTGTTCAGGTCAAGACGCAAGAATAAAAGCATTCTTTCTTTCGCTCAAAATTTTCTTCCTTCTCTTTCCTCCTACTTATACACAGAGGTGAATGGAAGGGAAATGACAAACTGTAATACTAAGAAAATGTGAAATTTCTTACTGAAGACTTTCATTTTTCAAGATATCCTGGAGTTACAGTATGGGCTCAGAGCTTTGTGGTGACAGAGTTGGAAATACCCAACAAGGACAGAGGATATAAAAGTATAAAATAGTACACCATAATTCCAGCTTTGTTATCCCTTTAGTGGAAAGAGGCCAAAAAATGTCGGGGTTGTATACTTGATCTTTAAAGAAAAAAAATCCATTTACTTTGCCAATGAATTGAAGCCCTCCATAACATGATGTTCAGGCAAATGATTTTGTAAGTGCTGTTTTGTAGTGCTTCATGTATGCTGTGGCCTGTTTTTATAGTGATTTATTGAATGTGATAAGTGAAAATAAGCCATAACACAGTTTGCCTTGCACAACCGTCTTACCAACAATTATAAATCATGTGTAACCACTTGGAACATAACACACTGTTTTCTGAGTAAAATACAACTGTACAGAACATTACCCTCTCTCATTACATAATATTTATAGAAAACCAACAGCACCTCGAGCATGAGATAAAGTCTGAGTCTTCCATTATTTTATATTTCAACACTCGAAAGGCAAAAACACAGATTGAAGTGCACAGTTCTTTGATATTGACGTCAGGCTCTCTAAAAGTTCAGTGACCTAAGGAATTAACAGTGAAGATTAATGGCCTTTTATAGTTCAAAATAGACTTTAGGCTCAAATAAAGAGTTAAATTTTCCACAGTGTCTGCCATGGATGGTTAGGAAGAGTATTTCTCTCATTTGACTTTGCTAATCAGAGAACCATGTTGACCGACCTACCATAAATTCACGCTGATTATTTTCGATTGGGTTCTCAAAGCTACTTGACAATCTTATTACTAATTTCTAGATGATAAATTAGTCCATTCCCTACAACCCAAATTCCAAATCTTCTTTCCTCTTCTCAAATTTTCTTGTCTAACTTTCCTACACACTCTGGATCTTCAGGTAGCCTTGCCTTCTTGTTTATAGAAGATGTTAATATTAAGACTATTAAGCTGAGGCTCTAAATTCACTTATTATCTATCTATCTATCTATCACTTTTTATCTATTTCATAGGTATTCTTTGCTTGTGTCTCAAAGGAAGAAGTGATCTGTTTTTCCAATGAATTCTTATGGCATTTTTTTCCACTGATATGGTCATTATTATGTCTTAAAGCCTTGCAATTATTGTATACATGGTCATATCTTCTTTTATATTATAGACTTCTTGTGTACAGAGGCCATACCTAATACAAATGAGTATCTCTCACATAGCCAAGCCTTTTACACAAACAATTCTCAATTAATATTTGCTAAATGAACGTATTTAGGATGATAGGACAACACCCTGGCTTCCATCACCTTGGTCTTTGTTTTAAAATAAAACCAATGTAAGGGTAGTCTATAGACTGTAATTTACTTTCAAATTTAGAAGCCAATAAAAGGAGAAAACAAAAGCTGCCTGTGTAGTAAAGGATCTCAAGAAGCAAATTTTAATACAAATGGATAAAGATTAATGGTTCTGATATCTATTAATTGGCATTTATTTTAATTACCGTAGTGTAAGTATAGCCAAATTTCCTAAGCCTGTGTGCCGAAGTACGCATTTGGAACACTGGTGTCATCATGCAGTTAAGGGGCGCTTTGTGAAAAGAGTTTTGTGATGAAGAGATTATGTTAAATAGTACGATCTCTTCTAAAAGACCCACATTGCATAGCAAGCTATCAAAGGATCTAAGGAGTCCTGCAGTAAAAAATTCTTATTTAACCCAGCATTCCTAGAGACCAAAGAATTCTACTTTGTAACACATCTACTAACATCTAACAGAACATTAGTATTTAATGAATCATAGTTTAAGGAATTCCACCTTAAAGGAACTTGGAGAGTGGTATGGCTTTATTTGGCTATCGAGTCTTCTAAAACAAACCCTCTGAGATCTGTTTCATGTCATTAATTCATTAATGTATTCAAAGACTTTATTAAGCACCATCTCTGCACCAGCCTCTCTAACAGACACTGTGAATAAATGTAAACAAAATGGGTATGGCGCCCTCACTCAGGAGTTTTAGCTTAATTAGGATACAATAATTCTTTCTAAGATCTGAAGAAATAGTGGAATTCACTAGGCAAAGAGAGCTGTGGGAGGCAGAACATTCCCCATTGAGAAAATAATGTGTCCAAAGGCCACTTGGTGGTAGGGACCATGGAAGTTCAATTCCAGTATGGTTGGAGGTAGAGAGCACGTAAGGGCATGGTGGGGACGGGGCTGGAGCAGTACGTAGGGACAAAACCATACAGGACATTATAGGCAAAGTGTAAATTTGTTCTTATCTGAAAACTAGTGGGAAGCCATTTAGTTATCACCAGCAGAATAGTGATATGTGTTTTAAAAATATTTCAGCTACAAGAAGGCACTTTGGATGGGTACAAGAGAGGATATGGACAGATCAGTTAGAAGGTTAATTTAGTAGTTCAGGCAAGAAATAATGATAGCTTGGCACTATGGACTGAATTATATTCTCCCAAAATTCATATGTTGACACCCTAACTCCACATGTGACTGTAGTGGAAACAGAGAGTTTAAGGAGGTGATTAAGGTTAAATGTGGTCATAAGAGTGGAGCCCTGATCCAACAGAACCAGTGTCCTTATGAAAGAGGAAGAGACACCAAATATCTCCCTCTTTCCACCGTGTGAAGACGCAGTGAGAAGGTGGCTGCCTGCAAGCTAGAAGAGAGCCCTAAGAAAATCAAACTCTGTCGGAACTTTGATTGAACTTTTCAGCCTCTAGAACTATGAGAACATAAGTTTCTGTTGTTTAAGCCATTTAGTCTGTGGCAGTTTGTTTTGGCAGCTCAAGCAAACTAAAACACTTGGACTATGGTGTTGGCCGTAGACATGAAAAAGAGTGTACTGATGAGAGAGATGTTTAGGAGGTAAATATCAGCACAACTGATGATATGGAAGTAAAAGAAGGAAGTGTCAAGGATGAACTTTTGGTTTCTTGCTTGTCGGTTTCCTCTTACACATTTTTTCTCCTGAAATATTCATAAATCTTGAATGCCTGCCTTTATTTCTTATTGTATTATGGCATACAATACCTGTTTGCTGTTTCTCCAAATTTCCATATTTTCTCAAACCTCTAGGCTTTTGTAACTTCTGCTTCTTTTGTTTTAAACATGTATTACTTCTCAAGTTTTATATGACTGAATAATTTTTCATCAACCATTCTTCAACACAGTGATCAAGTATCAGATCCCTTAATATATCCATCATGTATGTTCCTCTAAGTACGTATCCCTTGCCATTTCAACTGTCTGTTAATTCATCTCTTTTCTCTATGACAAAGGAAGGACATAACAATGTATTGGAGAGGATGATGATTAAGATGAATCCTAAAGGATGGATAAGTGATCATTTTTCTGAGAAAAATACCATTGGAATTTTTATAGAGATTGCATTGAATCTATAGATGGCTTTGAGTACTATGAACATTTTAACCATTTCTTCTTCTAATACATGAACATGGGATATCCTTCCACTTATTTGTGGCTTCTTCTATTTCTTTTATCAATGTCTTATAGTTTTCAGTGTATATAGATCTTTCACCTACTTAGTAAAACTTACTCCTAAGTACTTTATTCCTTTCCATGCTTTTATAAATGGAATTGTTTTATTTCTTTTTCATAGAGTTTATTGTTAGTGTATAGAAATGCAACTTATTTTTATATGTTGATTTTGTATCCTGAAACTTTACTGAATTTTTTTATTAGTTGTAACAGGTTTTTGACGTAGTTTTTAGGATTTTCTATATATAAGGTCATGTTATCTGCAGAGACACATTTACTTCTTTCTTTCTTGTTTGGATGAGTTTTATTTACTTTTCTTGCCTAATTTCTCTGTCTAGGACTTCCAGCACTATGTTGAATAAGAGTGATAAGAGTGAACACCTGTGTCTTATTCCCGATTTTAGAGGAAACGCTTTTAATCTATCACTATTGAGTATGATGTTGGCTGTGGGCTTGTCATATATGTCCTTTATTATGTTGAGGTACGTTCCTTCTATATCCAATTTGTTAAAAATTTTTATCATGAGAGGATGTTAAATCTTGTCAAATGCTTTTTCTGCATCTATTGATATGATCAGTTGATTTTTACCTTTCATTCTATTTTAATGTGGTGTATCACATTTATTGATTTGTGTATGTTGAACCGTCTTTGTATCCCAGGGATAAATTCCACTTGATCATGCTGTATGATCCTTTCAACGAATTGTTGAATTCAGTTTGCTAATATTTCTGTGGAGAATTTTTGCATCTATATTCATCATGGATATTGGTCTGTAGTTTTCTTGTCTTGTAGTGTCCTTATCTGGTTTTGGCATCAGGGTAATGCTGGCCTTGGAAAATAAGTTTGGGAGTGTTCACACTTCTTCAATTTTTTGGAAAGTTTGAGAAGGATTGGGGTTAATTCTTCTTTGAATGTTTGGTAGAATTCACCCATGAAACCATGTGCTCCTGGACTTTTCTTTGTTGGGAGGTTTTTGATTACTGATTCAATATGTTTGTTATTCATCTGTTCATATTTTCTCTTTCTTCATGTTTCAGTCTTTTTAGGTTGGTTGTTTCTAGGAATCTATCCATTTCTTCTAGATTGTCCAATTTGTTGGCATATAATTGTTCATGGTAGTTGCTTATGATCCTTTGTATTTGTGTGCTATCAGTTGTTATGCCTCCTTTTTCATTTCTAATTTTATTTATTTGAATCCTTTCTCTCTTTTTCTTGCTAAGTCTATCTAAGGGGTTGTCTATTTTGTTTATATTTTCAAAATCCCACTCTTAGACATGATCTTTCTACTGTCTTTTTAGTCTCTATTTCATTTATCTGCTCTGATCTTTGTTATTTCCTCCCATCTATTTACATTGGGCTTAGTCCTTTTTTTTTATAGTTCCTTGAGGTGTATAGTTAGGTTGTTTATTTGAGATCTTTATTTTTTCTTAATGTAGGCATTTATAACTACAAAATTCTCTCTTAGAACTGCTTTTGCCGCATCTCATAAGTTTTAGTATGTTGTATTTCCATTTTAGTTTATCTCAAGGTATTTTTTTATTTCACTTTTGTTTTCTTTTTTGACCCATTGATTATTTAGTAGCATGTTGTTTAATCTTCAAATATTTGTTAATTTTCCGGCTTTCTTCTTGTAATCAGTTTCTAGTTTCATGTCATTGTCGTTAAAAAAGATGCTTAATATGATTTCAATCTTCTTCATTTTATTGAGACTTGTTTTGTGGCCTAACAGATGATCTATCCTGGAGAATGTTTATGCATACTTGAGAAGAATGTGTATTCTGCTGCTGTTGGATGAAATGTTCTGAATATGTCTGTTAGGTCCATTTGGTGTACAGCATTGTTCAAATTCTATTTCCTTATTGATTTTTTGTCTGGATGATTTATCCATTGTTCAGAGTGGGGGATTAAAGTCCCCATCTATTATTATATTGCTTATTATTTTGACTTTTAGTTCTGTTAGTATTTACTTTATATATTTAGGTGCTCCTATGTTGGATGCAAAAATACTTATAATTGTTATGTCTTCTTGATGAATTGACCCCTTTATCAAGATATAATGATCTTATCTCTTGTGACCATTTTTAGCTAAAAGTCTATTTCGTCTGACGTTAATGTAGCTATACCTGTTTTCTTTTGGTTCCCACTTGCTTGGAATATCTTTTCCCATCCCTTCACTTTCAACCTATCTGTACACTTAGGGCTGCAGTGAGTCTCTTGTAGATAGCATATTGTTGGATCTTGTTTCTTATCCACTCAGCCTTCTATGTATGTCTTTTGATTGGAGAACTTAATCCATTTTGTTAAAGTAATTGTTGATAGATAAGGACTTACTATTGTCATTTTATTCATTGTTTTCTGATTTTTTGTAGTTTCTTTGTTCCTTTGTTCCTCTGTTGCTGTCTTCCTTTGAGTTTTGATGACTTTTTCTGGTGGTATGCTTTGATTCCTTTATCATAATCTTTAGTATCTCTACTACAGGTTTTTCTTTTGTGGTTACCACGAGACTTACATAAAATATCTTATAGTTATAACATCCTATTTAACCTAATAACAACTTAACTTTGATAGCATACAGAAACTCTATACTTGTACTTCTCCCTTCTTCACATTTTAAGTTATTGATGTTACAACTTAACAACTTTTTTTATTGTGTGTCCAATAGCAAATATAATTTTTAATATGTCTGTCTTTTAACTTTTAAACTAGAGTTGAAAGTGATTCACATATTACCACTACCATATTAGAGAATCTGATTTTGACTATGTATTTGCTTTCACAGGTGAGTTTTACATATTCGTATATTTTTATGAAGTTAATTAGCATCTTATCATTTTAGCTTGAAGAATAGCCTTTAGTATTTCTTGTAAGACTTGTCTGGTGGTGCTGAACTCTCTCTGCTTTTGCTTGTTTGGGAGTCTTTGTCTCTCCTTCATTTCTGAAGGATAGCTTTGCTGGGTATAGTATTCTTGGGTGACAGTTTTTTTCTTTCAATATTTTGAATGTATCATCCCACTCTCTCTGACTGGATAATTTCATATGATCTGTTTTTAAGTTCACTGATTCTTTCTTCTGCTTGGTCAAGTCTGCTGGTGAAGTTCCCTATGGAGTTCTTCAATTCAGCAGTATTCTTCATTTCTAGGATTTCCGTTTAGTGTCTTTTGATGGATTCTATTTCTTTGTTGAACTTCTCATTTTGTTCATGCATTATTTTCCCAATTTCATTTAGTTGTCTGTCTTTATATCTTGTAGTTCACTGAACTACTTTAAGAGGATTATTCTGAATTCTTTGTCAGAGAGTTTATAGATTTCCATTTCTTTAGCGTCAATTATTGGAGCTTATTAGTTTCCTTTGGTGGTGTCATATTTATCTGGTTCTTTACAATGCTTATATCCTTGTGCTTGTATCTGTTCATTTGAGGAAGCAGTCTCCTCTTCCAGATTTTACAAGTTTGCCTTGGCAGGGAAGACCTTCACCAGTCAGCTCCACTTGGGGTTCTAAATAGGTTAGCTGGTAGTGTCTGTGGGCAGGCAGGGCTTGCTGTTGGGGTCTCTAGTTGAGCAAGGCCATTGATAATGCCCTGAGGTGTGGTGGGGTGTGATTCTTCTGGCTGGGCTCTGCATTCATGCAAGGCAGCTGGCTGGGCTCCCTGGTCTGGTGGGGCTGCCAGATACACTTCATGGTCAGGCAGGGCTGCTAGCTGGGCTTTGCAATCACTTCCTGTTGGGTGGGGTTGCAGGCTGTGTTCCATGGTAGGCAATGCCACTAGCTGGACTCTGCAACTAGATAGGGCTGCTGGCTAGGCTCCACAATCACTCCTGGTTGGGTGAGGCCTCAAGCTGTGCTCCCTGACTGGATGGTGCTGCTGGCTAGATTCCGCATTCAGGCAGGGCCATAACCAAGGCTTTGCAATAGTTTGGAGCCACAGGCTGTGCTCTGCATTCAAACAGAACCACAGGCTGTGCAATGAAATTGGGTGGGTCCAAAGGCTGGGTATTATAATCATCAAGCAGGCCACTGGCTATACTTCACTATACTGTTGTTCAAGGTTACTGGCTAGGTTCTCTGGTCAGGGTAGGGCCTCCAGCTATACCCCACCTTTGGGTGGAGTTGGAGACTGCTCCATGGTCAGACAAGGTTCTTGTCCAGGCTTCCTGTTCAGGTTGGGGCCACAGACTATGCCCTTAAATTTAGTGGGGTCACTGGCTGGTCTTTCTGCCTGAGCAAGGCCACAGGCTTTGCTTAGAATTTGGGCAGGTCTGTAGGCTAGACTCCATGGCCAGGCAGTATGGTAGGCAGTACTCCAAGGCTTCCTGGGGTCACTGTTCAGGCTCCCTGATCAAGTGTGGCTGGAGGCTATGCTCAATAGTTGGGCAGGGCTGCTGGCTTGGCTGGATGAGTTCTGCAGCTGCCTGGGTTCTCTGGCCTGGATTCCATGTTGGGTGGGACTGGAAGCTATGCTCTGCAGTTGGGTGGGGCTTCAAACTTGCTAACACTCTTTTCAACTGGACCTTTAAATTTGCATTCAATGGTCTTTTCCTTCACTAACACCAAAATTGTTCGTTGTATGAGCCAATATTAAAACAGGAACTACAGAGAAGCAGTAATTTATTTTTAAGCAAAAATAAATCTCTTCAAACTATAAAATAAGAAACTCTTTGATAAAATCTTTAGGAGATACAGAAAATTAAAAGGTAGAAAGTGAAAATTACTTAGAATCCTACGTCCTGGAGATAATTTCACTTCCACATTAGAATACATCTCTCTACAATTTCAGCTATGTTGACATATACACGCATACTTTAGTTTTTCTACAAAAATTAGGACATGATAAACATAATGTTATATACAGATTTTTTTAATTTCACAATGTTATTAACATTTTGTCATTTCAATAAAATTAGATATTATCATGTTTAATGACTGCATGGCAGTAGCCATAATTGTTTTAGCCAATCTCCTTTTACTAGTCATTTAGGCTATTTTCAGTGTTCTTCTTTTATAAATAATGCTGCATTATAAATATTTGTAAAACATATTCCTCACACATAACAAAGACTTCAATAAATATTTGTGGAGTTTTATATTTAAATAAAAGATTTCAATATAAACTGAGAATACATTATCCTATCTCATTCTGTTTTCTTTTTGATAAAACTATCTTAAGAATCTGATTCACTTGAAGATGGAGCTCAGTGACAATTCCCTATAATGGACTGACAGTAAAAATAGACAGCTGCTTAGAGTTTGTCTGCCACCTTGTTAATGTTAAATTAACATTAACAAACAGTAGCCTCTTTAGCCATATTTACTATTTGTAGTAAAGTTCATTTAAGTGGTAAAGGACTGCTAACACTAAAAACTCTCATATTAATTAGGACACTGAGGTCTATACTGCGTAATCATACTAAGATTAACCGGAGTAATATTACTCAGTTTGCATGTGCATGAGTATAGACATTGGTACACTCTGCTGGTAGAAGTACAAATTAGAACAACTTTTGTAAAGTCAAAGTTGTCGATTTTATTGGACACTTCTACACCACTTGAAATGCCTCTTGACCCCACTTCTCACTCCTGGCGCTGGTACCTGCTTTGTTCATGTATAACCAACAGCCCTTCACCCCTGGCCTTACTGTCTTTCTTTTGCTTCGGGACGTGGGGCTTCTGTGATGTGCTGGTGAGGGTTTTCAATAGAACGTTCTCAGAACAGCCTGCAAATGAGAGGGAGTTAACACCTCAGGGGCTACCCTGACAGGTGGAGAACGGAAGCAATGGTCAGAAAGTGCTGAGAATCATTTCCTATGGCTCCTCAGAAGGTACCAGGAACCTAGCACCAGGGCCTGAAGTGTTGGTGTTTCAATGATATGGTCTTGTTTTAGGTTCCCTTCCTCCCTGCGTTCCTAGTTCCTGAGATCGTATTTCCAAATTAACCTTCTGAACCTAATCCTTTGTCTCACGCTAAATATTCAAGCGAACCTACGCTAAAAAACAGTTACATACAAAAATTTAAGAGTGTATATCTTTTACTCTTGCAATTCTACTTTTGGGATTTCTCCAATGGTGAGAGAGGAGGAATAAGGCAGACACAAAAGATCCATATTCAACTATAAAACACACTCCTTAAATTTCCAGTTTTTAGCCTCTATGCTTATATCAAGGATTGTCTTTTGGGTCAGTATAGTTCTTTCTTTTAGAAAGCCCTTAGTTTGTTGATATCATTAGCAAATCTATAACCAAGTTTTGACATTGCTATTAAACAGATGTCTAAATACCATTAAGATATTACTGGAATGCCTTTGTCTGTGATGCTTATAATAATAGCCATAAGTTTCAATAAATTTGTATTCTGTCTTGCTTTCTTTATGCACATGTATTAGTTTCACTATAAAAAATGTAGAATAAACCCTTTCAATTTATGATTAATTTGAGGTTCAGTGGAAACTTCCCAGATCCCATGAACAGAATATAGGTAAAGGTGGTAATTTTGTCATTGTTTTATAATTCCTCATAAATTAAAATAGATCAGTGTAACAAATATTTTCACAAACAAGAGTTTATACATATTAATCTTTATCTTTAGAAAATCAAATAAGATATTACTTGGAATTATTTTATTTTATACAAGAAACGACGGTAAAGGGAGTTGATACTTAATTATTCTTTAGGGTACTGTAACAAGAGTGCCAAGAATCCTTTTAAAGCTTAAAAATCTGAAATAATAACACTCATATTAGCAAAGTGTTTCTGCAGACATCTGCAATATAAAGAAACAGAATGGAGAGGTCTAGAATCAAAGATTTTTAAGGTAATTTACTTGAGATAACCAATTTTAAAAGTTTCCCTAAAGTCAGCTATCCAGAGAGTTGAGCAAATTTTTGGTAAAATGTGGATAATAAAATTTATCTATAAACTTCAGTGAAATTCAAATTTTAGTGACTCTGTTACATGTATTCTTTGTCCCTATTCATTTTCCTAATTATGAGTGAGGTTGAATATTTTAAATAATTTTTTTGGATATTGTTATCTTATTTTGCCAACTGTCTTTAATATCCACTGCATGTTTTCCCATTGCATCATTTTCTTTTTGATTTATAAGTTAATTTTATGCTAAGAAAGTTACATAGTGTCAAAATATAATTCTAAAAAGCTCAGTTTTTTCAATAGTGGGATAATTAAATCTTTGAGACATGTTCATTTTATATTTTTACATGTCATCTTCTTAACTTTTTGAAAATTACACACTTTTTTACTGTCAAATTAGTGACAAATAATTTTTCTAATTTTTCAGTTGTCTTTTGACTTTTTAAGGATTTTTTTTGCATTGTATAATTTAAAAATATGTAATTTGTCAATTATTTCTTATCTTTATGAACTTGAGATTTTATGACTTGCTTAGAAATCATTCCACTTCCTGGAAAAATTATTAAAAAATAAAACTCTAGCATTTTACAGTGCGTGTTATGGTCTTTCGTTTTAAATATTTACATCTTTATTCTATCTAAAATTATATCACATATGTAGAATTGTGTGTAATCTACGTATATTTTCCCTACTACCTTGCAAATTTTTATATTAATTTTACTGTTAAGCAAGTCACCTGTACATCTCTGGCATGAAATAGCAATTTTGTTATATTCTAAATTTTCCTGTGTCTTTAAGCTATTTCTGTTCCACTTCTCTGTCTGTTTATGACTCAGTAACACACTACTTTAGTATCTCAAGCTTTATTTTCAGCTTTATTCTCTGGTAGGGCTAACTCCATTCTACTCCTTAACTCAGCTTTTCAAAAAGTTTCCTCCCTATTCTTTCATGTGTAACCACTCCAGTTGACCATTAATATAATCAAATCAAGTTAAAAAAAAATCTCTTGTTTTTATTGGGATGACGTACTTTATAGATTAATTTAGGAAGAATTTACATCTTTACAGCAGTATAAATTATTATCCAAATATCAGGTGTGTCTTTTAATTTGTTCGAATATTTTAAGACCCTTCCCCTTATCAGGAGCAAGAGAAAACTATCTATTTTAATAGTCTTTTGAGGATTCTTATTTTAGATTTTAATTATCCTTTACACTATTTTTGTTGCTCCTGGTTTCTATTGAATTAGAAGCTTTTACTTTTGGAAAAGCACATATAGAAGTAAACTTCTCAAACATGAAGAAAAAACCTAGCAAACTTCATTCAAAATGGTTAAAGGGTAAAACCATTAAAACCAGAAAGAACTGAAGATGCTTACCATCACTGTTTTTGTTCAACATCTTTTGGATATTCTAGCAAATTTAACAGGTCAATAAAAACTATTCTTATATACATAGTGTCCAAGAATAGATAAACCTAATTCTGTTTCATAACAACATGTGAAGTTTCTGTTAGCTGTCTAACCGATGGCCATTCCCACCTTTCTTTTTTGCTAATAAAACCACAGTTTTGCTTGGTATCATCCCATTTGCTTGTTACTCATGGTTATGTCTTTATGGTATAAGTCAATCGTGGTCCCATTTGCCTGCTCAGCTACTGATTTTGATATAGGCATGTGACACAATTATCACCAATTAGATATTAGAAGAAATGTGCTGGCAATATTTGGGGAAAGCGTTTTTCTCAAGCTTAGAAAGGGATACAGACAGATAGTCTCCCCTCGTGTGGCCTCTGTATATGACTTTGATAGTAATATTACTGCGACACATGAGACTGTGCAGCCATTTCATAACAATGAGTGGAGCTAGCTGAGAGGAAGCTGACACAATGACAGAAAGGTAGAAAGAACACAAATCCTTGTCTTGCTGAACTAAACAACTTTAGACCCTCTCTGTCTATGAGATCCTTTTTGTGTGAGAAAATTAATTTTATTTCTGCCTTGAAGGCATTGAAGTGAGATTTTGTTTTTGTTACTTGCAGAATATGTTGATATTATACTTAGAAAAGTCCAATAGCTTCTAGCAAAAATAATACAACAAAAATCAAAACTACTAAACTGAATAAGAAAATGTTGGAAAATGTCTGATATAAGGAATATTTGTAGAAAACATTAGCTTTACGCTAAAGGAACAATATCCAGATGAAAGCAAAAAAGTTTTTTAAGTTCATTCACAAAAACAAAATAAAAGCTTAAGAGTACATTTAACAATTGTCATAAAGATACATATTAGGAAAATTATAAATCTTATTAAGGGATTTAAAACAAGAAAGTATATTTTATTTTATTTTATTTTTCTTGGCTGTGAAGGTAATTATTTTACTTTAAATAATACATAAATTTAAGATATATCTAATTAAAATTCCAAAAGTTTTTTTAATTGAATAAAATTACCTTAAAGTTAAAATCTTTACATGTTCCTGGTATGGGAGAAAAAAAAAACAAATATATCAATGGAAATACACACACACACACACACACGAATGTAATCTATGATAAAGTTATTATTTCAATTCAGTTAGCGAAAGATGATTTACGTAATAAATGATACTACTACTATTGGCTCTCCATCTGGAAAAAATAAAGGTCCTGTCATATACCATTTATAAAATAAATTCCAATATATTAAAATTTAAACATAAGAAGTTTTTAAAAGTAAATTAAAAAAGAAAGAAAAGAAAATTTAGGAGATAGACATATGCAACCTAGACATCAGGGAGACTTCCAACCAAGATGAGACAGAGAGAAGCTATACAGACAGACACGGGGGACAGACTTACTGACCGCACAAAATTAAAAACTTCTGCATGACAGTGGATAGAAACAACAGCAACAGACCAATGATAGACTGCAAAATATTTGGGGGATGCTTATTACAAATAAAGAGTTTAATTCTATAATAAAAAGTCTTTTATGAAATGAAAACAAAAAGAAGCCCATAGAAAAATGGGTAAAATATGCTAATAGAAAATGTCCATTAGAACTAATAAAAAGGATTAAAAATATATGCTTATCTCATAAGTAACCAGGGGAATAACAATTAAATAATAGCAATCCATAACTAATAGACTAAAATTTAAGTGATAATAAATTGGTGCAAGCACTTGGAAAATGATTTTCCGTTAGCTACTTGGTTGATTATTAGCTACATAACTTTTATAACTGTTGACACAGACATAGAGGGAGTGGACATCCTCTTGCAGGTTTCATCTACACAGGTCTCACTTGGTGAGAGCCCTCAAGAAACTTCCCTCAGGAGTAACTGGAGAAGTAGAATCTAAGAGAAAGAATCATAGGGAAATGCTGGAAAAAAAACAAAAAACAAAAACACCATACAGTAGCAGCAGAGATAAAGACCTTTAACAAGGTCATCAGCAGCCTCAAGAGCCAAGGAAAGAATCAGTCAATACGAGATAGGTCAATAGAAATTACCCAAAGTGAAACTCAAAGAGAGAAAAGAGCGCAAAAAACTGAACAAACCCCCATAAGCTGTGGGGCAATAGGAAACAGTATAATATACACATAATTGGAATCCAAGGAGAAGGTAGAGAGAATGGGGCAGAAGAAATATTTAAACGGACAAGAATTTTCCAAAATTAATGACGGACACTGAACCATAGTTCCAGGAAGTTCAGAAAACACAAAGCAGGATAAGTACCAAAAAATACTGCTGAAAAGAAATCCTTAAAACACTCGTGTTTTCTGATCCAGCTGCTGGGAATCTTTACTCTTAAAAATGAAAGACAACTCATATTGAAATATAGTTACAAGGCTGTTCGCTGTGGCACTGTAGGTACTCGGCAGTGGGTTAGGAGAAAGGGGGTGCTTGGAACAAATTGAGTGCCCAGCAATTGAAAACTGGTTGAATAAACAGTGATTGAGCCATGCCGTGAAATTATCTGCAGTCATTAAAATGCATGAGCTGATGAAAATAAGACATCCCATTTCAACCATTTGGTCTTTATTTTTGTGACCTAATATGGTCAATTTTCTGCTTTTGAAATATCCAGGTATATATAAATATACAGATGCATATATATATATTTTATTATTCATAATTATTTCCTCTTCTACATATTTATATTGTCTATTTGATCTTCGTGGGTTCATGTGACAACGTTTCATATAACTGCCGCATTTCTGTGGATTTTTTGCCCTGTATGTCATCCAGTCTATAATTAATGAAATTTGAGGCTATGTTATCACCTGGATGGATGCATATTCAACCAAAATCTTCATAATTTTCTTTATCTGTCATCATGACAAAGAGCACTTGTGAGATTTTGATCTTTGTTTTTACTTTGTGATAAATATCTTTATTGCTTATTTATTTCATTTGCGTTTGCTTAGTATATTTTTGCATATCTCGTTACTTTCGATCTTTTCTTAATTATTTTGTCAGATGTGCTTCTTTTATATGGTAATAGATATTGGTTTTGATCTAGAGAATTTTTCGTTTAAAAGGTATGTTTATCCTATTTTTAAATTTAATATAACAAATAGCTTTACCTTAATTCTGTTATCTTACTTCATATAATATAGTCTATGTTAAATGCTCTATTCTTCTTTTTCTCAGTTTTTATTTTCTTAGAGATATGCGTGTGTCCTCCACTTGATAATTCTTTTTTTTTAAGATTTTTTTTTTTCCTTTTTACCTCCAAAGCCCCCTGGTACATAGTTGTATATTCTCCATTGCGGGTCCTTCTAGTTGGCGTGTGGGACGCTGCCTCAGCGTGATTTGATGAGCAGTGCCATGTCCGCACCCAAGATTCAAACCAACGAAACACTGGGCCGCCTGCAGCGGAGTGTGAGAACTTAACCACTCGGCCATGGGGCCAGCCCCTCCACTTGATAATTCTTAATGCTTTTTATTGTAATAAAAAAACACACAACACAGAATGTATCACCTTAACCATTGTTAAATGTAAAGTAGTGTTAACTACATGCACATTGTTGTGCAACAGATCTCTAGAATTTTTTTGTCTTGCAAAACGGAAACACTACATCCACTGAACAACAATTCCACTTTTTTCCCTTCCCCTAAATCCCTGGCAACCACCATTTTACTTTCTGTTTCTAAGACTTTGACTATTTTAGATGCTTCATATAAGTGGGGGTATAAATATTCATCTAGTATTTACCTTTTTGTGATTGGCTTATTTCACTTAGCCTAATATCCTCAAAGTTTATCCATGTTACTACAAATGGCAGAATTTCCTTCCTTCTTAAGGCTGAATAGTATTCCACTGTACATACCACATTTTCTTTACCCATTCATCTGTAAATGGACATTTAAGTTGTTTCTGCATCCTGGCTATTGTGAATAAAGCCACAATGAACATGGTGGTGCTAATATTTCTTTGAGATCTTGATTTAAAATTTTTTGATCTATACCAAGAAGTAGAATTGCTGGATCATATGGTAGTTCTATTTCTAATTTTTTGAGGAACCTGCATACTGTTTTCCATTGTGGCTGTACCATTCTATATTCCCACCAGTGGTGCACAAGGGTTCCAATTTCTCCACATCCTCACCAACACTTGTTGTTGTCTGTTTTTTATTGTGGCCATCCTAATGGGTATGAGGTGATATCTAACTATGGTTTTGACTTTCATTTCCCTGATTATTGGTGATCCTGAATCTTATACAATATGATTTTCCCTAAAACTATTTTGTTTTTATGGGTGTTATTAGGTTTTTGCTACTATATTTACTCAATTTTTCCCCAGATCTATAGTCATATGTAGAATTTTTCTCTAGCTCACATTATGAAGGCTTTGGCTATACAAACATATAAAACACTCTAAACATGCAAAAGTAAATCTATTGTTAATATATTTTGCATATAGTATAGTTAATGATCAATGTTAGAATTGGCAGAAAATTCAAATTTAATACTCATTCACATACTACACAGCTGCAATTTTCCATTTATTTTTCTAAAAGTAAATCTGATGTTAAAGAAGTTTGAGTATATGACTCTAATTAAGCTTATTTGTTTATTTTCCAAAATTATGTTACATCGTCAATCAGTAGCTCTTCCGGACCAGTTAGAAACACCAAGTCTTCATTCCTAAGTAACATCACGTTGTAAGAAAATTTAGGGAGATGATTGGAGGAGGAATTAATGAAAGAAAGAAGAAGGAAGAGGAAATAAATAGGTGTTTACTAGAAGGAATTAGGATTCCTGTCCTGTGATTTTAAATAGAAATAGAGAACAATGGAACTCTTAATTGACTACGAATTACTTGGCAAAACACTGAGATAGCATGTAATAAGACTTCACATGTTAACCTAAGCAAGGTTATTCATTAAAAGAAAAGAGAATTAGGGGTAGAACCAAGGGTTTGACCTAGAAATTGTCTATTCCCTCAGATATGTTGGGTACAACTCATCTTACTTCTCTTTCATGAACTTTCTTTGTCCTTTGAACTCATAGCATGCACACATCTGTTTTTGTAAAGTCCCACCCTGCTGTGTGATATCTCACACCGTAGATCAGTACTGGACATTTGGTGTGCATTCAGAATGCTGTCACCCCTATCTTCTCAGCTTCTCTGCAGCAGGGCCTTTCTTGGTATCCTGCAACACGGCGAGTGGAATGATTTCCCTCCTGCTGTGACTATCTCTGTGCCCTCATCCCACGCAGACATTTACTAATGGACACACCAGATTGTTCAGGCCCTTGTGTGTGTTGTTCCACCTCTGATTGCTAATTAAACAAGAGCTGGCTTTTAACAAGCCTTCCCTCCTCTACCTTCCCTAATCTCTTTCTTCTCAGACATTAAAATTTTTCTTGGAAGATAAACCATTTATTCGTGTGACAGGCTTATAAAAAAAAATCTGTCATCTCTACTTTGCTTCTACACTGAGCTCCCAATTTCCAATCTTGTGATATGTAATTGCAAGGAAAAATAAGCAGACATGAAATCTATTGTCTCATTTGTCTTCTGCAGCTGCAAAGATCCCCACTGTGTATCTTCTCTGGGACCTGAGTACATTAAAAAGTCTAGAAAACATTTTTCATACTTCTTCCTTTGGTGAGTTGTTTTAGAAATGCAAATCTCTCCCCTTGTTTTACATTTTGGCTTATAGGTACTACGTATGTTTAAACTTTTAGATCCTATTTTCTTTTCTCATATATATTCTTATCCCTAACTCATATAAACACAACACTTTAGCAAATATATATTAAACAGCTGATCAGATTACTGATTAGCAAGAAGCTTTGTGAAATAGGAAGGGAAAAGGAGCTAAGAAATGTGGGGTCAGTTCAAAAAAATCCCAGCAAAAGATCTTTTAGTTTGGACTTATGTAGAGCCTACTTAAGCATTATTAGGATATTTTCATCCAGAAGACTGTGGTGGAAATTTTAACCTTTAAATTTACGCAAACTAATAATATATGTGCATGCTCACTGCCATGTGTATGCGTTGCATAAAGTGTCTATAAGTATACATAAATAAATGTGTACTGTGAAGGGGAGCAAGATTGAATCACGTAAAGCTGGCAAAGTTTACAGACCATTGCAAGTTAGGCGATTAAAGCAATGTAAAATAAAATTTTGAATCAAATTAGCACTTTTCAAAAAAATTCATATATTTACAAATATACTGTAAACTAGAAGTGAAAAACGGCTGACCTGCAGGAAAAATCCATTGCACAAATTTATTTCAGTTGTCCCAACACTGTCGGTCAGCATAGTTTCTTAAATTAAAAAAAAAAATTTGTTAACATTTAAATATATGTTCTCATAAAATCTAGATCTCTGGCCTCTTGGAAAATCAGGTTTCTGGCAACACTGGCCCTGAGTTCCCAAAGGCAGTGATCAGCTGGAGCTATGCTGCAGCTTATCCTCGTGGTTTAGGGCATTTCGGTCTTCCTGTTGCTCCTGCTGGACTGAGAGCCAGTGTTAGAGGCCTAATGTTTTCATAGATGAGAATTTTTTAAAAAATGAAAGATTTCTGGTATACATAGTCTGCCAAAAATAGGAAAATGAAAGATCAGCAGAGAGGGCTATGTGTTTCAAAATAAAGGGGAGTGAGGGAGAGGAAGAGCATACAATGGAAGCAAAGACTGTTTCTACATGTTTAATATCAAGCAATAAAAGAAGGTTTTGTAAAAAGAGTGGTCTTGTCTGCTCTACTCACTTATTCACGCCGTTTAAAATTGTAAACTTTGTTTTAAAACCATATCTGATCTGATTTCCCTATCAAATCAGAAAAAATAAACAGAGAATATCCCAGCACTGCCAAATTCAAATTCCACTTGTTGGCTATTCCTTACCCAACCCTATTTCTATTTCCCCACTTAGGTTAAAAATATCACCCAACATTTACCTCCATGGCAGAGGTTTTCAATCCTGGCTGCGTACTTGAATCACCGGGGCACTTTAAAAATACACTGCCAGGCCTCCACTCCGAGAGGTTCTTATTTACTATGTATAGAATGTGGATCTTGCATCAGTGTTGTTTAAAAACCTCCCTGCATGATTCTAACGGGCATCCATGGGTGGAACCACTGCTCTGAGGATGTTGCTGCCTGTTAGATACTGGAGAATATGTACCCTCTGCCCTCTCTCAGGGCAGATGTCATGAATGGATCTAGTCACTTAACCTGCTTAGGTCTAAGATATTTCTTCATAAAATGCTATAGGAAGTGTCAGAGGGTGAGTCATTCTGGAAACCAACTTAAGGCAAGGATTCCAGTGAAAGAATCTATAACGTGCTTCCAGGAGCAATCAGAAAGGCCATGAGGAGAGCAAGACAGAGACAGGAGACAAACCAGGCACAGGTGAGTTTTCAGAAAAATTTCCAGACAGCTTGACACCATGAGGAGCTCTGGGGTGTAAATGACGCCTCAAAGTTGATCACACATGAGGCAGAGAAGCTGGGCTTTTGTTCTCTTGCACAGAATTGACTACATGGGGGTTGGAGGGTGGGGATGTCTTAAGAACTCCCAGTACTTCCAGCAACTTCTACAGGTGAGAAGGCTCCATTGCAATCCTTAAAGGTCATAGGTAAGAGGCAGTAGCAGGAAAGGGCCCAGAAGCTGGGGAACGAGTGCATAGGGCTACAATAAGGGGTCCCAGGGCCCCTCTGTGGGACACCATGCAGCGGTGGCCACTGCAGCCCACCCACGCACTCCCACAGAAGGGAAAGTGCGGGATGGTGGGGGTTGGGGAGATGATGGCGGTGTTGAACTAGAAGATCTCCAAGAACTTTTCTAAGTTAAAAAAAAAAAAGAATATAGCTATAAAATGCTATCTGAAACAAGCCCTTTGGATCTTTATTTTCTAACTATTAAAAATATTTAAAGATTTTACTCTCTTTCTGCTTCAATAATCTTTGGGCTCCCATTTTGGTAACTGCTTGACAGTTTGACAAGGAAACTAATTAACAACTAAAACTTAATTCTTTAAAGGAGGGTTAAGGAAATACCTTAGAGCTTTAATAAATGAAAGAAAACATTCTTCACCATGGCACTTGTTCAGTCTCACTATATTTCTAGTCAAATTTGGAGTCATATAACATGACCAAAGATTTATATAGATGAGCATATATGTAGAAGAGATATTATACTTTTATACTTGCTAAGTGTGTATCTAAATCATTATATGAGAGTAGTAAAAATAATGAATGCACTAAGCAAGAGGTGTCTATTTACAATTTAGTCTCTGTCATCGGTTTTAATCAGAAATCCCATAAAGAGCTACGTAAGACTTATGTTCAGATGATTTAGGCTTACAGCTATTACATTTTCTCACTTGCAGAGAATTAAGAGAACAGAGTTTAAAAACAGCTTTTCAGGTAATTTAAATAGTTTTGCTATGGAAAACTCTAACAAATGAAGCGCAGCATTTTCACCCAAAATGAAAAATGATCACTAAGTAATTTACCCTAAAAAGTCCAACAGTAACCTTAGGGATAATATTTTCAAGCATATTAAATTTGACTAGCTGAGAGAATAATGTCTTGGAAGAGCACCAATGTTACAGAAATTCATGGTACAAGCTCAGCATTCAGCCACAGAAAGTAAAGCTAGGAATTCTGACCAAGTTTTCTGACCACAGTTTCTGCAACTTTACTTACTCCTTTTAAAAATATGTCAGAGTTGCTTTCTGCTGTTGTCAGCAAATTGCCAAAATGTCTATATTAAATAAATAGGACAGGACTAGAACATAGCCAAAATTTAAATTCCTTGACAGCCTTTTCTTTAAATTAGTAATTAAAGGAAACAAATTAACGTGTTTTAAGAAGATTGAATGTGTGTGTATGTTAGGGGAGGGATTAGTAATTTTAAGTGTCTATTTGCTTATTTTATATCATATACTTCATATTAATGACCTCATTTAATACTCACATCAGCCCTCTGAGATATATTAAGCACATTTATAGGGTAGGAAAGGCAGAATTAAACAGGTAAAATTGTTTGCCCTGGGTGACACCTGTTTAACTCTGAAGTTGAGATTGAAATCGCCGTCTGCCTTCAAAGTTTGCGCTCTCTTCCACTGCACCAAGCAAGGAAAAGAAGGCATGTGATTCAAAAATATATGAATACCACAAAACTTGCTGCCTTTTCCGAGATCAAAACCTACCTTTACAAATTCTGGTGTAGATTTAGGTGACTGAGTCAATCTCGATGGTCCTTCTTATCTTTTGACAAGTTTTACTTCTTACATTGCAAAGAGGAAAGCCATTTTTTGGATTTTCTCTGAAGAGCCTTCAGAAAATGCATGAGAAAATGGAAAAAAAAGTTGCCCACTGACCTTGTCCTCCAACCCTGTTCCGAGAGCAAGAACCGAGAGGATTCACGCCAGCTTCTGACAGCTGAATTTCTTCATGCCTCGATGATGAATGCCGAAAACAACACACACTTTCTTTGTTACTTGTATTTTCTTTCGAAAGCAAACATAAAAAGGAATAGAAAAACATTGTTTCCTTGATATTTTTCTGAAATTTGGCGGCACTGACAAAAGCATTTGTTTCCTATAAAAACAGACACTTGCAATCTCAGGTGTTCAGTGTTTGGAAATGACAACTGAAGCTAAGGGCAGAATTGCTAATCAGGATTCCAAGAGCAAAGACCATCAGTAGAGAGAGATTTTTGACATGGAAGACAGAGTTGACTTTATTTCATGTTACGTAGTTGTTCTTTCTTCCAAAGTTGACATCTCATTTATGTTTTTGATGAGGAAATTCGGTTTCTTTCATCTTGCTCTAGAAGCACATTTTCTTCATCTGATCTCACTGAGAGGTCAGCGGGGTTCTGGGTGGAGCACAGTGATATTTGTTACGAGCAACTTCCAGAATCCAGGACTCCTCCTAGTTTTGGAGACAAAAGAGTAACAAAACAGTGAGTAACCCTGCCCACAGAGAGCTTACAGCCTAAAGGAGAGACAGGTGATAAGCAAAATAAATAAGTAAAATATATGATATGTTAGATAGCAGTAAGGACTATGCAAAGAGAAAAAAACAGAAGGAATTATGAAGGGTTGGAGGCTTAAATTTTAGAAAAGGTGATCAGGGAAGGCTTCACTGAGAAAGTGACTTTTTAGTAAAGAAAGTGGGAATATGAGTATTAGGGAAAAGGAATCTCAGATCACTAAACAGCAAGCGCAAGTAGAAACTTGCAAAGCAGCCGAATAGATGGGCGATAGGTTATATTTATTAGTAGTCCCACTTGAAGGAACTGAAGTTGTACTAGTGAAAAGATAATAAGTTGTATATTTTACTAAACTCCAAATACGAATATCTTAGGCAAGTTTCTTGAGTTGAAAATAGCTTAAATTTTTAACCAAGCTTAAATTAAAAAAAAAAGAAAAAATATTTTAGAAGGCCACTTAATATACTAGAGTATGTTAAGAAACCAAGAGAAATAGGGCCATGACAAACGCCAAAATAGAAGCGAAAACAAACAAACCAAGGAGTGAATGGAATCTTCATTACAGAAGGCAAATCATCATTCAGACCAATTGTCACCTGAGCAAACTCTTTTCTATCTAATTGCTTTCACCTAAAGCGTATTGAGCAGCCTCTCCCATGGCTGTGTCTGGCTTCCTTCTCCATCTCCGCTTCTCTGAGCTGTGGCCTCCTGGCTCTTGGTGTAATGGAACAAGGATTGCATTTAGAATCAGAACACCTTCATCTGAGTCCCACGTCCCCTTCTCCCTAGTGCCTCTTGGGCAAGTCGCTTCACTATCTTAGACCTGTTTATTCAACAGCCACCATATCTCCTTTCAACTATAATATTTTATGATTTTTACTAAATGTATGGGAGCTAATTGATTGTGTTCTACTTAGAATTAACCCTTAAATATGAGACCACTCGAGAAGGAAGTTTAGAGAGAATGAAAGGAGGCCTGAAAATATTATCTTAGTGAAAACCTATGTTTAGAGGGTAGAAGAAAGACGCATCAGGAGGGTGGAGGACAACCAGAAGAGTCAAAAATAATCACAGAAGGTAATAAAAGTTTACAAAAAAGAACTGGGGATCAGCAGTGTCATCTGAATAGATAAGAAGGTCAATCACTCAGAAATAGCCATTAAAATTAGTGACAAGATTACTCGATGACCAATGAGAAAAAACAGCTTTGGAGAGAGAAAGAAGGAATGAGGCCCGGGTGCTGGAGGTGGAGGATCCCAAAGGCAACACGTTTTAAAGTGAATGGGTGATGACTGCAGAAATGAATACCCATTACTTTTTTGAAAATTTGGTTTAATTTCTTTAAATTGCAATACTGATCATAATCCGTTTGCAAACTCTTTTTCTTTCAAACATGGGTGCAATCTAGTGGCCACAGGTATATTTCATGGACAATGCCACACACAATTAATAAATCCAGACAATGACATTCCGTGTTGTTACCTAGGATCCCTAAGATTTTCTTCCATGAAATTTTGACTGTGGAAAAATTCCTAAAAGAAGCAGATACTTTTTTTGCTGAAATTTTCTGTACCTTTGAAAAGCAATCCAGAAGATTAGTTTAAATGGCGTCTTCCCCGGAATCAGTTCCAGGTGGGCACTGTTACGACTTGATGCTATAGCTTTGTGATCCATTTGTCGCAGTTTCCTCATATCTTTAGATAAGAGCCATTGTAAGCTAATAACCTCTGTTTTTACTGCTTAAAAATATAACAGTGAATGCTGTACTCATTTTGGTGGTCACTTCATTATACCATCAGGATACAGGCACTCTGTTATTACCCCCCAGAATATCATTATTTTTAAATATTAGGAATTGAAAGATAACAAGTTCTTTATTTCCCCTGAAATTCCACAGCTCCAAATAATTAGAAGCTTCAGAGCTTCAGAGTTTGCAGTTATTTATTTGAAAGAGAAAAGAAAATGACTTTTTAATAATTGGATATCTGAGCTAATGGCAAGTGGATGTAATATTCAAGGTCTGCTAATGCAAAGTCATAGATAATTTTCCCCTACTTTTTTTTCCAAACTAAAGGCACCTACTGATTCACTCAAGCAGGGAATGGTTGTAGGATTCCATTTTTTTCTCCTGAAATGGATTATAATTTATAACAACATCATTAAGTTCTCTGTTTGGATCTTATCATTTTTCCCACTTATATATAAAGATGTAGATTTGGACTTTGTAAAAAAAAGAAAAGGCTCTATAGGTTTTTATTTATTTTAAATACCAGGTTTGGAAATAAATTTTTAGCCAACTATTATCGTTTAAATAAAAAGTATGAAATCTAATCTTTTCTTTGTCATTTCCTGATCCTGTCTGCTGTCTCTATGGCATCCTTAAGCTGGATGGAGTCATAACGTTTTTAGAGCTACAAGGGAATTTAACCATCCAGTTGAGCATTCTTACAATTTTTTATTTGGCTTGAGAAATAGATATAAGTTAGGAATACTGTTCCTTAAGAAAATGCATATGTACACATAAAAATAACATTAGCATATAATTTCAGGGTTCTCTGAATCCCAGAGGAAGAACCCTTGACCTGATCCAACCTTGTAATTTTATACATAAATAAATAATGTCACTAGAAGGGTACTTTTTTCTGACAACCAATTGATGTGCAACATAGTGGAAATTCAAAGCTACGTGTGCAGATAACCTAGTCAATACTCATCCTACAATGCCACTTTGACTTTCTGTGAGCACGTTCCATACAAAAGTAATCATGACTATCCAGTACTTTGCAGCTGTACCGAGGTGCACACAGGAGACTGGGGTAGGTGCACAAGGATGTTAATGGAGAGCAGCTTCTGGAACCCAGCAGGTCTGACATCCCAACTGTGTGAACTGACTGGAGAATACCAGATACAGAGTCCTTTGCTCACGAGTACTATCTTTAAAACATACCTTATGGGGCTTTTGGAGAATTACCGACGATACTACATGAAATGAGCTTATCAGTGTGCTTGGAACACAGTATTAAATAAATAATAAGTTAGTTAGTAGAGTAGCAGCAGAAGTGTTACTATTACTAGGTTATACTGAAGCTAAATTGACAGAGCCCCTGCCTTCAAGGGTCACTGAGTTGATTAGATTAGATGTAAACTGGACAACACAAGCCGTTAACCAGCACTTTGAAGTGTGTCTCAGTTTCCTCATATATTTAGATAAGAACTGTTATAAGCTAATAACCTATGTTTTTACTATTTAAAAAAATAAAAAAGAATTAGAGTCTATCATTTTAAACAAACACAGTCTATAGCAAAATTTTATAATTTGAACACTGGCTGTTGTGGCTACCCTGCTTTAAAAGCAGGTGGCCTCCCATCCAAAATTTGTTTCATGTTGAGACTGATGACATCACACACACCAAGAGGGTGAAAAGCTTTGTTAGTTCCATAAGTGAAGCTTTTCTGGGGAGAGCAACGCAGGCTCCCAGGTCTGAAGAGGCTCCAGAGAACAAGGAAAGGAAAAGGGCTGGGACTGTCATTGCGGTTAGGGGGAGTCGCCGGGATGAAGGTTCCCGTGTGTGGGCAGGAGCTTCCCTGGTTGGAATCACTAGTGCCAAATGAGGGAGCACCTGGGCTTTCTTGTTGGCTTGTCCAGAGCTGGGGCAAAGAGGAAGAGACAAGGTGGGCTTAAAGGTGTCAGCAGTCAGACATTTAAAAATGGAGTCAGTCTGTATAACGCTGTGTATGGTGAGGCACCACCACACTGGAATTAACCACCATCAGCGCTCAGCCCTTCTCCCTAGGTTTTTCTAACTCTAGTAAGAGAAAACATGAAACTCATCTTCGGGTGCCGGAAGCCTCCTTTGGGACAGCCCCACTGTCCGGGGCCACATAAGCCTACAATTCTACCAAAATGTAGGTTTCTTACAGCACAGTCTTGCCTATTTATACCAGGCTTTGCTCTTGCCCATTCTTTAGCTACAGTTCTGCAAGAAGAAGCAACCGGCCATTCACAACATTCTTCTCATATAATCAGGGACAAAAAGAAATAGTGAAAAATGGTGGCTGTGCTTGGTGTATTTCTTCATGACTATCTTTTCCTAATCAGTACAAGACTTTGCTCACATCCCAAAGATTGAATGTATTTAACTTCTTTCCCAAATTATATAGATTCATCTAGGTTTGTTTCTCCTTTTAAAAGTACCAAATATGTTTTTCTCCTGAACATTTTTAAAATGGTATGCATAGCTGCACACTACACAGACAGCAATTGTGGATAACAGTGATAGACAATAGTTTCTTCGCACTATCAGTGTCAAATGACCATATGGTACACAGCTAAATGCTTAGGGGCTCAGAGGAGAGACAAATATGCTTGAGATGGACCGAACAGCGCAGAGCTGAGAGAAGAGGGAATTCAATGGGTAAATAAGATTTAGAGAAATTAAATGGAACAAGGAGCAGGAAATTTCAGATAGGGAATTAAGCATAATACTTAGCACACATGGGTAAGTGTTAATGTAAGAGCTTCAGTTTGAAAGCAATGTATGTATGTGTGCCTGTATTTTAAGTGTACTAGCACATGAATCCAGAATAAAATAACAGAAGAAAAGTAACTGACTTTTCCTTACATACTCAAGGAACATATATATTTCTTACGTTATAAAGAAATCCTTTTTTGAAAAAGTCACTCGGAATCAGCTGAAATTGCCATGCCTGCTCTGAAACAAGATTTATGGAATACAAAACTACAGGAGAAATAAGAATAGTTACAGAAATTTCATAAGGGCTTTTGGAACTAAAGAAAGGTGATTGAAAGTATAGTATGGGTGGAGGACAAAGGCTATCTGAGGCTCCCTCTAAACAGTAAAATCTATGAGGAACATGTCTGTTTGAACTTAACCCCATGTTGCTGGTGCTTAAGCTGGTATCTGAAACATAGTAGGTGGTCAATAAATGTTTTTTGAATCAATTAATAAATTTATTTTCTTTGGAATGAGTGCAAAATTCTTGACACTAGATACTCTTCAGCTAATAAAATCTTGCGCAGAGTATGGTTAGATTATAATTCAAATCAAATTCTTTTTACAATGGACCATATATCTGCCACCTGCCAGTCACCTTAATCAGAAGTCAAGCTACTATCATTAGAAGCCTATCTTGAGCCTGAAAATAGTAAATTAATATTATGATAAAGGCATTATTCTGAGAAAATTCACTGTGTGAACATGGGAACTATTGGGGTTGGTTTCATACCTAGAAGGGCAGATGTTCTGTGTCTATCAACATTCAGACAGGGTTGCTATCAAGCCAACTGAGGACGGAAGGTCTCTTCAACATGCTAAGGGGAACATATTATTACCAAAGGAACTGATTTCCCTTGCTTTAAAATTATTCTTCCACAGAGTTTATTATTCCCTATATAGTATATAAATTATGTATGTTCATTTAAAAAATTGTACTAAACTCCTCAAAAATATAATGAAAATGGAAACTCATAATGCCTTAAGCTATATACAGTTGCTATATGTACCATACATGAATGCATAGCAAAGATAAACATATATATATATTTCTCCACATATGTAGTGATTATCTCAGAATTAAGGGATTTTACTTATATGTATATGTGTGTATATGTGTGTGTATGCGTGTATAAAATTATCAAAGCCAAGAATGAAAGTGATTCTGCCAAGCCCATGTATGCAGTCTTTCCACCCAACCCCTCCCCAACAAAACTTACCAGCTTCGGCTGGTACAGTGTGTGATTTTCACATATTATTCTCTGGGTCCGAGGGCACTCATCAATCACATTCCTTCTTATCAAGGGAGTTAACAAATTTGGGAAATCTACATGGGAGCTGTACAGAAACTAAAATGTAGTACTAGCTTATTTTTCAAAGTACAAGTTTTTTGCTAAAACTAACTTTGAGGATACAGCTTGATCCAAAAACCAAAATGGAACTTTAATTCATGTATTCAACAAATACTTGTAAAAGCATGCAGGAACTATTCTAAGCACTGGGGACAGAGAAGTTAACTACATTCTTATGGAGCTTACATTCCAGTTGGGAAAAGACAGACAATGAAGGAGTAATAAGGTCATGGCATATCCAGGAGTGGGTATAAAGAGTGCTAGTAGGGGGATTGCCATTTTCAATAGGGCGGCCTGGAAAGGCCGCACTAACAAGGGGACATCTGAGCAATGACCTGAAGGGCTCCAGCCTATCTGAGGCAAGAGCATTCTAGGGAGAAGCAGCAGCAAATGCAAAGGCCCTAAGCCGACAGCGTGTCAGGTGTCCGGCTTCTGTCTTCCTGAACTGGATTGCTTCACCGCAGCTAGAGAACCAGAGCCTCCTCTAGGGGGCGCGGAGCCCCATCACAGTTCCTGCTCCTCCCACGCAAGCCCTCAGCCTTGCTTCATTCTAGAGACTTCTCAGAGGGACAGGAGCAGAAGAGGGGGATGTTTTACCTCTAATCTACGTAGCAGAGAAAAGCTGCTTCAGGATCTGAGGCTATGCTGGAAGAACGCCCTGTTCTCCAGTCTGATCTAGCACGGATGACATGTCTCTTCCCATGGGAAAGAGACAAAAATGGGAGAAGACATAGGAATCAGGGGCCGCCCTGTGGCCGAGTGGTTAAGTTCGCCGGCTCCGCTGCAGCAGCCCAGGGTTTCGCCAGTTCGGATCCTAGGCGCAGACATGGCATCGCTCATCAGGCCATGCTGGGGCGGTGTCACACATGCCACAGCTGGAAGGACCCACAGCTAAAAATATACAACTATATACCAGGGTGATTTGGGGAGAAAAAGCAAAAAAAAAAGAAGATTGGCAACAGTTGTTAGTTCAGGTGCCAATCTAAAAAGCAAAAAAAAACTCATTTAAAAAAGAAAAAAAAGAATCAAAACTGCCCCCCAAACTTGTGAAGTGAATGTGACTTCATTGACCTCATTCTGTGTGTGGCATATGAATTTAATGTGTCTTCCTTCTATTTTAATATTATTTTATATTATGTAACTTCAGATATCTTAAAGGAATTGACATCATTGTTCAAAATCAGCATGAGTAAAATTTTCTCTGCATTAAGAGAATTACTCCTATTATCATCTCCATGACTATTATTCAACATTTGGGTTGCTCAATCATACTGCATAAACAGCTGAATAATTTTCTAGACAGAAAATGAAATCTTGGCAAAAATCTATGAGAGAGTCCTGTTCTAATGTCAACAGTCACCCCCATCCTTTTTATGGGGAGAAATTATTTTTCACTTCCTTGAGTTCAACAGTAGAGTGAGGGAAAGGGGTGCAGAGCACTGACTCAGACTCGCTGACTGTGGAAAGAGTTGATAAGTTGGGCCCTTAAACCAAGCCTGGAAGGAGCCAGTTTTGCTGGTTGTACTTTCTTCTCCATTAAGAATCTGAGCAAGCCAAAGAGAAACAGACATAGATGGGATGAATAGACAATCACGTGTATGTCCACTTTGATAATTCTGAGGAAAGAGTAATTAGCATTCCAAAATACCAACTGTGCAATCAACACATATCTCCAAGGAAACTCACAATTTAGCATTTTGAAATGTTTGAACCATTGCGAAGTCAATTTCCTGTACTAATCACCAGTTTTCACACAGATAACTTCAGTATAATTCTGAACATCAAAGATAGTAGATAGGAAATTGAACTTCTCATTAAACTAATGTAGTTAATTGAATCTAGTTCTGGAAGAACATTTACTCTTATAAAAAGCACTTGAGGCTACATCATTTTATGTGCTGTTTCAGCTCTAGTTCTTAAGATGAAATTTTTTTCAATAAAGAAAAGAATTCAAGTAATGTTGAAACATTCTGTAGACAGCAAATTGTCAAATTAGAAATGAGCCTTGTTCATCTTCTTTTATGGAAATTGAATGATGTTATCGTCTAAAAATTATATTGAAAGTATGTTTTCAGAAGTCTTTGGAAAATGGCTGCCTACGCATAATCTATGACTCCCTTTCTCTCCCTATTCTGTTCAGAGACAACTCAACTTGTATGTTGAGTGAAACCTATTCCTGGAAAATAATAGGACTTTCAAACACATCTGAAGCTTCCATTCTAGAGAAAATAGGGCAGTCAATGCCAGCAGAAGTCAACATCAGAAGGCCTCTCCTTACTCCCCACAGGAGGACTCAGATCCAGAGGCCTGAGAGGAAGTCTTCCTTCCTGATGCATCTGAGCAAAGACTTCTGATTTCACAACTATTGGAGTATTCCAGCTTAGAATACTGAGTGGATTCCTTTGACACATATAGATGAACCACCCCAGCAGGCTTGCAATATGTGTATATGTACTCTGTTGGATTGTTTCTTGATCAGACAGGCAAGTGCTCGTGGCAATAGTAAAGCAGAGATTATGAGAAAATTAAAACATAAACTGTATTTGATGATATATTTTAAAGTATCATGTGAAAATCACAACCCAGTTGGATTTTCTTAAGCTTATTATTTTTTATTGTGGATTACATATAGTGTAGGGGAGAACAGGGAACACACCATTTTCTCATCAGTGAGTAGGGCCTCTAAAGTACTTTGTCCTACCCTAGAAAGTTAGTTGTGACAGAATTCCAATAATCAGGATATAGTGAACAACATTCTAGTAGAAATTGACTGTTAGAATCAACTACTCTGAGAGAATGCAGCTGGGAGACGGCAGTCTTTCTCCAGTTTATACTAGAAAGGAACATGGAGCAAAAGCCTAAATATCTAGCCTTAGTTGAGTCAGCAGAGTTGCTTGTCTAACAGCAAAGAAACACATTCTATATCTCTAACCATTTCAAATCAGGTTCCCTGGAGAAACTGAAACAATGACTAGAGTAGGCTTGAGGTAACTCTCATCCAAAGATGTGAGCAGACAGAGAAAGATTGTAGGTCAGAAGAGCACACTAATTTTGAGGAGTTAGACCAAGCCAAGTTCAGAGCAGTGGTTCCCACTGAGGACATACATAGTTCAAGAAATAGAAGACAATCTTAAATGAACTGTAATGTAAATTCTTAAGGTTTTACAACATAGCACAATGGAACAATCAGAGAACTACAAAATAAACAGAGTTTTAGGAAATAGAAAACATGGTTTCAAAATTTTAAATTTCAATAATGAAACTCAAAATTCCTGTAAACCAAATTGTGTCTTTGGAAGATCAAAGGAAGACATACAGTAGAAATAATAGAAGGCACAAATGAAAAGATAAGAGACAGGGAACTGCTCCAGGGCTTCCTAAAAAGAGAGAAGGATAGCTGGGCAAGAAGAAATAATCAAATAGATAATGGAAGAAAACTTTCTTGAATAATAGAAAGATTTAAATTTTCAGATAGAAAGACTTACTGAGTTTAAAACAGTAATTTAGAAAGAGATAGCTAGGCAATTATCTGAACGACAGAGACAAACAGAAAATTCTCTCTAGCCTACAGCTGGAGAACTACACACCGCTTGATACATCCTCAAATGGTGGGGAGAGTGTGAGAGGGCAGCCATCTACAAGGCAGGAAGAGAGCTTTTCACCAGAAACAGACCGTGCTGGTATTCTGATCTCAGACTTCCACCCTCCATGACTGTGAAAAAATAAATCTCTATTGTTTAAGCCACCCAGGCTATGGTATGTTGTTATAGTAGCTCAAGTTGACAAAGATAAATTTTGGTGCTGGAGGTGTTGCTGTAACAAATACATAAGAATGTGGAAGTGCCTGTGCAACTGGGGAATGGGGAATGGGTAGAGGCTGGAAGAGTTCTGAGGGGCATACTAGAAATATGGACATTAAGGGTGATCCTGATGAGGTCTCAGATGGAAATAAGGAATATGCTATTCGAAACTGGAGGAAAGGTGATCCTTGTTACAATGTGGCAAAAAACTCGGCTAAACTGTGCTCTAGTGTTTGTGGAAGGTAGAATTTGCAAGTGATGAAATTGGATATTTAGCTGAGGACATTTCTAAACAAAGTGTTGAAGGAGTGGCTTGGTTTCTTCTGCTTACAGTGAAATGTGAAAGGAGAGAGATGAAATGAAGAAGGAATTGTTACACGAAAAGAAACCAGAACTTGAAGACGTAGCAAAATCTCAGCCTATTCACACTGCAGAACACAAGAGAACTTGTTCTGAAGAGGACACCAAGGGTGCAGCTGAACAGCCATTTGGTAGTAAAGATCATCGTTTAACTCATGAACTTAATCAGCCATTTTAACAGGTCAGGAATAGAGATGGGATTATAGCAGTGGAGACATTGCCAGTTTGAACTAAATGGGACAGAGAAGGTGAGACAGAATGTAAAAAGCTGTCAGACTTCTTGGATTTCACAGGACAAGATCATAAAGCTATTCAGCTGTGAACCTGTGCTATCCTTCAAGAAAAGGGAAGAAAGACCCAAAGGTGATCCAGAGATTATCAGGCCTACCATTCTCACCACAGGCCACAGGGGCTACCTCTACCTCCGTGTCAAGGGGCAGGACCACTGCCCAGCAGAGCCTCAAGCAGATGAAGCCAGGTACCTGAGGGTTATTGTAAATATTCAATAAGAACATGATTACCCTTTGACCTTGTTCCCAACACAGACACAAATGAAAAGAAGTTAATCTTGTTAATTTGCTATTTTCTTGTTTAACCTGAGGGGTAACTCAAGGGTCACAAGAATTTCTGAGCTTGTTTTGCAGAAGAAAAAGAATGCTTTCAAGGAAGTTACAATTACCAGATAACCACAAGTCTGATTGTTCAAGGGCTTACCTGGAGTGAAAGAAACCTGGATTTCCCCTTTGTTTCTATGAAACTCCTTCTCCTAAGACCCTTAGCTCTATAAAGACCCCCTGCTTTCTTCTTTTGTTAAGGCAGATTTGAGAGAACCTGTCCTCCCGCCTTCTCATTTTGGCCAATTCAATGAGCCTTTCCTTACCTCCAAGAACCCTGTGCCTCTCAGCAATTGGCTCACTATGCACAGGCACAGGAACTTGAAATTAAGACATTCGGTACCACAGACAAAATAACAAGCAGTGATAAGTCCCCTGAGACTGTCCCCAAGTCTTCTAAGTAGCCCCTCCACCCCTTCTTGCTTTGCCTCTAGTTGGTGAGCTTCTTGGATCTGTTTTTATGCTTTAGTGTGAGCACGGGTGTTTTGTATGTTTTTTATGAAGCTTCTTATCAAGTCTCTTGGAACATGCTTAACAGTTGCTGAAATAGTAGACTCCTTCTATAAGTAGTTCACAACCCTTCTGGTACTTTGGTAGGCTGCTGGATAGAGTAAGGCAGATGGTATTCCTTGTTGGCATCGTTGTATTCATTGCCCTGAGATATCTCCTTCTTGGATTACCCACCACTGTGTTCTTATTTCCCATTTCTATTCATTTTTAACATATGTTAAAACAATCTCAAGGACTCTGCTTTCTATCTGTGTTGCAGAGACTGAATGTCCACTAGAAATTAGTTTTGTATAGCATCAAGTGTAGGCTTCATCTTAGACCCTATGTTGGGGAGGTATACTGAGTTAAAAGGAAAATATTACATAAAAGTCTTCATCCATTTGAATATTTCCACAGAATGAAGTAAAACTCAACAGAAAAGACAACAGCCTGCAATTAGGTAAGGCGCCCTCAGGTAAGAAGGAATATAAAACGAGGAGTGTGGCCATAATCATGGAGCTACCACATATTAGAGACCTGCTCAGCCTCCTGGATTGGAGTCCTGTTGGTGTTGAGGGATATTAACAACCTGATCTTCTCTGACAGTGGAGATGAATTTTGGTGTACTTACTCTACTACAGTAATTTTGTCTTGGCTGTCAATGACTGCTTTGGGGTAAGACCTAAGGTTATCGGCTACCTCTAAATTTACAGCAGTGTCCTAGGGGCCACCCATTGGCTATACAAGCACAACTCCCACCTGACCCTGTTGCACTGCAGGGTTATACCTTTGTGATGCTGCTGCTCTCTCCGTGGCACTCACCAAGTCATTTTATCCTCCACTCTCTCATCCTTCTCCACTCCATCAGCAGGGACTTCCAGTTGACTGTGGGTGAGGCCTAGGTCAGAGACACACCAATTGTTGTAGAGCAATCTGAGATGGCTGTGGTATGGATCAATCCCTCCTCTCTCAGGGGCTGTCCAGGAGTTCAGCCCTTAGGGTCTACATAGCTGGAGGCTATATTAGTTTTACTGACTATTCTTAAAAGGGCACTGAACAAACATTGTTATAATGGGGAAAAAGATTGATAAGTTGAAAAGTGATTAGAATGGATTTCAACAACATGAAGAAACAAAATCCAGGATATATGATTTCAAGGTCAAATGCTGTAATGGGAAGGGTAATGGATTGGTATTGATGGTAATAAGTTGTGCTTTGGAAAAGTTCTGTGGAGTATGTGAAAAGAGAAAATTATTTCCAGGTGAACATGCTATATTGTTGGGTGACCAGCCAAGCCTTTAGCTGTGTGTATTTATAAAGTGGGAGTTCAGCCCTCTGCTCAGGAATATCCAGCAGTCATGGTTGAGACAAACTTGGCCAAAAGAAAAGGTATTCACAATTTACTTTAAAAAGTTTTATTTTTCCATCTCGGTCAATGACGTTAAAATTTTCAAGGGGAAAAAATCAATAGCTACCAGAATATGAAAATGAGGGTGGAATAACAAATTTGATATGTGAAATAATGGAAACCTTTAAGGGTTTTCCTACTCAAGTGAAAATAAAGCTGCATATTAATAAAATGTTGATCAGCTGGGGGAACAGAAAGAATTAGTAATGAATACCAAAATTGGTAAAATGGATATTTTACTATAAGAATATGAATATAAAAAGCTGCTCCATTTTGCATATAATTAGGGAAATGCAGATACAACTACGATAAGATATTTTATAACTATAAAGTTAGTATAAAATATTTTAAAATTTTATTCAGTGTTAATGAGGGTGTGGAAAGACAAACTCATCCCTGTACACTATGGATGGGAAATTAAATTAATTCAATTCTTGGAATAAAATTTGACAATAGGTATAAAAACTTAAAATTACGTATCTTTTGACTTAGTTTCACTTTCATAAATTTAACCTAAATACAAAGTTTTAGTTTACCCAATTTTAAATATGCATTGTCTGTAGGTGTGAAAAATTGGAACAATTTAAATATCTTTGGGAAAATTTGATATTGTACTGATGTCAATTTTATCCCAACTTATTTGTAAATTCAGTGACATAATAATCAGCACTAATATTTCTTTCCATAAAACTTGACAAAATACTTTTAAACTTCATATGTAACAAAAAATATGCAAGAAAAGTTCATGGGATTTTGAAAAAAGAATAAGAAGGGACATTATGCAGTACAAAAAAAATAAAATAAATATGGAGTTAAAATTGTGTGTTGTTAGCATGATAATAGATGGAAAGATTAGTAGGAAAAAATGGAGGGTCCAGCACAACCTATATTTATGTGGAGATATCATTTTTTTTAAAAAATTTCAAACCAGTGAGAAAAGCATGAGGTATTCAATTATTGTTAGACCATTGGTTATCAATTTGTAACAAAATAAGTAAAGTTACTACATTTCATTGATTCTAAGACACTTTTTTTCATATTTTATCATTTCTGAAATTAGTCTGTATCTTACAGTTAGTGGAGGGTCAGTTATAGTTAAATTGGAAGCATTTTTTCTTTTTTAGAGGCATGTAAACTAAAATAATAACTTTATAATACATAAAGTCTTAAATTTAATAATATATGGTAGATCTCTACTTAACACAAGAACATTAATTCCAGAAAGTGTAAAGAGCTAAATGTTTACACACACTTTCAAGTAGTTTTTATTTATAATCAAGGAGTCTGGCTCCAAGCCAAAATCCTAGTGCGCTCTTTCAGGCCTCACCATAGGTAATGACAAAAGTTTTCCCGGGCCGGCCTTCGGGCTGCACTAATCCCTGGTTCGAACCCGGTGCCCAGTGATTGTGTTGCTGTCTCTGAGGGGAGTTGAGGTCAGGGACTCAAGGCCTCAGCCCCTCAGCCCCTTGACCACTCCGCCAGATCACCCGCTTGGCCGTGCTCACACACACATCTGCATTCCCAGCCCGAGTGCCTCCATTCAGAGGCCTCCTGAGTGGGGGCTGGTATGCGGGAAGGTGTCCACACTGAGACTTCCTAGTGGGGGGTTAGTGTCCTTGAGGACAACTTTCTCAGCTATGACTCAGGACTGTCCACTCCTGGCCCTTCCCCCTCTCCCTCCCGCAGGACTCGGGTCCATAAAATGGCAGGAGTCTTCAGTTCAGGGCTTCCTCTTCCTCTTCCTCTACCTGCAGGTCAGGCACAGGCACCTGGTGCCATTCCATGGGGGAAAATAGAACATGGAGCCTGTACTTTTCTCTTAGTAAGTGAAGAAAGCCTTAATTGCTACTTTCAGTTTGCCTCATTGTCTTAATTGACCACCTGGACACCTGGTGCCTCTTGACAATAATCACATTATCAAGAAAATCGTAAACAAAAACCGCCTCCCCCCTAAAAAAAAAACGCTCACAGGCTTGATTACATACCAACTAAAATTGTATGTCAAGAATCCCTAAAAAGTTAAAATACAAATGACAGACAAGGAGACACTACTCACCACAGCATGTGTAACATGCTGTAACATAGAGGGAGTAGCCAGAATATGTAAAGTGTTTCTACAAATTAATAAGGAAAAGAAATATTCACATAAAAAATAAAAACAGGGGCTGGCCTGGTAGCATAGTGGTTAAGTTTGCCCACTCTCCTTCAGCAGCACAGAGTTCGCAGGTTCAGATCCGAGGCGTAGCCAAGCACCACTCATCAAGCCATGCTGTGGTGGCATCCCACATAAAATAGAGGAAGATTGGCACAGATGTTAGCTCAGCGACAATATTCCTCAAGCAAGAAAAAGAGGAAGATTGGCAACAGATGCTAGCTCAGGGCCAATCTCTTTCACAAAAAAATAAAGAAAATAAAAACAGACAACAAAACTAATACACACACATATGCTACCTAGAAGAGAACTAGAGATATAAACAAACATATTTATACTTATCAAAATGGTAAAATATGACCTAAAATATTGAAAATATTAACTGTTGATTAGACTATGGGGAAACAACTTTCCTCATATACTGTTGGTAGAGCATATACTGGTATAAATATTTTCTAGTCCTTCTGGGTTTCCATTCTACAGAAATATTTGTACAATTGCACCAAAATACAGTGGTATTCTATCCAGTATTACCTATAATACTGACAAACTAGAAATAACCTATATATTAGGCATATTTTAACTAAATTCTGAACATCTATAATATGATATGCTATGCATCGTAAAAATTATGAGGTTTAGATTTCTGAGTTAGAATGGAGGAATGAAATCAGGTTTCTCTCTGTTAATTCTAATGAAATGTGCATAAATAGGAACAAAAGAGAAAAAACATTTATAAACATTCAAAGATAGTTTTATCCTGTATTAAACAATTGCTAAGAGAACTGAAAACAAACAAGAGCATCAGAGTGAAGAAAACAGAAAAGATGAAATAAAATGCAATGAAAAGAAAGAATTGAAATATTAATATTGGCCAAGGTAGAAATTGTAGAAGGTAACAATTGAAGCAAAAGCACTATATGAGACAAATAACTTCATTAATGATAAACGGTAAAATTCACAAAAATTGTTACATTATACATCTGATTAAATGGGTCTCAATGTATAAACCAAATACTTTAGGAAAAGCAACGTGGATTAGACAAAGGATTAATGATAACAGGAGATTTTAACTTACCTTTCTCAGCCTCTAAAGAATCTAATAGATTTTTAAAGACGAGCAAGCAGAAAATCTAAATAATATAACAAAGTGGATCAAAAAGACGTATTAATCTCCATATTCTGAAAACAAAGAACATGTCTTTCTTTCAAGGACCTTATGTAATATTTTAAAATCTGACTTTATATTACTCTACAAAGGAAATTTCGATATATTATGAAAAGATAAAATCATGAGATAAAATCATCTGATCACAAGTTAATACAAATAGGAAATCATAAAAGGAAAATATAAGGGACCGACCCCATGGCCGAGTGGTTAAGTTTGCACACTCCACTTGGGTGGCCCAGGGTTTCACTGGTTCAGATCCTTGACACAGACCTGGCACCATTTGTCAGGCCATGCTGAGGCAGCATCCCACATGCCACAACTAGAAGGACCCGCAACTGAAATATACAACTACGTACTGGGGGGATTTGGGGAAAGAAGGCAGAAAAGAAAAAAAAAAAAGAAGATTGGCAACAGTTGTTAGCTCAGGTGCCAATCTTTAAAAAAAAAAAAAAGGAACGTACCAAAAATATCTACTACTTGGACATGATTTTTTTATTTTGGTTCAAAAATAAAATAACTGAAATAGCCAACTATCTGGAAAGTAGAAAATATGAAAAAAATAATAATGTATAGAGGAGAAATCTATGGATTTAAATTCTGATTTTAGTAGAAAAGAAAGTTGCTGCATGAATTAATTATTCAACACAAAAAAATTTGAAAAATTAAAAGAAACAGAAAGAATGAATAAAAATAAAAACAGAAAACAATGAATTTGGGGAACAAAGAAAAATTAATAAATCAATTCCAGAGGTATGTCTGAAAAAACAACAAGCAAGCAGTAAAATAATTAAGCCCACATCTAATCTGAGAAAAAAAGAGCATAGATGCAAAAACACAAAAAGACATAAATACGGGGGAATTCTTGCAGATGGAGAAGAAATTGAAATCATAACATAGTTTGCTCAAATAAATGCAATTAAATTTGACAACCTGGAAAAAATAGGTGCTTTTCTAGGAAAATAATAATTTCTAAAATTGACCGCAAAAGGAATGAATGTACAAAACATTGTCTAACATTTCTGGAATGAGAAAAATTGCAGAGCTGCTCTGCAGAAATGATAGAGACCAGACAGTTCACAAGTCAGTCGATCGCAGTTTCAAGGAATAACAACCCTGATTATCTAAAATGTTCCAGAGCATGCGAGAAAGTGGAGCTTCCAAATGCTGTGAATTCAATACGTCACAGATCACAAAACTGGAAAAAACAGCAAAGAAAGAAAAAGTTAAACCAATCACATTTAATAACATTGATACAAAACACTGGCCTACAGATTTAACCAGGATATTAGAAAGATAATATGGACTTGAATTCATTCTAGAAACAAAAAGCTGTTCCAATATTACAAGCTCTCTTCAACTAGTTCACTACATCAATAGTGCGGCAGGTTTTGTAGACTGTCGCTCTCAATAGCCATGTGGGCGCCCTTGGTGTGTGCTTTCCTCGTACTTCAGAGGCTGGCAGTCCCAAACCTGCACTTGAATCCGGGAAGCTGGGTGTGATTTAGGTTCTGCCAATCAGACACACAAATAGACTGAGGGTTGAATTTGGAACAGAGTTAAGTGGGAAAGGAGACAGGGGTTGAGGACCCACTTTGTGATACGCATCAAGGTAGAGCTTGGTGGACCCGTGGGCACCAGCTTCCTGAGCCAATCTCAGTTGAATGGCAATGGCAGCTGCTTTCCAGCCAAGGGTGGCGAGTGTGATACTGAGGTCTGGGAGCTGTACTTGGAAGCCTAACCTAAAGCCAGTTATCCAGCTCTTTAAAAGATTTCGAAAGCCATGCAATATCAGGTGTGAAATCCTTTTGCTTAAACTAGCTATAAACTACTTACAGTGATATCTGTTGCCTACAACTGATAAAAATATCTCAAAGGAAAAAGAACATATGGCCGGCCCCCTTGATGTCAAAAACACGGATAAAATGCAATTATCTTGATTCCTGTTTGAGTTTCTCGATGAAATTGTGATACAGGTGGATACTTCCCCAATGAAATAAAATATATGTCTTTAAAACAGGTTGATACTACACTTACTGGATGAACACTGAAAGCATTCTCATTAAAGTACAACACAAGATTGCATCATCTTCATCAGTATATTTAAAAATATTTTTCTGGAAGTACCAGCCAATACAACTAGAGAAGTGAAACGAAAAAGAAGTGTAAAAATTGAACAGAAGAAAAAATTTTTTATTATTTTGATAACTAGAAAATCCAAGAGAATCAACTAGAAAAATAGAAAAGACAGGTTATCTAGTTATTAAATTAATATAAAGTCAAGGTTTTCTGGTTACAAATAACTGCACAGAAAAAATGAGGAGAAACTGCATTTACAAGCCACCAAAACAAAAGAAAATTGGAAATAAATTTAAGTAGGAATATGCCAATCCCATAAGAAGATAACTTTAAAACTCCAAGAGACATAGAAAACTTCAATATTTAATACATATGAACTCTCAATATTTTAAAGACATCTAAGCTGTTAATCTACTCATTTGTTTATGATTCCCATAAAAATAATGACAGAATATTCAATATCCATTTTTTGAAACTAGATTAACCAATTAAAAACTTTACAATGAAAATAAACGTTTAAGAAAAGTCACAAAAATTCTGAAACCTTTGAAATGGGGTAATTTATGACAATTATTACCAACTATTAAAACACATTTGGTAGCTACAGTCAGTAACAGAATATGCTATAGTTTCACGATTAGATGGAGAGTTTTCAGTCCTAAATAAGTGTCCTAAATAAGTGTCAATATTTAGTATATGATAATCAATCAGGGAGAAAAGGCGTTTTAAAAAATAATTTCAGATAGATTCCAAGTTTAAACAAACACAAAACTCATAAAAGTACTACAATAAAAAATGGGAGAACTTTAATCCAACCCTGCTTTAAGGAACTCCTTTTTAAAGTAAGATACAACACACAAAAGCCAACAAGAAAACCATTGATAATTTCAACTAAATAAAAATTTTGCATGGTAATTATTATAAACTAAGTACAGAGTAAAATAGCAAAATGGAAAAATATACAATTACAGCACATTAGTCAAAGTACAAATTTACATTTTTTATGAAAGTTTTATTAAGGTATAACTCACATACCTTACTTATGTGTATGTGTACACATACCACTTAAGGTGTACAATTCAATGTGTACATTCATTTCCTAACGTGTTAAATTCAATGGTTTTTAGTATATTCACATAGTTGTAGAACCATAACAACAATCAATTTTAGAATATTTTCATCACCCCGAATGAAACCGTGTATTAGCAGTCACTCCCCATGTCATCCTCATTCAGCTCCCTCAGCCCGAGGCAACCTTCCTTCTGGGTCTAGATTTGGCTATTCTGGGCATTCTATAAAATGATATATTTGGTGTTTTGTGATGGGCTTCCTGCACTTAGCATAATGTTTTCAAGGCTCAGCCATGTTGTAGCATAGTGTATATCAAAACTTCATTTCTTTTTATTGATGAACTTCTTTTCATCGAGGATAATATTTCAGTGTATCAACATACCACAGCTTGTTTATCCATTTATCGGTTGATAAACATTTGAGTTGTTTCCACTTTTTGGTTATTATGAATAATGCTGCTGAGAACATTTCTGTACAAGTTTTTGTGTTGACATATGTTTTCATTTGTCTTGGATATATATCTAAAAATGGAATTGCTGGGTCATATGGTAATTCTATTTTTAAACTTGTAAAGAACTGCCAGACAGTTTTCCAAAGTGGCTGCACAATTTTACATTCCCACCAGAGGTGTAGGAGGGTTCCAATCTCCCCACATTCTTACAAACAATTGCTGTTATCTGTGTGCTGTGTATACAGTTATGATTTGCATTTCTCTGATGGCTAATGATGTTGAGACTGTTTTCATGTGCTTATTGACCATTTGTATATCTTCTTTGGAGACATATCTATTCAGATTGTTTGCCCATTTTTGAATTGTATTGTCTTTTTGTATTGAGTTGTAAGAGTTCTTTATATATTCTGGGCACTAGCCCCTTAACAGAATATGATTTGCAAGTATTTTCTCACATTCCGTGGGTTGTCTTTTCCCTTTCTTGATAGTGTCCTTTGACGCTTGTCTTCTAGACTCCCCTTTTCCAGCGTGGAGCCTCCACTCTCTTAAACACCTGGGCTGAGGGCAATCAGACTCGCAGTATTCTCAGCCTCCCACACCCAGAGTAGGGCCTCCACTCTACGCATGAGGAGGGAATGAAGGAAAGGAGCCCCCAACCTCTTGACCACATTTTTTTTCAGAATTTTGCGTCTCCAACTTGGAGTTGGAGGGACAGAGAAATGCTGGTGGCCTGCCTCTCCATGAGATACTGTATCCCTTGATTGGGAGCTGAGGACACCTGGAGCCTCATCTTTTTGGCCATACTCACCCAGAGCAGGTAGGGAGGAAGGAGTGGGTCATAGCACAGGCGCACAGACGCTCACTCTTACCAGGATTTCGTAGATTTTTTTTACAGATAAGTGGCTTTTCTTTTGCTGTATGTGCTTAGGACAATTTCTAGAGATTTCAACTGGTTGCTTTTAATAATTTTTACTAATTATAGTTATTTCCTTGGGGACAGATCTGCAGGGTTCCTAATGTGACCATTTAGGAAGTGGGGCTATACTAATTTACTTTTAAAAAGGATTCTAGAAATTTAAAAAAATAAGGTAACCATTTGCTTTAATTTGGCCATTCTCTCTGTTGCATCTGAATCACAGAATGTTACATTTAGAAGGAACTTTTTCAATTATCTGTTACAATCTTCTCCATTTACAAGTAAGAAGTGGTGCTCTAACAGATAAAAGACTTTGCTAAGGTTCACATAGCTGCTCAGTGCCAGAGCCAGCACAGGATCTGCTGCTGCTTGATTTATGTTTTAACATCGGCTTGGGAAAGAAGTCTTTATGGTCCCAGTCCTCTAAGCCCAGGCAGGAGGGAACGGCATTCCCATAGCCTTCTTCGCATGTGTGCCATGCCTACATGTATTTTCTTTACATGGAGTGTCAAGTGCTATGAAGACGAGAGAGCACGGGAGTGTCCAGGAGGAGAATAAGAATGAGTGGGAGAGAGTTTGGGCTATTGTTGCTAGCATCTGCATCCACAGCATTTCTGACATTTTCTGAATGGTTATTTTGGACAGACAAGGTGGTAAGCCCTTCCTGCCGAGGATGTGAAGGAAATGATCTTAGACACAGACTTTAGTCATCTGAAATACCTCCGACCACTTTTTCTCCAATCCAAATGAACTTAGTGGTTTCAGCATGTTTGGTACTGAAGCTCTTTGTGATCCACAAAAGAATCTTAGGTTTGTCTGATGGTATAAGGGTGGTTATAAAAGTACAAACAGCATTGGTATGCTGGGGCTTTAAATGGACCTATAACTGAACGTTAATTGTTAAAGGTACTACTGTCACTCACAGAAGTTAAATCACTCGATGAAGATAAATATGCATTTTTAAAAATCACCAAATTTCCAACAACTTCATCAGCCCAGTCTTAATGGTCTCATATCTACCCCCTCTCCTTGCTAACCCTGGGCTAAAAGAGCACAAGCATGTGCCTGCAGATGAAAAAAGCCACAGAACCCTCCCACCCTTCAAATCGCTGCCGCCCTCAGCCAGGCAAAATGCCCAGTTGGCTGACTTTGAGGTCAGTTTGCAAGACATATTTACATCAAAATATCTCCTCGAGGCTAGCAATTTTAATACATTATTTTTCAGCTTTGAATTGCTGCTGTTTTTTTATTGTATGCTTCATGAAGCTTTTGAAAAGATATAATCAAAAAACCACTAAAACATAATATAAAAAAGAGAGAATGGGATAAGATAAAATAGAGACAGAATACTTTTAAAGGAAATGTATTATTTGAAAGAAAGAAGACACGGAAAATTGAAAATAAAAAAAGGTAAAAAGATAAGGAAGGAGAAAACAAGTTAAGAGCAAAATGGGACACAGGAGTGAAAAAAACTGGAAAGAATGGAAAAGCAAACAAAATGATGGGAAAGATTTAAACCTGTTAACCATACAGTTTTAATTGCTTCATTTCATACTTCCCTATGCTAATATTTCTATTCCTGCTAATCATCATTGTCAGTGTTATTTTTGTCTGATTCTTTTTGGCTCGAACATAAAGTCTTGCAGGATGTGAGCAACAAATTATGCCTTTTGGATAACTTTGTGTTATCATTCCAAACTTCAAAATAACATCCATTGCAGATTCACCATCAATCAAGCAAAACTTTTGTAGGTAAATAAATGATGTAATGACGGCCAGCCCCGTGACCGAGTCATTAAGTTCGCACGCTCTGCTTTGGCAGATGGGGTTCGCCGGTTCAGATCCTGGGCATGGACCTTTCACCATTCATCAGGCCATGCTGAGGTGGCATCCCACATCGCAGAGCCAGAAAGACCTACAACTAGAATATACAACTATGTACTGGGCGGCTTTTGAGAGGAAAAAAAAAGAGGAAGATTGGCCACAGATGTTAGCTCAGGGCCAATCTTCCTCACAAAGAAAATTAATTAATTAAAAAAAATAAATGATGTAATGAATTTAGTATTAGCCTAGATGTTAAACACATTGGAAACAATTTTCTTGAAAAAATATTCAGGTTAGAGTAATTGTGTCTTTCTCCCTGTACTAATTTTGAATTACATCAAGGCATGGGTTTGCTATTGAATCAAAGGAATATCTTTGGAAGGTAAAGTGCAGATATTAATGAAATCTGGAGATAGACTGAGAGACTCACCTGTAAACAAAATTCAAGAGATTTGGGGCATGATTTTTCTGAGATTTCTTTTCACATTTAAGAAAATTCTCCTGCATCATTGTAAAAGTAACGATGTCATCACTGTGTCTTCCAGATTAAGAGGTCTCTGGATACATGAAGAGCCACTGAACTATCCCCAAAGTGTCTCCTGGCGACAGGCCAGCCGAGCTTGGTTATCTGGTTTTCCTGCCTATGACAGATTAACAGACACAAATTAGAAAACAGGGAACAACAGCTCAAAACAGACACACCTGCTCAGGGATAAGTGACAGCTGACAATAATCAAGTGAGGGAAGACTCTCTCAGAACCTGAAAATGGTCTCAAAATTTCAAAATATATATAGAGAGAGAACTCTGGGAGCAGTGAAACATAGTTAATACCTTATAGATAGCTAGCTGATAGAGAACAGAGAAGTGATGAAAGAAAGAAAGAGAGAGAGAGAAAGAAGGAAGGGAGGGAGGGAGGAAGGAAGGGTGGAAGGAAGGAAGAGGGGAAAGAAAGAAGGAGAGAAAGAAGGAAGGAAAGGCGGGCCCTCCGGACATGGCTCTGCCACGGAAGCTGAGGACATTGATGTTCATAAAGTCCATCCATGGAGTGATGGGCTTATCAACTCTAACCCTTTGCTGCTTCAACTCTTAAACTATTACCTGCAGCTTCAGCACCTTCCAAATTCTAAACTGGACGGTTTGGTTTAGTTAGTGCTAAATTTCCATAATAGGGATCTGAGAAGCCGCCTAACTTTCTAGTTCCGTTCTCACCTTTTGCTGTGGGTTTAGTTTTATGCTGCACGTTAGTGGATGGCCTGGCCTGTGTTCCAGGCTCCAGGTCCTCTGAGATCCTGCCTATTCTCCAGTTTACCTGGGTGCTTGATCCCTCTCTGTGTCTGCTGCCACCGTCTCATCTACCTAGATTTCAAACTCCTGCTTCCTGTCAGGTCAGCTGGATGTGGCTTCTCTGTCATCCGCAGGCTGCTCACGGTGGCTGTTCACTGATCCGCACTGACCCCTCGCCCAAGCTTCTCCCACTGCTTGCTGACAGCAACACTCACTCCACTGCCAGGGGTCTGTCTGACCTCAGGCCTCTAGCTGTCCCATCCTGCTCCCACCCAAGCCTGGATTGTAACCCACTGAGACATTGGGAAGAGCTCAGGTTCTGTTCATTTCCTCAGTTTTCGAAGGCAAAGATTATAGAAAGCATTGTCATAAGCTGTCATTAACATATATTAAAGAAAAGCTAAGGATCTTCAGTGAATACATTTCCAGATGTGTGGAAAAAACACTCATGGAGAAAACTTAATTTTTCAACAACAGTAAGTACAAGTAAATGTACTTATTTGCTCATTATTCCATTTGGCACAAATACATTCAAGATAAGCACTTAAAGTGCCATCGTAAGATAAGTACAGGGCTAGGTGTGGGGCCACTAAAGCCGCGTCTCTCTTCAGGGGCTCCAGCCTGTGTGGAGGGGGGAGGAGGAGTTGTTTCTGCCTGTGGAAATGGAAAGACTATTACCAGAACCCACAAGTCTCAGTGTCCACATTCTCTCTTGCATCTACCCAACATCTATGTGAAAGACAGAGGTTTATCCCTCTAAATCACACTGTCTAGATCCTTTCCCACATTGAGCACTTTCTCTTTTCAGCATGGGTGGCAGGACAGCCTTCACAGGAGAAGCCTGGCGAACATTCAGGTCATCCTGCCACTCCGGGCTACACCCTTAGGCTGTGCCCAGCTTGAAAGGATTTGGCAAAACCTACCTGGGAACTGCACCCCAGTGGCTGCCCACATGGTCTGTGCCCCGCACAGCAGTCTACTTCAGCTTGCCAGCACCTTTGTATTATTAGAGCACTTTGCCTTGTCAAGAAAGCCGCAGCGGACAAAAGCCAGCGATCCTGTTCCTTTTTGCACAACTCGCCATTCTAACGTGCAAAATAGCACACTTCAGTCCTCAGTGAAGAAAAGTAATTCCAACACGTTTTATGATGAAGTCTTCTATTGAGAGGAAAATTCATTACAGAGCCGCCAGTAGGCAGAATATCAGGAAATTTCCCCCTATTTGGAAGGAGGTGCATCAAAGAAAAGTTTGTGAGTTTGTTTTGGGCTTTTTGTCTATATCAGTCATCTTTATTTTATTGCTCTATTCGCCTGATTGGAGGGTCACCAATAAATCTCTGTTTTGTTCAGAGGTAGCAATAGACTGAGAAAATTGAGGAGCGAGGTCTGTATCATATGATCAAGGCAACCCATTCATCACAAACAGCCTGACAGAGAAAATAAAGGGAACTATTTTGTGCTGGTATTCATGGCACAAACAGAGATAAAATCAGGGTCAACGCCAGCTGTTCTTATATTGTCCTCAGAGAGAAAAACCAAGTGAATTAAATAACCTAAACTGATTACATTAGATGCGGTGATACAGGCAAATATTATTGATGTCCTATAAATAAGTTTCACACTTTTGTAAACACTTCTCTTTGAGCTGCTTCTCAAGGACATTAAGTTTCTATATCTTCTTTTTTTACCCACTTTGTTATGTCCTATGACATAGTAATAAGATGCTTAACCCCCAGACAGAGGCAGAACGTGAAGCAACACCAACCTGCTGAGTCCTTCACTGATGAGACATACAGTTGTCAGTCAATTGACTGATTAATCGACGAGTTGATAGAGTCGGTGCAGACTTGATGCCAAGCACCATGACACAACAGCAATTGTGCCTCCAGCTGCACAGAATTTTGCCTCCATTAGAAGGAGAATTTCCGTGCTCACTTCTGTTTGTCTATGGTAGTGACGTGGATTTTTAATTCTGCCCAAGTTGTGTTCTGTCTTACGAAGACTTTTATTCTGTCTTCTCAAAATGAACATTTATCTCATATTTTTCAATCACTTTTGGTACCTGAAAAATGTATGAAATATATTGTTTTTTTCTCAAGTGCAGCATTAACTATACTTCACATATTTTGACATACAATGTTTTCCTTGTCATTCAGTTCTAAAAATTTAGTAATTCACCTACTGAGTTGCTCTTTAACAGATAGTTATTTCATGATTTTTTAAAAGTATATATATATATGATGCATGAATATATATACATATGTCATATATATCAATGTCTTATATATTAGGCATATATTGATTGGCCAAGCATGAGGAGTAGTATTCCAAGATACTTTTAAAATAAGAAATATATTAAATTTTAGAAACTTTAAGCAGAATTTTTCTATTGTTTGCATTGTGAATGTTCCACATTCATGTTGTCAATTTCAGTGAAATGAGTCAATGCACACAAAATTGCCTTGCCAGCTCCCAAGCTTTGTGGATTAAAAAGCCTGTGTCTTTTTAATGTTGGTTTTCATAGGAAAGAAAATAGAGAGGAATTGAGTTACACTTGGTTAGTCATTACTGATATCATTCAATTATTACAGCACATTCCAGGCAGTCAGATTTGTAGCAGCTTAATACCAATAGACATGCTAAAGGGTCTTTCTGGAAGGAGGAGAAGCCCTGTGAGTTGTGTTACATCTGAAAGGTGCGCATACTTAACCTCCAGGAGGATGTGGAGGGACGTTGGAAGCCAGGTATCCACAGCACAGCCGTCCCATCAGCACGGGATTACTTACCGCTGAGTTTTCACTCAAGACAGAAATAAACGTTGACCTAATTTGAGTCTCTGTTTATTTGAGTCCCTATATTATAGCAGCCTAGCCTTCTCTTTAATACAACTTCAAATCCACTGTCTGTATATTTATTTAAATATGTTTATTCCAAAAGAAAAAATGTTGTCCTATACATGATTTTTAAAATACTTGCAGCTTATTGTGCCACAGACATCCTTCTATTTCCATCTGTTTACGCTAAACAACACTGCAGCGAATATTGTTGCACAGTGTGTACCTTTGCAAGAGTTTTGAGTTTTTCAGTTTATACTAAAGATGCAATTGCAAGATATATACACGCATCACTTCACTAAGAAACTGCCAAATTGCTCTTCAGAATCTCTCCACGAGATTTCATTGCACCAGCAGTGAACGAAAGTCCCTCTTGCCAAAACCCTTGCTGGTGCTTGATATGATCCAACTTTATACATTTTTTGTCAATCTGGTTGATAGAAATTGATATCCACCGTTGTTTTGTATTCATCTTGTTCTTGTTTCTTTGGGTTTAGTCTGTTGCTTTTATTCTGTCTTCTCGAAATGAACATTTATCTCATATTTTTCAATCACTTTTGGTACCTGAAAAATGTATGAAATATATTGTTTTTTTCTCAAGTGCAGCATTAACTATACTTCACATATTTTGACATACAATGTTTTCCTTGTCATTCAGTTCTAAAAATTTAGTAATTCACCTACTGAGGTCCTCTTTAACAGATAGTTATTTCATGATTTTTTAAAAGTATGTTTCTAGTCACATGTGATTTTTTTGTAGCTAGCCATTTCTTAGTCATTTTTAGTCTTCCTGCATTTCTGGTTAGAGAGTCTAGTCTATATGATGTTAATCTTTTGAAAATTATTGGGGCTTTATGGCGGACTAACATATTGTCAATGTTTGTAAATATTCTATGTATTTTTTGAAGTAAACATGAATTCTGTACTTGTTGCATATAAAGATACATTTGTATGTACCTATAAGACATAAAAACACGCTTACTGATCTTGCTATTGAATTTTTCTCTACCTTTACATATACTTTATTTGCTTGAAATGTCAACTTCTGAGCAAGTCCTCTAAAAATTTTCAACTCTTATTTGTAACATATCCCCCCACCCCCAATATTGGGACAAACAACACGTTCCAGAATCTAGAAGTTAAACTTATACTCAAGGCTATGTTTTCCCTGTTCAAGTAATGTTTTCCTCAATATTCTTTTTTTTTTAAAGATTGGCACCTGGGCTAACAATTGTTGCCAATCCTTTTTTTTTTTCTTTTTTTTTTCTGCTTTATCTCCCCAAACTCCCCCTGTACACAGTTGTATATCTTAGTTGCACGTCCTTCCAGTTGTGGGATGTGGGATGCCGCCTCAACGTGGCCCGTGGAGCGGTGCCATGTCCACGCCTAGGATCCGAACCCTGGGCCGCTGCAGCAGGGCGCGAGAACTTAACCACTGGGCCATGAAGCCGGCCCCTTCCTCAATCTTCTTAAATATTGTGAATGATGTATACCTAAGACTCCATGTAACTGTCCCTTTGGGGAGATGGGAATTCAGCTGTTCTATTACTACCACTATTTCTTAATAAAAGAATTTTTAAATGCATCATTTAATTAAGAAATACTCTCTGGAAATACCCAATGACTATGAAATAACATAAAACTTTTAGATTGGAAAACATTATTTATGTGTTTTAATAAGAAAGAGTTGAAAAAGGAAAACTAATTAGATGATACGTTAAATTATGTCTTCCTATTAATTTCTTCTTTGTATTTTCTGATCAATTCCCTAAATTCTGGTTACCTCATGGTAAAAAACCTTAATTAAAATTCCAAGTGCAAAAGAAGGACAGGATTTGGCTGACATATGTAAATGCAAATAAAAAATATTCTGTCAGGAAAGTGAGACTTCACTGAAGGTGACATACTTGTGGGAAGGAAGATATGCTGAGCAAGCACCTTGGCTGAACAAGCAAAATTGGGGCATTGTCATAAGCTGCAGGCATCTTAGAAAAAATACATTGAAAATACAAGTGGGAACAATTCGGGTAATTAGACCCCAAAATGGCGTCAATCTTTAGGACTGCAAAGGCAGAGGAAAACACATTGTCAATCAATAAGAATTGGTGGTAATGCAAAAACAACCACAAATGCATGCATAAGGAGAGGCCCACCTTGCTTTAACTTTTGGGTAAATGGCATTATAAATGTCTGCTTTTAAGTTAAGTATATACTGGTGTAGATTTATACATCTTCGAGTGCTCCTTTATGTGTGTATACACAAGCGAAACAGATATGTTAACACAATATAAACGATCTTAAAAATAAAGTGGTGTTCTGCAGCATTTAGATTTTGTGAAGATATTCTTAAGGAATATCTCTTCTCTGTAATGGACTTGAGATGGAGAATCAGACAAAGAGATTGTACAGTGCAGGACATCCTCCAAAAGAAAAAATATCGTCCTCATTAGTAGTTTTTTCCCCTTAGCTAATGAAGTCTTGTTACAGCTAAAACAAAGAGAAAAATGAAATTGTTATTGTTTTGCAAAGTAACATGGAATCTACTAAAGGCAAAAAAACAATGAGTGATAGAGGGAAGACTCAACAAGAGGTGATCCTCCAGCCAGCTTCCCTAACGGGCACCTCGTTTAGAGGCTAAGCATCTCTCAGTTCCTCTCTATTTCAGAAAATGATCGAGCCACAGACATAATTACACACCCTTAACCTTGTCAAGCACAGACCACTTGAGACTATCAAGTCTTTCACTGTCCTTCCCATTGACCTTTCCTGCTTACCCTCCTTGTAGTTCCTTCCTCAGACACAGGTGGATTTGAACAGCATTTTATATAAACGGCAGATTCCCAAGGCGGGCTCACCTAGGGCCCAGCACGTGGTTTAATAATAGTCGCTGGACTAGCCCAAGAAGTAAATTACTTCTCCAAAAGCTAGAGGTGCGGTAAGATTTCCCTAATGAAATTGTCATGTCCCCACTCTCTCAAATGCAAGATTATCTAAGCCATCTATTCTATCAATTCACTTATTCAAAAAATATGTATGGAACTCTTACTGTATTTCAGGCACTATGATAAGTTCGGGGAATAGAGCAGTGAAAAAAAAAAGCAAAAATTCCAGCCTTGATGGAACTTATATTCTAGTGGTAGACAGAAATAAATGAGAAAAATAAGAAAAAATACATAGTACATTAAATAGTGATAATTGTTGAAGAAAAATATAAGCCAAAGGATGGGAATAGGGAATGAAGTGGCAGTAGAAATTTATTAAGTAGTAATACTTGGGATGTAAAATATACTTGGTGAAATAAAAAACACAAAAATTGAATAGGATAAGTAACAGAATGGATACAGCTAAAGAATGAGCTAGTGAGTTAGAAGATTGGTTTAAGAAATTTTCCCAGGGCAGGCCTGGTGGTGTAGTGATTGGGTTCACATGCTCCACTTTGGAGGCCGAGGGCTCGTGGATTCGGATCCCTGGTACAGACCTACACACTGCACACTGGGCCATGCTGCAGAGGCGACTTACATATAAAATAGAGGAAGATTGGCACACATGTTAGCTCAGGGCCAATCTTCCTCACCAAAAAAAAAAGAGAAATTTTCCCATAGAATGGTGGAAAAGGACTAAAAAATGAAAATGTGATAGTTAAGTAATAGTTGAGAGAGAGGACAGATATAGATGCCCTTATACCTGAGTAATAAAAGTCCTAGATGGAGGAAAAATTAAAAAGAAATATTTGAAAAAATAAGGGAGATAAACTTTCTTTAAACTGAAAGGGTCATAATCCAACAACTTCCCACAACTCCACTGCTACTGCCTTGATCCAGGCCATCCCCTCTGGCCTGGGTAACTAGCCCCATAATAGCCACAGGATAACCGTAGTGGCGCCATAGTAGCTTCCACTGTTGCCCTCCTATAGCCTGGTCTAGTATATACTGGCTTACAAATTGCATGACATTCAAATCTGTGGCTCCCAGTAATCTTAATTATTTATCTTTTGTTAAAACTTTGGAATATTCTGGTGGACCATTATAATATTTAGGTATCATACTAAATTAAAGTGCTTTTGATCTCATTGACTGGTTCTTATCCATCAACGAGAAAGCAAGTCACAAGAAAAACTGCAGTTTTTTCCTGATTCCGTGGACAGCATTTAATTTGCAGCATCTTGAGAAAAGTTTGATTTACATTGTGACTTGAGAAAATATTTGATTACTTTTGGAGATTTTGAGAATACCTTCATTGATTAGCGTGGTCACACTATAAGAATCCCATGGACTCTTATTGCTTACATGATTATCTCCAAAGAACAAGAAACCCAAAGTGATAAAATATTCTCTAAATTCTAGGCTAAAAATGCACCTTTGTTGCTACTCAAATCATATTGAATGTAGCATGAAACAGATTACATTCAATAATATTTAATCTGTAAAAAATTGAAGTGTTTAGAGAAATCTTTCTAGTGTCTTCTCCCTTGTATGTCAGAAATTCTTTCCAATCCTTATGTCAACCGGGGCTTTAGACTGTCAGTTGCTCAGAAGTCTTGATGGAAGGGCTGCTGTGGTAAATAAAATTTAAGAGTTTCAGGATCAGAAACAGAAAGGATAAAAAGCCAGAAGTGTTCACCTTAAGAATTTTAATGAAGAAAATCCAATATAGGCTTGTATTTTCCTGAGGAAAGTCTTTAGAGCAAATGTTTTATTTTACATCTTTTAGAATTTTTCTCTGCTTCTGATTTAATTTGTTCCCCTGATGACTTCAGGATAATCAGCACAACGATATAGTCATTTCTGGTGAATATACAACCCAGACTTAGGATAAGATCCAGGAGCTCTAATAGGTGGTCCTTACAGGAAGTCAATTACGGAAAAGTTTGTGGTCAGAGTCTAGTTTCAATGAGCACAAGGGTTTGTTTCAGGCTGAAAACAAAGATGGACTTTTATGCACAGAAAATTCTTGAGAGGAGACTGCATTTTCAGTTGGATGTTTGTAAAAAGTGACCCCTTAAGAAAGAAAAAGTAAAGACTTGTGATGCATTTTTCTCTAGCAGGATGACATTTTGGCACAACTTCAGAATGTGATGAGAGTTCCATTCACTGAAGGCATAAGCACCAAAACATCGTTTTAAATGCTGCTATGAGGGCCTAGTGCTGGGTTCTTTACACAGTGCATTAAACAATACAGGATTTGCTTTTCATTAGGAGACGTCCCATCACACCAAGTATTATAATCGGCATATTGTTTTCTTTGCGGTTGAATTCCTTAGAGGTCTGATGTATCAGAAAAGTTAGATATATCACTGGTTGTATTACATCTATAGAACACATCTTCCTATATGAAAAGCCTGACATAAGTAGATTTTGATTCTATTGTCAGTGATTAAGAAGCTCCTTGTATTTACTTCTGTTTTTATTTTCTGTTTTGTAAAACATCTCTGTCTCTCTTTTTCACTAAAAAAGAGGAGTAGAAAGTGCATTTGATCCACGTTCCCCTTACTAAAAAAAATGTATGCGTCAGGTATTCAGAATTAGTTTAATAATAAACATTGATGCATGGCACACTGTCATCACTGGGCCATGCGTGGCCACATTTAAAATTTTATTTTTAATAATATAGTTAACATTCAAGAAGCTACTACCAAACTGGAGATCTATAAGACTGATAATAACTTACATTTATTGTGATGTTCCTCCCCTTGAGTAAACTCAAGTATACTAAGGGTTTTTATCATAAATTCATGCTAAATTTTATCAAATTCCCTGGATCAAGTTTCTATTAGTTTTTCTTTCTATTGAGATAATCAATGATGACATTTATATATTAAATGCTATACATTATTATGTATTATTATTTATAAGTTAAATGTTTATATATTAAATATTAACCTTTCCTTACATTCCAGGACTAAATCCTACTAGTTATGTGTGATCTGATATATGTATATATGGTATTTGATATATATGTTTATATTTATATTAGTATATATATGACTATAGATGAAAAAATCCTAAATCAAATATACTACTTGATTTAGGGTTTTTTCATCTATGGTTCACTCATGAGAAGAACCTATAATTTTCTTTGTTAAGCGTTATGTTAAGATTTTACAGGTTTGAGATATATTCTCTCTTTTTCCATTGTTTAGAAGAGTTTCTACTAGATTGCAATGATCTGTTTTATGAAAATTTGGTAGATCCCATCTGTCAATCATTTGAGACTATTATTTTATTATGGGATGATTTTAACAATGGTTTCAAGTGTGAGTCCTCATTTTCCTATTTTTTTTGGACTCAGTTTTGGTAAATCACATTTTTCAGGAATTTGTCCAAGGTAACTAAATTTTAAAGTTAATCATTATAAATTCATTGATATCCTTTTATTAAATCTTTAATATGTTTTACTTCTAGTAATATCTCCTCCATCTTATTCAAAATATTATTCATATATGTCTTCTTTTTTTTTCCGTTATTAACCTTGTTAGAGTTTGTGTTTCGTTTATCTTTTGAGCAACCAACTTTTGGCTTTTCGAGCCTTGTTTTGTTTTCTATTTCATTGATAGCTACTCTTGTCTGTATTACTTTTTCTATCTACTCTGGTTTCACTTTTTTTCTCTTAGACTCAATATTTATGCTTAGTTTGTTAATTATTGGCATTTGTTACTTTGCAGTGTAATTATTTGAGGCGTTTAATTTTCCTTGAAATATAGTTTTTGCTGCAACCTCAAATTTTGACATGCAGTCTTATGGCTATGCAGTTTTCATGATATCTTCTTTGAAGAAAGTTACTTAGAAAATGTGCTCTTTCCATTTGCAAATATGTGGACATTTTTATTGGAATTTTTATTAACTTCTAACTTAATTGTGTTGTGGTCAAATAATGTTGTCTACGTGGTACCTATTCCACGATCCTGACATACCTATTTTTCATTTAGAGAGCTGTGTTTTAGTCTTGTACCCTGATTGGCAGATTTGACAATTTCTCCTCCTAAGTCTATTAATTTTGATTTTATAAATTCTGAAATTTTATTAGGTATAGTAAGCTTCTAGTCATTATAATTCCTTAATAAATTGGACTTTTCACTTTCATGAAGCAATCCCATGTATAATATGAATTTTTTCCTTAAAGTTGAATTTGTCTGAACATGAAATAGCTGTATCAGCTTTGCTTTATATAGTATTCGCCTGCTATCTCTTTTTGTCCTTTTACTTTTAATTTTTCTGTGTCCTTAAGTGTCACTTGATTCGCTTGTAATTCAACTATAGCTGGAGTCTTAAAAGTCATCTAATAATCTCTGTTTTGTAACTGCCGAGTTTAGTCCATTTACATTGATTGTGATTTCAGATACTTTTGTACTTGTTTCTACCTTATTTACTTTTTATTTCCATTTGTCTCTCTTCCACAAAATTTCTTTTCTTTTTTTTTCTTTGTTACTGTTGCATTTATATCTACCTCTACATCTAGGAAAACAAGAACCTTAGAATCTTCTTGCCATGCTCTTAGATCCCTTGAACTCCCCTCCACTTAAATAATGTTTATATCATCCAGAATTTTAATTCTGGGTATTTGAAATTCTTTCCATCTCTTCCTTCTTTCCTTCCTTCCTTCTTTCCTTCCTCCCTCCCTCCCTTCCTTCTTTCCTTCCTTCCTTCCTTCCTTCCTCTTCTTCATAGTTATTTTCTCTGTTTGCCTTAGATAGTAATAGATTTTCCAAGTTGTTTTTATCACTATTACTACTTTTCCCTAGGTATTGCAGCCTTTCTTGGACTTTTCTCTCTTCTTACTGGTCCACTTCCTCAGAAACTATTTCAACGTGGTTTGCAAGCAGAAAATTTTCAGGAGATTTAAATGTCTGAAAATATTGTTATTGTACCTTCACATTTGACTGACAATTTGTAGGATGCAAAATTCTGACTTCAAAGTTCTCTTAATTTAATAGCTAAAATATTTCTGCATTGTAGTCTCCCGCCCCATCTGGCTGTTGAGGGATCTGATGTTCATCTAGTTGTTGTTCTTTAGTAGTTGTCTTACTCTTTAACTCTGGAAGTTTTTAGAATCTCTTTTTTGTTTGAGATTTGTCTTAGTCTGCCCAGGCTGCTATAACAAAATACTATGGACTGGGTGGCTTATAAACAACAGAAACTTAGTCCTCACAGTGCTGAAGGCTGGGAAGTCCAAGAACTGAAGGTGCCAACATGGTCACTTTCTCGTGAAGGCCCTCTTCCTAGTTCATAGCTGGCACATTTTTGCTGTGTCCTTTCATGGTGGAAGGGGCTAGGGAGTTCTCTGGAACCTCTTTTCTAAGGCACTAATCCCATTCCTGAGGGCTTTACCCTCTTGATTTAGCACCTCCCAGAGGCCCTACCCACTAATACCATTACCTTTGGGTGTTAGGATTTCAATATATGAATTTTGAGGAGACACAAACTTTAAGACCATAGGAATGTTTTAAAATTTTCCTGAAATAGCTCCGTGTGTTTTTTTTTCTCATGCCATCTATTTGGCAATCTATTCAACAAATATATATTAAACATTTACTCTATCTAGTCATTGTTCTTGTCATTTAGAATATAGCTATAAACACAACAGCCCCACATATTTTGCACTTGTTGAGCTTATAACTTGATTGAGGGGAAAGTGGATGAAGAGCAATGATCTAAAATAAACATAATAAATAAGTATAGTATATAGTTTGTTACACAGTATGAATGTTTGAGTGGTTTGAGGTTGTTGGAAGGACCAGTTTAAAATTTAAATACAGTGATTGGGGTAGGCTTCAGTGAATAGGTTACATTTGAACAGGATTTGAAGGAGGTGAGAGAATGAGCTTTGGGAGGAGCAAGCAGTGAAAAGACATGAGGTCAGAGCATTCTGGATGGATGTAAGAACAGGACCAGTGTGGCTGGGGCTGAGTGAGGAAGGGGAAAAATGGTAGGGGATGCGGCCAGAAAATACTGGGAAGGCCAGGAAATCTAGAGGATTGTAGTCATTGTAAGAATTTTTTTTTTAATGAACTAAATCCATACTTTATTCGGGTGGCCTTGCTTTTTACCTAATGTCCCTTGTCTGTTCTGGGATCCCATCCAGGATACCACATTGCATTTGCTCATCATTTCTGCTTAGGCTGCTCTGGGCTGTGACAGTTCCTCAGACTTTCCTTATTGTTGATAACTTTGCCCATTTTGAGGAGTCCAGGTCAGGTATTTTATAAAATGTTCCTCAGCTGGAATTTTTCTGTTGTTTACCTCATGATTAGATTTGGGTATATGTTTTTGGGAGGAAGACAGCAGAGGTAAAACTCCACATTTATCACATCACATTAAGGGTACATTCTATCCACGTGACTTATCACTGATGGTGTTAATCTGGATCACCTGGCTGAAGTACTGCTTATCAGGTTTCTCTGCTGTACAATTACTCTTTTTCCCTTCCCTTTCCTACTGTACTCTTTGCTAGGAAGATATACAACAGCTGTTCATGAAAGCCTTTATTTTTCTGGGTACATTGCTGGACTATTTTATAATGTAAGTATAAAGATGATTTGAATTAGAAAAATTTTCTACTATCTTGCCTTTTTAATAAAATGCCACAATTTTCAAAGAACTAAAACACACGTTGCCTAATGTCATGTGTAAAATCACTTTGTTAAGGCAGTAGTTGAAGATTCTCAAGAGTACGTAAATTCAATGGCTGGCTTAAGGTCACGCTGCAATTCTAGGAGAGCTTCAAGAAGGTCATAGTCACAGATTGGCACCATGTTGATGGTATACACACTGCCTTGTTCTAAAGTTTTTGGAGAATAGAGAGAAAATAAAATTACAACAACTGGCATTAACAAGGCTTGCAACCATCTGTGGAGAATTTATTTAAGAAAAATGATTGAATCTTGGTGTGAGATTTGTGCCATTTTATTTTGCCCGATTTCTAGTCACTCTTCTCCGTCTCCAGTTCTGTGATAGCCTTTAAAATCAATAGCCCACAATCACAGTGAAAATCATCATCCTGGAAGGTAATTACAGGCTCCAAAGAGCAGTTGGAGCTCTTTCAAAGCCTCATTCTCTGAAAACTGTCATTATTTGACCTGTCTGGCAGTTCCCTCGAAATCTCCGCTTACAAGTCTTGTCTTTACTTGACTTCATTCAGGGCTCACCTAGTGTGAACAGCCTTTTCCCCCCCCAGGGGCGTTTGTTGAAAACAATCAGTGGCAATTGTTTAACTTCACAGCTTACTGAAGTGGCAATGAGACTTGAGGCAAACAATAAGCTAACCAAAAAACTTAAAAGGAAAACCTGGGGAGCAAGATTTCCATAGTGAGAATTTGAAATATTTTTCATATATTTCATATTTTTTCAGAATCTAAAAGTCCACATCTATGTATAGGATTCTGCACTTGCTCAGGAAAGCCCTGGGAAGTCCCTAAGCTCTCTTACCTTTGGTAGATCTTGATAACCTGTAGGAAGTTAAGGTTAAGTTAGAGGGGTAAACTGCCTAGCTGAGGTGTTGAAGGCATGTCCCATTACATGCACAGAGGCCCTTAGTGAAGACTGGGAGAGTTATTAGTTCCACACATTTAAGGAAATCTGTCTAATAAATAGCCAACCACTAACTAACCAAAGAGAGACTTTCAGCGGCCACACACATGAAGAGTACAGACTTTACAAAATTAGTTTAGGAAAGTGACTAAACAATCAACAACAAATCGTGAGAAGGGGGAAAGGAATGGATTTCTAGATTTGTCACATTATATTTAAAATGCCCAGTTTTCAACAAAAAAAAAATTACAAGACATTCAAAGAAACAAAAAAGTATGATCCATGCACAGGGGAAAAAGTTAGTCAATAGAAACTGTCCCTGAGGACAGTCTTAAGCATTTCCTCTACATTGAGTAAGCACCATATCAGATAGTGTTATTACTTGAGCTTCAAGCCTAAAATATGATTAAAGAAACACATGAGGCAAAACTGTATTTTGTTTACTTCTGTTTTTACCCATTCCATGGTTCTTTCCTTCCATTATCATTGTCTTTGTATTTGGAGAGATTCTTTTAGCCAATTCTTTCTGTGTTTCTTTCTTTTTTTTTTTTTTTTTTTTTTTTTGCAGGTGAAGATTCGCCCTAAGTTAACATCTGTTGCCAGTCTTCCTCCCTTTTTCTTCCTTTTCCTCCCTGTAAAGCCCCATTGCATAGTTGTGTATAGTTGTAAGTTCTTCTGGCTCTTCTATGTGAACCATGGCCACAGCATGGCTACTGACAGATAAGTGGTATGGTTCTGTGCCCAGAAACTGAACCTGGGCTGCTGAAGTGGAGTGCACCAAACTTTAACCACAAGGCAATCAGGGCTGGCTCTCTTTTAGCCATTCTTGAAGGCTAGGTTTGCTAGCACCAAATTACCTTAGTTTTCCTTCATTGGCGTACATCTTTATTTCCCCTTCTCACTTGAAGGACTGTTTTACCAGATATAGGATTCAAGGTTGACAGTTCTTATCTTTCAGCATTTGAAAAATCTTCTTTTTCCTTATGGCCTCCATAGTTTCAGATGAGAAGTCTGCTATTGTATAGGTAATATGTCATTTCTCTCTGGCTATTTTTAAGATTTTTTTATTTGTCTTCAGTTTTAAGAAGTTTAATTATATCATTTCTTGGTGTGGATTTCTTCTTCTTCTAATTGAAGTTTTTTCAGGTTCTTGAATCTATAGGTTTATGTCTTTCACCAAATTTGGAGGTTTTCAACCATTATTTCTTTGAATACCTTCTAGTTCCACATCCTTTCCCCTCTCCTTCTGAGATCTCAGTGATACAAATATCATAGCTTTTGTTATTATCTCAGAGATTCCTGGGGCTCTCTTCATTTTTTCATTCAGTCTTTTATCTTTATTACTCAGATTGAGTAAATTCTACTGATCTGTGTTCAAGGTTGCTGATTCTATCCTATCTCATTATCATTCCACTATTGGATCCAGCTAATAGGATTTTTATTTTGGTTACTATATTTTTAATTCTATAATGTCATTTTGGTTTTTTCTATAACATTGATTTCTTTGCTGAAATTTTCTGTTTATTCATTTGTGTCCAGAGTATATGTAATTGACAATTGAAGCATTTTTATGACGAATGCTCTTTAAAATCCTTGCCAGATAATTCTAACATCTCATTCCTCTCAGCATTATTATCAGTTGATTGTGTTTTTCTCATTCAAATGATCGTTTTCTTGGTTACAGGCCTGATGAGTGATTTTTTTTAATTATATCCTAGACATTTTGGGTATTTTGTTAGCAGACTTTTGATTCTATTTAAATCTACCCTTTTAGGCTAATGTGTAGATTCTGGTCTATTTTTGTGGACTTTAGTTACAATGGCAGTTTCGTTTTCTGAACCCTCATTATGTTATTCTGGCCTGCTTTCTTCTTCTGGTACTGTTGGGGATCCCACTTAGTCCTTACTGTTACCATTTGCAGGTGGAGAAGGCACATCCGTGGACCACCTGTTGTTTCTGGCCAACCTTCTGGAGAAGAGTACAGAAGCTTCTGAGTTTAGGTCTCCTTATGTTAGTAGATGAAAGCAAGGAGACACAGAGCTTGACTGTTGTCACCACCACTGGCACCAGATTAGAACACTCACTGATGCTCCAGTTGTAGACTAGGAGTAGAATGGCCTGGGTCTTTACTGCTCTGCTTCCAGAGGATCAAACTGTCTGCCAGACTAGTTTGTGGAGCTATGTGTGACACTGTCCCCCTAGGTCTCTATTGGCCTTCCCCTCTCTTAGTCCTTTGGCCAGGAAAAGCAGGCTTTTCTTGTTTGCTTGTTTGTTGTGTTTCTTGGTTGGTGTTTGATCTGTTCTTTTTGGTGGCTCCAGGTTGCGCCCTCTTCAGCACCCAGTCCAATGGTACATGAGCGATAACAGGAAAACTCAGAGAGGCACCACATTGTCATTCTTCAAGTCCCAAGTTCCTAAACAGTGCATGCTCTTCTTTCAAGCTTTCAGAAGCCTTTTCTCATTGTCTATTGAATGATCTCCAGGTATTTAGTTGTATTTATAGGGGAGAAACAGGGAGAAATGACTCTATGACATATGGAAGCCAATATTTTAATTATACAGAATGCACTCCTGGACAAGTTAGAATTGCCATTCAAAGTATAACCTTGCCAGAGACTGATGAAGTGACTAGTCGAAGATTACAGACCAAATCACTCGTATCCTGAATTAAGAACATCTGCTCTAGGTTCTTCTACCATATTGCTTAGCAACCACACATATCCATTTTGAAATCTTTGAATAGATTTCATTTGATTATTAAAATGCCATCACTAATTATATCTGGTAGATTGCTGGGATATCTCTCACTAACAGAAGTTCATCTCTTTTGTGGCCTCTTTTGTACTCTGTAATAGCGACAGAGGGCATCGAAGAAGTGAAAATGAATGTGAATAGGTGCAAATGTATGTGTATTTCTAATATTTGATACTTTCATCCAAAATAAAATAAAATAAAGGGAAGATGTATTAATATGGATTGAGTTGCCTCCATCTTAGAAAACATAAGCAGAACATAAGGATCTATCTTTTAAGATAAGTTTAAAGATGTATGTGTTTTACAATTTAAAAAGTGGTGGGCTCTTGCTAAATTTTTTTACATAAAACTTAGAAGAAAATGGGATTTGAAGTTATTAATGCCAGGAAAGGAGGTGTAGGACCATCGAGAATGACACAGGTCCCCGCTCAGGCAATGTTTAACCACCCACTTCAAAATTTTATTATGAGAAGTGAAATAAGCCAGATGGAGAAAGACAAACACTGCATGATTTCACTCATATGCGGAAGATAAACAAACATGTGCATAAAGAGAACAAATTAATGGTTACCAGAGGGGAAGGGCTTGGGGAGTGGGCAAAAAGGGTAAAGGAGGACACGTACGGTGATGGATAAAATTAGACTATTGGTGGTGGGCGTGATGCAATCTAGACAGGAACTGATAATTATACAATACTATAAGCCATTATGACCTCAATAAAATAATTGGAAAAAAAACTTTTTGAATCTCAATCTAGGCATCATTATGTGGAGGTACCGGCATGGAATTAAGGAATGTTTATTTTCATGCCTCAAGAATGACTTCATTTCAAATGTATACCGCTGCTTGTGAATTAAAATTAGCTAATGTTAGAAGTTAATGCAGAAAACAAAATTATCTTTAGATTTCACTAACGTTATTATTTTTAAATTATTTTTTGAAACTCTGTTTTGAAGAGACCATCTTGAACAGTGATATTACCAGATACTTTATGTGTGACTATTGCACTTATAAAGCAAAAGGGCACATAAGTAAGGGATTTAATCAAACATATATTTAAATTTTTTAAATGGCCATTCTAAGTTATTTTAGTTTTTAGTAATCATTTAGCTAGATTTCCAGAAATTAAGCCAAGACTTAAAGTAAAATGGCTTGACTAAATTATTCCTTCAGCTTTTGAAATCTACTCTGAAATAGTATTAAGTAGCTTTAAAGGTTGAGGTAATGAGGCATTAAACAACCTAAATTCACGTAAAATAAAATTGAATGTTTTGAAATGTTAGATATTTCAAACTAGAGATATAAAGAATGAAATATACTCAATGAATTTCTTTCTTTTTTCTTTTTTTAATTTAACAGTTTTCTTGATATATAATTGATGTAGAATAAACTCTATATATTTAACTTGCCCAATTTGACAAATTTGCACATGTATATACATCTGTAAGATGCCTCCCACAATCAAGATAATGAACATATTCGTCAACCCCAAAGTTTCCTCATGCATTTTGTAATTCCCCATTCCCCGTAGCTGCCCCCACCCCTACAAACTCACCTCCACAAGCAACCAGTGATCTGTTTTATGTCCTTAGAGTTTGGTGATATTCTCTAGGATTTTATGTAAATAGAATCATACGGCACTTACTCTGCCTAGATTCTTTCAACTGAACTGTTTTGGTTGCCTTCGTGTTGCAGCATGTCTCAGTAGCTTACCGCTTTCTTACTGTTGAGTAGTGTCCGATTATATGACTATAACACAGTTACATATCCAATCAGCAGCTGATGGACATATGGGTTGTTTCCAGTTTGGGATTATTATTAATAAAGCTACTAAGACATTCTATTACAGGTCTTTATAGGATCACAGACTTTCACGTCTCTTGGGTAAATATTTAGAAGCAGAACAATTAGGTCATATGGTTAGTGTATGTTTAACTTATAAGAAACTGCCGAACTGTTTTCCTAAAGTTGTACCAGTCTGAGAGGGCCCCAGTTCCTCCACATTCTCACCAACATTTAACAGAGTCAAGCTTTTCCGTTTTAGTCATTATAATAGGTGAATAGTGGTTCACCTGTTATGGTGGTTTACCTCATTGTAGTTTTATTTTGCCTTTCCCTAATAACTAAAAATTTTGGGACTCTTTTCTTATCCTTATTGGCATTTGTATATCTTCTTTGGTGAATTTTGCATTTAAATCTTTTGCTCATTTTTAAAATCGATTTTTATTTTGTTACTGAGTTTTGAGAGTTCTTTACATATTCCAAATACAATATATCTTTTATCAGATGTGTGCTTTGTAAACGTTCTCCCAGTATCTAATTTGTTTTTTCATTCTCTAACAGTTTCTTTCAAAGGGCAGAAATTTTTAAGTTTGGTAAAGTACAATTTATCCATTTGTTCTTTTATAGGTCAGAATTTAGTGTTATATCTAAAAAAAATCTATGCCTCATCCAAGGTCATAAAGGTTTCCTTTCACTTTTTCTTCCAGAAGTTTTGTAATTTTAAGACTTACATTTAGGCTTACCATCCATTTTGAGTTAAATATTGTATATGACAAGTGGAATGAATTGAACTTAATTTTTTTATATGGATATCAAAGTTCTTCCAGCATCATTTTTTGAAAAGATCATTTTCTTCTGAATTGCCTTTGCAGCTTTCATGTAGATCAGTTGCCAAATATAAGGGTTTATTTCTGTTCCTTTATCTACTTGTCTATATTGACACCACACTCTCTTGATTACTGTACTTTTTTCAATTTTGAAAATAGATAGGGTTAGTTTTCCAACTTTATTCTTATTTTTCAAAATTTTTTTGGCTATTCTAGGTCCTTTGCATTTCTCAGTGATTTTAGAATCAATTTGTCAATTTCTACCAAAAAAAAAAAGACTATTGGGATTGAGTTGAATTTAAACAAATTTAGAGAGAATTGACATTGTAATACCATTGAGTCTTACATCTGTAGATGTGGTGTGTCTCTCTACTGTTTAGATCTTTAATTTCTCTCAGGAGTGCTTTCAATCTTAAGTGTTTATGTCTTTCATATCTTTTGTCAGATTTATCTCTAAGTGTCATAATATGATGCTATTGTAAATGGTATTATTTTAATTTCAAATTGTTCATTGATTGATAGTATATAGAAATGCAACTGCTTTTTTTTATATTGATCTTGTATTCTGCAACCTTGTTAAAGCCACTTTTCGATTCCAGCAACTTTTTTATAGATTCCATCAGATTTTTCTACATAGACAAGCATGTCATTTACAAATACATTTTACTTTTTTCCTTTCCAATTTGGATGCCATTTGTTTATTTTTCTTTGCTTATTGCATTTGCAAGAATATTCTAGTTCAATATTGAACAGAAGCAGTGAGAATGAATATCCAATTTGTTTCTGATGTTAAGGAGAAAGTGTTTAGTTGCTCCCCAATAAATATGATGTTAACTTAGGTTTTTCATAGATGCCCCTTATCAGGTTAGGCAAATGCCTGTCTATTCTTAGATTGCTGAGAGTTTATATCAAAAATGTACATTGGATTAAGATAACCATGTGGTTTTTTTTCAGTTTGCTGATATGATGAGTTTTGTCCCTATTATGCAAAATTGGTTAACATTCAAAAACAATTAATGAAGTTTACCATCTTGGCAAACTGAAAAAAAAAATGATTATCTTAATCCAAAATCTATTTTCTACATTGCTGGATCCAATTTGCTAAAATTTAGTTTAGATTTTCTTTTGGTGAGGAAGATTGGCCCTGAGCTAACATCTGTTGCCAATCTTCCTCTTTTACTTGAGGAACAATGTTGCTGAGCTGACATCTGTACCAGTCTTCCTCTATTTTGTATGTGGGATGCCGCCACAGCATGGCTTGATGAGCAGTGTGTATGTTTGTGCCCAGGATCTGAACCTGCAAACCCTGGGCACCAAAGTGGAGTGCATGAACTCAACCACTACGCCACCAGGCCGGCCCCTTAGAATTTTCACATCTACATTAAGAGGGATATTCATCTGTATTCTTCTTTTATTGTAATTTCTTTTTCTTATTGTGGTTTCACAGTAATTCTGGTTTTATAGAATAAATAGGGAAACAATGCATACCTTACAATTTTCTTGAAGGATTTGAGCAGAATTGTTATTAATTCCGCCTTAAAGGTTTGCCAAAATTCAGTAAGGAAGCCATCTGGGCCTGACATTTTCTTTCTGAAGAGCTTTTAAATTACAAATTCAATTTCTTTAGCTGATACAGAGTTATCCACTCTACACATTTCTTTTTAGGAGAGCTTTGGAAGCCAGTGTCTTTCAAGGAACTTGTTCATTTCATCTGAGTTGCCAAACTTATTCATAAAAGTTGTTCAAAATCTTTCCTTACCTTTTTAAAGCTACAGAATCTGTAGTGATGATGTCACCTCTCTCATTCCTGATATTGGTAATTCGTGTTGTCTCTCTTTTATTCCTGATCTGTCTAGAAGGAATTTATCAATTTGATTGATTTTCTCAAAAAACCAAATTTTGATTTCATTGTTTTCATTCTTGTTTCTTATTTAGTGAATTTCTGCTCTGATTCTTACTATATCTTTTTTTCTACTTACTTTGGGGTTTTTTTCGGGGGGAGGGGGGAAGATTAGCCCTGAGCTAACATCTGCTGCCAATCCTCCTCTTTTTGCTGAGGAAGACTGGCCCTGAGCTAATATCCGTGCCCATCTCCCTCTACTTTATATGTGGGATGTCCACCACAGCATGGCTTGACAAGTGGTGCAGTGTCTGCACCCAGATCCCACCTGGCAAACCCAAGGCTGCCAAAGCAGAATGTGTGAACTTAACCACTGCGCCACCAGGCCAGCCTTTACTTTGGATTTAATCTGCTCTTTTTTCCAGTTTTTTAGAATGGAATCTGAGATTATTGATTTGAGACCCTTTCCTTTTCTAATATAGGTGTTTAGTGCTATTAATTTCCCCATAAGCATTGCTTTAGGACATTCTTTGCTTTGTTATGTTTGCATTTTCATACATTTTAATTTTTCTTTTGATTTCTTTTTTGATCTAAGGGTTATTTATAAGAATGTAGTTAAATTTTGAAATATTTGGGGATATTTCAGAGATGTTTAGATTATATTTGTTTCTAATTTAATTCCATTATGGTCAGAAACACTGAGGGGAAGGGGTTGAGGGAAATGAGGAGCAACCACTAACGAGCATGAGCTTCTTTTCAGACTGTCGAAAGTGCTCTAAAACTGACTGTGATGACGATTGCACAGCTAGCTCTGTGAATGCACTAAAACCCACTGAATTTGCACTGTAAACAGATCAACAGAATTAGGTCTCAATAAACCTTTTTGAAAAAATGCAGCTGTATATTACATAAGCTCAAATTAATTAATGAATGCCTAAAGCAAAAGAAATCGTTCAGCATCTTTAAACAAATATATTTTTGAAAAAATAAAATATCGTGGAAATCAGATTATTGAAATTATTATTATTGAAACAAAACTCAGCACCTGATCAACAAGGTTAAATCAGTTACAGTAAAATGAATTAGCTAATAAGATTGACTGAAAGGTCCAGGCTTTGGTCAATATTATACCGTTAATAATTTCTTCAGGTTATCTTAACCAAGTATAAATCTTAGAATTGCCTCCTTTTAAATACGTGTTGATGGAATTTAAATCTGTAGAAGTGTTGACTTGTTTATTGCCCATGTTTCCCCCCACATTAACAAGCTCCATGAGCAGAGCGATGCTGCTCCCCTGGGACTCCAGGGCGGGGAAAGGGCCTGGCGGGGAGTCGGCAGTCAGTGAAGAGCTGCTGAATGCACGTCCTGATGGCTGACTCGGAGCAGAGACCTCAGAGAAAACTGAAGAAAACTCCTTTCAAGTCACACATAAAACACAGTAGAGCCAGGATGATAACTCAGTTTCTGAGTGTACTTTCCATCACATTTCACAAAGCAAAGCATGGTTAAGTGGAAAACTCAGGATATGAAGTAAAGTTACCTAGGCTTCGGTCCCATTTCCAGCACAGTGAGCTCCATTTAAATAACCACGGGCAAATTACCTTGGAAATTAAATTTCCTCACTTGAAGCACAGGGATAATGACAGTCATTCATGGGACAGTTGTTAGAATAAAATGAAACTATGAAAATAGACTGGAGCTCTAAAGCACTATGAGAAATTATACACTGTCATTATTTCCCCCCTCCGCTTTTACTTTTTGTCTAAAAAGTAATTATTAGCCCACTGAAAAAGTCCGAATTAAGATAGAATTAAGATTACGGTGTTTGAGGGTACACTCCAGCATTTTTGACTACCTTAGAAAGCTATACCTTCCTTGAATTTAAATCCTTATTGACCTTATTATTTTGTGAATTACCTCTGCAGTCCAAAAATCTGAGATGATTATTGGCTTTTATTTTTGTCCAGATATTGAGTTCATGTTCTTCTACAAAATCAGTTTATTAGAACAAGATTTTATAAAATAATATCTATCAGAAGAAATGAAGTTTGACAGCTGCAAACATTTTTATAACTACAAAATTTAGATATACAATGAGCAAATTACTAGAAAAAAATAAATGGGTAAATATCTATTTTTCATCCATATTCTATATGGACCTGGTTGAAGTTTTTCATTTTCCTAAGATCATTTTGAATTAACATATGCAGTTCTTGGGGCCAGCCTGGTGGCGCAGCGGTTAAGTTCACACATTCCGATTTGGCAGCTTGGGGTTCACCAATTCAGATCCCAGAGGCAGACCTACTCATCGCTTGTCAAGCCATGCTATGGCGGGCATCCCACATATAAAGTAGAGGAAGATGGGCACAGATGTTAGCTCAGGGCCAGTCTTCCTCAGCAAAAAGAGGAGGATTGGCAGCAGATGTTAGCTCGGGGCTAATCTTCCTCAAAAAAATAAATTAATTAAAAAGTGAAAAGAAAAACATATGCAGTTCTTTCATTATTTAAATAGCTAATTTAGGAACAAGTACAGGAAAGTTCCAGTACTTTCTATAAATCACCAGAAGTGAAACCAGCAAAAGATTCACTTCAAAGAGTATTTCGGTGTGTCTAGTCCTATGCTGATACAATCTAATTTTCTTTCCAGATAAAAAGAGAAACATAGGGGGGCCGGCTCCATGGCCGAGTGGTTAAATTCATGCGCTTCGCTCTGGCGGCCCAGGGTTCAGATCCTGGGCGCAGACATGGCACCGCTCGTTAGGCCACGTTGAGGTGGCATCCCACATCCCACAACTAGAAGGACCTGCAACTAAGATGTACAACTTTGTACAGGGGTGGGGGGGGGGGGGTTGGGGAGATAAAGCAGAAAAAAAAAAAAAGAAGATTGGCAACGGTTGTTAGCTCAGGTGCCAATCTTTAAAAAAAAAAAAGAGAAACATAAATTTGAGTGCTTACTTTTTAAATGTCAAAGAAACTGTGTGCGTCAGTAAGTGATACATCAAATGACAAGCCTTAGCTGAATTCATTTTGAACCTACTGATAGTTACGCTGCAAAGCATTTTCAAAGCGCTTGCACTTTTCAAAGTTTATGCTTCTCCTTTGGAGGCCTATATTTCAACTTTAATTTATTCCTTACTAGAATGGACCTTGATATTAGTTACAATGTCAGTAATTCACTTGAAAATACTTCAGCACAGACAGTGTAACGTTAGGTGGGGGGTATGCGGTTAAGCTACGACTGGAGCAGCTAGCATTCTCATCAGACATGTACAGTCTACTGAGCAACAGATGGCATTCCTAATCCAGAACACACAGTCCAAAAATACACAGAGCACCAAAATAGTGATAGTAACAGATTGGAACCCAGAGAATAAAATAAGGACCGTGAATCCAGACGCACACAAGTAAATGAAGGGATGACTGGATCAATGGGGAGAAGAGAATGCTCTTTCAGTAGAAAAGATAAAAGAGTAGAAGAGCACAATTTGCCAAACATTTTGGTAACATTGTTTCATTCAAAAATTAGCAATAGATGCTGAAACTAACGACTGAAATTTTAATGAAAAACATAGTATTTATATGGCCTCAAGTTATCTTTTCACAAGACACATACTAACTACAAGAGGAAAAACGGTAAGTTTACAGTGGAGAGACCTGACATGCGCTGCCGGATGAACCTCCTGGATGATGCCCAACAAGGAAATAATGTCCCTCCTGTTACAGTAATTATACAAAAATCCCAAAGAAAGATGCAGCGCCCCAAGCCTGCCCCGTCTCCGTCCTGCTTTCCTGGAGCCTGCATGTGATGGGTCCTGATGCAGCTGGCCTCTGGACCTAGCTCAGGAACTGAACGGAGTATTTATGGTTCCTGCTTAAGTCGCAGAGACACCCAGGATTAATCTGTCCACTCTGCCTCTGTGCAGGATTTATAGAATTTGACTTTCTCCCTGTACATGAGACAAAATTTTCTTTTTAAATTTGTTTTCTACTCTTTTTCAAAAGATAATTAGTTAAATTTGAATGGAATAAAATAACTCTCTAGCCTATGAAAATTAAAATGATGTGCTTTGTAGCATTACAAACCACACGACTGAAAATGATCAAGACGCTTTGTCACAGAAAGGCCAAATGAAAGGTCTATGAATCTGAATAATTTATCTTATAAAGCAAAATATCAGTATTGCAAGAAGATAATTCAAATTCCTTTTCCTCTTTCTCAAATGTTCTTTAATTCCTAATTTTTTATTATTTACCTTCTGACACAAAGGAAGGAGACAATGCATAAAAGTTTTAAAAAAAAGGACTTGCTGTTTTCTTACTGGGTAAACTTAAGCCAATTCTTACCACCTCACTTTCTCCATCTGTAAAATAGGTGTAAAAATATAAACCTTAAAGTTGCGAAAATTAAAAGACCTGACACAGTGTACTCCATAGCTGATTATATTGAAGAGGTCTGTTTTCCCCTTCACTTAAGCTCTTCATTTCATTCTTTCTTCTTTTTGTCCAATCGTCTGCTTCCTGTTCTACCCCTTTAATTCATCCCATTTCTTGACTGATTATTTTCATCTCAGTTCATAAACATACTAAACTTCACCAGTTCTTAAAAAAAAAAAACTTCTCTCCTTTACCCTGTGTTTTCCTCCAACTGTTATCCCTTATCTCTACTTATCCCACAGCCATGCTATTCTTCTTCTTTTTTTTTGGGGGGGGGGGGAGGCTTTAATTTGCAGTAACATTGGTTTATAGCGTTATATAGATTTCAAGGGTACATCATTATAATTTGACTTCTGTATCCATTATATTGTGTTCACCACCGAAAGTCTGGTTGCCATGCATCACCATACAAATGCCCCCCTTTATCCATTTCACCTTCCCCTCTGGTAATCACCAATCTGTTCTCTGTATCAATGTGTTTGTTTGTTCTTTTGTTTTTTACTTTTTTTTACCTTCCACATGAGTGAAATCATACAGTATTTGTCTTTCTCCATCTGACGTACTTCACTTAGCACAGTACCCTCAATGTCCATCCCTGTTGCTGCAAATGGCAAGATTTTATCATTTTTTATGGCTGAGTAGTATTCCATTATATGTATCTATATATACCACATCTTCTTTATTCATTCATCTGTCGATGGGCACTTAGGTTGCCTCCATGTCTTGGCTATTGTGAATAATCCTCCAATTAATATCGGGGGGGGCGGATATATCTTTTTGGATTAGTGCTTTTGTATTCTTTGGATAAATACCAAGAAGTGGAATAGCACAATCATATGGTATTTCTATTCTTACTTTTTTGAGGAATCTCCATACTGTTTTCCATAGTGGATGCACCAATTTACATTTCACCAGCAGGGTACCAGTGTTCCCTTTTCTCTACATCCTCTCCAACACTTGTTATTTGTGTAAGACTTGAAACCATAAAACTCCTAGAAGATAACACAGGCAGTATGCTCTTTGACATCAGCCTTAGCACTATCTTTTTGAATATGTCTTCTCAGGCAAAGGAAACAAAAGGGGAAAAAAAACAACTAGAACTGCATCAAACTGAAAAGCTTCTGCATAGCAAAAGAAACCATCACCAACACAAAAAGGCAACCTACCAATTGGAAGAAGATATTTGCAAATCATACATCCCATAAGGTATTAATATCTAAAATATACACGGAACTCATACAACTCAAGAACAGAAAGACAAACAGCCTGCTTAAAAATGGGCAGAGGATCTAAACAGACATTTTTCCAAAGATGACATACAGATGGCCAACAGGCACGTGAAAAGATGCTCTACGTCACTAACCACCAGGGAAATGCAAATCAAAACTGCAATCAGATATCACCTCATGTCCATCAGAATTGTTATTCTTTTTTAAAGGAAGCTTTTATTTGTTTATTTATTTATTGGTGAGAAAGATTGGCCCTGAGCTAACATCTGTTGCCAATCTTCCTCTCTTTTTTTCTTCTTTTCTCCCCAAAGCCCCAGTACGTAGTTGTGTATCCTAGTTGTAGGTCATTCTAGTTCTTCTATGTGGGATCCCTCCACAGCGTGGCTCGATGAGTGGTGTGTAGGTCCACACCCAGAATCCGAACTGGCAAACTCTGGGCTGCCGAAGCAGAGCCCGCAAACTTAATCACTCAGCCACAGGGTCAGCCCTCAGCGTTGCTATTATTCAAAGGACAAAAACTAACAAGTGTTGGAGAAAACACGGAGAAAAAGGAACCCTCGTACATGTTATTCTTGAAGATGTCATCTAGGTTTGCAAGCTGTACATACCCACTTAACCTCAACTCACCAACACATTGACGCCAGGATTTCTTGCCCACTATCTGCTAGAATTTTTCCTTATCAAAGCTGCTTAATGATTTAATTGCCAAATCAGATAACTGGTTATCTTCTCCATGCATCCTGACCATGCTGCAACATTCAGAACTCTTTATTATCCGTTCCCTAATGCCTCGCTTTCCCTTAGAATTTTGTGACACTGTGTTCTTTTGGCTTTTTCTCATGACTTTCTGAGGGACTCTATTTTGTATTCTTTACAGGCTCATTTTTCTTTAGTTACCTCTTAAAAGTATATTTTCCCAAATTTGAGACCTCAAAATCTTATTAATTGATATACTAAATTTAATATCAACCACACTCAAGGTTTTATGAACTCTTCATGCAGAATACACCCAAGCGCATGTGTCAGCTTTGGCCCCTCTACTGTGTTCCAAGTCTATATTTCCAATTGCCTAGAATGCTAGCTCCACAGTGATACCCTGTTAGAACCTCAAGCACAGTAAATCAAAACCGGAACTCATGCCCCACTCAAAACTGTCCCTTCTTTAATGTTTCCCTTCAGAGTTCGTGGTACTGCCACATTTCCAGTCACCTTGATTTAGTGTTAAAGAAATATTTTCTTTCTTTAGCTACCACAGTCAGTCAACACATCCCACTAGTTTTAACATAAAACATTGTGAGATTTGTCCCCTTCATTCCACTCATTTTCCATTCTCTCACTTATTACACACTTATTGGTCTAAAACCAGAGTTTTTTCTAAAGCAGATTGTAACCCCTGCCCCATTCATCCTTCCTAACACCTCCATTTTTAGCACCTAAAACATAGATCTGACCTACATCACTCTCATCCTTTAAAAAGAGCTGGTTCACATTACCTAAAATAGTGTAATCTTTTTCATCGATTGATTTTGGGTGACTGACCTAAGCGCAACCTAGCTGCAAAGGTCATCATTGCCTCTGTCTCCACCCAGCACCATAATCTCTAGGTGTGCACAGCTCCGCTTTCCTGCTACTGTCTCTGCACATATGTGCATGATCTTTTCATGATCACATCCACCTGTCACATCAAAGCCGATTTTTAATACCCAGATTAAACGTCTTCCAAATCCAAATTTCAACCGAACTTTTCCTTTCTTGTTCTACAACGAGTGCTTTGTAAATGCGTTATAGAATTAGCCCAGTTTACCTTTATTGCAATTGTATAGGCATTGGTACTCCCATATAAGATTGTCACTTTCTGAGGTCATATGTTTTAGTACAAATGCTCGGGCTATCATCTACAGATTGGTTGTATCAAAATCACTTGGATTGCTTGTTGAAAATCAGATCTGAGTGCCCCCAGTTGACTGACTGTCTCTATATCTCTATGAATAGACAATTTGCTTTTTAATAAGTTGGTATCATATACATGAAAATATGAGCACTATTGATGAATTGAAACAGAATTGACATTGAAATCAGATACACTCGTGAAATTATGGCTCAACATCTTTTGGTTGTGTGACCTCTCAGGACTTGAATTTTCTTATCCATGAAATGAGTACAAAATAGTAATGCCAACTGTATGAGTCTGGTTGGAAAAAAAATACAATAAAATATGCCTCAAATATCATAGACGTTCAATAATATATAATTTTCTTTCCCTAACTCCATTACTCCGCACACTCACAAATGTCATATTGATTATGTATATATATGAGATATTATCTACCACAATACCTCACAAGTCACAAGGGATGGAAAATGTTTACTTTCAGAGAAAGCAATGAAGAGAGAAAATTTGTTTCTAGAAAGATTGCATTAGTATTTATGATATTGTAATTAAGGCAAATTTTATCAGATTATTAAAAGATTATTTGTACTTATGAAATCTATCAGTGATTACCAGAAATAATAATGAGTAACTATCAAAAGGCATGGAAGACTACTCTCACTTTAAAAAATAGAGGATTGGGCTTTTAGATTAGGGTAATGGCAAAGAAACTGTACATTGTGGCTTTAGCAAGGCATTGATCAAAAATATATCAATTACCTTTGGATGTAATTGAGAAATATAGTCCAATGATTGTTCTGCTAGGTGTATTGATAGCTGGCCTAAACAACTATGTTCTAAAGAACTATGTGTTGCATGAAGAGCCAGCCATTGGGCATTTTTAAAAAAAGAAATGTATTCTGAATCATGGCACCTGGGGGATAAGGAGATTGAAATCCAGTTCACATTCTACTCACCAAGCCATGTGCCTAGGGTGGTGCTACACCCATCTGCAGGAGGCACATCCACAGAAGGGCGTTTCTGCTCTCAGAGCTCATCTGCCCAGAGCAGGAGCCATTTTTTAATATGCTCAAAAAATTTGTAAGGGGACCTTATAGATTAGGCTCAAGTTGTTCCCTACAAGCAAAAATATGGACATGTGGGGGACAGAGTTTCACATCCCAGGAGCAGTAGGATTCTCTACATTCCAGAGTGGTACCAACCTTAGCCAGATCCATGGTTTCTTAAAGCCCAGTAGAGCATGGGAAGGGCAAGGAAGTAGCTGGAAAACTGGCAAGGTATAGTGCTTGGGACAGAGGATGACTCAGCAGCTACCTACAGAGACCAATGACTAAAGACCAGATGGGAATGAGGATGCCTCAGCAGCTGCCATCTGGATAGAGGAGACACTAACAGATGCCCTCCCCTCCTGTGACCTGGCACTCTGTAAGCTCCCTGGAACTTAATGGGAGTCCAGGCCAAGGGGTGGGTAACCCTGAGCTGACTAAGATTGAATTTCTGTCAACTGGCAAAATAGGAGAAGAAAATAAAAATTAATTTGCGTAATATAAAAAGTAAAACATTACATGGACTGAGATTCACACCTTCTATCCACATGTAGATTGAAGTTAAATGTTAGTTAACTATTTGAAGGTTAGGGTGGATTAGACCATATTTACATAATTATTGTACTTACCAGAATTAGAAGGGAAGAAAAGACAAATCAGAGGAAACATCATATAGTCGGTTGATTTAGTTTAGTATTATCAGCTGCTATTTTGGAATATGCAGACATTTCCAAAAAGTGCCCTTATCAATATTACTTCTTGTGCTTTCTCTCTTGCCTCTCCCCAGAGATTCTCTTGGTTTTTATGCACCTGTAGAATATACTGTTAAAAGCGTCCATGCAAGAGCTCAACTGTTTTATATCACTAGTTTTACTGCATATAAATGGAAAATTAAGTGAAATGTAGATGCTGCAATGTCTAAAGATAATTAGACTTGTAATTATAAACTTAACTTTCAAGATCACACTTTCTACTGTTACCAAGATTATATAACTAAATCTTCAGTGTTCAGTTAGGAATGTCATTCCCTTTAGGACCTGATGTATGCCATCAATTAAATTCTAAATCATCCAAAGAAAGATGCAGTGCCCCAAGCCTGCTTAGTCTCTGTCCTGCTTTCCAGGAGACTGCGTGTGATGGGTCCTATTGTGCTGGCCTCCAGACCTAGCTCAGGAACTGAATGGAGTATTTATGGCTTCTGCTTCAATCGCAGAGGCACCCAGAATTAATCTGTCTGCTCATCGCTTCTGTGCTAGAATTATATAATTTTACTCTGTCCTTGTACATGAGACAAAATTTTCTCTTTTTTACTTGTTTTCACTCTTTTTAAAAACATAATTATTTAAATTTGAGTGGAATAAAATAGCTCTCTAGCATATGGAAATTAAAATGACATGCTTAGTAGCATTAGAAACCACATGAATGAAAATGATCAATACTCTGTCACAGAAAGGCAAAAATGAAAGTTCTGTGAATCTGAATAATTTACTTTATAAAGCAAAATATCAATATTTCTAGAAGACACTTTATCTTTTAAAAATGGCAAATACTTTTTTTGTTGATTATAGAAATATTTGAAAATCCAGAAAATAAGATAAACTGAGAAAATTAAAATTACTGATAATCCATTTGTGAGAGATAAACCCCACTATTTTGATGAGTTGCATTCCATTCCCTTTCGGGGGAAAAAAGTCCACAAAAAATAGTATATTTTGAAAAAACAGATACATAGTTTTGGAATTCTTTTCTTAATAATGTATTCTGAACACCTTTGAATGTAATGAAAAATTTATCCACGGCACCATTTTTAAAGGCTGCCCACGATTCTGTTGTAAAACTTTAACACAAATTGATCAGCCCATCTCTTATTGTTAGACTTAGTCGTTAAAAAAGCTTTAACTCTGATAAATCAGGCTTTGATAAATAATTGATGTAATGGAATATTTATGAACATCCACAATTAAGTCTTAAGATAAACTCCTAGAGTTTAATAGCAGACCACAGAATATCTACTTTTCTTGGCTTTTTGTGGTCATGGCCAATTCATCCACAAGACAGCCTCTACCAGGAGTAGTGCCCCCTGCAATATTTCTGAGTGCTCATGTTCCCGAAACTTCACCAACACAGAGCATTTCCCTCGTTTTACTCTCACCAGTTTAAGGTATGTGTCATATCCATTTTACTTCCCATTTATTTACTCATCGGTGAGTTTTAACCCTTTTAAAGTGTTTATTAGTCACTTGCATATATTCAGTTACAATTTTTTAAAATTCTGGTCCGTTATACATTTTCAATAGGATGTTTATCTTTTTCTTCTTCATGTTGAAGAGCTCTCTTTAGCTATTAAAGAATTAATATTTTGTGTAAAATATATTGCCAATGTTAGTTTTGCCAGTTCACTATTACCCTTTTAAACTCTTTAGTCAAGTATAGTATGGGACAAAACAGTGCATAGATTGATGCGTTTTCACAAACTGAACACATTTGTGTGCTCAGCAGCCCCATATGGAAACAGAGCACCACGGCGCCAGCAGAGCTTTCTGCTTCTCTCGTCCTTATTCTCCCCACAAAGCTGATTAATATTCTATCAGCATAGATTAGTTGATTTGTTTCTTTTAGCCTCATATAATTGGAACTATACTGTATGTGCTCTTTAGTGCCTGGCTTCTTTCAGTCAACATGATATTTCGGAAACATATCCATAGTGCTGCATTCATTCCATTGAATTCCACTGTATTCCATGTGTGGCACTAATCCTGTTGGTGACAGGCATTTGGGTAGTTTTCAGTTTGGGGCTGTTAAGCATAGTGCTACATATTAAGTATATGATGGTCAAAATTAAAAATAAATAGAAGAGTTGGAATATAAAGTTAAAAGAAAGAAATAGAAAATTGAGAAGAAGAAATCATTTTAAAATTAATTTAAAAAAGCAAAATTTCCCCAGTCGAAGAAGAAACCAGCCTTCAGATTGAAAGGAACTGCCATACAGGACAAAGACCCATAATTGGACAGAGCAATAGGGAACTTAAGCACCTCAAGAATAAAATCATCCAGAAAGAGGGAAAGCACACATTTTGTTCAAAGCAATGAGAATTGCGTTGGCGTCTCACAGTCCATCTGACTTGCTACAGGTAGGACGAAATGAAGCAATGCATTTAAAAATGTAGACGAAGGGACATTCATCCGGAATTCTATATCCATCCTCATCATTATTAGATGTGCAGGTAAAATAAAGACATCATCAGACATGCAAAGCATTAGACTATTTATCTCCCACATATCTGTTCTGAGTAATTTATTTAAGGATTTTACTCTAGGAAAAAAAATGAGAGTGTAAACCTTTATAAAGAGGAAACAAAGGATCTAACCAAGGAGAGCAACGAAGGGAAATCCCAGCATTACAAGTGCTCAGCAGGTCTAAGGGGCAACGGGATATGACTCCAGGAAAGTAACAAGCAATACAAGCTAATCGGAGTCCAAATATAAAGAAACTATTCAAATTAGAAAAGGAATTCAATGACCTTCAAATAAAGGCATGCAATACATTCCAAGCAATGCATACATCAAAGCGGGAGGAGGACTCCCAGATTTTCTACCTTTAGAACCAACTTTTAGGAAAAGCTATAAAGACTTAATTATGGTTATATAAGATAGCAATTGTTATCCTCTTTGACCAAATACATGTAAAAGCACAGCTGACAGCTGTTGGGAGGTGGAAATTGAGAAAGCAAAAGACATTGGCTGAATTATAAATGGAAGATTGAATATATAATCTGTATAGCAATATGACCTCGCTACCACACAGCAGTGCAAATATAATGTAGTTGTTTGGGTTTTTTTCTAAAGTTGATCTAATCTTTCTAACAAAGCTCCTGTTAAATCCATTATTTCCAGTTTAAACCATTGCTTTTGAATAACTCAGTTTACTCTAAGTAAATACTTTGTCCTTAAGATTTCTTCCCACCCCTGTAGTTTCCTCCCCTCTAACCCCAGCTTGATGTCGACTCTCAGTAGGAGCAGGTCCATGAGCTCCTGTACTGCACTCAGTGGGGGGCCTCTGGCCTCCTCAGGGTTGTTCCGTACGTGCCTGGGTGCCCTGCTGGCTCCCTCTGCTAGCATCTGCAATGAAGAATTGCACTGTGTTCTCTTGGCTCTGCTGGACCTGATGAACCTCCCTTTTAACTTAACCCCACTTTGACTCTATCTGGCTGCCCATCGCTCCAGATCTCAGTAAGGTCCCCCTCTGGCCCTTGGCTCACTACATACCTCTCAACATCTCAAACCTCTCCCCCGCGGCGCCCATGGCAAGCCAGCTTGCTTTCATCTGAGCTACTTCCCTGTCCCCACAGGACATGAGGAACTTGTGAATGGATTCTATACCACAAAGTCATAACTTACACCCTTGGTCTGCATTACCTCACCGAGCCTGCCATGTGTACCCTGCTGTGTTCTGTAAGAATAATTTCTGCAGACCTCACTGTCTCTGGCTTTCTGTCAACCACACAGTACTCCAGCCTCCATCCGCAGCAGCGGGGAGCTAGGGGAAAGTGTGTGAACAGGTGTTTCCACTGCTTCTCTCCCTCTTCTCTTTCCTACAATCCACTGACTGCAAAGGGCTTTCATTCCCTCCCTTCTTGTCTGGCAAGGTCTCCCTCCACATGATATTCTCCTTATTCCACCTGACTGCCCCTCTTCTTTGACCTATGGTGATGGAACTGCTATGGGAGAAAAAAGAAAGAATAAACAAGATATTAGTGTAATGGTTTCAAAATAGCTGACTACCTACTTAAGTTTAACCAACTGAGATACTAAAAAGAGAGGTATATATAACTATATTTGGGAAGAAAGTAGCATGTGCTAGAAGAATTGAAACAAAAATGCTCAAAAGTATTGCTCTGGGGAAGAGAATTAGGGGTTAGGAGGGGAAGGGCATGGGACGATTGCTTTTTATTATAAATCCTTGTGTACTATTTAACATACTATTTTGCAATCCAAGTTTTGTTTCTTTACACCAATTATGCCAAGAATCCATCAGGAATAGTTTCCGGCAGCTCAGCCTCCTCGCCATTGATTCTCAAAGTGAGTTTCTTTGGGTGGAGCAGGCTGGCACTTCAGTTGAACCCAGAGACCCACTTCTTTGTCTTCTTTCTATGATCATTTTCCTTCACATATTTTGGGAATGTATCTCAATTCTTAGTGTACTTAATATGCTCAATACACGTATTAATTTTCCCGTCAAGAATCTTGCCCTACCTAGAGGGTATTATGCAAATCAAAATAAATAAGAGGGAGACAGGCAAATATGGTATGATCTCACTCATAAATAGAAGATAAAACCAACAAACAAACACATAGAGACAGAGAGTGGATTGGTGGTTACCAGAGGGGAAAGGGGGAGGGCGGAGGGCGAAAGGGGTGATTAGGCTCACGTGTGAGGTGATGGATTGTGATTAGTCTTTGGGTGGTGAATGTGATGTAATCTACACAGAAATCGAGATATAATGATGTATACCCAAAATTTGTACAATGTTATAAACCAATGTTACCGCAATTAAAAAAAAAAAAGAATCTTGCCCTTAATTTGTGTAACATATAAATCCTTCCAGTTTTACAAGGTAATATTTGTGGAGCAAATGTTGCAGAACTTTAAGAATGTTATTTAGTCTCTCTGATTTTGGTGTCTCTATCTGTAAAATGGGGATAACGTGCTGCAATGAGAGGCCTTGGAGATACAAAGACGTACCAAAGCTAAATTATTGTACCCAAATTTCTTGAGTGTTTGACTATTTCATATTCTTGAAAAAAATAAAATAAAATTTATCAGAATATGTATAAGGTATCCTTTCATCAATTTTTCCTGGTAAATAAGGAAAAAAATTAAATCACATTCAAGTATTTCTTATTTCAGAATACTTCTATTGTATTTTCACTGTTGACTTTTTCCATTTGTTTTATTTTCTCATTCAGAAATATAAGGGGTTTTTTTCTTTTCTCTTCTCTTTCTCTCTCTCTCGCTCCTTTTTTTTTTTTTTTTTTTGCTGAAGAAGATATGCCCTGAGCTAACATCTGCTGCCAATCTTCTTCTTTTTGTATGTGAGTCGCCACCACAGCATGGTCACTGACAGACGAGTGGTATAGGTCCATGCCCGAGAACAGAACCCAGGCCGCTGAAGTAGAGCATGCCAAGCTTAACCTCTAGGCCAACACGGCTGGCCCCAAAATGCAATTTTTTCTTATATTATATCACTAAATTCAGTCCTCTCTATCCATAATAATCTCTCTTATCATTTTCCTTCTATCAGATTCCATTTCTTTTTTTTTAGAGATTTTATTTTTCCTTTTTCCCCAAAGCCCCCTGGTACATAGTTGTGTATTTTTGGTTGTGGGTCCTTCTAGTTGTGCTATGTGGGATGCCGCCTCAGAGTAGCCTGATGAGTGGTGCCATGTCTGTGCCCAGGATCCAAACTGGTGAAACCCTGGGCCGCCGAAGCAGAGCGCGGGAACTTAACCACTCAGCCACGGGCTAGCCCCTCAGATTCTATTTCATTTCAGATCTATCAAGTTTATTTATTACATCTCTGCTTTAATTTTATGTGACATTTATTCTGTTCTTTAGTGTTTTGTGCAGATTTCAATTCTGCTATTAAATTTTTAGTTTCCTACTAAAAATTATAATATTTTCTCATCTCCCCTAGCTTCCTTTTCTATTTCCATCTTTTATATTAAACGAATAGTTCCTTGCTTTTTTCATAAAGTCTGATTCATTGAATATTTTTACCAGCTCAATGCAAAAAGTTTTTCAAATGTATTTCGATTTTCCTCTAGTAAATCTTTTTCAAGTATACATTTTTTCCACATCTTCTACATTGCATTTCTTTCAAAGTTGAAGAGTGTTTCCATAGACATCAGTTTGCTGGGGTATTTTTTCCTCTGTTGACTCATCCTAGAAAAGAGTGTGATTTATCCAGGCCAGATGTTGGCCATAAACAGGACAGAGGGTTCTTAGAACCGTTCACTGACCACCTGGTTGCTATTAGATCCCAGGCAAGAAGCTTCAACTAGAGGCTGGTTGATAAAATTTCACTTCCCCGGTTGAGAGAGCGTGGGGCCTTTGAAGGGCAGCAGTCTCTCCGGGCACATTTCTGTTTTCAGTGAAGCTATAGCTCTAACTCTAGTTTCCAGCTTCTTTGCTGTCCAGCCTTGTCTGTCAAGTAAGAGGTGTGCCTCCACCGGCCCCCCTTTCTGGTTATGACACCAGCGAGGACAAAGAGGGGCTGATCACCCTGCTGGGTTTTACAGTGGAACCATGACCTCCGTCACAGCTTCTTTTAAATGCAGTGGCAAAAACATATGTCTATCCTTGGTTCTATGACCTCGCCTTTTCCTTCTATTTGAGGAGATTTTTCTTCAACCACAGAGAAATAAATTACATTGCCATTAAAAAGTTTAGATAACATTATAAAATTTTAAAGAAGATGAAATTTATGATTTTTCTCCACATATTTTGTATAATCCGTATTTACCCTCTTGTTTAAATTTAAGTAATCTATGGGGAAAAACTAGATTTCCTAGAAATTTTATTACCACAATTTGAATGTTTGAGTACCAACAGAGAGTTCATGTATGAGAGACCCATGACAATTTGCCTTTGGCTCCTGAGGCACACAGTTCACTCAATAACCTTGGCCTTTCCTGGATCTGTTTGCCCCGATCCTGTCCTCGCTTGCCTCTGTAGCATGGGGAGAATGTGGCTGTAGGGATGGGCAGACCGAGTCCTGCCAGCTGCACTTCCAGGCTCCTTGTCTGCTGGCTGCCGGCTGGTTCCGACACAGATTGGTAAATGTGAGTCATTGGAAAGTGGAGGAAAGGGAGAGGCAGCCAGCGTATTCCTTCCTCTGGGCCACACGGGGCATTCCCAATACATTTTCACTCGCTCTCCAACTCCCAGCTCCAACTGATAGGTTCATTATGACCCCATCTTATCACAGGTGACCCTGTGCTCTGGGCTTTAAAAAACTGTCTCAATTCTTTGTCCCTCCAGCCTAGAGATGGTGGCTTCCTGTGGTTGTTAACTTCTGAGTTGCCTTGCCAACCTGACGACTTCTGAACTCTTTTATTTTCAATGTAACCAATTACCTACATTAAATTCCTTCTGTTTCAAATACACTGTATTTTCCAATTAATACCCTGACTGATACCCAAGATATTACATTAATACATATAGCTATCTCAAATTTATATACATTATAATTTGATCCACTTTAGTGCTATGTTCTCAGTGGGCCTTTAATTCTCTTGAAGGTGGGATTATAATATGAAAATAAATGCATATTTAACTTCCTTTCTCAGATTCTTTCTCAAAACAAAAAAAAGTTGTTTTACCTATACAGAAATTTAAATTTTAAAGAGGTATCTAACAGCAGTTACAAGGCCAAATAATGCTTTTGTAACTTTTGCTTTTTATGGAGTCGTTTTCATATAAAGTACAATTTTCTTTCTATCTCCTTGTATTCAACTGTGTATTAAAACTAAATGACTAAGGGGCTGGTCCCGTGGCCGAGTGGTTAAGTTCGCGCGCTCCGCTGCAGGCGGCCCAGTGTTTCGATGGTTTGAATCCTGGGCGCGGACGTGGCACTGCTCATCAAACCACGCTGAGGCAGCGTCCCACATGCCACAACTAAAAGGACCCACAACAAAGAATATACAACTATGTACCATGGGGCCTTAGCGAGAAAAAGGAAAAAAATAAAATCTTAAAAAAAAAAAAAAACTAAATGACTAAGCATCCATAACTGATTTAATTATAGAATCTTAGGTGCCAATTATATGCCAAGTAACTAACAGTTAGGTTCTAATATTTGAAATCATTTTTAAATATGAAATCGTATAATGATATTTATTTCCTGAGCAGCAAAATATTTGCATATGATATAATATGCAAAAATTCCATTTTTTAATAAAACTGAAATATCCCCAATTGAAAAAGTGCCAGATTTTATCTCTATGTTAAGCAAGGGTATCAATTCCTGTTTTGTAGTTGGATAATGATTAGTTATATACCTTAAGCTTTGTATTTTACAAAAATCATGTGCTCTAGTTAAACAGAAATAGCAATTCATAGTCAATAAAACCCAGTAAGAAATTTCCCTGAGAGTCACTTAAAAACTGCAGCAAAGCCAATGGGTCTCGCCTTGTAACTACAGAATGGCCCATTTACACAGCTTCTGCTAATGCAGTAAGACTTTCAATGGGCCAAAGTCTTCTGAGTTTTTGCCAACAGACTTGGAAATTTCCTGTAATTACTACATCTGGGTATTTTTCTGGAATGATGTATGTGAAAAGGATTAGAAAAGTTTATGGGTAAATTGATATGATAATTGCTACAGCTTTGTTACAATTTATCATTTTATTACAGTTTATGAGTTCAGCTGCTGACGGCTTTGGTTATTTTCTTGGTACTGGGCTGGAAATATTTCCGTGATATGCCTTCTGCTCCTACCAACACACACGCTCCTCCAGGGAAATCATCCACTCTGTACCCTCGTGTCTTTTTCTTTAGCTGGAGCTCTGTAGACGGAACAAATAGAAACCCTGACACAGGGAGAAAATAAGGTACATACTTTGCTTGATCCACGTTTTTACTTGTACAGAAGCATAGAGTTTGTGTAGATAATTAACACCAGGAGATTCCCAACAGTTTTATTTACTCACTGCCCTATTGCATTTCTTGGTACACTATTCTGTGATATCAACCTTATCCTCCTTGTAATCCACCTAAGCACTCTTCAGAAAGTAGTCAACTCCAAGTTAGCCCAATTTCACTCCCATGCTGAGCGTTAAATGTGCTTCCTTATATAGTAAAACAGGTAATTATAAAACATTTTAACAGAAAAATCGCAAAGAAGTAACTAGAAGTAACAAGCAAACCACTGTGATCACAGTTTCTACAAAGCAGGAGATGGGAGTAGCATGTGAGTACGGATGGAAACGTGAGGGTCAGTGTTAAGGACTCTAAAAGCATGAAAGAGCGAAGGCAGAAGGAGTAGTGGGTACAGGGCAGATCCCCTGGACCGATTACTAAGTTACTACCTTTCAGCTCCAAGCCCACCTTTCTCCTCTGTGTTTGGATTTTGAAGCTGAGATTGCAACCCACATTTCTGCTTTGCCAGCTGGATATATGTTAGACTCCACCAATAGGAGGCGCTAGAGGAAAGTGGGAGCCTGGAGGAGGGAGAAAGGACTTATGTCTCCCTCATTTCTTCCTGTGGACCTCCTGGCTTCCTCTTGCTTCTGTATCATCCTAGTAATTCCTTTTTATGCTAAAATGGGCAGTTCTTTCCCATAGAAAGTAGTGAATCTAAGTTTCAGTTTTTTCCAAACTTGCAGAACAAGCTTCATCACGCTCCACTTCTCAGAGGCACTAGCGCCAGCTGGCTGGTGTTCCCTCTTCCAAGGCGTGGTTCCTAGCCCCCTGGGGCCCTCCTTTAAGTTTCTAAGTTTTAGTAATTCCAATCTCTTCCGTAAGGGTGGTAGCTGTTTCTTGCAGTTGCAACCTCCGTCAGAGCTCATAGTTCTCATTTTACCCTTTCAATTATTTAGCTAATCACTTTATGCCTCATTAACAGTTCATGCGAAATTTTCTCTGTTTAAATATGTAATGTCATTTCTGTTTCCCCACTGGACCTGGCTAATCCTGCTCTCAAAGAGGCAACTGGGTTATGAATTGTTCTTTAGACATTTGTAAAACCCACCCTACCAAGATGAGAAGGTGAAAAGAAGGAGCCAGCATGCTGGCAGTGGAAAAAGCAGGGAAGATAACAGTTGCCATAGTAAAACACGAGGAATGTTTTTTTCTGAAAAATGCATTGTAATTAGGAAGCAGGTCAGTGAAGGTCAAAGAATTAAAATGAATATAAACTTGAGGGGAGTTGATAGCGCGGTAGTTCTGGCTTCTACTGCATCAGCGCTCACCTCACCTCCTATCTCACCTGTGCTCCAACCCTACTGACTATGAATTTCAGAAAGATATGCAGATACCACGAGTATAGGACTTCATGAGATATTTAGCATTAATAATGGGGCATAGTGAAACTATTAATTATGTATCTCTTTATTAGGTTTATTTCTATAACTCAGCTAATATTCTTTTTATGGAGGATGAGTAAGACTGCCTTTTCCGTTAATATGTTAATATCAACGGAAATTCTGGGAGTATAAACCACATGAAGTTAGCCTTCACCAAATTAGTCATCATGAAATATAATTAATAAGTGTGGCTGATTCAGAATCTAACGATGGAGATTTATGCATTGGTCCATTTTTTATGTCCAGTAGAACACATATAGAATAAAGAGCTTAATGAAGAAATCAAAGAACTGAAAGAAAATGTAGGTGAGCATATGTATTATTGGGAATGGAAAGGACTTTTGAGACAAAATGATTAGGTCAGAGAACAGTAAATGGAAATTTTATAGATTTAACCCCATTAAAATCTGAAACATCAGTACCTCAAAAATGACCACACATGAAAAGTAAAACACAAACTAAAAATATTAATGACACAAACCTTAGTATATTTCATAAATAAGCAATCACAAATCACTGTAAAACGATGAATGCACTAATAGAAAAAAAGGAAATGGTGGTTAATAGGTAATCTATAAAAAGAAATACAACTGGCCAGGAAATATATCTAATAAAAAATGCGTTAAATGAGATAATACTTTCCATGTATCAAACTAACAAAGAGTTTAAGGAAATGGGCACCTCACGCGCTACGGTAGAGTTGAGGGAGAGGATGTTGTTTCATCAAACAACTTGACAAGAGATGTTTTTTTAGCTTTAAAGTATTCATATCTTTTAACCTAGTAATTCTTTTCCTACAAATTAGTCCAACAGAAATGATCAGAAAATGGGCAAAAATCTATCTACTCTATAAAATATTCATCTCTGCATTGTTTACAGTTCCAAAACAACTCAAATATCTGTATCAGAGGATTAACTAATTATATTGTTATAATATTATGAAAGATTAGAATATTAAAATGTAATATTTATTGACATTGGAAAAAAGTCAATATTTTATTTGTTAAAAAAAAACGAACATAATGCCCTATGATGCTATTATTCGACTGCCTGTACTCTGTCAACATTCATATTTCTACTGAAAGAAAATATGCCAAAATGATCAAGGGTATTTCTGAGTGGTGGGAAGATTGGTGATTTTGAAAATTTGTGCTTTTCTATGTTTTCCAGGGTTCTATTTTTGGCCGATTTTTTCCATTCTCCTTGCCTTCCCAAAGCTGTCCAAACATGGTACTAAAATTATTATGTCCCTCAGTTTTCTCAGTTCCTTCCCAGATTGAGTATTTTTGCTGCTGTTAATCATTTGCTTTTTAGGTTTTCACAAAGTTAGGGAGGAGAAGTGAATAAAGGAAACTATAAATTAAAATATTTCACAAAATTAAACAGAACATCTTTCATTTTTATGTAGCATTAGGGAGTGTCTACAAATTACCTCACCCCTGATAATTTTCTATTTCCTCTCTCTGAATTAAACACTAATTCTAAACTCTAGTTCTTTTTTCTATTAAAATAATTAAGGGAATAATGTGTATTATTTGGAGAAGAATTGTCCCCTCATTACATAAAGTTATGTATGTCATATTAACAGTTTCCCAAATATACAGGTGTTTACTTTGAGAATGGAATTATTCCTTTATCATTTTCTTTAGGATAGAATTTTTAAAACATTGGAATTAAAAGTACCCAAGCATTTTTTTGAAACTGGATGAAGAAAATTCTTAAAGATATTTCTCTCTAACCTCAGCAGCCTGCTTTAAAGGAAAAAAAGTAATAAATATTTGAACGTCCTATGTGATAGCCAACTTGAAATATGGACATTGTAGTCAATAATATAAGACAAGCATTTTTAGCCACAGCATTTCCTAAGCATGTTAAACAGAGTCAGGCAGTTTCTCATAAGAATCTACAATATCAGGACGTTATTTAACCAGAATGGAAAAACACTCCTCTCATTCCACACTGTTGAAACAGAGTTACCACTGTTTAAAATGAAAAAAAAAAAAAATTATTGAAGATGAATGGAAAGCCTTATCAAGTTAGTTTCATGCTTTTTCACCATAAATTCCTTTTAGTCCTTTGGGATTTATATATAAGGCATGCTAGTAAATTATATTAGAAAATGGTTACACCATTGAACAGTTACTGAGGGCCTCATTAAACTTAATAGAGGGTAGTTGAAAGATTTGCTGGTGTAAATGCCACTTTCTAAACTATAAGGGAAGGATGATTTGGTCGGTTATGTTTGAGGTGGTTTTAATCTAACAGAAGAATTAATACAAGAAATAACTAGTAACTTTTAAAGGGTCACAATAAAAATGTATACGCAAAGCTTTCTTTTATTTGATGGTGGGATTGGAAAGAGTAATTAGAGAATGACAATATAATAACAAGAAATAAAAATATTGACAACTACTTTTCATTGCATAAAAATAGTGAAACATGCATGCTCAAAAATAAAGTGTCCTTGAAAATGGACCTTTGTAATTGCCAATTCACTTATTGTATTTTCTTTTCAGTAAAAAGTACATTTGTGGAGGGAAAAAATGGAGCTAACAATTTTTAAACAAAAGCTCATTGTATTGATAAATTCAATTTCACACTTACTCTTATAAAATCAAATATTTTATATCAAATTAAATTGCAGTTTATATCTGTACAGGCACATCTTTTCTGTCATTCTTTTGCTATCATACAGTATTGGCATACCATATTTACCCTATATGACATATGTATAGATATCATGTGGATTTTACCTGGTCTATCAAGCAAAATCAAGTTTTTCCAGAATGAAGCACGACTTTTCTTCCAATTCCCATGCTTTTCTTCATAGGGGAATAATTAACAACCTTTACAAGTGAAGAAATTTACAGTCCTTAGATGCTATTAACTTGAAATCCTCCAGGAGGGTGACTGTGTAATGGAGCCTAGAGCTTCACAGAAGCACACACGGCCATTCCTAGTACATGGTTAATGAACCATTTGCTTTAGCATTTTCTAAAATTACTCTAAAACCAGTTCTTTTTCTACAGTGTGAAAAACACTAAGCTAGGACTTAGAAACTTTGTTGTGATTTCTTTTGCTCTGAGTTTCTGGTCAAGACCTTGGAGAATATACCTTTCTAGAATATTCTCAGTGTGACAGCTCCAGTGTGGGAAGGATGGACGAACTGAGCTTTCAGAGCCTGAACACAATGACTCCACTCCCTTTAATGCTGGGCCCAACAAGCAACGAGGTTCTACACAGAGGGAGAGATTATGCTCCTCCACAAACATTACTTCCATATTTTTATCTTGAATATGAAATAACTGGTCTTGGAAACTTCTTCATTGTCTCTGTTTACGGAATGAGGCAGAAAATGGAAACCTCTTTAACAAAAAAGCCTCCTTAAGACTGTTCTTTAAAGAGTGCTATTAACTTAATTTTTCCTCACTCTTGCAGCAGAATTGCTGCCCTATTAGTCAGAGAAGACCCTGTCAGGTCATCTCCCTGCTTAAGAATAAATGCTTTCAGTGTGACTGAACCTACACTCTACATTAAGAATTATATATAATTTACTATCTCTGTTTATATATAAAGTAACTGTAAAGAATATACAAAATTCAATTCTGATATCAGGATGTCGCCTCTCCTGACTTAGGACCCAAGGCATTTTTAAGTTTTGACTGTTCTGAACTGATCTGTTTCTTTTTCTGCACGTCTGACAACACTGCTTCCCCATTCAGCTAGTGCTGAAAAACATGTTTCTTGTTCTAAATTCCTTAATCAGACAATTTAATGAGTCCGTTGTGTCTATGGTCTGACTGTGGTTGATATTTTTACACTATTTCAGCATTCAACAGCCAAAGATCTTGAGAAACGAGTGTTAAAATACTTGCTATAAAAAAGAATCCATCCCCAACAGTAATGGAAGCTGAAAATAGATGAAATATTAGATTAAAAAAATGAACACAGCTATATTTATTCCGCTACAGTAAGTAATGTTTACGGTCCCCACCCATCACCTGGAACAGCATCCAAAAGTTTTACAGAAGTGAATTACTTCATGTCCAACACCACTGGTTTACATTGTACTCTGACCTACTATAAATTTCAAGAAAGCGTCTTTGTAACTATAAAATACATTTGCTATTTCTATTTATCTCTACCCCACCTCAACCCTTCTACTTTTTTAGGAGCATGGACCATAATAATAACCAGTGGCTCTTTTATTTACTGGCTTTTCACATATTTAAAGACAATAGGTGATGGATGTGAAAGCATTGGACAAGTACAGAGAGGCAGATAAAACTCTGAATTATAATGTTAGAGTGGTCCAGAGGTCCAGAGAAGGAATTTTAGAGGATTGGTGGGAACGTGTTGAAAAAAAGAAAGAGTCAGTGACTAGTAGCTGAGAGGGACCTTAGAGAAGACTAATTTCAATATTAAATTTATTTGTGGCATTATCAAGTAATTTATATATATATTTTGAATTTTTATTTTTAAAAGAAAGAGTCAGTGACTAGTAGCTGAGAGGGACCTTAGAGAAGACTAATTTCAATATTAAATTTATTTGTGGCATTATTCAAATAATTTATATATTTATTTTGTCTACCTGACCTGAAAAAGACCCACGTTAAAAATCTCCTGCTTTATTTGCTTGTCACTTCTCCCCCTCCCTTACTTTTTTGTACTTCTGATAGTTTTTGCTTTACATATTTTGGAACTATTACTTGAAACATAAATGTTTGTAATCTCTATATTTTAACTGTAGATTGGATATTTTCAAATATATACAATGCTCTTTGACATTTTAAGTTACTTTTTGCCCTGAATTCTTATATTATCTGTTACTAGTATTGCTGTCCCTGATTTCTTTGTGCTTTCAATGACTGGGCATATTAGCAATATTCATTTTAACCTTCTTTTTAGTTCAACATTTCATTAAGTGTGTCTCCTAAACAGTTTGTTGTCGAATTATTTTGTACTTTATTTCTTTTAATAAGATCTTGAACCGAATCGTATTTATTGCAAAAATTTTGAGGGTGGTTATCTATGATTTTATTTTACGTTTCCTTGGCTTTTGTGCATGTGTGTGTAAGGAAGATTGACTCTGAGCTAACATCTGTTGCCAATCTTCCTCTATTTTATGTGGGATGCTGCCACAACATAGCTTGATGAGTGGTACTAGGTCCGCGCTCAGGATCCAAACCTGTGATCCCCAGGCTGCTGGAGCAGAGAGCACAAACTTAACCACTACGCAACTAGGCCAGCCCCTGCTTGGCACTTTTTATGTTTCTTTAATTTTTGTTTTTATCTTCATGTATTGAGCATGGTTTCTTAACTCATGCTTTTTCTCTAATGATTCAGATGTGCTATATCTTGTTTTTAACTCTATTAATTATTTTCATGTCTTTTTAAATGTGAATACGCATTTCTCTAACATTAACAATAAAGAAGCAGTGACTACCGACTCCCTCATTTTAAGATAAAAACTTTATTCTACCCCTAGTTGTATAGGGGTGCATAGGGGAGGCCTCATACTTCTTTTTGTTGTGGTTTTTGTTGGAATAATCCAGGAACTTGGTTCCAGATTCTATTATTACTTTACACTGTTTACCTTTACTTGTATGAACTATTTGGTGGCTGCATTATTTTGCAATAATATTATCAACCTTCAGACAATAACTTTGTTTTACTGGTCTCATTATCTCATTGTCGGTTTCTTTTATCACGCTACACCTTCCCCAATCTTGAGCTCTTTTTTAAAATTTATTTCTCAGTAGGCATAATTTTTCAAGGTTTTCCTTTTCTTTCTCTCGTTTCCAGAGAGACTATGAGAGTGATGTTCTTTCTCATTTCATGCATTCCTAAGAATGTCTTTCAATTGCCCGCATGCATGAATGATAGATAACCTTCAAATAATATCTTTCCCTCAAAACTTTGGAGAGATTTTTTTCCAAGGAATAGCATTCCAGACTGATACTAATTAATTCTTTCTTGTACAGGCGATCTTTTTACTGTCTGAGTGATACAAGATTTTCCTCTGCATTTTTTACTGTCTGTCTCTCCAGCCTGCCTATACACATGTCTCCCACATATCTTCTGCCCTACTGCCTCTCTTTGGCCGCCATGTTATTCCATACACCAGAAATGTATTCTCCCCATTGAATCATGACTAGTTTTCAAAACATAGTTTATTGTTTCCAATAAGCCTTCTCCTACTGCTTTAGCCTGTATTAAAGTTTACTTGAGTCTGATTCTTCTTTATGCTGATTGTTACTTGTGTGACTTTGAGCACATTGCTTAACCTCTCTGTGCTGCTGTTTCCTCATATGTAAAATGGGTATAATATATGCATTTTGGGATTGTTTGAAAGATTAGTTGAGATAATGGAAGCAAGGTGTCTTATTTACTAAAGTGAACTCTGTGATCATCTTCTTATAAGGGAAAATTATATGATAATCATTATTGCTAACACTATCCATTGTAATAATAATGTCTGGCTATTAAATGGAAATAGAATTAAGCAACTGTAACAAAGACTTGTTGATTTAATAAAATTTAACCTAGTAACATTACCAAAGTAATATTAATGTAGGAGTTTGGCTAGGTTGAAGTAATAGCTAAAATACTTAGTGCTATGTGGTATAACGGTGTTTTGTTTTGTTTTATTCCAATAAGAGTCTAACCATTGTGCCAAATAATATGCAATGACAACACTCGGGAACAAGTGTGAACACATATGAATGATGTAAACAGTATGATATTTGAGCCTAAGAAGGGAGGTCATAGCTGCAAGGATGCCTCATCTTCCTGCTCATGCATCACCAGCAGAGAGGGACGCTTCGTGTTTCCACACTAGAACACAACGTGTCTACACTGCTTCTCTCCTGGCAAAATGCCACCAGACAAATCTGTTTGCTATTTCAAAACGATATGGATATCTTCCCAGAATTGATTTCAGAGAAGAGAATTGAGCATATCCTCAGGTTTTAAAAGATCATTTTCTCCAGTTGGTCATGACCAGATTTTAAGGATACTGTTATAAAAGTCTGTGGGGGAGAAAATTTTCTCTGAGAAATCTCAGTTTAAAATTACTTCATCTAAAAGAAATCCCACTGCCATATGTTTGTTTGGCCTAGATTTCATTCAATAAGGCTTTCCTCCTTGTACATTCTTCAGAAAGAAACAAAATTAAGAGCAGTGTGGGTGCCAGCCTTTAAATGCCTATGTCCTGTGTCAATTTTTAATCAGATCTTGTCAGTAACATTTAACGGACTCTTGCTTTATTACTTTAAAACTATAGAGAGAGCAACGTGATTAGAATTTAAAAGCGCAAGGGATTCTTAGTTCTTGCTTTTCTTTCTGTAAAAATATTGCCTTCTTCCTTCCTTGCAGAAATTCAAAGTTCCTTTCATGCTCACAATCCAAGTTTGCTTATTTAAAATGCATATGGTGTCTTCTCCCTTCTTGCTTTAATGTTACCTTTGATGATGTGTTTACTTCCTATAGCCTTGGGAGGATTAAGCATTGCTGTGAAAGACAAGATATTTAATAAAGTAATATGTGTGACACCATAGTTCTTGACCCATAGTGTACATTCAACACTGAATGAATATGGAAGAGAGGGGCGGGGCTATATAATACTAAAGCGTTGGGTGAATGAATCGATGCTAAATTGACACTTCTACTTGAAACTAAATGGTGATGGACAAATTTGTGTGTGCGTGATTTAAAACAACTATTGTTTTATTATTTCTCATGGTGTCTGTGGGCTGGAATTTGGAAGGGGTTCAGCTAGGTGGTTGTGGCTCAGGGTGTCTCTTGGGGTTGCAGTAAGTTGGTGTGTAGAGCTAAACTCTGGAGCTAGAAAAATGGGAGCCCCACGCAGCTGGGGGCTGCCCATCTTCTTGCAGTCTTGTGGCATCCATGTGGTTTCTCCTTTTGGGCACATTTAGGCTTCCTCACAGCTGAGGAATAGATAAATAGTTAACAGCTGAGTTTTCAGAGATAAATTAACATTACTATAACTAATATAATTGCTTAAAACATAATTACTGTAAAATATGTTTATTAAAGAACTTTGAAAATTGGTACAGCATTGGCATTGAAAATAATGTTTATGAAATCCAATTGCTGTTACTGCTGGGCTGAAGTTTACAAATAAAGCATCGTATTTGTTTGGATGTAAGTTTTAGAATGAGAGGCTGTATGACTTATCATGGCCATAACGATTATGTAATAAAACTAAATCCTATCATTTCTCCTGAGCCAAATAGTTAGTCACTGACAGAGTCAGAACTAGAACTTGGGTCTTTTGCCTTCTGATCCGGTGCCCTCCTCCACAACCCTGGTCGAGCCTACCAGTGAGAGGTCCTCTCAGTGTCTCCAGGGCAACTAAGCTCCCTGCATGGTCCTGTGGCATGTTCTAGCCTCACTCCCCTGATGCTGAAGTTCAAGTGTGTGAGGTATCAAGTCAAAGATACCAATCAACACAGAAAGCTGTTCAACAAGAAGTGAATTGAAATTGTAGTAATGAATCATATTTTAGATCTACATATTTCAATGTGATAGGCAAAGCTGTAAATTATTAAGTATCAGACTACATGCTGGACTATTTCAAGTGTTTTGCATCAATGCACTCCTTTGCTGCTCACAACAAACCATAGAGTAGATACTCTTATGACCCCATTTTACAGATGTGAAAACTGGAACAGATGATATGATTAATTTGTCCAAGGTCACATAGCTATAAAGCAGTAGAATTAGGGTATGAATGCAAGAAAGTCTGCACAGGAGTATGTACACATTCTTAACTACTCTTGCAAATTCCCAATACTTAATCCATATTGGTGAATCAATGTGTCAAATAGATATTGGAGTTGGGGACATCATTGTGTGACATAATCCTTAATTTTTCCTTTCTCTCTGAAGCACACTTATGCTGCCTGGTCCCCGTGAAGGGCCAGGACTTTTCTTGGACTCTTCCATTCTCCTTACACAACCCCAGGCCATAAATACTGAGAACTTTCACCAAAGAATTATCAACTAGAAAGTTTTGGCTGACAATGATAATCCACCATCTTGATATAACATCCGATCAGCTGTCAAGAGTCAGGGTCCTTCTGGTTTTAAGATTCCCTTTTATTATTAATAAGATCAGAAGCAGCTTCCCTGGGATGTTCTTTTACATGCTCATAAAGGCCTGCACGCTTTTTAAATTTTCTACTTCATTTCTCATCAGGATAGTTTGCCCTTATAAAATTGAAATGTTCATAATTAGAAGCTGCCATACCTCGATACACTGAGATATCCCACAGGCATTCTGAAGTTGCATAAATGACTCTGGCACATGGTTTGTGGAGTACTGTAAGGACGTCTCCTGAATATTTCTATAAAACTCTCCTGGATTCTTTGGTGTGCAGGGGATTCAACCTAACAGAGTCGTGTTCCATGTACACTATTCAATGCCGACGTTTAAACACAGAGTGAAATAATCTGGCATTTTGTTAACTAAGAGAACCCAAAACATAATGTGTACTTTTACTCTTCAGAACCCAGGTACCAAAAGCTGGCCTTTCAACTGGGTTAATTATTATCTCTAAACCCACCGAAAAGACAAATGCAGAGGCATGATTTATTTAACGACCCATTCATATGCTATACTAATGCCAAAATACCAATGATTTTCTTCGGGATTGTCTCTTTAGTCTCTGTTCTAAACACTCTTAGTTGAAAAGCATCTTCCTGTGTTCTTTAACAAGGATTGAGCAGAAAGCCAGTTATTACCTGCTATCCTCGATGGAATTCTGTCTAATTGCATTTTGAAATTAACTACTAATGAAATGTGCAAATATACGGAGAGCCCTGGAAACAGAAGAAAAATTAAAAGTGGGAGGATTTCTCTAAAGGAATGAAGAAAATACGAAAAGTAAGTGCACGCCAGAGGATTATATAAATAAAATATCACATAGTACAATATGAAACAAGTGGTTTATGACCAAATTGAATAATATTCAATGGAATTTAGACCATTGCAAAATAGGAAATGCTTTTTTTACAGAGGATTTTTTCTTACTCTTTCACTGTTCCTTCATTTATAAAGCAATAAAAAAATCATCACAAGCACTGCTTAATGATTAAGATGACCTGGGGAGCTGCTGAGCTCCTGTGGGACAACAGACAATTGCAAAGGAAGAGCCCGGAGAGAGTCACAAGGAAGGGAACAAATCAGATGTGTGAAAGTGATTAAAACACGACGATTTGCGGCAAACCACAATACTCAAAAGTCAAGTGTTGAAAACTTAGATGATCTCTGAGGGACATTCCTGACCATTTCTCTAAAATCTTTAAGTTTAAAGAAATTATTTGAGTATTGTGGTTTGCTGCAAATCGTCGTGTTTTAATCACTTTCACACATCTGATTTCATAAGGAAGTTATCAGAATCTCCATTTGGTCTATTGAACTCTTTTATGATGTCAATTCTAAGATGCTTTTTTACATTTAAAAATTCCCCCTTCTGGGGCCAGCCCCGTGGCTGAGTGGTTAAGTTCACCCGCTCCGTTTTGGTGGCCCAGAGTTTCACCGATTCGGGTCCTGGGCACAGACATGGCACCACTCATCAGGCCACACTGAGGCGGTATCCCACATAGCACAACCAGAGACACTCACAACTAGAATATACAACTGTGTACTGGGGAGCTTTGGGGAGAATGAAAAAGAAAAAAAAAAGATTGGCAACAGTTGTTAGCTCAGGGCCAATCTTAAAAAAAAAAGAAAACTCCCCCTTCTGTTATTTAATTGATTATGCTTTCTGTTCTGTATGCTTTACAATAGAATCCTGACAAATTATCATTCTTTTCAGATTTTTAGAAAAAATTTTGAATAGTAACATTAGTGAAAAAACCCTACAACTAGTTTTAAATGATTCTTTTTTTTTTTTTTTTTAAAGATTGGCACCTAGGCTAACAACTGTTGCCAATCTTCCTTTTTTTTTTCCCCTGCTTTATTTCCCAACCCCCCCCCAGTACATAGTTGTATATCTTAGTTGCAGGTCCTTCTAGTTGTGGGATGTGGGACACCGCCTCAACGTGGCCTGACGAGTGGTGTCATGTCCGCGCCCAGGATCCAAACCCTGGGCCGCCACAGCGGAACGCACGATTAACCACTTGGCTAGGGAGCTGGTCCCCCTAAAATAATTCTTACACACAGATTTGTTTTTCATTAATATTTCTGGAAAAATAAGGTGATGCATGTCAATAAGCAAAGACTGGCTTTTGAGAACAATGAATTTTTTAAAATTTTTATAACACTTTCCCCTAAACAAAATCAATGCTATGTGGGACGCCGCCTTGACAAAACACCATGTCTAGAACATTCATTCACTCAACACTCATTAAATGTTATTGGGTACCAACTACGTGCAAGGAACTCTTCTAGGTACTGGATGAACAAGACAGAGCCCCTGCTCTAGAGGAAATTACACTCTAGTGAGGGGACGCTGAAAAAAAATACAACAAATAAATATAGAATATATTAGTGGTGATAAGTGGTAAGAGAAAACTAAAAGAGAGAAGACAAGGAGTGCTTGTGGTGTGAGAGGCAGAGGAGTCGTCTCTGAAAGGTGACATTTGAGCAGGCCCCTGAGTAAAAGGAGTAGGCTATGTGTATCTGGAAAGTAAGCTATGGAGGGAGCTATAGATACCTGGAAGCAGAACATTCCAGGGAATGGGGGTAGCACGGGATCTGAGCAGAAACGTGCTTGGTGTGTTTACAGAAGGCAAGTGTAGTTAAGCAGTGTGAAGGAGGATGCATTAGTATGCTAGGGTTGTCATAACAAAGTACCCCCGAGTGGGTGGCTCTAACAACAGAAATTTATTTTCTCACAGCTCTGCAGGCTGTAAGTCCTAGATCAGGGTGTCAGCAGGGTTGGTTTCTTCTGAGGGCCTCTCTCCTTGGCTTGTAGATGGCTACTTTCTCACTGTGTCCTCACATGGTCTTTCCTCTGTGTGTGTCTGTGTCGTGACCTCCTCTTCTTGTACAGACACCAGTCATACTGGATTAACACCCGCCCTAGTGACCTCATTTAATTTAATTACCTATACAAAGGCCCTGTCTCCAAATGTGGTCACGTTCTGAGGTCCCGGGGATGAGGACTTGGACATGCAGATTTGAGGGAGACAAAATTCAGCCCACAACGGAGGGGGAGAGAAGAGCTGCTTTTGTCTGTTTGTGGTTTTGTTGTGGGTGTGTGTGTGTGTTGGTTTTGCTTTTGTTTTGCTTTCAAGTGATTATAGTGAGTCCAAGAGGCAAAGGAAGGAGAAGTGGGAGGGCAACTTTGGACAAGTCTTTCACGGAGTCTTGCTGCAAAGTGGACCAAAAAAATGGGACAGTAACCTAAAGGCACATGGCAAGAAGGGGAGACCTTTTGTCTGCTCTGATTGAGAAAGAGAAGTGATAACTGTAGGGAAAAAAGTCTTTCGTACACAAGACAGCTGTGGGATTCACGAAGTGTTTAGACTTAAATAGGAAGATGAACAAGTGATTCCTTCTCTGTTCCTGCGTTCTTGGGCTTCTCCATCTGTTTAAATGCATCTCTATCTTCTATTGTCTCATATTTTAAAATGTTAAAAGAAGCAATAATTTAAAAAAAGTAAACCAAAAAATGCAAAGAAGAAGGGAAGACAGGAAGGGAGAGAATTTGGTTGTTTACTGATTTATGAAGTAGAACTTTTGTCTTACAGTTGCCCTAATGAGTCTTAGGAAAGGAACTGTATTTGGAAACTACCTGTTGGTGGGAGTAGAGCTGGGATTCTGAAGACCAGAACCAGCCAGAACAAAGGATTTAGAGAAAAGGAGTAACTACTGTTAGAAAACAAAGGGAGAGGGTCCTTGCAGATTAGAGAAGAGCAGAAACTGGCCACATGAAGGTGGGAGGATAAGAACCTTCAGTGGCGAGGGAGCCAGAAGGCAACTTTTGATGAACAGAGAAGACGTAATACAAGATTTAAATTGTTTTTTTCACTTCTTCTGGCCAAGATAGATTAACAGGGACCAGACTTACTCTCCTACCAAAAACAGTGAAAGAACTGGACAAAATAGAAGAAACAAAGATTTTTCAGGGAGTGCGGGACAGTGATCCATGAAAAAGAAGAAGCAAATGAAGTCAGCCCTCATGATTACCCTGGTTATTGACTGTAGAGGACTTTGAGGTGGCAGCCCAGGGAACAGGAGTCCAAGCAGTCCCCAAAGACATCGGTAGGAAGAGACAGAGTTGGAAGTCCAGAAAGGCCAGACCAGCATTTGCAAGGCAGAGCACTGGAGAGGAGAAAGCGCCAATGAACTCCCTGAAGAGCACGTGCTCATGAGCAAACCACACGCAGCCGGGGAAAGAACCACCAAAACCAACAATCACTAGAGCTCGCACAGGGCCTGGAATGGTTTCTATTCTCACTAGTCAGATGGGAAAAGCCTCCTAATTCATAGGGCAGCAGATAGAGCACCTAAATGGTACAGCAAAATTATCTCTAGACTAAAGATGGCTCTTGGTCCCACTCTATAAAACAAACGAGCAAGAAAGCAAGCCTCAAAAAGATCAAACTGTTTCCACCTAACTTCGCTCCATCCTAGATCAAAGCTCAGAACAGCCAAGGGAAAATTCTCAGTGTCTGCCATCCAATCAAAAATCACCAGCCATGCAGAAAACTGGGAAACCACAACCCTTAATGAAGAGAAAAACATTTTGTCAATAGATTCACACTCAAAAATAACAGACATGATAGATAGGTGATCATAGATTAGCACATTAACTGAGTTATTATAACTTTTGTGGATTACAAGTGAAAAAGAGTAAAGATAAAGCATGTTAACTAGAGACAACAGAGAGATTAAAAAAGATCCAAATCAAATTTGTAGAGAAGAGAAAGACATCATCTGAGAGAAAAATATGTTGCATGGGATTAGTATGGGATTAAACACAGATTAGAAACTACAGAAGAAATGATTACTCAACTTTAAGACAAAGCAGTAGAAACTATTCCAAATGAAGCACAGAGAGAAAAAAAGACTGAAACAACAAGAAAAGAGCAGTGATCTGTGGGGCCACTCTAAGTAGCCTAATGTACATGTAATTCAAGTCCCCAAAGGAAGGGGAAGGGTGGAGATGATAGGGACCAAAACACACTAAGCAGTAATGGCTGAATATTTTTGAAATTAAATGAAAGTACACACCACAGATCTTAAGAAGCCCAATAAATCTCAAGCACAAGATGTGAAGAAAACCATACCAAACTACATCAAAATCAAATTGCTTAAAAGCAGATATAAAAAGAAAGCACCCAGAAGGAATAAAAGACATATCATTTACAGAGGAACAAATAACCAAAGATTTCATCTCAGAACAAAGAAAGGGAAAAACACAGGAGAGCTCTATCTTTAAACTGTTGAAAGATAAAAAATTTCAACCAAAATTCTATACTTGGTAAAAATTATTTCCAAAAAAGGTGAAAAAAAGACTTTTCTAGATATACGGAAGCTTAATAGACCTGCACGTTATTTTATAATAAATAATATGCTATATATAATAAATATATAATGTAATAATAAATATATATAATAAATAATATACTATACAATATATTATTTTATAATTTAATAATATTTACTATTTTATATTTTGTATATATATATATACACACACACAAAATCCTTCAGGCAGAAGAAAGATGATAATAGATGAAAGTCTGGGTGCTGAGGATTGTAGAGCAGCAGAAATGGTAAAAATGTGGGAAAATATAAAGGACAAATTTATTTTTATTGACTTTTAAAAAATAATTAAAGTTTTAAAGAAAAATAATAACAATGTATTTAGGGGTTTACAACCATCTGTAGAAGTAAAATACACTTACAGTACTACAAAAAAGCCAGCTGTGACCTCTGGTCTTCTGCATAATCTGGTTTACCTTCTGAATCTTTGTTGTGCTCGTCTGTCATATTTATGCCATTCTTTTGTCAATTATATAAAAAGGAAAAAATGTGTTCATACAAGATCATTTCCATAGATATTTAACTTTATTGAAAATCTAGGAGTGAGTGAGTGGGTTTTGAGATGTGGTCCCACAGGGTAGTCACAAACAGCAAAACAGCTTTTGTTTCTTTTTCTTTTACAGTTTTATTGACTTATAGTTGACATAAAAAACTGTACATATGTAAAGTGTACAGTTTTATGAGTTTTGACATGAGTATACTCCCATGAAACCATCTCCACAATCGAGACAAGGAGCACATTCAGAGAACAGATCAGGCTGTGCAGGAGTCCGGAAGGCAGCCCTTGCAAGTGATCTGTAAATGTGCAGAAAACAGGAGAATTAGGAGTCTGTAACAAATTTTCCAAGATATTAAGGAAAATGTGGCCTCCAACTGACGAACAGATTATTTGAAATAGACTTCAGTTGTTTCCTATGTTTTTCTTTTCAATAAGAAAGAGAATTTTCTTCCAGTTGTCAAATATTGTGAAGGGTCTGAGAATTTATCCTGCTTGTAAGCTAACAAGTCAGCCTGCTGGAATTTCAAGGACATTGGCAGAAGACTTGAGCCTTTGGGGTCAGCAACAAAGACTCAATTACTCAAGACGCTGTAAGCATCACAAGCAACAGCATATTTCATAGCAGTCCCTTGAGTCCCAGTTTCCAGAGGGTGACATGAAGGCTGAATACCACCTGCACACACTGTGGGTTGCAACTCAGGAGAGAAACCCTGAGCTTAGGGAGCTCAAATCTTTTATCATGAGCAGGAAGCGAGCCTGCCCTCTGCTCCAGAGGGAGACACTATCTCTGTCTTCCAAGGCTATTACAATACAAACATCCTTATAGAGTCTACAACAACAGGTAGTTAGTGCCTCTGCTCACAAGATGTTCAGAAATGTGAAACAACCATATCATCCCCCAAGAATATCCACCCCTCACTTCTACATCCTCTTGACTTCTGGTGAAATTTTTCATGAGTACACCATTGCATCAGCCACTCCGATTAATCTGACCCAGAGATGCTGGTACCAAATCCACTAATTTGTTCCACATAATATATAATTAGAGCTTCTATCACAGGAGGAGAACAATCAAGGGCCTTAACCAAGCCCTTGGGGTCCTAAAGGCCAAAGAGCTTAGTAAATTCTTAAATTCCATAAATTCTTGGAGTCTATCTTAGAAAGTGTATGAGTCAGCTAGGGCTGCCAAAACAAAATACAACAGACCAGATGACTTACAAAACAGAAATTGATTTTCTCACAGTTCTGGAGGCTAGAAGTCCAAGATCAAGGTGTTGGCAGATTTTGTTTCTTCTGAAGTCTCTCTCCTTGGTTGGCACCTTCTCACTGTATCCTTATGGCCTTTCATCTGAGCCTGCACATCCTTGGTGTCTCTCTCTCTCTTCTTATAAGGACCACTCATATTGGATAAGGGCCTCACCTTAATGGCTTCATTTTAACTTAGTCACTTCTTTAAATATCTCATCTCCAAATACAGTCACATTCTAAGGTACTGGGGCTTAGGGGTTCAACCTACGAATGGAGTGGGACAAGGGGGGCCACAATTCAGCTCATAACAGAAAATAAGGTGGCTTTCTCTTTAACTTTCTGTATTGACCTTTCCACTTGTCCTGAGGCATTAATCCAGGTACAGCAGGATGTATTAGTGATTCTAGCCAATACAGGCCCACAAGGGTAATTCCATCATCTATAGCAATTCTGGCCAGTGAGGTGAGGCTAACCTGAACGACTTCCAAGGCTTCAGCTGAAGTCAGGCACAGATTTCTTAGCACTTTTTCTTTTCTTTTTTTCCCAGCTTAATTGAGGTATAATTCACATATAACATTGTGTAAATTTAAGGTGTACAACTTGTTGAATTGATACTTAAATATTTCAAAATGATTACCAGCATAGCCTTAGCTAACACGTCCAGCATGTCAAATAATTACTATTTCTTTCCTGTAATGAGAACTTTTAAGATTTACTCTCTTAGTAACTTTCAATACATTATTGTTAACTATGATCGCCATGCTGTACATTAGATCTCCAGAACTTATTCATCTTGTAACTGGAAGTTTGTACCTTTTGACTCTATCTCCCAGTTTCCCACCCCCTCCAGCCCCTGGAAACCACCATTCTACTCTCTGTTTCTGAAGACAAGAAATAACAAGTGTTGGCAAGGTTGTGGACGCAAAGGAACCCCTGTGCACTGTTGGTGGGAATGCAAATTGTTGCAGCCATTATGGAAAATAGTATGGAGGTTCCTCAGATAATTAAAAATAGAACTAACATATGATTCAGCAACCCTACTTCTGGATATATATCCAAAGGGAATGATTTTGAAGAGATAGCTGCACTCCCTTGTTCATTATAGTGTTATTCACAAAAGCCAAGATGTGTAACAATGTGTCTGTCAACAGATGAATGGATAAAGAAAATATGGTATATATATGGTATATCTATCTATCTATCTATCTATCTATCTATCTATCTATATATATAATGGAATATTACTCATTTATGAGAAAGAAGGAAATGCTGCCACTGGCAACAAGATGGATGGACTTTGAGGGCATAAGTCAGATGAGACAGATACTGTCTGACCTCACTTACATGTGAATCTCAGTTCTTTTTCTAACTGGATGACTCACATCACAGGGATAACTGCCAACATGATACGTGTAAAGTAATGAGTCAGTTAACCCTCCAGGAAGCTCCCCAGAGAAAGCGACAGAACTCTCTTTGGAGAGAACCCCACAGTCGTCTGAGGACTACCTGATGTACTGATGGCGTTTCCTTAAATGCTGGAAGGTCTCAGATCACAACCTCAAAGGTATAAGTAGCTGTGCTTTCAGGAGGGAGGCAAATTAATACCTGACTTCCACACAAGAAGTTCAGCCCCAGAGACACACGTGGTGCCCCTGGAAAGAAAGTGTTTACGACTCTTGGGCCCTACATCAGTTTGGGGAGCACAGGTTGACAGTGCCTCTAATGTGACCTCATAACCAGTATGCGGGCCTTAGGGTTCCCAATTTAGTTCCAACAACTGAATCCAGTCCTTTTTTTTTTTGGAGGAGTTGTGTGAAAGCACTCAGTCCAATCTGTGATTTTGCCCTTCACCACCAGCTGGGTGGAATTTGTGTGCCCCACAGAATGACTGAGCAACTGCTACAGGACTGGGGCTGGAACAGCTATCTGGAGGCCCTCGTAGGTGTTTTGCATGGAAGGTTCGGGAACTGGGACCATCCTCTGCTATTTCCGATAAGTTTCTTAGTAAGATTAAGGGGACTGGATTAAGAGGAATCAGACTGTAGTCAGAGTTGTCTGGCAGAGGACAGCTGACCCAGTGGTAAGTTAAACATTATTACAACCATTTAGGGGAAGCTCGTTAGGTCATTTCTCCTTTGTGATAAAGGCTCCGGGACTGATTCTAAAAGAGAGGAGATCATCAGTGTCCTGCCCTCTCCTGGACCATCGAGGGATGGAGGAATTCCATTTCCAGGCGCCAAGGTTATTGTCCTTCCACTGTCACAAAATCGATGCATCCCATTCCAGTAGCTATAACTTTACCTTTTTCCAGTCGTTCCCTAATCATGCCTAGACCCTTCATCTACAAGAATCAGGCCACGAGGGACAAGAGCGTGCCTATAGAACTCACAGTGACCCCATGCCCCTTCCTTTGGCCCTGATGAGCCTCTGGAGAAGAACACAGCCAGCAGAAATAATCAACCAAGTATCATTCTTTTTACGACCGAGGACCGTGTCAGTCCCACAGAAGAAGGCAGACGGGTCACCCAGCATTAAGTGTGAATACTCCAGCCCCCTTTCGGCCAAGCTATACCTGGAAATCGTACCAATCAAGTCAACCTGGGGCTGCAATTAAGGGAAAGAAAGAAGCATCACGTCCAGGAAAGGTCAGGTTGGAATCCCAAATTTTCAAAATTGTTTATAGAACCCTCCTCCGTTCATCCTGGTCATTCTCCACTCTGTTAGTTTGCTAAGGCTGCCGTATGAATGATCACAAACCTAGTGGTTTAAAACAGCAGAAATGTACTCTCTCATGGTTATGGAGGCTAAAAGTCTGAAGTTAAGATGTCAGCAGGGCCATGCTCCCTCTGAAGGATCTAGGGGAAAATCCTTCCTTGCCTCTTCCAGCTTCTGTTGGCTCCTGGCATTCCCTGGCTTGTGGCAGCATAGCTCCACTCTCTGCTGCCACCTTCGCATGGCTGTCTTCCCTGTGTGTCTCTCTGTGTCCGAATATCCCTCTCCTTTCTCTTATAAAGACACCAGTCATTGACTGTAGGGCCTACTCTAAATTCAGAATTATTTCATCTCAAGATCTGTAATTATATCTGTAAAGACTCTTTTTTCTAAGGTCACATTTTGAGGTTCCAGATAGATGTGAATTTTTAAGGGACACAATTCAACCCAATGTGCCTAGGAAGTGTGCAAGAGAAGATAACCCTTTCTAGGAATAGCCACATTCAGGACCCAAACTGCCTCACAGATACATGGACCAGGAGGAGGTAAGAGGTAAAATCAGAATACATTTTGAGCCAATTTTTGAAGAGGTCAGTTAAATTATACCACTTTAACTTAACCATTGGTGAGCCAGGCTCAGGCGTTTAGAGGAAACTGTGAATTGAGGGCCCCATTGAGCCAGTGACTTTGCTTCAAGAGTCTGAGTAGGCGTAAGCTTTCTCCTAAAGGGATAGTTGTCACTTTTTAATATAAAGCTGAGATGTCCCTGGAGCCAGGCCAGCTGCGGTCTTGGCCATTGCATTTCCACTTGACAAGAGAGGTGTATTGGTCCCTTCCCACCCTGTCAGTCAGAGGCTAGTTTATGCCTGCCAAAGTGAGACATCAGACCAGAGAGTCATGAGGCCTCCCTGGATCCGGCATTCAGTTTCTGTAAGACCACAGTAGCAAGCTAATAGCTGCTTTTTGAGAGATGGTGACCTGGTAGCCATGTCTTGGAGGTGAAAAATACAAAACCCCAAGGGATGCCTCTGGATGAAGGCTGTTTCCCATTGCTAGAGGCAAAATCAGCACAATAATCAGTCACAGACGCTAGTAGCCGAAAGGGATCACTTGGTCGTGGGGGCCCAAAGGTATTAACGTTTCTCTATGAGCAGCTCTCACTGCCTGGGGCCCTCCTCTCTGGCACCTGGGGAACAGGGATCTATGAGCACATAGCACATTAATCACTGCCATACATTCAGATAGGAATCTACAGCAACAGAACACTGACTTGGCCCCATAGAACAAGACCCACAAAGTCACGTTACCTTCCTGTCACTACTGTGGAACTTGCCCAGACCCCATCAGCTGGATTTGGATGCCCCTGCTGACGTGGGACAGGATAGGATGGAGGTTTGATTGTCTGTCTCCACAAATCTATAAAAGTTGGAGTTCCTCCTGTTTGTGAAGCTCCCCAGCAGACTCAGACAGCTGCATATTGCCTTTGAAACCCTTTAGGGACAGGGAGACCTTGGATCATCGTTCTCCCTAAGTAGCTGAGATCAGGTAAAGGAGAAGGCCAGGGGATGGGAGACGTGGAGGGAGAAAGTGGCTCCGCGCAAGCAAGCAAGGCATATTTGTATTCACTCTCACGCAGGGCAGCGGCTGCTCACAGATCCATCAAACAGGCTTCTAGTGTTTGCATTCCACTCAAAGCCCCGTATCAGGAAGCAGGGTCGTCGTTACTGGTACCAGCTATTCAGATTTGAGGACCCTTGACTAAGCAGCCACAGCCACTTTGCTTTCTGGCTGGGGCCACTGGTTTGTGCCCTGTGGCTGACTTGGGCTTGACTCAAACGGTGTCAACTCTTGTCAAGGACTCCATCCAAACCAGGGCTTTTGCTGCCACATTGTCGTGATAACATCTCTCGAGTTTTCATTCATTTTAACATAAGGGATAAGGGAAGTTTGTAGGGCTGCAGATCTGACCACAAGAATCTACCTAGATTCTTTTGGATCAGGTACTCACTTCCCAGTGGTTCACTTTCATCAGCTTTATAAGCCCAATTCAAGGAAGTAAGAGCCCAATTACTACTCGACACCTCATTTATGATTTCCCGTGGGAGTTGACCTAGCTCATAGAAATCTTACCAAGAACACTAAAACTCCCTTATAACAGCCACAACCTACTGCAAAAAAATTCTGAGAACTTATGCTACTGGCTCTGAATAGATCTAAATTTGGCAGGATACACGGTGTCACAACACAGCCCAGCTCTTGCCATTCTTCCTTGACAAGCATTGCATGCCTGCTCCTCATCTCCCAGGTGAACCAATGAAAGTTATAATGATTTGCCAGGTTTTTGACAAGAGAGGTCATGAATTTCCCTCCTGTTGCACTCAGTGTAGGTACACGTCAGCTAACTTCTCTGAAAGCGTCTGTATTTGTCAGGGTTCTCCTGAGAACTAGAACCAACAAGTGTGTGTGTGTGTGTGTGTATACACGTATATCACTTCTCTCTCTTTCAGAGAGAGACTTATTTTAAGGAATTGGCTCATGGGATTGTGGGGATAGCAAATCTGAAATCTGCAGGGCAGGTCGGCAGGCTAGAGACCCAGGGAAGAGATGATGTTGTAGTCTTGAGTTCAAAGGCATCTGTAGGCAGAATTCCTTGTTCCCTGGGGGACCTCAGTCTTTTCTCTTAAGGCCTTCAACTGATTGGATGAGGCCCACCCACATTATAGAGGGCAATCTGCTTTACTCAAAATTTACTGATTTAAATGTTAATCACATCTAAAAAATACCTTTGCAGCAACATCTGGACTGGTAGCTGATCAGACAACTGGGCACCACGGCCTAGCTAAGTTGACACATAAAATTAAGCATCACAGGGGCAGAACCTTCTGTCTACCCATGAAGAAGCTTTGAACTGGTTGTTACAGTAGGGCAGAACTGAGACTGTCCACCAGATTGATGTGGAAGTCTTCCCACTCAGAGGAGAGTTAACAAGCACAAAGACACGATTTGGTCTGCAATGAACTTCCCCAATTCCTCCTTATAATCAACCAATAAAGTAGAGGATCATACCACACCACTTGGCCAAGACATTTGCTAGAGATTCCTATGGATTTCTCTCAAATCTCATTAATCGGCCCACGTGGCCCTCATCCTTCTTCCAGAAAGCCACGTCTCTATAAGCACCCCATCTTCACCATCCAAACTGTCAAAAACTCTGAAAGCCATGAGACTTTATCTTACGTGCAAGTTGACAAGTTAGCTTGCTACAGTTTGAGGGGAGAAAAAAGGACTTTACTGCTCATGGCAGCGTCTTAGTCCATTCAGGCTGCTATATGACAAATACCACAGGCTGAGAGGCTTATAAATGACATCAATTTGTTTCTTACAGTTCTGGATTTTGGGAAGGTCAAGATCAAGGCAGATTTAGTGACTGGTGAGGACTCACTTCCTGTTTCATGGCTGTCTTCTCTCTGTATCCTCACATGGCAGGAGGATCGAGGGAGCTCTCTGGGGTCTCTTTACAAGGGCACTAATCCCATTCGTGAGGGCTCCTCTCTCATGACCTGATCACCTCCCAAAGGTCCCACCTCCAAATGTCATCACACTGATGATTAGATTTCAACACATGAATTTTAGAGGGACGCAAACATCCAGTCTGTAGCACGCAAGTAGGCAGCATAGTAACATATTTGTGCAGCTTCCTCGAGCCCCAGTTCCCACAAGGTAATGAGTGTAGGCGCAGGCGACAACTGCATATGCAGTGGCTTGCATTGTAGGAGCGAAACCTTTAGTTCAGAGAACCTGAATCTTTTATAATGAGCAGTAAACACATCTCCCTTTTTCTCAAGAGAGAGACACTATCTCTGTCTTCTAAGACTCACAAGACATGCGAAAAATGCAAGAGACCCACAGAGAATGGTCTTCAGCACCAATGAACAACCTGGACTTTATTTCTTCCCAAAGGTGGGCTATTTTTTCATGACTTTTTCTTCTTGAAGTAAATGTATTTGTAAGCCATCTTGGGAAAGAGTGCCTGTCATGGGCAAACATGATAGATTTTCTTTCAATGAGTCTACAGTGTGTTAAGGATATAGTATATCGGGTCAAATTGGAAACTGACTTTTTTACTACATGATGAGTATGAAGAACCAGTGAGTGAGCTCAAGCACAGGGGTGAAATGGAATGTGTGAGGCAGATGAACAAGCAAACAATAGACAATGAAACTTTGTGAGGGAGTGAAGATTCAGACTCAAATGTGTCAGAACGTACAGAATTTAAGCCATGACACATAAAGTGGGGAATGAACTCTACCAAACATCTGAGGAAAAATAACATGTATTTGTCATAAGTCATTTGAAAGAAAGATCAATTGTTTCTCTTTCTAAAAATGGAGCTTATTTTCTATAACTAAATGACACTTGACCTCTGAATTTGGTTGTAATAGGACAGTTTATGAAATACTTCAGCAGTTCAGTCCTGGCTTGAGTTTCATATTATTATTTTAAAATCTAATACATCTGCTGAAACAATAACTAAAAATGAGATACCAAAATATTCCCTCTTGTTCCACTAAAGTTTCTTTTTTAAACATATACATATACACTCACACTTTAATATGCACATTCTTGGTACAATTTACAACACTGAGAAAGAACATTAATTAAAATTAATTTATATTTTATTAATGTAAAATAGCAATGAAATATAAATAAATATTAATGACACATTGGAAGAGGATCTTTTTTTTTTGCCTTTGATCCTTCCTTCCACCTTCTAAAGCAGACAGAGTAAATACCATTTTTTTGAGAAAATGAAACTGAGATCCAGAGTTGCTAACCAGGTCTAATTTCTCTACCAGTTAATCCAATGTTCCAGTCACTATATTAAGATCCTGGAAAATCAATTTATAATCTCACCAGTTTCAGAGGATAAGTTACTGAACATTGATATATACATCAAATGATTATATCACTGATCATATACAGATACATGGTTATTGCATTAGCCCCGCGACAGCTGGGTCAAATGTACAAGGACCGTGAAAAACCTGTCTCACATTAGTGCTTTATGGACCATGAAAATGCAAACACAAGTATATTTTTAGGGATGAATACCTCACAGCAATTTCACCAGCCCACATAGAAAACATTTTTTGGTAAACATTTACTTTTACATTACAAAAACTAGTAAACATCTTTGCCGTAAATTATGAAGTAGAATTTTCTCAAGAACTTCAAAATGAATGTTTTCTATATATTTTTATTTTATAAAACACACAAACATTAACTCTGTCTGTGATCTGATTTTTTTTAATTCCATGCTTAAAAACATTTACTTTTACTCGTTATTTCACTACTTATGTTTCTCAAGACTATTTTGTGTCAACTCCGCTTTTTTGAGTAAAAATCTAAAGAAATAATTACAAACGTTAAGCTGAATTTACCTTTATTTTTTAGATTCAGTACCCTGTTGCCTTAGAGAGGTCATTACATCTCCTAAATTCATTACTGATGCTTATGCCACCTTCATTTCTTTAAAGCATAGTTTTGGACGTGTTACTGCCCTGCTTTTAAACTTTGAATGGTCCAAAGTCATACACACACACACACACTTTTTGTTTTTGTTTTGTTTTGTCGTTTAATTTGGTATAACGCCTTTGCTCTCTCACGTGGTTCATTAAGAATCACTTCAGCAAGGATGGATGATAATGTTTTAGGTCAAAGGATTGCTGCCCTATGTGACCGATCAGCCTTCATGGTGGGCCTCTTGCCTCAATGTAAAGGTTTGCTTAAAGCCTTTTAACCAGAAAACTCTGCTGATCCCACTCCTTGACATCAGTTTTATTCCGAGTGGGACAATACTTCACAGAATCTGGCACAGCACCTCCCCACCCATTATTAATAAAGGAGAAGGAGGAATAGAGAAAGTAGAAAGGAGACAAGGAGAATGAAAGGGATGCCTGGCACATCGTTCATAGACCTTAAAGGCATTGAACCAAGGCAATAGAAAAAGTCTTCTTAAAAGCTCAAAGCTGCTGGAAGACCCAAGGAGGGAAGTCTCCTTCAACTTTTGGTGGACGAACCTCTCCTTGTTTTGTCAGCCAGCTAACCTTATACCTCTTAACATTTTAAAATCTGTCCATGACTTCAGGAGTACGCATCACCGTCCGGAAAAAAGATCACCACTGCTGCCCATTGCCCTCCGGAGCCCACCTCCTCAAGTGGGGTGTGGAGCCATAGCTAATCCATGAGTGAAAACATAATGATCACACTACCGAAAAGAGCAATCTGATCTATAAAAAGTTCCAGGCAGGGCTGCAAAGATGCAGTTGCATTGACTTTGAAGAAGGCAGTTACTGTATTTTCCATCAAGTGCCATTAGAAGATGCTAAAATTGAGCGAGCATTTCTGCAGTACATCATGAATGTAATAGGTCCTATAAATTTAGCAGAGCATAAGCAATATCGGCTAGACGAAAGACCAAATGTTACCCCATTTAACTACATAAAAATATATATGCCATATTTAATCTGTTAACAATTACCATAAAAATTATTCCAACAAAAAAACATCTATTTTTTGTGGTACTGTAGCTTTGCTTTGTTTTGTTTCTTTTATGGTATTACCACCCAGTCAATTTTAGCTAAGTTACTCTTTTATTTCACAACATACTACATAATTGTTCAAAGGTTTTTCTTAAAATTAATAGTATATAGTAGATGTCTGGAGGGGCACTGAGTTGACCATTCATTTTAATAACAAAAGAAACTCCTTGAAATATAGTTTTAAATTATAAAATACGTGCTGTCCTTAGAATGTACAATATATTTTGAATGTTAAAGTGTTTCTATTGCTAAAGAATAAATCATTCTACTGACTTTATAATACCATGGATATTTACATACTTAAAATAATAGTTATTGCTTTCTCCAAATGCAGTTTCCACAGAAACAGTACACTTTACTTATTAGACAAAGAAGGACCAAAATTCACTCTACTACACTAAGTCCTTTTAACCTCTGATTTCACTGAATTCACATTTATGTTAAATGCATTTCAACATTTAATACATTTTGTTTCGAGATCATAAAATAATTTCATATTTTCTTGACAATATATTTAGAATATTTACAACATCTTTAACATGTATACACATTTTTCATACATATTTTCACAAATACACATAGAGGAAGTAGGTTAGATAGGGACAGACATAGGTAATAATGATATGCTTTCCAAGTCTCTTAGCTGCTTTCTAAGAATACGACACATTTAGAAATGCATTAACGTAAAAACGCAGTGGTTTTGTTTTGCATATTTGAAGAGCTGAGGTTTTAAGTAATAAAGATATTTTTAGGTGATAGGCAATCTAAAGTTAGAGTACTTGAGTGTACCAATTCTCAATGAATGACATCGAATTCATCAGTGCTAAAGTGATGAATGTGGAAATGACTGATAAATATTTGTGACCTGGAAAAAAATGAAGGTAGGGAAGACATGGAAGCAGCATACTTCATGATATTTTTTTAAATGGCGCTTTGAGTTCCTTTTTTTTTTATGCTATGACACATCAAGTGTTTACTTGATCACCTGGAAAGGGTTAAGTCAGAGTGAAATCAACCTAACTGTTAAAATCTGTAATATACATTGTTTATGAATATTCAGATGCATTTATCTCCATTCAATCATCGGTCCTTAGTCCAAGCAAAGCTCAGATTATCAATTTTTCACAGATGGAACCACCCTTCCTTTTTGGCATTCTGTACCTGAATGAATAAGCATCCTGCACTGGAAACAGAGCAGTAAAATAAACAGAAATAGTGATGTAATTTACCTTCTGTCCTAAACACCAATACTTATTAGGAAATGGTTCGGTAGCCAAAAGAAATCTTTGTTTATTTTTAATTTGGTCTTGGTATGAAGTTAAGTAAGAAAAGTGGGTGTATTTGATCAAAAGAATACAAAGCCAAGTTTTTAAGTGTGACAATGTGTAGCTTATCAGTTCCCCTAGGTTAGGAAAAATGGCAAACTATTTAAATTTACAGAAGAATTGGTTCAGGCAAGGCATTAGAATAAATGTCTTGATTATGAGAGTCGTTGAATAGCAAATTCAGGAATAAAGGAAATCATGGAAATGTTACTACCCTAAAGAGAGGAGCCAAAGGTACAAACGTGCATTAAGCGAAGTCTTTCTGTGCACCACACGTGTACTTCCTATCCTTGACCCTCATTTTTCTATCCCAACCACTTGCATTTCCCCACGGCTTCCCCATGAGACTCCACCAAGCAACATACACTGATGGAATCCACATCCCTAATCCATGGGGTGCTATTCTCCAATCAAATTTAACATCTGGTGAACCGTTCCCTAAGCTTACTCTCCAATTAGAGTGGGTTAATCAGAAAAATACACTAATGATTGCTGATTGCTTCAAACATATTTTGAACTGTTGGACTATGGAAAGAAAAAAAGACAATCTTCTTTCCTTTGGTAAGTGTTCAAGTCTCCCTTTAGAGACTTTGATTCTCATAAAAATCCTGTTGTCTGATTTGAATTATCCCTAAACTGCAAAAGACTCAGTTTTGAATGAGATGTTGCTTGTATGCTGGTTGGACTTCTAAAACAGCAAACAGTATTAATAGTAAGATGTTTTGTACCAACTCACTAAATAGCAGCCTAAATTCATCATTCTTTACGAATGTCCAGGGACTATAATAGGATCTGAGATTTGATAAAACACACATGTTTTAAAATAGGAAGAAATTAGCAAAATACTTGGCCAGATTTTGTTATTTTGCTTTATTGGGTGATGCTATAAAAAAAATTATGGTTTTCATTGTGGAATTAGAAAATGTCCAAAATGATCCAATTTTCATAAGATCCGACAATTTGAAGTCATAAGTCAGGCCAAAGAGATTATTTCCTATAAGCACTTTCATAGAAAAAAATTGAAAAATCATATTAGAAAAGACAGGGAGATTTCTATAACAGAAACATAAAACTTTACTTATTGTCTCATTTTATCTTCAAAGGAATAAAAGCAGATTGAATGAAAAGTGGATTGAATAAAAAGTAAAATAAAATATATTGAATAAAAGTAGACTGGCACGTGCATGTTAGAGCTTCAAGCAAACCCCATTTATAGGAACTCTAGTCCCTGCCCTGAAATAAAAATCTCAGCAAAGAGTCCACACAAGCACAAGTGTTGGCTTCCACATGTTTCCAAATTACTAATAAGTTATGCCACTACCTGACATCTGCTTAAATAATTCATGCACAAACAAAGAGGGAATAATCAAAGTCCAAAATTCATTTAGTCAGCATTTTTAAAAAACACATGGGAGAAAAACCAAAATTGATCTCTGATCTTGACCTTAGCATCTGCCTATCTCTTCTCTCCCCTCTCTGGATGTGTATTCCCTCCCCTTCAGAATTTGTCACTTACCTCATCAACCCTTCTCTACCTGTAAATCTACCACAAGAGCATCTGGCTCCCAGACAAACCAGAACAGTGCTCCAGTCCTGAGCGTCAGCCTGTTGGGGATGTCTAGCTCACAGAGCTGCTGGATTTCGGGATTTGGTTGGACACTGTCCACTCCAGATTGCCTCTCTTTGAGAGTTGGTGGTTCCAACGGTTAAAGTTTCCACCTCCTTTTGTGGGCTTAAGCACCCGTGCTTCTCAATCATTTCCCTAAGCTCTGTCACTTTTGATAGAGACTTTTTACCACAGCTGGAGTTTCAATCTCGTGGTGCCCTGAAAGGCTGAACAGAATAGTTCCTACCATGTGTGGCCAAGGATACCAGAGTCTGAGCAGGAAGAGAGAGGATCCAGCATCTGTGGTGACCTACTACTTTCTGGGAACAGTCCTGGGCTCTCTATCTGGCTTTCACCCAAAGCAACACGGTGAGTTATGATTCTTATTCCTTTTCAGTTTAAGAAATCAGGACTCAAAACAATAAAGTTTGCCTACTTTATGCTGTTAAACTGTCCATTGGAAAACAGAGGTTCTAGTTTTGCCTCTGCCACTGGGTGACTTTGGTCAACTCATTTAACTTCCTTAGTCCTCAACAGCCACATCTGTAAAGCACTGTCATCATATTGGGCTGATATATTGGAGACCTCATTAACTCTCAAATTTTCTGAAACTGTATAGAAAAAATTTAATTCTGTGCTCAAGATTGTGAAAGCTTGATGATGAGTAATGGGAGTTCATTATACTGTTCTCTCCTTTTTTATATAATTAAAATTGCCAAAATAAAAAGTTTTTTAAATGGAGTTGCTCTTCACTAAAACACATAAATTAACAGTAATTTGGAAATTATCTTCATCTTCATATTTATTTTTCAAATGAAATAGATATGTAAAAACAGCTACTGATGGTATTTGAGTTTTTCCATCTGTTCCACATTTTGTAAACCAAAATCCTTCCATAATAAAACCAAGCAAGAATATTCTTCTTCATTAAAAACAGCCGCAAATTTTCTTTGTCTTCAATGTTGCAGTTTGCCCTGAGGGGATGCGCAAGCCTTTAATTCCTGCAGGAGCCCGTTCTGGCGTAACTAAACTCTGTTTTATTTACAATTCTGCCAGATCTTGCCCAAATTCCTTTCTTTAAGGGGTGCACTTACTGGACAAGAGTTCTGTGTTCCAACACACACTTTCACCCCGAGTATGGGTGAGTAGAGTTTGAGTCACTGAGAGCTGGAAAATCCACTCTGCAAACCACACCATTTCTGTTAGGGTAAGCAATGTTCACCAAAAATGCTTAAGCAAGTCAACTGAATGACGAGCAACAATTTCCCACATTACCAGGCACAGGACAATGCAATGGTCTTTTTTGAAAGATCAGCATAAGAACAGTAACAATTATCCCACTTAAATATTATTCATTCAAATAAGGAATGCTGGGATGCTTAAAATATCAAGAACTAGCAAAACTCAACCAGATGTTTTATCATGGGTGATTTCATTCGTTTTTTGTAGTCCAAAGTCCCTGAACCAACAAAGGAAGAAATAAATGTTTTTAAGTTTTAAAATGTTTCCTTTAAATTTCATTTAGTTGTTACTCTTAAATTATCATATACAAATTCAGAAAAGAATGAGTCTTGCCAATCTTAGGACTATCTTTCTTCTGGAATGTCAATTCCCCTGCACTATTCAGAATTTGATGTGTGGGAAACAACATTTGATTGGTGAGGGGCTTTCTTTGAAGTGAAAAAGCAAAGAAATACTTCTTTATATGTCTTAAAATATTTTGTAATCTCAAATCAATTTATTATTTACAGCTTATTTCTGATTCAGAAATAATTGTACATTAGACTTCAGATATACGATTTTGGTATTTCAAAATCTATTAGCTCAAAACCTCACCCAGGAGCTGGCCTGGTAGCATAGTGGTGAAGTTTGGTGCACTCAACTTCGATGGCCAAGGTTTGCAGGTTTGGATCCCAGGTGCAGACCCACAGTCCTCATCAAGCCATGCTGTGGTGGCGACCCACATACAAAGAAACAGAGGAAGATGAATACAGACGTCAGCTCAGGAACACTCTTCTTCAAGCAAAAAGAGGAAGATTGGCAACAGGTGTTACCTCAGGGCCAATCATCCTCACCAAAGAAAAAAACCCACCCAGAAACACAAGATAGAACAGACAGAACAGGAATGACACTTCCATTCCACAGCCACTTGGTTGGCACCAGCTCCCTCCAACATGTAAATGTAAAACACACATCTTTGGACATAAAAACAAAAATTAGTCAGAAGTACTCTAGTGTAGAAGCAAACAAATGGTTTTAAGAACAGCTGTTGCTGCTGCAAGGAGGGTAAATATTTGATTACATGACACAGAAAACAATAACAAACAAATATAGTTTAAGAAATGGCTGGGATGGGCATAAGGTGCTTCCAAGTGGCATCCCCAAATATACTCATCCCATGAAAGGAGAGAACAGAAATAATCTCTTGTCAATACTTAAGAGAAAAGACACAGATAAGAGCAGTTTTTAATGGAGAAGAGTTTCAGTCGAATGGTGTTTACCCACACAATAAGATATTAGAAATTAGAGCATTATTTTATTTGTTTATTTTTGCATCTTTAGACCTGGATGCTGCAAAAAGAAGCTATGTTGTAGGAAGGGATTCAGCTCTAAACAAAGAGTTAGAAGGATGGAAGGGGTGGCCCCAACTACAGAAATTCAAAATGGGATAGAAACCCAACTGAGCTCCCAGTGATGTGTGAGAATAGAGGCAGTAAATTGGAGACCAAGATCCGTAGTTAAAAAAAACTTGTAAGATGCTGTGAGCTTTATAATTTTTGTTCATTTCCCTCTCTCTATTAGCAGCAATGTACTTAAATCGTGAAACGCCTGTATTCTGGCTATTTTCATTAATCAATCTCCCCACCCATCAAGCACTCCATCCTTATTTATTCTGCTTGTTCCCCAGAGGCTGATCTCTATGGCATCCCCCCATAGCTGCCACCCCCTCTAGCTCCTGGTGGGCCTGGCCCATAGGAGGCACTCCCACATTTGGGAGGATGGAGAAGCAAGAGTTCGGGGCATTTATGAATTCTCCCAAGTCCCTCACTGCTGGATGCTGGGAGTTAGTTCCGTCTCCACCGAAGGTCACAGCTTCTGTCATGTGGTACTCTCCACACAGCTACTCTCTCTGCTTTCAGCTTCCCTTCCTCTCACTCCTTCTCTCTCCACCCTCCTCAAAATACAGCAATCCAAAAGTGATACCACATGCCTGGGTGAATTGAAAATCTTAACTCCATAACAAAAGATTTTCAAAATGCGGGGGAAGTTGATTTATACCACATGTCTATTTAAATAGCCTGTTGGGTTAGTGCACAAGCTTGATAGGTCTTGGAGTGAGTGTGACCAATGACTGAGCATTATCACAAACTTAATCTGCAGTTCCAGGTGAGGAAAAATTACTCCAGTCCCCAGCAGCTAGAATAGAGCTATTGATTTAACCCATTTTTTAAAAATCTAACAAAGACGATCAGAAGCAGTTAGCTTCACAGAGACAAAAGCGTATCTTCACTACTTTGCCTCAGGCCCTCTGTCATCAAATCCCTTTATAGTCTTTATATGCCACAGAACATTAGGCTGGCTCATTCATTATACTGACAATGTTATACTAAATGCATCTGGTGATCAGGAATTAAGAACCCTAGATGCCTTAGTAAGACCCATGCATGTCAAGAGGATGGAAACTAAACCCAAGAAGTTTCAAGGTCTGCCACACTGGTGAAGTTTCTAAAAGTCCAGAGTCTAGGAAATGTCAAGATATTGCTTAGATAAAGTGAAAAGATTTTCGATACTTTCTATTATCTACCGCAAAGAAAGAGGCACAACATTTGGTGGGTCTTTTTTGGATTTGGGGGCAAATATACCAGATTTGAGTTGTCAGTTCAGAGTGGGTTCCACATCAAGAAATGGCTTGCAGCAGGTCCAGTTAACTTTCCCTCACAGGGTTGTTTCAAGAATTCAATGTAATAATCTGTGAAAATCACCTAGTATAATACAAGGCACATAGTAACTCCTCATTAAGATTGCTTGAGAGGAAGCCCCCTAAAGAACGGCATTCGGGATGGGGAGAGAGCTGAGGACAGGGAAAGAAGTCATGGTGGTTCACAAGCATAGATTTTTCATGATTCAACTTCCCCAACGCCTTCACTTTACTGTATTCTAAGTAAGCTTATCTATAAGTTGCATTTTTAAGAATTCTTTCAAATGCCAGATGTTTAGTTTTGAATTCAAAAACATGAGTTAGCACAGCCAAGAAATTAATTGCCTATCACCCCCGCATACAAAAATCGAACTCTTCTAGCACAAATATTTTCATTTAATGTACAAGCTTCCAACCAAGTCCCTTTCTCCTACAGTTTTCAACCCTGATGGTTTATTCCACTCCTCTTGTTTTTATGTATTAGTTAATGGAGTAAAGCTTAAATGAAGTACAGAATATATTTTTGTCAAATTGTTATCATCACTTATTTTATAAAAGGAACATGATTATGAGAAAAGATTAGACTATTTAAGAATTGTAGTTCACAGTATTTTTAATAGTAAAACAAGTCCCACTCTTTTTTTTATTTCTTGGTAGAGTCAACTGTCCTGTAAGCGGACAATCACATCAATATTGATGTTGTCCACCCCTGCCATCCCCTATGCAATTCTTTACAGCTTCATACCAAAGACAGTGTGTGAAGAAACACTACTTTGGGGTCTGTAAATATTGTGCTTATGCCAATACTACCATTGGGAATACCTGGGACCCCGGGCAAGTCATTCACCTTACTTCCCATCTGTAAGTGTGAGGGTGGGAGAGACTCACCCACAGTGACTCATCCCTTTCTAGAACCTGCATCATGTATAAGACCTTTCTCTCACGTGTACCACAGGAGGTGTGTACCATGCCTACATGCAGGCCACAGAACATTGACTTCATTTATGTTCACCAAAGAAGATGTGAGACAATTTCAAATCTGAGAAGAAATAGGTAAGTAACACTGCCCTTCAAAGGCACTGAATGACTTATTAAGAACATTCTTTTCATTTTAGCAACAGTGGTCACAAGCTAACAGACTCTTAAGTGAAAAGCAAACGTCTTGGTCCATTCAGACTGCTGCAACAGAAGCACTGTAGACCGGGTGGCTTATAAACAATAGAAGCTTATTTCTCACCGTTCCCGAGACTGACAGTCTGAGATCAGGGAGCCGGCCCTGTCAGGTCCCAGCGAGGGCCCTCTTCCAGGTTGCAGACTGCCAACCTTTCCTTGTATCCTCACAAGACAGAGAGCAGAAAGAGGAGGCCAGCTCTCTAGTGATTCCTATAAGGGCACTAATCCCATTCATGAGGGCTCTACCCTCAGGACCTCGTCTAATCCTAATTACCTCCCAAACGCCCCACCTCCTAAGGCCATCACATGAGGAGGGAGGGGAGGGTTTCAACATATGCGTTTTGGGGAGACACGAACAGCCCATAATAGCAAATACCACTTCCCAAGAGACCATCTTGAAAATAATTTTGGTATCACCCATTGGATGTTTGCATACAACCTGGAGCTCATCTTTTACCTCTGGCCAGAGCACAAACACACACCAGCTTACACAAGTAATGGTGATAAAGCAGGAGACCTTTGTAATGAAGTCCAGCAAAAGAAGATACAAGTATTCTCTAAAAAATGTGCTTCTAACAATGGTTGTTTTGAATTCGCTGCTATTAATGTTCCTACACAGGGTAGGTATTCACCTTTATGTAAAACTGGAAGTGTTAGAAATCCCAGAAAACTCCTCTAGCAGTATAAAAGCATCTCTGTTCCATGTATAAAATGATTTGTCCCTGGTGAGCTGAGCTAATGACACTGTCCATAGCACAGAGGTGGTAAACGGACAAAGAGACACCTCCATGGGTACAAAATCTCAAGGGGAAAAGAAGAGACAGTTTCTCACTTCAATTGCTGCTTATCTATAACCAAGAAAATGTAACTTCACCTGAGAATAGAACTTGGATTTATTGCACGTCTATGTCCATCTAAAACCCTTATTCGGGGAACGGCTCAGACATAAGTGTTATTACACAAAGTTCTACCATGACAAATAATGTTAATGAGTGACTGACAAGATGCGATGCATTCAAGGTCAAAGTACCAAAAAGAATTTGCTAGTTTTGGGATTTGCATTTATTTTTCGAGGAAAGGAGGACTAAATAGTGGCCTTTCTGCGATAGGATGAGAGTTGGTCCCTTCCTCCTGCTCTCCTCTTTTCCACGCAAGCAAAATTTGAATCCTCAAGGAGATGCTTCAGAGTTCTAAGCTCTAAGCAAAAAGTTAGCTTTCAAAAATTCTTGCTTATGTGACTGTAGGGACTTCTCTGAGGAGGAGAAAGTTCCAGGAATTACCAAGTGAGAATAAAATCAAGGTTCACAGAGCAGCATAAATGAAGGATTTCTCATTGAAGTGAAAAGGAGCTAAACTATCTTTTACCTAATTAAAAAATACTAGATAAATGGATTCTGTTTTTTTAAGACATGATCATGTACAGCTAAGCATGGTTTTCCAGTTCCTCCTAAGCATCACCCTAAAGGTGTTTTTTCAGTTTCTCTCTTGAGTGATTTATAAACACATATATTTTAAAGTGATTTTAATAAAACTAGAAACACAAATTTCTGGCTAGATATAGAGAGCTGTCTAACAATTATTGCTGACTAAAATTGAAACAGCTTCTTTAATGAGGTACCCTCATGTGATTCATATTGAGTATATTTGACCAGTGTTCAGAATGGTCCAGTGGCTGGGAGATTAGACATAAGTAACCTTTAATGTACATTCCATTCATAGCCGCACTTCACAGTAGACAAACAGTAGAAACAACCCAAGTGTTCACCAAGTGATTAATGGACAAACAAATATGGTATAGCCATACAGTGGAATATTATTCAGCCATAAAAAGGAATGAAATATTGACACCTGCTACAATGTGGATGAACCTTGAAAACATGTTAAGTGAGAGAAGCCAGACACAAAAGGTCACATATTGTAGAATTCCATCTATATAAAATATCCAGAATAGGTAAATCCACAGAGGCAGAAAGCAAACTGGTGATTCCAGGGTCTGGGGAGAACAGGAATGGGGCCTGACTGATTAATAGATGTGGGGTTTCCTTTTGGGGTGATGCCAATGTTTAGGAACTAGATAGAGGTGGTGGTTGCACAACATTGTAATTGTACTAAATGTGGCTGAATTGTATGTCCTAAAATTATTAATTTTATGTTATGTTAATTTCACCTCAATTTTTTAAATGAAAAAGTTACAATTATTAGGACAGTTTGGTATTACAGGAGCAGAAATAAACAGCCCAATGACACAGAATAGAAAACCTAAAAAAATTCATATTCATATATGAAAAAAGTGTACATGAAAAATATTTCATTTCTATGATTCTATGATACACTTGTAAATTAAATTAAAATTCTGAATTAAATTTAGAATTACTGTTGTCATGTTCTCTGTAACAGAAGAAATTAAGTAAATTATATATAAAGTTACTCTGTTGATTTGAAACAGAGCAACTCACATCCCCAAGGTTTTGTCAAAGTGCTAGTGACATAAGCGTGAGAATACAGTTCAGCATGCCTTTCAAATGAGAATTACAAATTATATAATTGCTTAAACGTATTGAGGGTCATAAGGGTGAGTTGATGGCCAGTTGTCAATTACCTATGACAGAGGAGTTATAGCAAATGACTTGATGAGTTGATAAGCTAAAAATCATTCACTTTTTGCTTTCAAAATTGTTATGACTACTTTCAAGATCTTTAACTCTGTTCTAAAATGTGTTTCCCTTGCTTTATTGTGGGATGACTCAGATGCTAGCTTGGAAGCAGGAGAAAAACAACTTAGAGAAGCAAACTTACCATGAAAGATCAAAGAGATACCTGTAATTATTTCATTTGTGCAGGCCATCCCCTTGCCATGTCACCTTCTACGCACATGCCTCTAAGCCTTGCACTGAACTTAAATGTTTAAATTGATAGACCAGTGGTACCTAAGACTCTTTTCACCTTTGTCTGCTTCAGAGTAAAGTTTAATTCTTCAATTTTATTCATACAATAAATAATTATAATTGCTAACTAGGACACAGGCATTATTCCATGTGACAGGGACATAGCAATGAAGAAAACAGATTAACATCCTTGTGCTCACGCGTTTACCTTACAGGGGGATGCACGCTGATCTCACCAGCCACCTCTGTTCATCCGAATGTGCCCACTGGGAACTCTGCCCCCTGCCGGGTGGCGGAGCTTCAGTGCCAGGGAAACTTTATGACACAACGGAATGGGCTCCTCCTTCATAGTCAGGACCTGAGTTGGAGTCCCAGCCCCATAACTATAACTTGTGGGACCTGAGGAGATTATCTATCCTGTGTGAGTCTCCATTCCTACAACAGGGATTAACAAGACTAAATTCACAAGACTACCAAAGGGATTCAATTAGATGATACAAATGAAAAGAGAGTTTACAAAATTTAAAATTATATATATAATTATATATGAATTATATATAAAATTGTATTTTTATATATATAAAACTTATAGTTTTATATACATACCTCTATTACAGAATTGTTACATTGTATTTGGGACCATTTTACATTTCCATGCCTCTCAAGGCATCAGGTAAATGGAAGGTATTCATTAAGGTTTGAATGAATGAATAAATGATTCACAAACAACATCAAAAACTATGTGAATTATATCTTCAAAATACCAGCATTACCTTTGTTCTCTACATAGTGTCACAGTTGCCTACCATTATGTTTTCAAAAAGGGGCTTTTTAGCCATCAGGAATAGTTGTATCTACTTTTAAACAAAAACAACTACACAATTAAAAAATATGTAAGGCTGCCATTTATGTAGCACCAAAAAATATCAAATACTTAAAATAAATGTACAAAATATGTACAACACTTCCACGTAGAAAATTATAAACCTTAACGGACAGAAATTTTAAAAGAACTACATAAATAAAAGAAAATACTGTGATTATGCATTGGAAGAGACAATATTATAAAGAAGTTAATTTTACCCAAATTGATTTATAATGTCAATACAATCACAATCAGAATCTCAGCAGGGTTTTTTTGGTTTTGGTTTTTGTGGAGCTAGACAAACTGATCCTAAAACTGAAATGGAAACACAAAACATCAGGAACAGCCAAAGCTCAAACAACCTGCCGAAGACCTTAACAGACACCTCGCCAAAGAAGATCTACAGATGACAAATAAGCATATGAAAAGATGCTCCACATTCCATGTCATCATGGAAATGCGAATTAAAACAGCAAGGAGATACTGCCACACACCTGTTAAAATGGCCAAACTCCAGAACACTGACAACAACAAACGCTGACAAGATGTGGAGCAACAGGAACTCTCATTCATTGCTGATGGGTATGCAAAATGGTACAGCCACTTTGGAAGACAGTTTGGAGGTTTATTTCAAAACTAAATGTATTCTTACCATACCATCCAGAGGTCGCTCTCCTTGGTATTTACCCAAAGGAGTCAAAAACTTATGTCATACAAAAACCTGCACACGAAGATTAATAGAAGCTTTATTCATAATTGCCAAAACTCGGAAGCAACCAAGATGTCCTCCAGTAGGTGAATGGATGAATAAACTGTGGTACATCCAGACAATGCAATATTACTCAGCAGAAAAGAAATGAGCGATCAAGCCATGAAAAGACCTGGAGGGAACATTAATGCATGTTACTCAGTGAAAGAAGCCAATCAGAGAAGGTTGCATACTGTATGATTCCAACTATATGACATTCTGGAAAAAGCAAAACTATGGAGACAATAAAAAGATCAGTGGTTGCCAGGGGAGGAAGGGAAGGAAGAGATAAATAGGCAGAGCACAGAGGATTGTTAATGCAATGAAAATACTCTGTATGATATTATAATGATGAATACATGTCATTGTACATTTGTTCAAACCCATACAATGTACAACACCAAGAATGAGCCCTAAGGTAAAGTAAGGACTTTGGGTGATTATGACGAATCACTGTAAGTTCATCTTTGGTAAAAAGTTGAGCACTCTGGTGAGTGGTGTTGATAATGGGGGAACCAGGCATGTGTAGGAGCAGGGGATTTATGAGAAATCTCAGTATTTTCCTCTCAATTTTGTTGTAAACCTAAAACCTCTCTAAAAAAATTGTTTTTTTAAAAAAAGAAAAGCCAAAGCACTCTTAAAGGAAAATAAGGTGGGATTTGTTTTACTGAAATCAAGACATTAAAAAGCTACAATAATTAATGCAGTGTTGTATTAGCACAAGGATAGGAAAATAGACAAATGTAACAGAGCAGAGAGACCATAAACATACCCACTTGATTTACGTCAAAGTAGCCCTGCAACACAATAGGGAAAGGATGGCTTTGCCATAAACAGTGCTGGCTTAATTGGACACCCATATGGGAAAAATTGAATCTTGACCTCTACTTCGTACCACACACACAAAAAATCCCAGATAGAGTGTAGAGTTAAATGTGAAAAGGAAAGTAATGCACCTTGATAATACAAGATCGCATATTTAAACCTTGAGTTAGGTAAAGATTTCTTAAACAAGAAGCAAAAAGTCCTAACAATAAGGGAAGAAATGATAAACCACTTTAATATGTAGAAATGTGTTCATCAAAAGATGGCATTAAGAAAGTTATATGCTACACATATAACTAAGAAGGGGCCCTTACTCAGAATAAATAAAATACACATTCAAATGTCAATAAGGAAAAAACACACAACCCAAAGGAAAAATAGGCAAGAGACTTACATCCAAATGACCGACAAATCTATGAAAAAGTGGAACAGTACTAGTCATCAGGAAAATTAAAACACAATGAGATACTACTGCATACCCATTAGAATGGGTAAAAACAAAAGGACTTTCAGTACCAAAAGATGGCAAGGACGTGGAACAACTGGAATTCTCATACTCTTTTGGTTAATGTTTAAATTGATACAAAGAATTTGGAAATCTACTTAGCAGTATCCTCTAAAACTGAACATATACATTTCCTATAAGATGTGAGTTCCATTACTTGGATACTCCCAACAGAAATGCTCGCACATGTATCTAAAGAGGCATGTAGAAGAATTTTTAGCATTATTCATAACAGCCAAAAACTGGAAACAATCCCAATTTCCATCCACAGTGAAATGGACAGATAAATTGTGATATCTCTGTCAGGTGTAACAAAAACAGCAATGACAAAGAATGAAATATTGCTACTCATAACAACATGAATAAATCTTAGAGGCATAATATTGTAAGAAAGAAGCCAGGCATAAAAATATACATATCTTATGATTCGTTTATATGAATTTTCAATCAGACCACACTATAGCAGAGAAGGGAAAGAGCAGAAATTGGGAGTGCATGAGGGGATGGTCCTTCTGTAGTGCTGGGAATTTTCTATCTCTTGATCTGGAAAGTAGATAATTGTTGATCTCCTCATTCATATTTTGTGTACTTTTTGATGAATGGATTACATCTTAAGTTAAAAATTCAAAAACATGATAATTTTTTTTATTAAAAAGTTTGACAGACATAAAATACCATAGGGACAGGTATGAGTTAAGTTCAGGTATGCATAAAAGGTAGGTTTGTTAAGCATTTAGATAAAATTCAGTCTGTGGAGGAATATATTTCTGGTTTAGCAGAGAAAAACAAAACTATGTCTGACTAATCTAAGCTATTTAAACTTCCAAAAACCACTGAAAATTTTCCACATCAAAGACTGAAAAAAAAATTCTACCAACATAACTAGGGGTTGGGGAACATTTGTCATGGGTAAGAAACTGGGTCAGAACAGGGGGTAAAATAAAGGGGAAGAACAAATTGTACTCTCTGGATGAGCTAACATAAGAACCTGTGCAATTCGGCATTTTTATAAATAATCCTAATGGGATAAACAAGAGACTCTTTGTGTTTACTTTCACTAAACTTTGTTTATCAAAGTCTGCCATCTTCCCTCATCTTTTCCTCAGAAATCTTTCTCTATTGGTCTTTTTGTTCATTTACTTCTTTGTTTATTTGTTTCCTAAATATTTATGGGGAATTATTGTATAGGATTAGGATGTACAGACACTGTGCTGGGCACTAAATTCTCAGTGGTAAACAAGTCAGCAGATGCCCACACTGATTTTGTGTCCTACTAGAAGATACAGACATATTCAAGAAAACAAATAAGTAAACAAGATAATTTCAGATGGTGAAAACTGCTATGAAGGAAATTAAAATGGTATGGGACACCATTAAAATGGTGAGAGATAGAGTGTAACTTATTCTGGGGTGGGAGCTATCACAGAAATAGGACTTAGGAAAGGCCTATCTGAAGAGGGGAAATTTCAACAAAGATCTTAAGGATAAAATGTATTCATGCATTTAATTCAGTAAATGCATATTGAACACCTACTCTGTGACAGGAACCATTCTAGGTTCTGGGAAATCAATGAATGAGAAAGACAAAGATGCAAGCTTCATGGCATTGACACTGAAGCCTATAAAAGGACTTTCATTGATTCAACAATGACTGCAAATAATTTGACCGGGAAAAACCTTGATTGGCTTATTAAACTTAAGAGGCTGGAGTGTCAATAACAAAGTGAGCTACTGGGAGAGTGGCCTGCAGTGGATTTGAAGAGGTCGGCAGGGACCAGAGTAGATGTGACTGTTTAGGTCGTGGAAAGAAGTCTGCTTTGTATTCCTAGCATAATTAGACGCCATTGTATGGGTTTTAAGCAGAGGTACGGCATGATTAGATTTCATTTAAAATCATACTTGCTGCTTTGTGGGAAATGTTTTGAAGGGAACAACAGTGGCCTAAAGAAACAAGTTAGTAAACTATACTCCAGGAAAGAAAGGATAGTGATCTGAACTGATAGGAAAGTGGAGATGGAGAGAAGTTGACAGATTTGGAGAATAAATTGGGGATACAATCAACAGAGTTCACTGAGGGGTTGGTACAGTAGGGAAAAGAAAGAAAGAACAAATTACTCTTTTCCTTCCAGGAGAAGCAACTAGATAAATTTTGATGCCATTTGCTAAGGTGGCAAAAAGGAGAGGAGTTTAAGCAGGAAAATCATGAGTTTCTGCTTTTTAATAGGTCGTGTTTGAGAGGTATATGAAACGTCCAATTGTGGTTTCAGATAAGGAGTCTGAAATACAAGTCAAGAACTCAAGGATAAACATAAACATTTGAGAGTCATCAGAATAAATATTGAATTTTTACCTATGCCAGTTGATGAGATCACCCAGCAAAAGCATGTTGAAGAAGCAGAGATCTAGAACCCAGAATTAAGGAACCTGGAAATGTGAAGGCCTGTAGAGGAGGAGTAGCCAGCAGAGGAAACGAAGAAGATATTGCCATTAAGTTAAAGAAAATCAGCAGGATCGTGAAGCAGGAGTTAAAGAAGAAATTAAGGGAAACAAAAATTGTCTACTGTCTCGCATAATGACGAGAAATTGAGCAAGATGTAGACAGTAGAATGTTAATACTGACCCAGCTAAAAAATTTTCAGAGAAATGCTGGGCACAGAGTGGTGGGCATAGAAATCCAATTACAGTGAGTTGAAGTGAAAATGGAAAGGGAAGAAATGAAACAGCACAATGATCAACTAAGAGTGAGAGACAAGAAGTTACAGGTGGTTTAGAGAAGAGACAGCATGGAAGTTTCATTGTGAAAGTGGAAACGATCCCATTAGACGAAATGGCAGGATCGATGAGTAGTATCGAGCAGAAGTTTGAGATTTTAGATCACAGAGTCATGTGATCTTTCTCTAGCAGACTTTCCCAACTGAAGTTCAGTCATAAAGGCAAGTGGCAGCATTTTGCAAGGTGATTAAAATGGAAGAACGGAGGGACAAAGGACTGAAGGATATTTGCAACAAAGTAACTATAATGATGGACAGAGAAGGTAGGCTGAACACGCACAAAAATGAACTGTGGAGTTGCCTGCTGAAAAGATGTGAGTAGGGGTTGGAGCCTTGATGTATTTGAAGTATTGTGGCAATAGAGATACTTGAATAAATGTTGCAAAAAAAATAGACAGTGGTTATGGGAGAATGGAGTATTTAAAACCAAGATTTCAGAAGTGGTATATTTTCTGGGGCTGAAAAGACAGGGAGAAAGTGGTTGACCAAGAGAAATGAAAAGAAATTTGAGGATGAAAAGACCAAAGATCCAAAAAGACATCATTTTGGATGATTTATTTATGTGGATTCTGAAGTCACAAAGAAATACAGTGGATTTAGGAATCTATATTCTTCAATAAAGGGCCTTAATAAGAAACAAAATGGTGGAAGCAGTAAAGGTATTCTGTTTGCATATGGAACGTGGGTACATGTCACAGTGTGTGACTCAACTACTACTGAGTGCTTATCAACACTTTTTCTCAATAAACTACTACCTTCATGATATTACAAGTGAGCTCATAACTGAGAAAAGAATCTGCCAGCCAAAATATGTATAAAAGTGGTAGGCCCCATGGATGAGCCTTCAAAAATGATAAACTAAAAATTTAGACTTTGTCTAAATTATCATAGTTGGATTTAAAATTATTATTGTTGATTTATTCACCAAAAAAAACTGCTACAGTTCTAATATGTATTAAGTACCTAGAAGATCTTAAAATATTTGTTTATACCGATTTGTATTTCCAATAGATTATACTCATCCAAAAATAAAAATTCAAATGTTTCTTCTGCTCTTTAACACACAAAAATTATTTTCATACTCAGGTATATAAGCAACAGTGGCTGATTTTAAAATAACAAATATGCAGAGGTAGAGAAAAAAATGAATTTAAGGGCTTGTCAAAATTTATTTTAAAAATACACAGCAAACACAATAAAAAATTATCACAATTTCAGTAGTACTAGAATATTCTATGAAAGATATCTGTTCCTTGGTTTAAATGATGTAATCTTGAGATTAAACACGTGTTTTAATAAACATTAAAAACCTAGTAGACCATGGGAAAAAAACCTAGAAGAGTCATGAAGAAACTAACAGTAATCAAAACAAGCAGGTTCCAGCGTATGCCTTATTCAATTAAAGTTCAGATAAACCAGCACGCACATGCTGCAAATTTAAGATGTCCCTAGGCATTAGTAACTTGTGTAACTAAACCTTCTGTAGCTGAGTTTTGTTAAGAACTCTAGCATTACCACAGTTTGTATTCAACATACCTTTGAATGAATCTTCTCAATTCTTGCTCTTTTCTCTCTTAGGTAAGTGAGCCAAGAAATTAGCCAAGTAACTGGCTAAAAAATAACTTAAAATGGTATTCATACTTGGTGTTTAAAGGATAAGATCAACACTGAAAGTGACCTGTACATTGGGACCTAAAGCTTTAGATATGTTTAACCTCATTGAAAGAATTTTCATTTTAATTGATTTTCTAAGGGTTAATCATTACCTAATCTGTATCTACATCCTAAATTAAAATGGATATGATAGAAAATAGATGATACATAGACAAATAACATATATTATGGGTTATCTCTAATATATAATTGATAATACACATATATATGCATGTATAATATATAGACACACATACAGAAATCTTAACCAACAGAAATTTTAGTGGCATTCTTAAAGTATCATAATACTATTGCTTATTTATTTAGTGGTTCCCCCAATTTTCAACTTAGACTAAACTTGCATTTTGAATTAGGATTCAGACTTCTTCCTGCTTGCCTAGAAAGAATAAACATATCCATACTCACGAGAATAGAGAAATTTGTATTAAGACAGGAGGAAGTAAAACTTGCTATACTTACAGAGGGAGCAAAGGGTGGCAAACCTTCCCAGTCTGGCCAGTATGAATGACGCCTTGCAAGAACACAGTAAACAAATACATATGATGGACTGGATTTTCATTTCCATCCATTCCATGCTTATAATGTCATAATACTTGAAAGAAAAGAAAAATCTGAACCACCACTGTGTATTTAAGTTTCCATAATGGTGAATAAGACTTTAATAAAATATGCAGATTTTATTTGATAATTAAGTGGATTCCATCCAGAACTAACATAACAAAGACAAACTGTGAATGACGCTGTGAGTTACTGTCAGAGAGGTTTCTCTTTGTTCTTGCAAAAATAATACCGATACAATAAATTGTCTAAGCTACAGCTGGTCTACTGGGAAGTTAAAGGCAAAGTCGGGAGAGTGCTCCCTTCAGCATCCTCTAAATTCATTCAGCAGCTCTCTCAGGAAATAGGACTAATAAGAAAAACTATAGTGAGTTCTCAACCATGTTAGTTGTTGTATTAGTGTGCCAGGGCTGCCATAACAAAATACCACAGTCTGGGTGATTTAAGCAGCAGAAATCTATTTCTCACAGTTCTGGAGGCTGGAAGTCCAAGATCAAGGTGCTGGCAGGCGTGGTTTCTTCTGAGGCCCCTCTCCTTGTTTGCAGATGGCCATCTTCTCTCAGTGTCCTCACGTGGCCTTTCCTCTCTGCTGGAGCATTCTTGAGATCTCCCCATTGTGTCCAAATTTCCCTTTTACAAGACTAGTCAGAGAGAATTAGGGCCCACCCTACTGCCCTCATTTTAACCTAATCCCTTCCTTTAAAAGCCCCATTGCCAAATACAGTCACATTCTAAGGTACCGGGGATTGGCACTTCAAAATACAAATTTTGAGGGGCACACAATTCAATCCATAACAGTTACTACCGGTCTTATTATCATGACTGCTTTATTAGTCTGTTTAAGAACACTATTTTACTTAATCTTGATAGCTATACTGAAAGGTCAGTATTTTCACCTCCATTTAACGAAGGGTTCTGAGAGCTTACTTAAGCCTTCTTAAACAAGAAAGTGGAGAAACTAGAATGCCTTCTTTGAAATTGTTTCTTCTGGACAGTAAGTACCAAGAAAAGTTCCAGTGTGGACTGACTTTCCCAGTCGTCACTCTTTCCAGTCTACAGCTGGAAAATTCGAACTCAAAGGCAAAGGGAATGCTCCCTTTAGTCAGGCAGAGCATCCACACACAAATAAACAACCAGAAATTGGTGGTCTAGCAAAATTCCACAATTCTTAGTTTCAAATTCTTTCCCCTCTGCTCAGAAGAACTCAAAGTTTCAATCCTGGGTAACTGGTGAGCATTTGTTCTTCATCACAGGACTTCTTGCATCAGGACTTGGGCTTTCATGTTTGGGAAGGAAAAGCTACCATGTTGAAAAATGGCCAAGAGTATCATTAAGTACATGAGACTGAAACACTGATACTTGCTTGGAAGTGAAGTGTGGTTTCCATGGCAACAGCTTTGGGAAGAACAGCAGCTACAGATTTTTTTAACTGTGCTTTTTTTTGTTTAACATGAACCAGATATTCAAATATATCATAAGCTATTCAATTAAGCTCAACAAATACACTTTGGGACCCTACTCTGTGGCCTCTATATTTGGGAATGTCTTTATTTTACTTAGACTAAGCTCTTTTCAGGAGTTCCAGCACTTTCTCAAGTCCATAGGGATCTCTCTGCAGGCCTCTACGTCACGTTATTCTATCAGACCACACAGATGTCTTTTTTTCTTGCTTCTCTTTACGCTCTTTATTTCATTCCCTTCTCTCTTCTCTAAGGAATTAAAGAAAAAAAAACAACTTTCTTACATTTGCTCAGGCAAAACTCTATTGAGTTATTTTATTCCTATTTAGAAGCATTTAGATGTAGCCAAAAGCTGTTAAAGAAATACATCAAAAGCCGTGACTAAAATCGTGTATTTCATCCTCTAATGTATTTGTGTTTTTTTGAAAGGAGTAAAGACATGATGTAAGAATCTATAATGATGTAAGCTGGTTAGATATGTTTGCTTGTTTTGTCACATGATGTTTTTGCAAATTCAAGAACTATTAAATGATTTTATTGTTCTCTTGCTCCTAAACGCCATATAATAGAATAAGATTTTGAATTGATCCCTCTTACTGGTATACATGGATGATATCTATGGTATATTTTCTATATTTTTCCAAATGGATGACATTTTAGCAGATAATATCATTTCCTTTTAAAACAATATAACAACAACCAAAAAAACTAATTACAGAAAAACAAATTTCATTTCAAAATGAAAATCAATTCCACTACATAAGAACAAGTTAGGACATTTATGCCCAGTTTACCCATTCTATACTTCTACCACTGTATAAACTGTATCTTGTTCTTTGAGTATAAAAAGAGGGCAATGTTGGAGCCCAAGGTGACTTTCCGAATCTGCCTTGTACCATGTCACTCGTGGTCCCCGCGGCCTCTTCACATAGCCTTCCTGTGAACTATTTTGTTTTCACACTTCCACCCAAGTGACAACTTTAAGGCAGTTCTCAGGCTCCCATGTGGCACCATGCCTTCCAACATGATTGATTTTTAAACAGCTTATTTGCCAGTTGAAAAGGATCAGTAAATGAGATTAGATCTGGCATATAAAATTTATATATATGTTGGGTTTTATTATGTCTATAAGTTTTCTTCATACTACAAAATAGTTTGCAAGGGAACCAACTAATTCATAATGAAATGTTATTAGCAACTCTGCGAAATGGTGGATGTTCTTTTTCTACTTCTATGTTGAATTCAACGCTGGCATTAAACTCAATAATGTATGCAAAGACGTAAACTTTGAGGAGGTTATTTTTAATACAAAAACCCATATGCTGACCTTTTAAATTTTTCCAGTTGGTTAGAACATAGGAAGTCAGCAGTAAATTCTTAAATATTGCACAATCAATCTATTGGTAACATGTTTTCATGATTTCTGCCAGCTGGCGCTAACATAAGAACTTTACTCACAAAAACTTTTAAGCGAAAGTTTAGTAAACTTATTTAAAAAAAAAAAGAGGTCATTACAATTTGAAGGAAGAATTAATCCATAAATCTTACTAAGTAGAAGTCACCACACATATTCTGAGGATAAAACGAGGCCTAAAAAGGAAAGCTGTGACTTCAAGAAGGTTGCAAGATACTTTAGGGGAAGGGCATAAATGTAAAATATACAAACTCAAAAAACTAATCACTAAATCCCATTATTTTGAGAAATGTGGTATTTGATGGATCAACAAACATTCTCTCATACTCTTTTGTAATGTGTCTTAAGATATGTTTTTTCTAAGAGGTTATCCTACATATGTAAAATAACATCACTCCTAGGCCAATTGTTTTTCCATAAATCTTTAAAAGCACTGAATCTTGGCCTTGCCAGATTTTCAAGACTTATAAAAAAAATTGGCTCAAAAATTTTAAAGAGAATTATAAATTGAAATTATTATTAACTGATAATAAAATGTATACAAAATAGTACATTATATCAACTATTCGACTGCATTGAAACTCAGTTTATTTAATTATATATAAATAATGTTTAATGTGGGATGTGGAAGCATCTTAATGTAGTTGACATAACAGAAACTTGACCTCTAAAAGTTCCTAGATTCCCTGAAGCTTTTAATTGGTCATGCCCCAACTAATGACAAATTAGTTGTCAAACTAATGACATTGCCAAACATTTTGAGTAAACAACATTCAAACAAGAAATCAATCTTTAATTCTATTGAGTACGTATACAATTAAATAGCATGACCTTCAAAGGAAATAGAAGGTCTCTACTGAATTAAAGTAGAAAGAATACAAAAAAAAAAATTTTAATTTATAATAATCCTAATGATCTGGACCAGGTGGTAAAATTTCAGTAAATGCAACATCCAAATCAATGTAGCAGTAATATTCTAGTTGTTCCACTTTTATTCATTACCTCCACTTCCACGCCACTAGTAACTCTATTGGTTGACCAGTTCTCTCTCTGAAATGGGACCATCATTCTTACCTCCAAGTCTCAGTTCATGTTTTCCTTACAGGGAAAGTCTTTGCCTTTCTCTCTCAGATCCAAAGCCACCCAATTTTTCGACCTTTGCATTGAGACAAGAACTCCTATGCTAACTAATAAAAATGAATGTCATATGATTGTCATGAAAGATAGATGTATTTCTTTGATTTCTTTTCAAGTTTAAGAAGAATTTCAACTGCCTTGGTATTTTCAACAATTTCTTCATATCATAGCAAGGGAAGCAAAAGGGGAGATCTGTGCCATCCCCTCAGACACGGGGGTCCAGAACTGCCTGTGCTCACCTGAGATCCATAATTATGTGCTCTGCATTGCCTGCTCTCAAACCCTAAATCTAGGAGGGCTGCTCAACAGTAACCTAGCGCTGGACCACATGCCACACTCTCTGGTGCTGGTCAGCCTTCCTGGGTTCTCATCTCTGCTGCCCAGGCTCTCTGCTTTGGATCTTGACCTAGGGTTCAGGGACTTTCTCCTTGAGTTCTGAATTGGTCCTCTCTCCAATCTCATCCTATTTGGCAACTTGGCTCTCACTCTCTCCACAGTCTGACCTCACTACGTCTTCATGCCCACCCACATCAGTGCCTCCCCCATCACTCAGAACTGCTCGTCCACTTCCTCATGCACCATTTTCCTTTTTTATTATATTATTTTCCTCAGCTTCTGAAATCTTCTCTAGTCCTACTTGGCAAAGCTTGTTTTCCTGGTTGAAGGTCTTCATCATATATTATAACATTTATTATCAATCTTAAAATAATGGTTATCCTCTGAGTCACCATTTTTTGACAGGTGTTTTACATATGATTTCCTCTACTCTTGCAGCCCTCCCAAAAGCAGGTATCATTTCCCCCTATTTAATGATGAGCAAAATGAGACTCAGCAAACTTGGACCCTGGTTTCTCTGCCTTCAGGTCTGCCCTCTGGCCATTACAATGGTAGCTCCCATACTAGAAAGCTTTGAAAAATAGGATTCTTGGGACATATCCTAGAACTTCTGATTCCAGCAGTTGCAGAGGCCACCCCAAGAGATTCCAACAATAAGACAGATTTGGGAGCCAATCTACTGCACATACTGCCATTACCCTACTGTCACCTCTATCATTAGGCATCCCACCCCTGAATTGAAACTAGGATCACTTTTGAAACTGGCAGAACTGGCAGTGTGTTCTTACAGATTCATGAGGTGTAATTTTGCTCAGGCAAATTCCATGTTCTAGTCTGCTTACATGAAGAATATGTTACACACTCTAGATTGAATGCCACCCGCATTCTCTCTTCTCTTTCGACCCAGACCTCCAATTTGAATAGCAGTTGCTTCACGTCAGGAGCCTTAGAATGGGAATTTTTCTTTGTAGGTCCCATAGCATTACACAAGAACCAAGATTATAACCATGAGGTCATAATCATGTGGACATCTTTAAGTTTCCGTTATCTGTTGGTAAGAAATAATAATAATGTGACAGCATGGTCTTCTATAGTTATTAGCACAAAAAAGAAGTATATGCAATTGTATTGCTCATATACAAAGATCAAACTTTAACCTAAGTATTCTAAAATAAATCTTTCTACTAGAAAATAACCATGAATACTTTTCATGATTTGAGGATATACTTTAATGTATTATACATTCCAACTAAAAACAAGAGGCAAAAAATCATTAACTCTTTCTTCTGAGGCCTTCTAGGCGTTTTGCAGCTTGAAGTCAAGAACTAATTTTTAAAAATGCAAATTGAGATACATAGGGTAGTTGCAATTGTTTTTGTTGTTTGTATCCTTTACACCAAATGTATAGACGAAACACTCAGAGGTTTTGGAGAAGTAGCCAGTAAATTTTCAGACTGATGGATTAATAAAAATAAGAAAAAAAAGCATCTAGAAAGCTATTTTACCAAACATAGTAGTGACCGTAATTTTTTCCACATTTTTACAAGGGATGGAAATGAGGTATGGCAATATCCAGCAACCCTCTGAATCAATTAAGGGTTTACTGGAAGATACAGGGAGAACACTTAGGATGTGTGACTAAAAATTGTTCACTGGACACAGCAGTGCCCCATGATGCTGACATTCATGTTCCTACAATGCTTTTCCATTGTCACAGAATCTTCTTAGATGTCAACACTATCAATTGTGGTCTTCCTATAAGTCAATAAAATAATTTAAAAACTGATGTTTAAAAGTCCAAAGTAAAGAAGACCAAAGGAGGTATATTGTTTCGGTCTGGTTGTTTTATCTGTGGTAGAGCAAAAAGTAAATGGGCCTGGGCCATGGTTGGTCAAGACTTCACATAAAAATTCTAAGGTGAATATAGTTGATTTTGGAGTAAGTCCAAAGAAGGAAGAGGGGTCTACTTCTGAGATGGCAACCCAAGAAGGCATTATGCCAGGAAAGAGTTTAAAAAGCCAGGAAATGAATCAGAATGGTTGTGAATGGAGGGAGTCAAACATATCACTAAATCAGGAGGACCGGGCAGACGGGAAACCAGAAAAATGTACCCAGCTTTGGAAAATGCCCATTGCAAATGAGATTGAGGCCAAATGAGCTGATGTTTTACTGGCTTATTTATCCGCCCCATTGTTCTTTTTACCCATAAAATGCTGGGCCAGGTTAATTTCTATAAAGCAAGACATACCTACTCTATGGTGTTCCTTTAATAGAAAAACCATGTTTTCAAAATTCTGACCAGTTGTCTGGTATTGTGGCTTTTGTGAACTCTACAAAAATAGGCTAAGAAGGAGATCTCAAGATTTAATACAAATGGCCTCTTAAAAAGATGGAAGGAAGGAAGGACCTAAGGATGAAAATTTGGCATGTAAGCTAGTGTTGAACTTCTGACAATTATTCATTCACGTCTCCAACTCATGTATTTTCACTCTTGGCAAAGCAGGATGGTGCTAAGAGCTGGGGACTCTGAGCATATTACCGCACAGCCGCAGCCTTGGGATTTAGTAACGTCAATTTAAAAGGAACAAGAAGTTCTCTAGTTCTCTACTCATAATCACATTGCTCAGAGCAAGCTGTTGGATGTAAATCTCGGAGATAAAAGACAGACCAATTAATCTATTTATACCTTGGAGAGCTAAGCAAAATGAGAATGTTTCTAATTTGTTTTGTTTTGATAATCTCCATGGGCTTTATGCCTTGTCAAAACACTGCCCTCTTTGTATAACAATCTGGTAGACAGTTTTATAAGTCTTACATTTATAGTTTGACGTTTGGACAAGGCATTTCTAAGAGGTATTTCAGGATTCTTATCAATTATTTCATAGATCATAAAATCAGTATTTGGTGACTTGCTTAAAGTTTCTCTGCAAATCAGTAGTTAGAGTCAAACCCTCACCTGACTTAAACAATACTGTTTTCCTACACCATAAAAATTTTCTAGTTATAAAAAGTACATTTACTTTTTATCTGTCGTGTTTTCTCTACTGCAGGCTCTAGCATTGGTGGTGCTGGGGGAATCGGGACAGACGATGTCCAAGCTCTGCTTCAGAAACCTTAGGAAAGGAGTCTGTAGGTGGAAAAACATTCCATTGAGATATTCATGAAACCCAAACTAAATTATAAGTTCCGGCGTTGGGGGGTTTATTATTGTTTCTTTTTATTTAACAGGTAGTCATCAATAAAGTAATACCTCTAAACCTTTGAAAGCCAAAAATGTGTTTATTTCTCTAACAAAAAGGTGGGGAGACCTGGAAAGTGAGTTTTTTTCTGTCTGTTTGTGTATGTTTAAGGTGTGTTTCATTTCCTAATTCTTCAGTTTTCCTTTATAGTTTAATTTCGCTGCTTATTAGAATACTGTTATATAAAGCACTGAGAATATATATATATATATATACTTTAAATCCTCACAATAACCCTATGAGATAATGAATCATTGTCCTTTTTTTATGGATTAAGAAACTAAAGCTCAAAACATGCAAATAACTTGCCATGAATATTATTGCCTTATATTTCAATAGTCACTCATATTCATTGCTCAAACAAGTAAACTATTTCTGGAAGAGTTTTCACATAATATAAAATAACAACAAGGGGAAATTTTCTCCCAATTATTGATTTTTTAAGTTAAAATATAATTCCTGATTTAACATATTCTGATTCCTTGAGGTTGAACAACAAGATGCAATGTGCATATGAGTTTAGGATCAAACCTAAGCTAAGCATTTTCATTAGAAATTGACAGATTCAAATAGAAGTCATTTTTTGAGAATTTTTCACCTTATTTTATTTGCATAGATTTTTGTATCAAGTAAAAAAGATACAGCTGTCCATCTTCTTCTTTCCTCTTTTCTCTCTAAACATTGATTTTTCCCTTTTCCAAATGTATTTTTTAAATTATATTCATTGATTTTACTTTTGTATCAAATCCAAAAAGTATTGAATTGCTACCTGTGAATACGTGTGTAACAGCAACTTCGTGTTGTTAGAGCGATCATTCTTCATGACTATTACACAACCAGATATGGTCTAGGCAAGTCTTTCACTTGTCAGTTTTAAAATAACCCAGCCCAACCGAGGATGTTAACAAGAGCACACCCATCCACCCAGGTGTGGCGGGTAGAGCGTGATCTTTTCCTGAGACAGAGTTTAGAGCCCAATCTTTCACATGCTTCTGTATTTTTTTGGCAGTCTTTTCTATTTGCTTTTTCCACAGGGAACAGCAGAATTGCAAGTGTCTCATAACTTTCAAGGTAGATCTTCTCATTGTTTGCAAAAAATATTGTGATTTTAAAAAACTACTTCCAACAGTTTTAGAATATTCCCTCAGAGCCCAGCGTGAATCATAGGGAATCATTTTGTGGCCAAAGGCTGACTCTAATAATCTAACTAGGTTAGTAGGTCATTGAAATTCTTTCCCCTTACTTTAAGCTAATCTTTCCGGGGGGTGGGGAGGATGCCATAACCAAATATCAACAGAATCAGTTTTTCTATAGTTTCTAAGGGGTAGCTAGAGCAAAGTAAGAGTGGCAAGTCTGTGAATTACCTTTTGGAGCTTAAAAAGAAGCCAATGCTTTGCCCATCTTCCTCCAGCTATGCTAGCAATGGTAGTGGACAGATGCTCTTTTTCTGCCCAGGTCCTCCTAACTTACTCTCTTCACTGGACCAATGTACAACGTAGATAAACATACAGCCTCTGTCTTTATTTTCTCATGGTAATGGTGAAGAATCCTCAATTTTCCCCCTGTTGCCCCGACGTCCTTCTGTATTTGTTAGCTCTAAGACTTGTGGGCACTTGGTTTTTCTATCCACACAATTCCATTACGAACATTTGACCCTGTTTGTTCATTTCAATTATTATTCACCTCCCATTTTAAAAATTCTCTATGAAGTTGAAATTCTTATGCTCCTTTCATTTTCAACTAAAAGATAGATAGATTTATTTTTTGAACAAGAGAGGAAAATGTAGCAAAATGTGGTAGAAATTACTCCGGACCAGAGGGTAAGGGGCCTGAGACTAAAACGAAACTCATTTATTCAGACGTTGCCCACAGTAAGTGTTTCTAGATCTCAATTTCTGTACCTGATACTGAAATAATAGGTGCACAAAATATTCATTGTCCCTATTCCCATGACAGAATCTGGTGAGGAAGGCAAGAAGTAATCGGATAGTCACACAAATCAAATGTAATTACAATATGTGATAAATGCGTCAGGATGTAAGAGAACTTGACCGCACCAAGAGGTCAAAGAGGGCTTCCTGCGGGAAGTGATATCTGACCCAGATATGAAATCCGGGGTGGGCGAGGGAGCAGGGAAGACTGGTCTAGGCAGAGGAAAGAGTTTAAGGGAAGGCCCCGAGGAAACAGAGTACTTTAAATAAGGAACTCTAGGCCTGTAAGGGAAAGAATGACTGTGCCTTATCTGTGGGGAATGAGTTAGAATGATGCAAGAACAGAATCTGGAAGAGACCAATACAGGAATCCAGAATGTAGATTATGGTTTTTCGGACAAGAGGACCAGAGAGGTGTTTAGGAGGAAGAGAGAAAAGTAAATGAATTCAAAATATACTTTATTGGAGAGTAAAATCAGTAGAATTTCATGATAGACTGGATGTAGTGGATGACAGCGTCAGCAGGGTCTGTGGCTTTGGGGCCTGCATGTTACCACCAACTGAAATGGAACATGTTTGCAAGGAAAGATCACAAGTTTGGTTTTAGACTATGTTTGGGATATCTTTGAACCACAGCTTTGACACTGAGGTTTGTAGGGCTGTCTATAAAATGAGAGAGATCATCTCTAAGATTCCGTTTCAACAGTACACTTTGATTTCATTCTGTCTCCCAACCTTACCTATAGGAGAAAGTGGGAAATTGAATGTCCTTGATCCAGTAAGTTTCCTGATGATAACCAGAAAATTTCAGAATTGGGAAAGAAGAAACTTTACCCTAATCTTGACTAAGTGTATTTTCAAAGAGTATTTTAGAGGAAAAGATCTTTGGGGTTCACACTGTCAACTATAGTTTATTGTTTTGGGGTCTAAACTGAAAACGGCATTAAATTCCCTATCCAATTTCTTCGCCAGTGGTTCTCAAAGATCTTAACAGGTCTCTTTTCCATTGGGGTGGGGAGCGGGTAGTGATAACAAAGAATTGGTAATAACACAATACCACTAAAAATAGAAAGGCAGTAAATACATAAAAATAAAAGCTCCATAAAAGTAAATTTTAAGGTCAAGTCTACAAATGTACTAAATAGTACATACATTTCAGCAAGTGTAAATCATAATTAGCTCAAGGCAGCATCACCTTTGCAGTGATAACACAGAGTCCTTCCTGAAAATGGCAGGAATCCCAACAATTGACCTGGGCATGTTGGAATTAGGGATTCAGCTACTGTGGTAGGCAGCCTCTAAGATGCCCCCAATGATCCCCACCTCCTGCCATTTCCACCATTGAATGAAAGATGGTCTTTCTGGATGGCACGCCATACCTAACTCCATATCTAACTCAAAGCCAAGAGCCCATCAGAAAAATCTTACTCATTTATACCATATGCATAGCACATCATTCACTTTTCAGTTGTTCTCCAAAAGATTCAACTATCAGTAGGAAGAAGCAGTACAAACTTCAGCTACAACCCAAAACACTTAATTTCCTACCCAATAAACATTATATACCCTAAATATACCTCCATGTCTTCTTATGAGAGCATCATTCACCGCCCCCCCCCCCACAACAGGAACTATATCTCCCCACCTGAACTTTGAAAAGTCTTGGGAGGATAGAAATAACATGTTAACACGGTAATCACAATTTGAAGCTCCTGTGATATGCCAATTGTTTCACATAATCCTCACAACAACTTTATAAAAGACATTAGCCCATTCATAAAGAACCTGGGACACTTAGACAAGTTAAGCACATTATTCAAGGTCTTATCTAGCAATTGATAGAGCAGGGCCTATATGCATGTCTGTCTATCTGATTCTGAACTGCCGCATTCCCATGGCCCATTCCCACCTCTAAGATGTATTGAAGAAGCAGCACCCAACCTCCCAAGGAGTCTATATTCAGGTCCTTTTAGATGTCACCAGCTGTCATAAATCCATGTTTCCTTACCAGACCAGTAGCAGATTTCCTTGCACCTTTCAGGGTTGGGGATGTTTCCTATTGTTTTGGAATTCTCCAAAAAGTTTGGATTGTCTTTTTAAAGGATGAACCCCTTCAAAGGATGTCTTCCCCGTGGTACAGAATGGCTTTTCTCTGTACCATCTGTCAATTTCTTCTCTCTTTCTCTTCTTCTGTTGCCAAATATGTATTCCTTTCATATTATTGAAGTCTTCACGTTCTGTTCTTTTTTGGTTTTACTTCCTCCATTAACTCCATCAACTCTTCCATCTCTGGACATGAAGAGTGTGTGGAGAAGTGCTCCTTAAGCCTTTTCCCTCTCTCAAGCATGCTGTGCGGTCTGTTTATGATGTTGGTGTTCACCTTTGGCAGGAAGAGGAACTCATCCGCCAGCTACTCAAACAGCCTTCCAGCTTCTGTCCTCTTAGTTAGGGATGGCACTCCTTATGAAAATCTTGTCTCTTGGAGCACAGCTCTTAACAACTTGCTTGGCTAACTCTGCAATAAGAGATGGATACATACATTGTCTTCTATTTAAGTTGATTTGAGCAGGGCTTAATTCTGAGTTTCCACAGGGGGATGGAGGGGTAGGGATGGCAGGGTTATTTTTCCGTTTGGGCTCCATATTCCTAAAGAGGAAAGAACCTCTGCTCAGTCAGCTAAACTTCACATTAATGCAGAAACCCAACGCTTTCTGGAAAGGTAACACAGACCTCTCAGGTGAGAAAGCCCTCAAGCAAGGAAACCGGCCTGTGAGCCAATGCGCCATTGCATTCTGCTGTCATATTGTCAGTTGTGAAAGAAGACTTGGCCAAATAGCCAAAACTCCATTACCCTCTATTTGAGTGTTTGCCAAAACATACTTGGAAATGGAAGAGTAAATTAATGAATATTAGAGTTAAGTTATCTCAGAGCACCTGTGAGAGACAGCAGCAATTTTTTCAGCCAGACATTTGATGGAATTTAGCAGCATCAAGAGCTTCTCAACCAATCTCTTATTTCCAAGGGTGGAAGGGGAGGAGATCACTGAGGCGTTTTTAGAAGCTATGAGACGGTATCAAGTATCCCAGGACTTTCATATTCACTGAAGATAATTAGACACAATGTAGGAAGGACCCTTGTTCCATGCAACATCAATTTCCAAGGCCCCCCTCCTTCAGCTAATATTTATTAGGTACTTGCTATGGAACAGGCACTGTGCTAAACCCTGGGCCTGGACTAGTGAACAAAATCTGACCTAGTCCCTACTCCAGTTGGGGGGTGACATCAATCAAATACTCACACTATCTTTATAAGCTAAAATAGACATTCTGGACCAAAGGAATATGGGGTAGATGGAGGGCAGGACTGGTACACGACCAGATCTGTATTTTTTTTTAACATAATTGCCGACAGTAGAAAATCAATTGGAGGAAAGCCAAGTAATTACTCAGTAGTAAAATATTTTGATGTCACTTTGCAAGGGAACCAACTTTTTTTTTTTAAAAGATTGGCACCTGGGCTAACAACTGTTGCCAATCTTTTTTTTTTTTTCTGCTTTATCTCCCCAAGCCCCTCCTGTACACAGTTGTATATCCTAGTCGCAGGTCCTTCTAGTTGTGGGATGTGGGACGCCGCCTCAACATGGCCTGACGGGCAGTGCCATTTCTGCGCCCAGGATCCGAACCCTGGGCCGCCGCAGTGAAGGGCACGAACTTAACCACTTGGCCACGGAGCCGGCCCTGGGAACCAACTTTTTATATTAGGTTAATAAAAATATACCTAGAAGAAACCTCATCTTATGTGCACTTGTCAGGAAATTTGAAAAAGAAGGATTACATTCTATGTGGGAAAACATGTAAGCTGGGCAATGTTTAGGCAAAGTTAGTCTATGTTCATGGTACTTTTGATGTTTTGTGTCTTCTTTTCATGCATGTTTTAACTTGTGTAAGGTCTGAGTGGGTGGCAGGCAAATATACTTGGTTAATACTTGCTCTAATCATTTGCTTTATAAAGCTTCAGAATATGGTTACTGGGGGACTAGATTCAACTAGCTGTTATTTCTGAATCAAAAGATTAGGTCAACAACATGGATCCTTAAAAGAAATCACAACACAAAATATACTTAGTCATAATAGATTCTTCTAGTCTTTTGCAGAAAATAACAACTGACAAGAAATTCAGCTAATAGACATGACACAGAAATGTTAAAATTATAATAGCATGGAAAAATGATACCTTTTTATTTTTTCTGAGAAAGATTCATCCTGAGCTAACATCTGTTGCCAATCTTCTTCTTTTTGCTTGAGGAAGATTCACCCTGAGCTAAAATCTGTGCCAATCTTCCCCTATTTTGTATATGAGTCGCTGCCACAACATGGCTGCTGACAAGTGGTGTAGGCATGTGTCCAGGAACCAAATCTGGGCCGCCAAAGTGGAGCACACAAAAGTGGCCCCCAAATGATACCTTTTTATTGAAAGTGATTTAAATAAAATACATTGCAAAATGTATACTGAGACAACTCTCCCATTTCTATTTTTCCATCTTTATGTAATATATATTTGCATATGTATTATCTCTAAAAATTCCATTATTCCTCCATTATTCCTCTACAATCTTTTCCTGATCAACTTCAGATTATTTGAAACACCACTATTTGTTTATCACTCCCTCTACAGTCTAAAATTACGAAGGTTTTTAACATTATAAAGTATTTACTTCCTTCCTTTGCATTGTGACTTTTTCTACTTCACAAGGTATGAACTAGAAATTCTCTCATTATAAATGTCATCAAAGTTTACAGCAGTTGAGAAAGAATGCTTAACCAAAATCAGAATTATTTTCTACCCATCAATTTATGAATTTAAAAAGCTCCAGTCACACTAGCTGTACACAGAGAACTACTGGTTATTTTACATTAAATTCAAATACATGTAAATTAATTGGATTGTTCCACAGAGAGATAGTATATGATTAATGTATGATACTACATGGATACGATTTTTTGCTAAAACTATTAACATATCATCATAAAGGAAGTACAGATTCCTTAAATTAATTCATACCAAAAGAAATTTATGAATGTTACAAAACTAGTTCCCATGTGGTATTAAGCTGAAAGAAAGAAAATAAAATGCATTTATTTCTAAAAGTTTTTAAGGTGGATATTTTATAAACTACAGTCAGACTTATTTCTCTGAATTCTCAGTATGCTAATAAAAACATCTGCAGAGAATCTAGTTTTTTATTAATTGTGGCAAGTGAACACAAGATAGCCACGAGGGAAAACTTGTCCTATAAAATCGTATTTTTATGAGCCAATCTTTGATATCAAAAGGAAATTATATTACAGTAATGTTTAAAGTGATGAAGTAACTTTCTCATGGGGTTATTTTAACATGAAAATCTGACAAATAACATTTTAAAAATGAAATGAAATATGAAATTTTAGATATGACAATGCATTTTAAAAAAATCTTATTAGCAAAACTAGTGTTCCCCATTCTGGACAAGAAAAATTGCAAGATATCTGCGTTTGTTTTAGTATTGCCGAAAGATGGTGTAATCGCCTCAGTTGACCCAGTGACTTCAAATCAAATGCTTCCGAAGAGGCTGGGGTTGGGGGCTAAGCAGAGAAGAGAAGGAAGGGTGCTCCTCAAGACTTCCATCATAGTATAAGAGCAATTCATTGCCAATTCCACTTATTTTCTGAAAATTAAATTCCTTCTGAATAACTGAGTGTAAGAATTGACCTCATTAATAACGTACATATTATCGAATGCTATGGTTTTCAATTTTTTCCAAATTAAAATCTTCTGGCATTTAATTTACAAACAAGAAGGAAGAAACTTTAAAAAATAGTAATCAAGAGCATGTCGTGATCAAAAAAGAAAGCATTAAAGCAGAGGCAAGAGGCCGGCATTCTCACTGCCTCTTTAGTCACTGATTCCCTATGTGACCCTGAAAAGTCCACTAACACCAAAGGGTCAGGATCAATGCAGGCTCTTCTTAAAGGAGAAGTGAGGATGGAAACACCAACAAGGACTAATTCCAGGGACCAAAGTGAGAAAATGGGGAGTTGGATGGCTTCTCGGAAAGGAGATGCAAAACTAGAGGGAAGAAGTCTCCTGGGAATATAAGTTATGAGCATAATGTATACGGTGGAAAGTTAATTCTGATCCTTTTTCATAAAATAAAAATGACTTTTTGAAACAAATCCCTTCAGTACTACGCATACAGAATTTCGGCATATTTTTGGCACATGTCAGTAAATATTTGTGGAAAAGAAGTGAATTCAATGGAGTTTTTTCATTAGGATATCTTAGGATTAATACTCTCCAATGCTATCCACTTTTAAGGAATTATTTGATGCCGGATATTTTTGAGTCACAAACATAATACCATCCTCATAATATCTTGCTTTAAGACAGCACCAATTGCCAGATAGCCTTTTTGCCCCAGAGAACATTAGTTGACCATGGAGAATGAGATGATGCCGTGAGAGTATCATGCACAGTACCTGGCAGGATGTGATATGCTCACTGTAACTAACACTCATTGAATGGCTGACTGGTGCTGGGCCCCGTCTTTGTGTTGTGCATGCATTAACATATTTAATTCTTGCATCAGCCTTATGAGTGGGTAGTATCTTTACCTCCATCTTATAGCTAAGGAAACTGAGACAGAGGGAAGTTAAGTAATTAGTTACGTAGCTAATATATTGGAACAGAAATTTGAGCCTAGTTAGTCTAGCTCCGAAGCCACCTCTCTAAAACCAACAATTTTTTGAGCACTTTCTTATTTCAGGAATCTTGCTAATTTTCCAACAGGAGTCAAGTTCTCTAATTCTCATAGTTTCTCCCTGAGGTACTACTGCAATCTGCATTTTAAAGCAGGTGTTCAAACTGTGCTAGTTTTGTGTCCCTCTTTTTTCTCTTTTTCTCCCCCCTTCCTATTTCTGCCCTCTCTGCTCCTGCTTGTGCAGTGCCTGGAAGAGGGGTTGAGCCCCGGGGCACCCAGCCTTTTTCTGCACACTCTTACGTGAGCTGCCTGGTGCCTCCTTTCTTCTGCTTCATCTAGTCTGCTGTTGAACTCCTTTAGCGCATTTTTAGGTTCAGTTATTGTATTCTTCAGCTCTTTGACTTCTGTTTGGCACTTTCTTATATTTTCTGTCTCGTTGCTGAAGTTCTCACTGTGTTCATCCATTCTTCTCCCAAGTTCAGTGAGCATCTTTTTGACCATCACTTTGAACTCTTTATCAGGTAAACTACTTATCTCTGTTTCATTAAGGTTTTTCCTGAGGCCTTGTTCTTTTGTTTGGAGCATATTCCTTTGTTTTCTCATTTTGCTTGACTCTCTGTGTTTGTTTCCATGTGTTCCACCTCTCCCACTCTTGAAGGAGTGGCCTCGTGCAGGAGATGAACCTTATCAACCCTGCCCTAACCCCTGATTGTCTCTTGAACCTTTGTGATTGTCCAAGCAAATAATGTGTGAGCAATTTACACTAACCAAAACTATGAGAAAGTGATCCAAAAATCAGAATGCCATTTTATTATTTTGAACTGGATATATCTTTTCCGTAGCCAGACAGGTTGCATTTGCTAGTGAACATGACTGCTTTCTGTTTCCTCTTGATGTGACTACTGCTAATTCAAGTTTAAGCAGTAAGAAGCAAATCAAGGCAGACAGATGTAATGATTCTCAGGAGACGTTTCATCCAGGCCTCGATAGAAGCTGAGAGTATGAAGGCTACAGTATGAAATGAAAAACCTAGGCCTGTCATGTTTTCTCTATTAAATTTGGCTGTACCCTTCTGGCAGGAGATCACCACACATAGGCGACAATTATACCACAGCCTATTTTACACTGATTACATTTTAGCCTTCCTTTACTCCCTCTAAAAGCTATGGGAGAGAACCTTCAAAATCATTAAAAGGATAACTAAACAGTGAGGAAGACCCAGCTGAGATTGAATAGCATGAAATTAAGCAGTACTTAGCAGCATAGAAGCCAAAGTAAAGAAAATAAATAGAACTATTTACCTAAAGTTGGGGAGTAGTTGCACCCACACTGCGTTAGGACCCCCATTTTACACTCTCATAGAACATCAACTTCATAGCACTCATCACAGTTGGACTAATCACCCATTATCCATTCTCCCAGAAAACCACATCTCAATGAAAGCATGGACCTTGCTTGTCTTATGCCCTGCTGAGTCTGGCCAATGACTGACCAATTGACCAATAGTGGACCCTAGGTAGGGGATAGTTGAGTGAATATCAAGGCAGAAGGAAGGAAAGAACAAAATGTAAAGACATAGCATATCTTTGAAACTAGTTGAGAGGATGTGATGTGAGTGAGGGAATAAACAATAGAGGGGCCTGCCCACGCAAGTTAACAAAGGAAATGATCATCCACAGAGAGCATGATAACAAATAAAGACATGTTTGGTAGGAATGAAAGTAGAAGAAGGGCATGAGCCAACATTTCCCATTTTAAAGAATTAGGAGGCCCCAGATGAAACTGAGCCTAAAGTGTAGGTAAATAGGAGATTGGGCAATTAAAGTGGTTGATCAATCAAAAGCCAGAGCAGTACAGTAGACCTGGGCAAGACAGGGAGCTGATCTCTGGCCCTCCTCCAGTCCTGCTCCTTCCCAAAGGGGAGGGAGACCACCCAGAGTCTACACAGCCCCTTTTAGATCATATCTGGAATATCTGGGCCCCAAAATTCCATGCAAAGATCCCTTCTGCAGGCCTGTCCTTCTGAGGGAGGAACACATAGCTATAGTATGCTCCCTGGATCAAGGGGAGAGCAAGACAGAGCTGTTTTAGAGGGGTGTGGACAGTTTGGTCTTGTGGTGTAGAGTGTCTACACACTTGTATCCAAGGGCCTTGTGGTGCAGGAATAGAGACAAAGAGAAAGGAGCGAACGTGGGCCGGGAACCAAACTACCAACAAATGACATGGAACTCTGACAAGCTCAGGAATTCTAATCTTGAATCCGGCTTCTAGATCATTGAATCATTGATCATTTGAAGGTAAATATACCTTCTGGCTCTCAAATTATATCTTTGTCTCCCATGTATGTTCCTTTGCTCTCCTTATAATAAAAGAGAATGCAGGATTTCTAGGGCAGAAACAAGTGGACACCAGTTAAATTGATGAAGTCAGAGATTTCAAATCAAAGCCAACTAGAGGAATTCATTGTAGATAGGAGGATAAGAATCTATTTTAGTTAACAATTTATTAGCTTGACTTGTTACTATTAAATATTTAAATGTATGGCAGGTAGGTTTCCATTTTTAATCTTGACACGAGCCCTGCAATGTAGGGGCGGGTCTAGCCAGGATGTTTACCTCATGCTAGAAAGCTATGATTCTGAAATGATCTTTCACTACAGGTTGATCTTGGCTGGTTGTAGACTTCTTAGTATCCATAACTCTTATTTTTATGAGGAAAGTTAACAGACTATTCCACAAATACTGGCTTAGGTTTAGAGTTCCACCCACTCTTTTCAGATGGACACTGAGTCATTCATTGCTCAGGAGTCTCCAGAGGAAAGGGGTTTTCTGAAGTCAGGGAAATGAAGAAAACCAGGGAGAGATGAAGAACCTGCAGATAAAGGGTGCCTGATGGTTTCAAAACACTTTCATGAATCTTATCTCAATGTGGTTCTTAGAACTACCCTGTACAAGTAGATAAGGAAGGTGTTATTTTCCTTCTTGACAGTTGAGAAAACTGAAACTGAGAGAGCTTGCACCATGATGGAGAGCAGAACTAGAACCTGAACCTAGTCTTCAAATATTCTTTTATTTTTCAAGCAAGGAAAGAAGCGACATATTTGTAAAATTCGAGGGTTTTTTTTTTTTAACAAGATATAGAAACCTACAGTGAATGTAATTTTACCATGACAAGATGGTGTAGTACTCTTTGAAAAGACATAAATTCCTCTAGTTGGCTTCTGTTTGAAATCTCTCTGACTTCATCAATTTAGCTGGTGTCCAACTGGCTTATGCCCTAGAAATCCTGCACTTTCTTTTATTGAGGAGAAGGAAAAGGAATGTAAAAGGGAAACAAAGGATATCATTTTAGGACTATAATTAAGCTCTTAATTTTTACTTGAGGTCACTGAGGCTCAGAAAAGTTAAGTGAATTGCCCTAAATCACAAAGAGATAGACGAAAGAGCTTGACCATGAAACCTCATCTGATTCAGAACTCTGAGGCTGCCCTTCTCTCGGTGTCCTGTGAAATTGTCTTCAGTCCCTCCAGTTCATTTTATTCTTTCTTCTTTAATTTCTTGTCACTCTATTCTTTTTAACACAATCTCTGCCCAGTTATTCAAACTTTCGTTTGAAACTGTATATAAGATATACAAATATATCTTATATATAGTTAAAATATATATATATATATATTATATATAGTTATAGTTCTGGTGTACAAAATATTTCCCATTTTTATTTTCCCTATCTCTTGTCCTCAGTTCCCTTGACACGGCAACAGGCAGCTCCAGCTGTAATCTGGAGAGTTAACCCCTCAGACTGGACAGCTACCTCTTGATTCTCCTTATGGAGCCTGACTGAGCCTGCAGGAGGCCTTCCTGAAGAGGACAGCAGACCGTCCCAGGGCTGCCTCTTTCATACCTACTCTACATCTGGTTCCCAGGAGACACTCAAGCATCCTTTGCTCTGACAAACTCAGGGAGAGCGGGCCAGGCCCTGTAAGCCCCTCTCATCCTCTGCTTCACTGGCAGCCTGTTCTGAGGCTTTCTCAAGTAGCAGCTAGACACCAGACCTCTGAATCTCAGGGGGTCAGCACCGCCTGCCTTGGGCCCTTGTAGGCAGGTTTAGATGTTCTCAGGGCACAGGAACAACTTCAGAAAAATGTCTCTTCACACACAGTCTCTGGCCTCCACACACTCTGACCATTTTATTACCTCTGTGTGGGTAAGAATGTTAAGAGTTGTCGAACTGGTTTTTAAGAATCTCCTTTGAAAACTGGCACCTTGTTCTGGCACACCTCTCTGGAAAATGACAGCTCTGAATCTTGGTACCTCAGTTAGAACTTCTGATTTCATAGTGAGTTCAAAGTATTTCATAATCAGTCATTTGCCACTGAAATTTCTATATCATTTAAAGACCAAAAGTAAAATATTTTCCCACAAATGTGATATACAGTCAATTAAATTTTCTGTTGAGCTTTCTTTAATTTGTTTTTTTTATTAAGCACTCCAATTTCAACTAGACGTGTTTTTCTTTCGGTGCGCGCTACAAGGTTTGGATTAATTATTTTTTAGTGTGATTATATAATTATCCAAATGTTATGTTCATCAGTCTTAATGCTTACTTTTTTTTGAAAAGTTTCTTTTTATATATTGTTTTTCTATAGCGTCAGATCAACTTTTGGCCTCTCTTGTTCTACTATGTGATAATGTTGGGGCCTTCATATTACTCTTCTTATAAAGATTACTGTATGCTGAGTTCTGAATTATCATCAGATTGAGGTTTTGGTTGGAATGACATTAAACTATAAATTAACTTAGAAATAATTATAATAGGAATAGCAAATTCAAACAAACATTAATAGTGCTTTTAATGGACCAAGCACTCTTTTACGTGCTTTCAAATATTAGCTCATTTAATTTTCTAAAGAACTGTGGTCAGTTTAATTATTGGCCCCATTTCTTCACCTCTTCCTCCATCAACAGCTTTCTTATGACCACATGCTGGGAAGAGTGTATTTCCCACTCCTTGACTCTGGACTTGGTGATAAGATTTGCTTTGGCCAACAGGATTTAAGCAGATAAACTGAGTCTTGATATGAGCTTGCTTGGTTGGGCTTGCTCTCTTGAACTTCAGCCACTGCCCTGAGGAGAACGTGTGTCTATCCCACTGATCCTAGGAGGAGATGGGGAACACTTGGAGCAGAGTTGGCCCAGGAGATGCTCAGATCCGTAAGAATAAAGTATTATTGCTTTAAGCCATTGAGTTCTGGGGTGACTTGTTAGACAGCATTGTTTGGCAATAGCTAAGTAATATGCCACACTATGAAGTAGGTACTATTATTATCCATATTTTACAAATGAGAAAATGAAACAAAGAGAGATTAAGAAACTTATTAGCTAGCAAGTGGGCAGCATGACTCCAGAGTGCATACTTTTAATTATTTTTACAATACTGAGTCCTTATAGGATAAGGTGTTCCTTATCTCCCCACCCTCTTCACTCTTGACTCTGCTGACCTCCCCCACTTCCTGGTGTGCTGGTTCTCTGGTCCTTGGCCATTTGATATAGCCAAATTTGATATAGCCATCATATCAAATTCTCTTATGATGGTCTTCTCTTGCTTCCCTTCCCTTTGTTCAACCACCTGGTGTAACTTAATCTTGGTTTTTTCACACATATAATGGTAATAATAGCACCTACCTGTGTAGGTTGTGAAGAGCACTGAGATAGCTCATGGAAAACCACTTAGCATAATGCCGGCACCATGCCATTATTGAGTAATATTCGATAAATGTTGCTGTGTTTGCAGTTACATTTTTCTCCCTACTTCTTACTCTCCTTGTGGGCCCCATTTAATCTTCCCTATCCTTAAATAGATCTGGCCTGGTCTCCTTTCTCACTCCTAATTCTCCACCTTTCCCAGGGAAATTTTACCCACCCTATCTAGATTCGGCTGAAATTTTCTGTCCTGTCCTGTTCCCTGAGGTCCAGACCCATGTATCCCCCTATCTCCTGTACTCCCCCTTTGGGATGCTGCACAGACCCCAAGTTCAACAACACCAAAGTAATTTTTTCATCTACTCCTCAAATCTGCTAGTCCTTTCATGGCTCCTACCATCATAAACGGCATGACCATTCAGGCAATTTCCCCAAAGCAGAAACTAGGTATAATAATTTATTCCTACTTCATCCTTATCCTCCAATCACCAACTTCTGTTAATATCTTATAAACTCTTATGAGTTTTATTCTTACAATTCATATTATTCTTATATTCTTTAATTCATATGACTCTTATAAACTCATTATTGGGAATATGCCACTTCCTGAGTGCTAGATCAGGAAACTCTTATTCACTAGCCTTGACTCTGGATTTCACATCTGTCTAGCATCAATGACACCAGATATCAGAACACTTCAATCTCAGGAGGTCAGCACCTTATACCTTTGCCCCACGCCGCAGGAAGAAACCAGGAATCTTGCCCAAAGATCTCACTATGGAGAAGCTGAATTCAGAACTTAGCTTTTCCTCCTGGTGTTTCCTTTGAGGGTACCTGTGTCCAGCAATGCCTGCACAGACTGTTGCCCCCAGCATTCACCCACTTCTGCTTTAATACCTCTGCCTTCTTTTCTCAATCCTAGTGGCTTGGCCATATCCCAACTTTAATTCTTCCTGCCATCTTACAGAAACTGGCTGCTCAGCCCTCAGTTGTTCTGACTCTAGACTTAGCCACCTATTTTTCAGCTGTGTTTCCCATATTATATTTGATAGATGGTACCAACTGCATCCATTAAGCAATCCCATTGAAACTTTTTGATGCTTTAGATCCTAAATCAGTGGTTTTCAAAACTGTATTCACACCAGAATCACCTGGAGAGCTTTTCTCTCTGGATATTTTGATTTGGGTCTTGGGTGCAGCTGGGAATTTCCTTTTTTTATAAGAAGATTCCTAAAGTAATCAATGAGCAGCCAGGTTTAGGAATTGATATCTTAAACAGAAAGTAGAATTTTACTTACAATTTAAGCAATAAGAACAGATTTCAAAACTGTGGAAATTACCAGATTTCCCCATTGTAAAAATTTTGTTTAAAAATCTACTTTCACATAAAGATATTTGTTGTTGAATGAAAGAAAGATCTCTTCTTTGACAGTTCAGGTTTTCTGAGTTTCTAATGTCAAAAGAATTGTTACTTTTGGGTGGGTACATTTATACACGGTTGAAATTTAGGGTGTCTCACGTTACTCACCTTTTCTTTATAAATATTACAGCTTGTTTTAACAGAGACTTCCCCAAAAAGGGAAGTGATCTTTACTTAGCAATTACTAAACCAGCTCCTTCAGCATCCTACTTTGTCTGATTCAGAGAGCTCTTCTTTCTTATGAACGGCCCAAAGCACCCTCTGTCCCAGAGTCTAATAAAGAGTTAATAATGGGGGCCAGCCCGGTGGCACATCGGTTAAGTGAGCACATTCCAGGGTTCGCCAGTTCGGATCCCGGGTGCCGACACAGCACCTCTTGGCACGCCATTCTGTGGTAGGCATCCCACATATAAAGTAGAGGAAGATGGGCACGGATGTTAGCTCAGGGCCAGTCTTCCTCAGCGAAAAGAGGAGGATTGGCAGCAGTTAGCTCAGGGCTAGTCTTCCCCCCCCCCCAAAAAAAAGGAGTTAATAATGTTTAATAAGGAGTTTATTAAATGGGATCCACATCAACATGACTCTATTAGGACAAATGCATGTTTTAGACTACTTGTGCATGAATTTAAACTTGGTGACATTCCTTCATCTTTAAGTACTTAATGCACTTATAAACCCAAACAAGCAGCACTTGAGTTTTCAATCTTTTTAATAGTCTGTAAATCCCTGTTGACTGTTTTCACAACTTTTTTAAATCTACATCTAAAAGTTAGCTGTATCTTTTAAACATCTCAGTACAAGTTTAGTTGAAAACAAATACCTACAGAAGAAAGGAGGACGGTGTGGCAGGCATGCTGTCTTACTAGGCAAGAAAGTGTGTTTAGGTTTATGCAGTTGTAAGCTGGGGCAATTCTGTCCACGCCTCCTGGGGAGGGCAGGAATATCTTTGTGGTGAAGATTAATATGGATGTTTCAAAGAAACACTGTGCACCTAGCCATTCTACTGCTCGCCTGTGATTTTCTTAGCTTCTCTGTTTACTGATAGGCTCCTCATATGCACTCTCTCAGCCCACCCTCCACCCCTGACTGTCCACCACCCTTGGTCTACCCCCTGAAGAGCCTCAGGCCACACTATGGCACCTTATTCTGATGTCCCTTCTCCGGTGGTGACCATCCTGTCAATTACCCTACTCCTTCCTTTCTTTTTCTACTATCCAGTCAAAGAAGGTCCTATCTTGGGTCTCTGATTCCTTTATCACTTATTTTCCTTTTAGTTGATTAATTACTTCTTTCCTAACTTTTAACAAATGCCTCTTTCCCATCACATGACATACTCATAGCGTCGTTCTTTAAGGAATATAGGTGCGGTAGAAATTTTACGCATTGTGGCAGTGGTGTGATTCTAGTCTTTACTCCCTCAAACCTCTCCCTGAAAATGTCCTGGGATATCTTTTCCTTTATTTTTCATCATGTCCTGCTCTAACCAAAAAACTTCGATAGACTCATTGCTCTCAGGGTAAAATTACAACTCTTCAAACTTTGATGAACTGAAGCAACTCATTTTGAGCCTCTATCTCTGTAAATCCATCCCGGGAATGACCTTAGTAAGATTTACTGAAGTATTTTATCATGTGATGTCCTGCTTGAAGGACCTCATGGCTGCTAATGCCCCCACAATCAAACTGATACCCTTCATCTCTTTTCGAAGCCTTTTAATATCTGGTGTCACTTGAACTTGTTAACATGATTTCCCATACTTTTCCAGTCCAAACATGTCTCAGTCAGCTGGTCTTCTCTTTTCTTCTACCTGAAATGCCCTTCCTTTACCTTCTTCTTTCCTTTCCAAACTTTCTTCATCCTTTAAGGAATAGCTTCATTCCCACCTCCTGATTAAGCCTCACCTGAGTAATCAGTCCACATTAATTTCATCTCTAAGTAATTCTACTTGTCTTGTTTTTTAAGCTGAATCAAATAGTACCTTTAATGTTTACATAATCATTCTATATCTAGAGGAGTGTGTTTGTAACGTGATCACATGCAAGCCAAAATAAACCTAAAATGTGATTCCTTAAGGAAAGCTGATGCCTAAACTCCAAAATGCTGTCTTGAGCAAGTCAGGAAAGAACTACTAATTTATAGAAGATCTTTAACTTGGGATTTCATGAGAATACGAAAACTGTTGTGTAGAGTGTATGAAACCCAATCCTATGGGAAATGAGTTTATGTACTTATAATACCAGTAAATGTACAACAAAGCATGGCATTCAGCAGCCTCTGATTTCACTCTCAAGATCTTCCTTACACATGTGGGAATAACTCTTATTACCTAATTCCCACTGTGGGTAGGGCCCTCAGCTGGTGGATTTTCCCCTCTGAGTCACAGCTCATTTGGTCTAGCATGGCATGACCATTCTTGTTTCTTGGCTCTCCTGACTAACTGTCAATAGTTCTTAGTCTTCCTTAGTGTTAGTCCTGTTTACTCCAGAAATGGCTTCTTACGGGCTGGAGTTCTGCCCTTCTCTCCTGAGTGTGGAGAGTCTTCATGCCTCATGTGGGGTTCAGAATTCTCTAACTCTGGCAGCTCTGTTCTGTGTGCTATGGGGCCGGAAAAGATCTTAAAACCCACTCGTGGGAAGAATATCTTTTGAAAAACATGAGTTTTAAAGTCAGAGGGATTTCTAAGTCTAAATTTTCTGCAAAAGGGGGATAACAAATAAAATAACATCTCCCTCATTTTAAAGGTCCCTTTCCTGTACCATCTCACCCCCTAACGACACCCAGTCTAGTCAGGATTCTTTAAGATTTCTTTGAATTTTGTTCTTTTTTTCAGAACACTTGTCTGAATACTTATTCAGAATACTACAGAATAGTAGGTGACTGCTGGAGTTTTGGGGTACTCAGCTGCTCGGAACATTTCTCCCCCGCGACAGTGTAAGTTCCACCAGAGCAGAGGCTGCACTGGTTCAGCTCACCATCACGTTCCCATCAGCATCCAGCACTGGCCCAGCTCCTCAAATATTTGTTGAAGGGACAAACGCCTCATACGGTGCTGGAGAAGGAAGGGAGATAAAGTATATAAAGCACTATAGAGATACTATATAGCATATATGTGTGCACGTGTATACGTGTGTGTATGTATCACTTTATGGAGTATAATGGTTAACACATGGTAAATATTCCGTAAATGTTGAATGATTATTATTTTTTATTCTTACTTGAAATCTCAACTGAAAATGGCCATCGTTCTTGCACAGCAAGATGGACACTTCTTGTGCTATGTCATTGGCTATCCCCAACTAAAGTCCCTGGACCCATCTGAAGGTTTGTTTGCATCTTTTCCAGTCAAGCCCCTGGTTAGGCCTACGAAGCCCGGAGCCTTACTTCACAGTGCTTTTCAATCTCCCAATACTGAGGTCACCCGTTACGTATTTGATGATTTAACTCACAGAATCACCAAGAGCACATTTCCAAACAGGTCTTCTAAAACCGACCCTCTCCCTACCGACTAACCAGAATGGCCTCGGGGAAGAGAATAAACTAGTAGGAGGCTACACTTGCTAGTGAAATTAACCACATGGAGCACATTGCAAGTTTCAAAGCAGCTAAGTTTCCATTTTACAAATGTTTTGCCTAGAAACTCAACAGGAGCTCTAACAACAGGAAGGAATTAAAATAAATGACTAAATGAAGCCTAGGTTTATGCTTAGGCAATGGGGAGAATCTGACATTTTATGCCCCAGCCCATAGTAGGTGTTCAATACGTAACTGTTCACATGGATGTAAAGATTAGATTGGTGGCTACCAGAGGGGGAAGGCGGGGGGGGGCGACAGGAGAAATAGGGCACATGTATGGTCACAGATGGTAATTAGTCTTCGGGTGGTGAACATGATGTAGTCTACACAGAAATTGAAACATAATGACGTACACCTGAAATTTATATAATACTACAAATCAATGTTACCTCAATAAAAAAATAAACTTTAAAGATATATAAATAATAAATAAATAACTGTTGAATGAATTTTGGGGGGAGAAAAAATATCTCAATGGCTCTTGGCATTGATTACTCCTCTATCGATGTTATAAATGCCTTTCCTGCCTTTGGGCAGGGCTTTAAAAGCCTATGATTCTGGTAAAAGCAGGCATATCTTCAAGATCAGGACAAGCTTTTACAATGGTTTTACTCCACATAGTTAAAAAAAAAAAAAAACGTGATGAAGTTCCTGGAATTCCCGGAATTACTGGATGGGAAACGGTGGCTTCCTTACTGCAGGAGCGCAGACTGGCCTCGCGGTTCTGGAGGGTGAACTGTCTCCCCTCTTCTTCCCCACCTTCTTGGCTGGAGACACCCTGTGGGTAAGTTTAGGGAGAGGTAATAGGAGGGAGCAATCTCAATCTCTTCTCGTAGGGAGAAGCTAATAAGGAAGTCAGGCCGGAAAGGCCAGCAATAGGGAAAGGAAATTCAACTTAAAAACTTGTGGTCGCGACTGTTTAAAAAAAAAAAAAAAGAGGCGGGGATAGAAGGAGTAGGAAAAATGGGGGAGAGGCAGGGGGAAAAGGGACTAGTAAAGGAAAACCAGAAGAGGAAGAAAGGAAGAGTGTGCTACGCAGGCTGCTGCTTCTCCTGTTCTTCCCCTCTCACTCCCTCCAAAGCCAGGAAAAGTTTGCAAGCGCAACATTCGGGACGGGAGAGCGAGCTCTTCATTCACAGACCCAGGAAGAGAAGCGCCCACCTCACCCTTCCCCATTCGCGCCGCCTTGGGTTTCCCTCTCTCCGGATGATGGAGGGCAGCCGGCGCGACCCAGGGAGGCGGTAGCCCTGGCGGATCCCCCGGATCCCCCGCAGCTCGCTCGCTCTCCCGCAAAGCCACCCCTCCCTCCTCCATCCTCCTCCCGGAAAGGAAAAAAGGAAAGGTCGAACCTCTAAACCGACCCCCCCCCCCCTTCCTGGGGGAGCTAACGCAGAAAGTACAGTTCTGTGATTCACTGGAGAGAAAAGAGGGAGGAGGCAGCAAAGAACTCCGAGTGCCAAAACTAAGTAAGTTAGCTGACAAAACGCACGCAGCTTGCAGCGCCTCCGCCGGGTGCACCAACTCTGCGGAGACCAAGCGGGCTCGGTGTGGAGCGGCCACGGGGGCAGGGACCCCGCTGCGGTCCCCACGCGCTCCAGCGGCCCGGAGAAGAAATCGCTGCCCGCAGTTCCTGCAAAGGAGGGGAGGTAGCGCCGGAGGGAGGTCAGGAAACGGCCTTCTCTCTCACTTCGCCGCCTGGTGAGTGTCGGGAAGATTGACAAACGCCTTGGAGAGGACCGGGAGAAAGAGAGAGCCCTGTGAAAGTGCAGACGGTGATCGGGCAGCCGGTCCGCTCCGGGCAGCGCCTCATCTGCCCGGGTAAGAGCGAGGCGCGGCGGCTCAACTTCCCAGTGTTTTCCAGGTGAGGGGACCGCTGGACGGGCTGATGACCCACCGCCATCCGTGCGCGCGCCCTCGGGGGAGCCCCGCTCCCCAACGTTGAGAGCGCCCTGGAAAATCCCCCGCCCAAGGGGATTCTCCATTCCTTAGTTGAATTTTTTCTCCCAAGAACTTTTGGGTGGAGGTATTAACTTTTTTTGTGGAAGCTGCTCTGGGGAGCGAGGAGGAGGAGGAGAAAGTGAAATCTGATGGAGAAGAGCGACTCCTTGCTTTCCCGACGGCCCATCCCTTAAGCCATCACTTCTAGAAGATTCAAGTTGTGGGACGTGCTGATCCTGAGAGGAGCGCAGGGCTTCTTTCCGGGTGGAGACCCTCCGCCGCCTGCTCGGTCCACCCCTCCCGCGTGCATGTGTGCGCCGGCGGCGGCGCGGGGTGCGTGGTTCTGCGTGTCGAGTGTCAGCTGGGACCCGAGTGAATGGCCCCCAGGGAATGCGCGGGGCACCCGCCTCCGCCGCCTCTGCAGGCCTGGGTCTGGCCGGGAAAGATGCTAGCCATGGGGGCGCTGGCAGGCTTCTGGGTCCTCAGCCTCCTCACCTATGGTTACCTGTCCTGGGGCCAGGGCTTGGAGGACGAGGAGGAAGCGGCCTTCCGAGCTCAAGCTGGAGAAAGGCCGGAGCCCAGCACAGCCGCCACCTCCCAGCCCCATCTCATTTTCATCCTAGCCGATGATCAGGGATTTAGAGATGTGGGTTACCACGGATCGGAGATAAAGACTCCCACTCTTGACAAACTTGCTGCTGAAGGAGTTAAACTGGAGAACTACTATGTCCAGCCTATTTGCACACCGTCCAGGAGTCAGTTTATTACTGGAAAGTAAGTGTTACTGCTTCATATATTTATTCCTTGGAGAGATCTTAAGCACTTAATTAAGATCCAGCTCCTAATTTAAGGGAGTAGCCGAAAATACGGGGAATGAATGAATGAATGAATGAAATGTGGTATTGAGTTATGGTGGGTGTTAAAATGGATGCCCTATTAATGATCTGGAAAGTCTCCTCACTAGTCTAGAGCGGCTTTGCTTCCTCTCAGAGCCTGCTGTGAAGTCCCTTCTGAGTTTTTAAATGAAATCAGTGCTTGTAAACTCATCTACCAACCAAAGATGTCCGGAAGTGGTCTCCTTTTCCAAATCGATTTTGGCTCTGGAGCATGCTCACATTTTGTTTTAGGTGTCACAATCGAATTCACAGTCACTATCACCAAAAAGAAAGGCCAAAAATTTTTTGCAACTCTTGGTTTGTTCTTAAATCTAGAAGTAAATAATCAAAGCCCTAGGTCATGGCAGAGAAGAGAGGTCAAGGAGACAGCTATAAGGCCATGTAGAATCTGACCAGGGTACACCTGACCCGGAGTCTCTGATAGGTTATTTTCTTTTACTGGATCGCTAACCAAGGCCATATGTAATTGCCAAGGCAGTCCTTCAAATACAAGGAAATTCAATGGTAAATGCTCAATAGGAGTCAAACTTCGTTTGAAGTTTTCTGCTTCTCCTCATATGTCTGAGAATTTTCTGAGTAACTCTAAGAGAAATCAGACTATTTGGATGCTATAGTGTTTTTAATATTATTGTCGCTTTGACAAACAGCTAAATCTTCTACTTAAAGTGTTGGCTCATTTTCATATTTTTCCTCTATCCTATCGGGACATAGGTTACTGTAACTGATTTGGGTGTCTGAATTCAGCCTGTGAAACGAGATACACTAGTAGATCCGGGGGTCAGGCTACCCCTGGACAGAGGTAGAAGAGAAGCCTTAACGGTGTCAGTGTGTCTTGTGATCTCGGTGTTAGGGAACCCTCGCTTCGGTGAAGTTGTCCTTGGAAGTGGATCCTATAACAGTAGCCAGTATCCATTGGAAAAATAAAGACTATTTTGTCAGAATCTCTGTCTTGCAGACACTTTTGCTTACAGCATGATTTCCACTGCTTAGCAAACTGTTAGAATTTAGCATCACTGCCAGAAAAGAAAAAAAAAAAGCCCATCCTTTCCTTTCTTGATAGAAAGGGAGAAAAGAGTCTTGTTGTAGTTCAGAGTCATTTTAAAGGTTAATTGTGGCATCAGAAAGTCAAGGGCATTTGATATTTATAAAGGAACAGATTGTTGGCTGGAAAATATCAAGTCCATCTGGTGGCCTGGAAGTCAAGTTCTTCATGTCTAATCCCAACCTCTCTTATATTTGTCTTATGAAATAAATGTCATGAAGGCTCTGAACCTCTTCCACTAATTTATAGAAGACAGATTTACTCAGATAGCCAACAGTAGTTGAAAAAATGTGTAACTGAATTATACGAATTTATCTTTCACAATAAAGCATATGTTTAAGGCTTTTCGCCAAACAAGACCATTTAGTTCCTAAACGTTAACAAAACTGATAAAATATCTGGGTTTTATCTTTTAATCTTTATGTCTACTTAATGACATGAAACAGAAACGAATACTTCCTAATTTTTCTCTGTTGTCAAAAGTTGATTCTCCTGTGCTTTCAAGGAATCAAACATCTCAGGGGATTTATTCTCCTATTGCAACTTTCTACTCAATGCAACAAGTTGTGTAACTGTTTTATGGACAAAAAGTTCAAATAGCTACTGTGATTTGATTTAATTTCTATTTGAATTAAACAGTTGAAGCCATTTTCACTTGCAGTTCTCCTTTCAGACAAATTGCTAGAACTTTCCTTTAAATGAACACAGATATAAGAAAGAAAGTGGTTATGGAAGCCTAGTTGTGGGTCTAATGGTAATAATGCAGAGCCCAGAGAATGTGGTCATTTGTCCTCTCCATGAGCACATGTCTATGCTTTCTGGATCCTCAAGTTAAAAAAAATTAAAAAGAAGCAGTAAAAACCTAAATGGAATTATTTTAAGGGGAAAAAGAGGTTATGTGAAATATGAGAGGATTCAAATGTCTGCACATTTATAAAAAAAAGAGTTTAAATAATTGAGACTGAAGCTACTTTTGATAGTATTAACAAAACAACCTTCCCTTTATATTTTGCTGGAGTCAAAATATAAAAATCTATTCCCCGTACTGCACAAATGTATAACAAATTCCGGATTTCTTTAATAATTTACATCATACCCATCTGGCAATATTGAACATCAGTCAGCCCATCAACAAACATTCATTGTGTGCAACGAGAAACAAGTAAGAAGTAAGCCCTAATCTCTGGACAGTGGTTATCAAATTTGAGAGTGCAAAAAGAATCACCCAAAAATACTGGTTAATGCAGATTTCCAGGCCCAACCAGCGTTCCCCTTCAGTAGGTCTGGGTTTGAGCCCAGAAATCAATAGTGATTTACCAAGCATGTCAGGTTATTCTAACGTTGACACTATTAATATAAATTGAGAGTATTACACTACACGCTAGCATCTATGGAGCAGTTACTATGTTCCAGGATAATGCGTTTTTATGTCATTAAATCTTGACGACAACTCTATGACATAGTTGCTATTGTCACCCCGTTTTATACAGATGTGACCACAGATTCCAAGAGAGGTAGTGATTCGGGAGTTCTGTGCGCTGGACTTTGAGAAACGGTACCGTAGGTGTCAAAGTTGGCCTGGTGGTAGAAAGGGCGAGAGAAAGTGACAGCCTGCGTTTGATTTATTTCATGATTTATTTCAAAGTCATTTTCTCACCTTTTTTTTTTTTTACAATTTTGCAGTAAAGACATGGAAAAATGACACCATCTCTTTAAAGAGGATACAGTGAAGGCTTCAGAAAGAATTATAAGTTTTGCAAAATTTACACATGCGTTTTATGTAGACTTTAGTGAAGGAAAGATTGGCAATCTGAACGGAATTTATACCTTTGGCAATAATTTTGTGTTTTTACTATTTTGTTTTTTATTTTTTCCACTTGGAATGCCATGATGATCATTTTTAACAAATGCAAAGGTAACTCAAATCATGTGCATTTGTTATAGGATATTTCATAAATTCATTTTGTTTTAAAACAGCCCCTACCTCTCACCTAGGGTAATCACTCTCCAAACTTCCAACACCTTAGATTAATTTTTGCCTGTTTCTGAACTTTATATAAATGGAATTATAGAGAAGGTACTTTTTCATGTCTGGCTTCTTTCTCTGAATATTATGTTTGTAAAATTTATCCATGTTGTCGCCTGTAGATACAATTCATTTATTCTCTTTACTGAATAGTGTTCTTTTGCATAAATACACTACAATCTTTTCAGCCATTCTACTGCTGATGGACATTGGGTTGTGTCCAGTGTTGGGTGATTACGAATAGTGCTGCTGTAAAAATACTTGGGTATGTTTTTTTGGTGAACATGTGTATACATTTCTCTGGGATATCTATCAGAAAGTGAGATCGCTGGGTTATAGCTGCGTGTGTTCCGTTTTGGTAGATGCTGCCCGGCAGTCTCCCCAGGCGGTTCTAACAGTTTCCGCCCTCAGCAGTACGCATTCTTAACGATGTATGGAGGGTTCTTTGCATCACATCTTTGCCAACATTTGGCATTGTCTTTCTCATTTTAGGAATTCTGGTTGTTAGGCACTGGTATACCATTATGGTTCAAATTTGCATCTCCCTAGGGACATAAAATTGATCCTCTTTTCATATTTTGTGGACTGTTTGGGTATCCCCTTTTAAGAAGTATCTATTCAAGTCTTTTGCCTATTTTCCCGTTAGGGGATTGCCTTTCCGTATTGATTTGTGGTAGTTATTTATATATTCTATTCCTTGGTCAAATATTTGCATTGCAAATGTCTTCTCTCACTCTGTGGCTTGCTTTTTCACTCTCTTAATAGTGTTTTTTGATGAACAGACAGTTCTAATCTTATTATAGTCTTGTTTATAATCTTTTTCTTTTTATGTCCTATTCAAAATATCTTCGACTAAATCTTATCAATGGTCTTTTTTTCCCTAAAAGTTTTATTGTTTTATTTTTATATTTAGATCTACAATTCATCTGGAATTAATTTCTAGTATGGTGTGTCAGAGTTCAAAATTTTTTTCCATGTATATTTCCATTTGACCCACACTGTTTATTAAAAAGCCCATACTTTCTCCACTTCACTGCAATGCCACATTTTTCATAAATCAGATAAATGTACATGTTTGGGTCTGTTTCTGGACTCTGTTCTGTTCCATTAGTCTCTTTGTCTGTTCTTGTGCCAATACTACATTCTCTTAACTCCTATAGCTTCATAATAAATATTACTGTTTGAAATGTGAGTCCTTATAGTTGTTCTTCAAAATTGCCTTAGCTGTTCTTTACCAGTTCATTCATTTTAATATGAAAGAAGGGAAGTATGGATCTATAGACGCAAATTGGTTGAAAGACTTGGTTTTGGGGAATACGAGATAGTTCTCTTCTGAATTATCCTATTTTCTACGTTAAATAACAAATGAGGTCATTAGCTGAAACTGAGGATCTGGAGACAGAGATAGGAAATATTCTTCTAGGAGAGTGAGAAAGTGAATTAAGTAGGAAAATGCTGTAAAAGTCCTGGGCAGCAATAAGAGCCCACTTGAGATTTGTGGTCATAAATTTAAACAGAGACCAGTCATCATTTGTTTGTTTTTCTCGCTCCACGTTCAGGTGCTTGTGTGCAGAAGAAGCGCCATTGAAGAGGTGGATTTAACTAGCTTTGGGGCTTTTCCAAATGAATAGAGCAGGATTGTGGACTCTCAACTTGGCAAGGAAAAGGGGAAGACTGTAAGGGATTTATGTTCTCCAAAAGAGTGCCAGAGTCAGTGGATCGACTGTGCGGCTGGGGTTGAAGTGAGGACACTGCAGGAAATCTGAAAAGATAGATAATGGTAATTGGAGAAGTGTATGCTTGGGATCAAAATTTTGTAAGTAGTGCAGTTTTGGGCAATTATAGAGGAGGGAATGCTAAGGGGAGATGGAGGAAAGGTCTTTGGAAGTGAGGAAGGCAGGTGTTGGATGGGCAGGGTACTGGATGGATCGCTTCGGTGGATATTGAAATCATTAAGAACAATGAGAGGAGGGGTGGTAAAGAGGACAGTGAACCAGGTGCTAGAATCGTCTGTGATTTAGGGGTGAGGGAAGGGCCTGGAATGGGGTGAAGGACTCTAACAGGAAAGATGGTGAGTCTATAGTTTGTTGCCTTTCAAAAGTTGAGCTTTTAAAAGGAGACAGGAGCAAAAATTGTCTAGAAGTGCCAGTGAGGAACTAGGAGGACACCCATCCCTCTTCAGACTCGGTGACAATTGGGGTGCGGGTAAAAGACCAGTCCAGCAACAAGCCAGCAACGAGCTAGAGCAAGAAGGTGGAGGGAGGGTCCAGGAAGGGGATGAGGTCAGAGAGGATTTTGCTAATGACAGACTTGCAGTAACAAGATTCCTTGGAAAGAGTTATGGAGTTAGGAGGGGAGAAGGATTGAATCAGAGTAGAGGATGTACAGAGATACGTAGCGATGAGAATCTGAGGGAAAGCAGAGACATTGGAAAGTTTGGAGTCATGGTGAAGGTTCAAATAAGTGGTGTTGAAAAGCATGGTGGAATTTTTTTCCAGATGATCTCTTAGGAAGTGGTAAGTGTTCGGTCTTAATTACAGCCTTTTTCTGGGGATTGATTGAGCTGGCCTCCTGACTGGCCGTCACCAACTACTGCAGCCACACTGTACAGTCAGGCGCGCAGCCAGGAGCTTGGGGGCCTGGTGTGGTCCAGGAAGATGGGATCCGTGTAGGCCTCCTCTGTGGACTGCAGGGGGCGGTAGAGACAGGGGAACGTGTCTCCCAGGAGTTTACAGAGTCTTGCATTAGATGTGAAATCACCAATCAACAATTATCCTGGTGTTGAAACCCTGAAAAAGTCATTGAATTCTTTCAGGCGCTCTCACAGGAGAAAGATTCAAGGCCGCTAAGGGGAGCAGAGTCTGATTGTTCCATTTCATAGGCACGTGGGCAGACACACACACGTTTTCTCTGGACCAAGATTGTAAATGTCAAGGGTCAGCCCTGCTCCCCCTTCCATCCACTTCTTTTACCCAAGGCCTAGTCTTAAGTAGAGTTATAGAACACTGGGTGTTCTCAACACACCAGAGAGTACTCAATAAATATCTGTTACTAAGAGTTCACTTCTACATTCATAAATATTTAGTTAATACACAAACATTTAGAAACATTTAAATGTTTATGGTTGGAAGTTTAAAAGAAATAGGAGTTTTTTTCCCAGCCTTGCTTTGGCTTTGGCAAACGAATATAAAATGTGGAGAGAGTGGCTTTCAAACCTCACGTATCCATTTCCAAAAGAATGACTCCTTCTTTTCCTACAAAATGCTGTTTGTGCACTCTGCACATTTTGCTTTTATGTGCTTGACAAGTTTGTTATTGATGTTATAAGTTGCATGCTTTTCCCCCAGGATGCTCAGGAGACAGTGTTCACTCTTCACTGAGGTCGGCGGTGAGCCAACTTCAGAGACACTTTGTTTAGTAAATTCTTAGGTCTTTTGAAGGAAAAAAAAGAAAAGAATGACTCCATAGACCAGACCACTGGACAAACAGCTGCCTCATATTTGACCAGATGGACTTTCCTGACAGTGGGATCATGGTCAAGTAAGCTATTGGCATACCCTCATGATCAAAGTCCCTAACTTTAAATGAATCTTTTTAAAAAGACACCTTTTGAAGTGAATCCCTACTCAGGTAATTCGGTCGAGTTTCCTGAATAGTTGTTCTGAGAGGTGGAAATTTATCCAGGTGCAGAGGGTTGAGAAAATTTTGTTTCATCCAAATGACCTCTCCTGGAGATCAAAGATGGGAGGACGGAAAGACTTGGAGCCCCTGCTTCTAATATGAGCTCAGTATGAAAGCATCTTTTATTTCAAAGTTTGGTTTCATTCGGATTTTTTCCTATAGAAATATTCCAGAATCGATTTCGATGTCATCTTTTTCTGCATTTAACTTTGACGTAATTAGAGTTTGTGGTAATGTTCTTTCATCATTCTAGATATGAAATATTCCCAGAAGTGTTACTTCATTGAGACCTTCCTTTCCCTGTGTGGTCTATTGCAAAAAAGACTTTTTGCCTGTAATCTTTGCTCCCTCTCTCTTCTAATTCACCCAGCACATTCGCTTTACTCCAACCTGACTCTCATTACATCACCACCCTCAGCAAACACCCCCGGGGTCCCCCGCCAACTACCCCAGAATGGGAAAATAAATGAATTTTTACCGAGGACCTTCTTGTGCCAGTTGCTTCTCAAACATCCTGTCATTTGATCCTCACATCCACCCTGAAGGTAAAATATGTTTATTATTTTGAAAAATATTTATGAAATATTTAACAAATGTCCTCATTTTATGGAAGACATATGAAAGCTTTAGAGTAACTATATCCATTGGTCAGAGTCACACAGCTTCTAAGCAGTGGGGTCTTATATTTGAACCTAAACTTGCATGGCTTCAACAAAACCCTGACTGTTTTCATCACCCACTTCTGCCCGCTACGAAAATTGTAAGCACCTTCTCCAGTCTTTAAAAAAGTTTTTAGCCTTGTCTTCCTGTCTGTCTTCAAATGCTCTGCTCCAGAGAAAAGATGCTTCGCTGTTTCTCATGCACATCTTGTGCTTGACTTTCTCCCTCCCTTTGCGCATGCTGTTCCCACTCTTTGGAATTCAAACCCTGTCCCTCTTTGCCCAAATGCCAACCTCTAATTAAGATTTAGCTAAAATACCATCTTCCCAATACAGCTTTCCATGACTCCTCAGCCAGAAATATTTATCCCAATGATGACTTACATAATTCTTTCTATTACTGTCTTGTTAGACCTCATTTTCCACCGTGTGCACAGCTGTTAGTGAACCTCTTACCTCTCCTGCTGGTCCCCCTGACAGCGAGACTGTGATTTATTATCTCCATAAATCTCACAGCACCCCATCCAGTGCTTTGTACTAATAGGCACTAAATAGATGTGTGAAGAATGAAAGAATGAATAGATGAATAAACGATTGTTTATTTCCCTCTGGAAGGCAATGTGTATAGAATTTATTGTGAAGAAATCTGAATTACAATGCTGATTCAACAAATGCCTGACTGTGACTTTGAATAAGTAGTTTAGTCTTTCTGAGACTCCATGTTTTCATCTGTAGAACAGGAATAAGGATATCATTTGTCTTACCAATCTCAAAGGTTATTCTGCTGATCGATTGAGGTAACATACGTGAAAACAGTTTGAGGGACCACCGGCCCTATGGTATAGTGGTGAAGTCCAGGGCACTCTGCTTCAGTGGCCTGGGTTTGCAGGTTTGGATCCCAGGCACAGACCTACACCACTCATCAGCCATGCTGTGGCAGCAACCCACATACTAAGTGGAGGAAGACTGGCACAGATGTTAGCTCAGGGCTAATCTTCTTCAACCTACAAAAGAGGAAGATTGGCAACAGATGTTAGCTCAGAGTGAATCTTCCTCACCAAAAAAATAAAATAAAATAAAACAATTTGAAAACTTTTGAGTATTATATAATTTTTAAGTAAAAATTCTTTTCAATTTAGAGCTACATCTTCATCATTTTAATCCTGTATGAATTTTAAAATAACTATTTGTTCTTTTTAAAAGCTTTCTGTGAGTATAGTCATATCTCTTTTCCAGTTTCAATCTTTTAGTACAAAGACTTAAAATTAAACCCCATATGTTTTAATTTTAATATATTTTTTCCACCACGATTTTTCACATGATATTTTTAGTTCTGAGATTTCCAGGAAGGTTTTTTTTTTTCAGTTTCTGCACTTGGAGATTGTGTGTGTTGTTGGTTGTCATGCTTGGCAGAATCTGATGGAAGCCTGCTAAGCCTATGACAAGCGAAAGCTAATGTATATTTAAACAGTGGCATGAAGAGTGTAACACTAAATGACGAGAACTGAAAATAGGGTAATGGGAAGCCAAGTGATTAATTACTTCAGATTCCTTCAATCCACAATAATTTTAAAACATGTTCTTGAATATCAGTCATGTATTAAGATACAGCTTTGAATGCCAGCTCAGCCCAGGGAACACCACTCCGTAGGTATGCAATCAATTATTTGGAATTGAGACATTATTTTAGGCTTCTGTGGGATTGGAGTGCTCTGTGATCACTGTTTCAGCAACCTCCTAAGTGGTTATATTCCCTGCAGCATCTGAATCCACACTCCTCCCCAGGCCCTGGGGGAAATCTCTGCAGCACAGTTGAAATCATGCCACTCCCCTGCTTCACATCTTTGAAAAGCTGCCGCCACCTGTAGACTCAAGCCCAATCCCTAAGCAATCCGTATAAGGCCTTCAAAATCTGGCCTCTGATCTATTCTGGTGGAGTCTCCCAACACTTTATACCCTCTTTAGATTATCACTGCCAGGGTACTTGTACCTTCCCACAAGAGCTAGGCCCCCTAAACTCCCTGTTTCCTTCAAAGCAGGATTCCTTTTGCTAGAATGTTCTTCATTCTCCTCTAGGAAAAAGCCAGTGCACCCTCTCAGACCCTCTCTCACCCTCATCTCCTCTCCCGTCCTCCTCTGATCATTTATACACCTTTACTCATTTTCTTGGGTACAATAAGACGTAGGGGCCAATGTAGAGTGATAGAATTCTTAGGATTTAAAGGCATGTTGCACGTCATTTTTTCCAACCCCTTCATTTTGTGAGAATGAATGGAGCTCTTCTCTCCACTGACCAAACAGAATCTATAATAGCATGTCTCCATCATATCACCGACACCAGTCTACCAGCCACCTGGGCCTGGTGGGAGGCAAGCCAGAAGATGATCACGAAGTTGTTGTCGCCTTACTGATGCATACATTGATATGCTTTTCTCAGGACTTGGCTGTTCTCAGGCTTGATGGAGAGGGTGGGGGAACCAGACCTGGATGAGAAAGAGGCCAGGGAATCTGACAGGACCCTGTGAGAGTACTGGATTGTTCCATGCACAATGTCCAAACAGTCTTGATAAGCATGGTTTGGCAACATTCATTGTCCAAGAGGATCCAACCAGCAGGTAGACACAGAAGCAGGAACCTGAGTGGCAACCAATGCTTGATTAAATTAGATTCATGACTACAAATCCAAAATTGGCACTCAAAATGCCCAGCGATCCTTTTACCTTCCTCTAGGGTGTGTCCCATTCTTCAGAGCTACTATTTCAAAATTTCTCATCTCAAACTGCCAGTATCCTCTCATCAGCTCAATACCTTACTTCAAAATTCCAGTGAGAGAAAAGAAGCATTAATGAGCTCTCTTTCGTATTAGCAACATAAAAGTTACCAATCCACGGGCATTGATCACCTTCTTCTCTGCCTTCCTTGGTCCAGGGGGCGTTGAAGCACACACACCTGTCACTGACTCATGCTCCCCAGGGCTACTTCTGCCCTCCTCAAGGACTTGATTCCTATACTTTTACCCTTTCTCTCCTTCATATTTAATTGTTCTAGCTCTATGAAATCATTTCTATCAGCATGTAAGTGAATTTAAGTTCCTTCTATCTAAAAACAAACAAAAACAAAGCAAAAACTTACTTGACTCAATTTCTCTGCTCTCCTACCTAGAAAAAATTCATGAGTCATCTATACTTGCTAACTCATTCCAATAATTAATTTATACTATATTAATCTAGACTATAATTATCTATACTATAATTTTGATAGTATAATCTTATACTACAATATTAATTATATTAATGTATGTCATAATGTATATTCTAATATCAATATATACTATAAATTATATATAATTTTAAGATGTTTAATAAATCTATAATTTATTAACAATTTATAAAAATATTGTGCCATAAGCTTGAATCTGAAGAACTCAACAATTTTTAAATTGTTTTATCAGACTTTAAAAAATGATCTTTAGAATGAGTATCATGAGGTTAAAGACTGTGTTATATCCTTTGAACATGTCAGATTCTTGCACAAGATAAGGCCATAATAAATATACATGAACTGAGTACTTCAGACTCATCAAATTAAAGTTTAGTTTAGTTTAGAAATTTTTTAACTCACTTGAAAATGTAAGCGCAAATACTTGAAATCAGTTTTTTACTTTGATCCTAGTTTGTTTGTCTTAGCAATGCTATAAAATCTAATGTAATCATACCTCTTTCTAGCTCAAGGATTTAGTTGAAGATAAAATCTTGGTAGTAGAGATGTAACATTTATTTGGCACTTAACAAGTGTTAAGGAATATATTTTATATATATATATATATGATTCTCTAATATATATTCTCTAATCTATCTATGTAGGTATATATCTTTTTCTCTCTATATATATATATATATTCTCTAAGCCCCATAACTCAGGGGTAATTATTATTATCCACATTTTACATGTGAAAGAAATCAAGCTCGCAGAAGTAAAGTATTTTGACAAAGACTTAGTAAGTAATGAGGCTAGAATTCCAATCCCAACACTATGGTTTTTCCACAACATTATTCAGATGGTTGACAAGATGGGTTATCTTTAGAGCAGAAATAAATGAATATCTTATTCAAAGTAAATAAGAGAAATATCTTCATTCAAAGTAAAGCAACAACAGGCTGAATAGATACTTATTCTAAAAGCCAGACACTCGTTTCAAACTGGCTTTCCCATACAATCTGGGGAAACTGGAATATGCTCTTGTTCCTCATTTGCTTTATATGTAAATTACAGATAACATTATTAACTTACCTTTCAGAATTTGTAAGAACACTTAAATTATTAACCCCCTGGAGAATTTGTTAAAACATTCGTTCCTCTGGGCCCGTCCCCAGGAATTCTGTTTCGGAAGGTCTAGGATGGGCCCTGAGATTCCACGTTACTAACAAACCACCTGGTGCTCATGTGATGATGAAGTCACTGGTGGTCTGGGAACCACACTGAGTAACACTGCAATACAGTTTTTCGTTTTTTTGAGGACGATTAACCCTAAGCTAAGATCTGCTGCCAATACTCCTCTTTTTGCTGAGGAAGACTGGCCCTGAGCTAACATCTGTGCCCATCTTCCTCTACTTTATATGTGGGACACCTGCCACAGCATGGCTTGACAAGCAGTGCACTGTCTGCACCCGGGATCCGAACCTGCGAATCCCGGGCCGCCGAAGCAGAATGTACGAAATTAACCGCTGTGCCACCGGGCCAGCCCTCTGCAATACAGTTTTTATTGTTTTAATGCTCCATGACTGTTTATTACCATCTTTATCTCTCTTAGTTTTCACCATTTATTCAACATCTACCATATACGTATGACTGTTTAATTTGAGTACTCTCCATGTAGTAAGCACAGTTTTTCCTCCTACTCTAGAATTGAAAGCTTGTTTCAGGTCACATAGATCTGACTCTTGAAGGAGACATCTTCTCTATTAACATGCTCTGCTCTCCTATAAAGTGAATGATAAAAAGCTTCTTATTTTGAGCAAAGCAATTGGCTCAAGAGCAAGAGCAAAATCAACTGAATTTCTGAGAACTAAATCATGAAATCGAAGATGCTAGGAAATAAAGACATTTTGGCAAATTGCTCTTTTCTTTTAGAACCTTTCTAACGCAATGCCAACTTGAAGAAAATGGATGTTTATTTCGGGGTCTTGTTTAAATCAGTAAACTATGAATTTGATTTAATTTGCATCAATTTCAGGACACGTACATGTATATGCTAATTTTCTGAAGGCTTATAGCTAGTCTGAATTAGCTGGGGAACTCACTGTCATCATTTACCTTTAAAAGAAACTTGGGTCATTTGGGTCAACAGTCTTGAGATTTGCTAAAATAATTCGATGATTTGGTTCTAACGATGGAACACTTCTGATCTCTTTTCTTTTCCTTTGTGGCTCTGAATGATCCCAGATGACAAAATAACAAAACAGAAAACACAACTAATTTAAAATAGAGTTTTATTGAGACAAATGTTAATATTATGTCATTTAATGCTCACCACAAATCTGTGAGGCAAGTGAGTGTTATTATTTCTCAGTTTTATAAAGGAAACTTCCAAGGTAAATGTACATCCTTACAAGTTCCACAGGGCAGAAAACTATGCATTAACTAGTTTGTCAGACTCATGTGTAAACCTTCATAAAGCTTCCCATTACCAGTTAATGAGATAATGACCCCGGATTTAATTTGGCTTCTTGTTTTCCTTTCCCTGAAATTCATTCATTATTCATTCATTCATTCGTTTGGTACTGAGCACCTACTCTTTGCCAGGTACTGCCCCAGGCACTGGGAAACATACTGGTGGACACAACCTACAAAAATCCCTGTTTTCATGACATTTATATTCTAATGCAAGGAGACACAAATAAGTGAAATATATAATATGCTAGAGGGCGATATGCTCTATAAAGGAAAATATAGCAGGAAAGGGGACAGGAGTCGCAGGGTTAGGAGGATGATATTATGGAGGTCAGGGAAGGCCCCAGTGAGTAAGCAGATGAAGGAGGGACCTTGTATATCACTGCTGCAGGAATGCAGGACAGTAAATGCCTAGACCCTGTGACAGGAGCATCCCTGGTGTGTTCAGGTACCATCAAGAGGCCAGTCCAGCTAGGCTGGATCAGAGAGAGGGCAGGGGAGAGTAAGAGGAGGTGGGGCCAGAGTGGTTAAGAGAGCCAGATCCTGTAGTGCAATATGGGCCGAGGCAAGACGCTGACTTTCACTCTGAGTGAACTGGGAGCCATTGGAAGGTGTGTGAAGCAGAGAGGCGACGTGACCTCACACGGGTTTTAACAGAATCACTTCTGTGGTTGTGGTAAGGGTAGATCCTAGAGGTAAGGTTTGCAGCAGGAAGACCTCACAAAGAGACCACCCCTCTAACTTGTGTGAGAGATGATGGGTATGGAGAAGGGTGATAGGAAGAGGTGGCTTCTAAGTATATTCCGCAGGTAGAGCAGACAAAAGTTTTGGATGGACTGCAAATGGGTTGGGAAGAAAAGGAGGAATCAAGGACAACTTCAAGGTCATTCACTTTGCTATTAGCAAAAAAAAAATGTGCTCACTCAAGCAGATAAGTTACTGCTGATCACAAATTACAGGAACCTCTTCAGCAATTATATTCACACTTCAAAGCCCACCAATAAATAATAGCCTTTGTTTCTCTCTCCTCCTTTGCCTAACTCCCTGAGGTTGTATAGTTTGATGGGTTGCAGTAATACTATATGTTTTTTTCATTTACAACATGGTTCAGGGAAAAGAACATGGTAGGCAGGTAGGAAGAGCTGCATTTGAGTTCAGGTTCATCCAATTACTAATGTTGCAAAAGCAAGACCAAGCGGCACAGGCGAATGTGGAGGAGGGGCCTGTGTCAGGGCGAGGACAGCCCTTGTCTGGTCCAAGGCTGTCCCAGGATGACGTTAACTGGGTGAATTCTCCATTCCCATCACTTTACCACCTTAGCTTGCAGGCAAACCCTGCACGTTATTAGCACAACCAGAGTTGCTCAGATGGTTGGTGAAAAAAGGCAACCAGCAAGAAGAGCCAATGTATGAACTCAACATTCCTCTCTCTTTCCATCACATTGAAAATGCCGCTACTCAGAGTGAATATCCACTGCACACACACAAACACACATGCGCATGCGTTTCTCCCTTCTCTTGGATGAGTATCAAGGCCAGAGAGTCTGGGCAGTCCTTGGTGGCTGGCTCTGCACCTATATTTTTAGAGTTATGCTTTTTAAGGATTTACTTCTGGTAAGATTTTTTTTTAGTTTGAGGTACACTCATTTTGTTTCTCAGTTTAAAATAGCTAAAAATAGAACATCTGCTTTCATTTTTAAAAAATGGCCATTTTAAAAAACTTTTCCACATGGGTGATCTCTTCTTTTTGTTCTCCCAATCAGTGAAGCGCTCTCTAGACGGTTTATGAACCACACCGGGTAAGTCATAGTACTGCTGGCTTCTGCTGTGGTTTCTGGGCCAAGGAGCTAACAGCTGTGCAGACGCAGAGAAAAGCTCGCTTTCAGCACGTTCATCTCCCTCCCCCCTGCTACGGAGATCAAAGGTCCCCCCTCCCTCTGATGTAACTGTGAGCCCAGAGTTTCCGTTTCTTGGATTTTGAGGACACAAAATCTCTTACTGGTGCCAAAGAAATGTTTTAATTAGTCATTTCTTAAAGATGCTGAATCTCAAGAATCTTTTACAATTTCAAATCTCTCCTCTAAATCCCTTAGTTTTGCAACTCTGTGGAACTTTGGTCAAGCCGTGTTGTCTTGTCATGTGAGTGTGACTTCACTTCCCAAGGGCTGGAGGGCTTCCCCAGCTCTCCCCCAGCAGATTTAGTTTCACCTCCCCTGGCTATCTACGCAGGAACCACAGTCGTCTCTTTCTCCGTCACTTATTTTTGACCTCGTGGAGCTGGCCACTTCACACTTTTGTCTACCATGGGGAAACTGATTTATTTCCTTGTTGGACTTGAAACTTGTTCTGTGATTTACAAACATTTTTTTTTGCTCTGGAACTTTTTATTCAAAAGAATTCTTTGATGGAAAAGCCCAGTCTATAAGACAGATGAAGGCAGGACTGGGGGCAGAGCCTCAACCTCTCCCTTCCAAGGCAGGCTGAGGGCGCTCTGCCCGATCTCCAGCGCTCCTGCATCGTTGTTTGAGATAGTCAGGCCTAGCCAATCTACTCTGAGAGTAACCGTCCAATATATCCAAGAAGATAAGCTACTGACTTAATGCTACAAATGAGTACCTTGTTGATAATGCAGTCATTCTCAAGAATATAGGATATAGATATCAAGCTACAAAATGTAAAAATAATGACACAGCAGCAGCAACAGCAAAAAGCCACCAATCTCTTAAACACATCTTTTATAAGAAAATGCTTTGATTACAACATTTTTTAATAAATTATGATGTTTATTTTGATGCTTTTAAAGAATCGATTATAGCTTTTAAAGATGAGGCAGTTCAGTAATTATCTTGAGGTGTTGTAATGCCACAGTGGAAGGGGCATGAAAGACTTCAGCATCCAAGTAAGGTGCATGGAGGTACGTGGAAAATAACGATCGAACAACAAGGTCTGCACAGTGGAGATGACTTCTCAGGTAATACTAAACTCAAGATTTTCCCTTGTCATCAAATACCATTTCAGTAGCCCGACAGAAAGAAAAGAGTACAACGAAGCTATTATTCAGTGAGGAAGTTGAAGGTAAGCGTGCTACAGCACAGTTATCCGGAACTAACACTTAAAATGTGTTCTCCTTCTGTGTGTGTCCTATAAAATGCCCACTATAACTCCACTGCCTCATTAGTATTTCTCTAACTCTGCAGCAGGGAATTAGTAGGACATGGTCCAATGAGAAATGAGAAGCTGGAGAGACATAATAACAGTAAGAATGGAAAAGAGAACAAAAATTCAAGAGACAGTCAGTCATAGAAGGGACATTACTTAATGCCCGAATGAGCATAGCTTGAAATGAAGAAAGGGGAAACTAGAAGACGTTCAGAAAAGTTCTGTTTGGGTGACTGGTAGGTCACAGCAACATTAACCAAAATGCAAGGTGGGGCATATTCTGACCTTAAACTGTGCTTTTTGGCTTCATCTTTGCATTCCATCTTTCAAAAACCAAATACCGCTTAATAATATGCAGCCATGTAAACACATTCTGGTGAAACAGTTAATCCCATGTTGACTGCAGTTGCCAAATGGCTTAAAAAAATCATGCTAAATAAAGATAAAGTGAAACAGCGAGCTTCTGTAAAACGTTTAAGTGCTACACAGGATCTTTGTACCTATATAAATAAAAAGATAGCAAACGGAGGTTCCTCTAATAAATGTTGAAATTCAGGAAAGGTAAGACATAAAAACAAATGAAGTGCCATCTGTCTCTTACCATGGCCTCTCCGAAAAGCTAGAAGTTCTGTCTCCCTTGAGACTGTGCAATTGCTCACAGCTTCCCCTCTGTCCTCACCTTCTAACAGCCAAGCGTCTCAGGGAGCTTTATTACTATA